>NC_089912.1:48188320-49388320 GCF_040182565.1 Anser cygnoides | reverse complement strand
AATACAGTTAAATCCAAATGTCTTGTTTAAAGTAAACGAAACGTTTCAGGCAGTAGGTGTGCTGGTGGGTATGTAAAGGGCTTAAGCTATGAGGCTATGTTCGTCAGTGTTTTGCTAAACCTGTGCTGCAGAACTTTGCAGAAGTTTCTTACATGTGTTCTCTTGTTTCCTCTCATGCTTCCAATGCCTTGTATAGTAAAGGATATACAAACGGTCAGTGCTGCAAAGTACACTGAGATCTGGGCAGTGGTGGAGCTGTAAATGTCTGTTACAGTTGATACATTAAAATACCTGCAATTCCTGAGGATATACCTAATACTAATCTTGTAAGATGTAAAAAGTATGGCAGTATTAGGGGGGGTTATTTGACTCTAAGATGTATTTCATCTTCCATGCTAGTATAAGTACGGTGTTTCAAATCATGATCATAGGCAACAGAAGTATAAATTCTTCCTACCAGTGGGGTGAAAAATAATGTTCCATCTGTGTGTGTTTTTTACTTCTCTCTTTTAGGCTGTGGGTCATCTGATTGCTGCAGTACTGAAAGAAAATGTTTCTTCAGGGAAGATCAAGCAGGCATCTCACCAGGTATGTGCCATTCTTCAACTTATTTATTTTCTATCCATAGATGCTTACATTTTTCTGTGGATTTCTATTCTGTAATTTCAAGAAACCCTAATTAAGTTAAGTAAAGTATGTTGGCAATACGTGTCTGGGCATACAGGTGGTGGCTAAGTCTTCTGGATTAGAAGGCAGAAGCCTAAATTTTGTCGAATAGCAACATCTAGGTATGCTCAATTGAAGGAAGTTTTGTTTAAGTTTATTTACATTACCAGAAATGAAGTGTCATGTGGGGTGATAATGCCATTTGAGTAAAAAAAAAAAAAAAAAAAAAAAAATTACATCAGAATAGGTATTTCATAAAGAATATCCTTTCACATGGCTGTACTGGTGTTTTCTTTCATATTAGCTACGTAAAGCTCACATTTCTTTGAGAGAACATGGTGAGTCTGTCTTCTTAAGTGAGAGATGTGAAACGCTGGTGTCACAGCAGTGTAGGAGAGGTCTTAGGTAAGGTTTCCGCCATTTGTCCTCTCCAGAAGCTGATTTGTACAGAAATGAGCAGGAAAAAAGCCTGTGGATTTTTCCTTCTAGTCTGAACTATTAACAACACCCTCTAGGCCCAAACAAGCAAACCCAAAATCAAACCTGAAAGGAGCTGAGTTTTGATGTGAAGGAGTGTTTGAGGTGCATAGTTTCTCCAACAGTAGCTCCTACAAATTCCTGAGCATTGTCATGTTCCTAAGTGACATTATGTCTTGAGCTAAAAGCTGACTCTTCCCTTCTGCTGCCCCATGAAGTTATTGAACTGAAACATAGCAACACCTTCTAAAACAGTAAGAAATAGAAGATGGTTCCCTTTAATATTATAAGCTCATTTTTTTAGAAGTATTTTGCAGTATTCAGTTGATTAAAAACGTTTGTTTTCCTTGTTTCTCCATTCAGAAACCACAAAGTCAGTAAACCAACTCATAAATGCAAATTTATCATCAAAACAGACAGTGGGTTTAGTGAATAATGCCAAATCTTTGTCCTTACTAGCAAATGGAGAGAACTGAAGGCTTCACTTGGTGAATAAAGGCGACTTACCTCTATAGCTGTTTGCATGCCTGCCTCTAGCCGTTTGCACTACACCCTGCTATAGACACTGCTTGATGTAGCAGTTCCTGAGATGTCTCTAATTACAAGTTAGTTTTTCAAGGAAAGTAAAATTGATGCTAGCTTACGGGCACAGCTGAAAAATTCTTCCACCTTATTCTTTTTTGAGAGAGTCCTGTCCATACTGAGAATTTAGGTAATTTTGGACAGGAAACATGGGAATCGTCCTGAGGAAGCCCTTTTTAGGTGAAGAATCTGTATCCCAGCTTCTCTTTGTGATCTCTAAGACTTCAGGGGAAGCTGTTGAGCAGGTTTTTACTTAAAAGTGTGTTTGAAATGAAAAGAGAAATCAATGTCAGCCTTTTTATTGTTCATCTCATACTTCTGATTTCAGACTCCTGCTCTGAACTTGCTCTGGGAGAAGTGCTGCAGTGAGAATGTTGCTTTGAGAACAGCCTGCTCCGAGGGGTTGGTGGCACTTGTTGCAGAGAACCATGCCGAGCTCGACTATGTTCTTCATGGGGCTCTCAACCTAATTCCCTCAGCAAGGTAGCATTTGTTTACTTGATTTTGTGCTTTTTGTCAACTTGTTGTCAGTCTTTGCTTTTTCCTTGAAAATCCAGTGGAAGAGGAGTGGCTCTGTGAATGACTGTATTTTCAAACAGGCACTGAGGGCTGACCGTGTCCTGCCCTTCTGTATTGCTTTCATCTTAGCAGTGACTGTGTGGGTTTGACTCTGAAGGAAGAATTTATAGTCTATCCTCTGCATGTGAGTGGAAACTGGTAGAAGTTTAGGCTAACGCTTCGAACTTGAAACTGGAGAACCTTAGAAGTCATGGCATTGCCTGGTTTGTTGTGTGTACCATGGGGAGAAAAATGACAGTAACTTGCATAATGATAAGAGGTGGGGGAATAACTTCCTAATCAGCGTGTCCAAATAACTGATTATTCATATGGAACTGCCATTAGGTTCTGGGTAGGAATTACGGATGATGGGTTTTGTTTCCATGTCCGCTAAAGAAGAAATCACTTTACCTAACTTCACAGCTATTTCCTCTTACAAAACTCTGCAAATATAATGCCTACATCTCACACTGTAGTTCTGAGATAGCTGGCCTGTCCAACATACTGGGAGAATGCAGCTGTAGTGGGGGAAAAAGGAACTGTGCGTTAAACTTAGAAATGGAAAGTCAAAAATATCAGGGAAAGTGTTTCCACTCAACTCTCCCAACCTTATAAAGTTGACTTTGGACTATCTTTGTGTCTCTTCTGACTTTTGGAAGATAACTGGATTTCTGCACTAAGCCTTCTCGTCCTCTTTCTAGAGAATGCTAGTGTCATTTTTAGCTGAACCTTCTAACTGGTGCTACACCTGTGGTGCATTATGCTGGTGAGCTCAGCACAGAGGTTGCAGAAACCATGCTATTCAAGTTTTCCACTCCTTCTTGCCTCAAAGATTCAGTTCTAGGCTGAGGTTTCTCTTGATCAGTCTGAGCCAAAGGTGAGTTTAGGTGTGAGTAAGCTGCAGTGATATCCTGAAGAAATCACGTGTTCAGGGGAAAAAAAAAAAAAAGACTCTTTCTGTCCTTGTGACTTAGTTGTTGTTGTTTGAGGTTGGATTACTCCTAGGATCTTGCTGTGGTGAAGCTGACTGTGCTCAGTTTACAGTAGTTGGTTATGGATTCCTAGGAAAGGTTTTGTAAGTACATTTTTATAATATGAATAATTTCTGTAATCCACTGTCCTCCAAAGGACCTTCAATTTGGGGTCAAGGGAGCAATCTGCATTGTTAACGAAGAAGCAAAAGCACCTGTGCTGTAGACTGTGAGAATCTGAGCACTGTGACATAATGAAACTTTCCCTTCAATTTAGCTGTGGCTTGTGAACAAAAAAATATTGAAATCCTGATCCATGAAGAGTTGTTGCAGTGTCAGCAGTACATGGGGAAGTTAAATGTTAATACCATTTTTACATAAGGAAAAAAATGAGTGTAAATCAGGATATTTTAGACTGAGCTAGCCTTAGAAATAAAAGTAGAGTTCAAATGTTAAAAGAGCTCTGCCCCATTTCCACGCCATTCTTAGTTTGTTAAAAAAGCTCTGCCCCATTTCCATGCCATTCTTAGTTTTTTTTTTCCATGTGATAAACCAACTTAAATGGTTAGTTGCTATGGTAAGTGCTGGTGGATTACCTAGGAACCCTTTGTATGCATACTTTTGGCATTTCTTTCCTCAAGCTGCCACAGTTCAAACCACTTCCACCATGGACTGCAAAGTAGGGTTTATCCCAAACATAGAAGTCTTCGCATTTAAAATGTCTGCAGCCTCAGTAGCTTATTAAATTGATGGTTTGTGCTTGGTTCATTTCAGTACTGATGCTTTTTATTCTCTTGACTATTTTAGAGTCTTAGTCTGCTGTTCCATCTTCTTATTCCCAGCCAGATTTTCATCCAGGTTTGCTCTGGGGCTTTGCACTGCTGTGTGCACAGTGTCTTTAAAAGAACATATATATGAGATTAGCAGCCAGCAGAAAGGCACACGCAACTGCCGAGCACCTGTCAGTGCTGAATGGAGTTAAGTAAATGTTTTATTGGCAAAGACTGTTGATGTGTTCTTTCTTCCTTTCCTTATGTTATGGAGAATTTAGCAGGGGCTTAGTGTACATGGTGATTTTTATTTTGTCAGGTGTAGCAAATTCTGCGTGTTACAAAGACATTTGTGCTGTCAAAGGCACACATCCAGTGCTTGTCTGTGTAAACTTTTTATGTGGTTCACACTATCTGCTCATTATACAAATGAGAAGCTATTCTTTGGTGCAGTTAGACTCAATATTCAGTTTTCTCTGATGCCTTTAAAGTCTAAACCTGATGGAATGTTGTATGTGTGTTTGGGTGTGTGTATATGTATATGCATGCATACTTTTTTGTGTATATACACATACATCAAATACAAAAGTATGTGTACATAAGTACATTTATACGTACATACATGATTTTACTTTGTTTTTCACATTGATCTCCAGCTTCCTGTGTTTTGATTCAGCAAAACGGCTGTCCTCTGCTTGTAGGAATCATCACAGTCCTTTCTCTTGTAGCAGAGGGAAAAACTGTGGCCTGTATTCAATTACAGATCATCATAAATAATCAAATCATTCTACTAGAAACCTGTGAAACAATGGATTATTGTACTCTACAAGAAATAGTCAGAAAGATTTTTGTGTATATGTGTTTTTTGAATGTTTTTGTCACCTGAGCATGTGTGCTTGTAGGGAAATTCTTGCAATATGTCATGCCAATGTGCTGTTTGAGTTCAGGAGTGGTGTGCAAAGCCTAAAGCAGGCGTTTGTGTCCCCCCACCCCACCCTCCATCAGGGAATTCAGGCCAGCAGTACTGGAATATCAGAACAGTCAAGCCTGTTTTCTTACTGTTTTTATATTTTCTGTGCTGAATAGTTACTCTGTTGAAGCTGGGGGATGTGCCAGCAGATTTACTTTTAAATGGCTCAGAGGTTGTTGTTCTCTTTCTCCCTGTCGCTGTCCAAAAGATCCCTCTACCTCCTCCCCTCCGTGCATTAGGCGGGATGCGTTGGGATCTGGAGACCTGCCCCGCTCTTTTCTTTTGGTTGCTTGGCAACAGATTTCTGCATAACCTCATATTTTCGTGTATGGTTGGATTTCAGTGTTTCAAGAGGCAGGTGTCATGGCAGCCAGTAATTTTAATGATTACTGGCACATTTTGTAACTGATCCATTTTCGGAAGAAAGAAGGAAAACAGGAGCACATTCTGTCTGTTTTGATTGGGGTCAGTGTTTTCCAGCACTATTGGCAAGAGTATAAAAGGCACAGAAGAGTGCATATACTTCTTTGTCTGTATCTGGTATATGAATCTAAACTATTATTGGTGGGATATCCACTGTGGGAATCTCCAGATGTTCCCTATCATAACTTACCAACTTATGGAAGAGTCTGTCTGCAGGTGGTGTTAGATTCAGTTAAGATCTGGCAGTTAGAAATGATGTTTGTCCATTTTCTTTGATGTGAATTTTAGGTTTTGATTTTATAATCATATGATCCTATGCATTTTCCATTTTTTTAATCTTCAGTACAGTACTTGTAAATATCAAGCCTTGATGGTTGTTTGTGATTACATGTTGTTAACCCATGTTTTTGAGCTGATGATGGTCCAGCCAGTGTGTGCAAACTCCAGTCTTTTAACAGTGCTCATATGAGGTCTCAGTGGCCTTTGATGTAAATTCCTTATACGTGTTCAGATTTTTTTGATATCACTTCAAAGTCTGAATGTACGTAGATCAATCCAAAATTTAGGGAGGTTTTTATGGAGCACACTGCATTCTGTGCCAAACAATGTTACCGTATCTCAGTTTGTTCATCTGCTAAGTGAGAATGATGGTTTCTGTCTGCCCTGTGAGAGGCTTGCATGAATTCTGCATAACTTCTTGTTTCCAGCTGGCCATTCAGGGAGTTCCTGCAGTATTACATTCACTGATGGAGAAGTGGAGTTACAGATAAATCGTTTTTTCCCTGCTAGGGAGGAAAGAGGGGAAATAGTAAATCAAACCAAAAAAAAACCCTCTAGCCTTCAATTCTTTTTTCCTTCTGTATTTTGCCATATATGACAGAATCAACTTTTTATCTTTGTCAGGTGGCGATCTTTTATAATAGTATATTGTGTTAGGTCTTCCTGTTCGTTTTGCTTCCACTAAAGGGAGGAATAAATGTGTTTTAGTGATATGAGTAGTGATCTATCTAATAGATTTTTAGGGGATGATATTTTAACTGTATAGTGTTTTCTAGATGAACAGTCCAAGAATCAGTCATGACTTTTTTTCCTCTCTGTCTCCATTTTCATCGTATAATAAGTGATTTGTTATAGAATCCAATCTATTTTCTAAAACAGGGCTTAGTTTGGATTTGATGTGGTCTGGTTTGAAAGGTGTGGAACACTTGATTATGAAGAAGAAAACAAAATTTTAAGATCGTCCTCACGAGCTCAGCCAAGCAGTTTCAACCTCTAGAATTGTTAAGGTCCTTACTGCATGTTCAGGAGAGCTTTTATTCCCCCTTGTGTGGACTTTATTACCTTCATTAACATTTTCCTTGGAAAATGGGGGAAATCCTATCAAACTTTCAGAAATACTTACTGCGTTTTCACTGAAAGTGTACTTAACATAGGCGGATGGAGATAAAATTGTTGTACATAACATTCTCTTGAGATTTGAAGTCAGCATAAACTAGATATCTCAAGTGTTTTTTTTATGAGAACATAAGTTTCAGTGTAGGGTATTTGGGTGATTTCTCTTGTGGTCAGAGGCATGGTGGAAATTTCCGTGTACCGTGCTGAATATTTGCCTATGTGCTTGTATTCAGAGAACAGCTGTTATTAGGCTTTAATGTGCTAAAAGTACCAATGTCCATGAAGCTGGGAACAGCACATGTGCTTGTCAGATTGGGTGGAAAGAAACCATCATAGGTGTTAACTGGTGCATTAATTCTTGTCTCTGCTATTTTGTTCATTTTGTGAAAAGGAAAATAAAGATGTGTGGATACACAACTTGTCCAAAATTGTGTAGACAGGTGTGTGGAGGTCCATAAGGAAAATTCAGGGCTTCTTGACTGTCAGTTGTATTCCTCCTCTTACAAAAGAATCAACTAACTTGGATCAATACCTGATGGTAATTTATTTCTTCTTGTCAACAGGAATGTGCATGGTTTAGTAAAAACTATTTGGAAATTACTACAGATTCAAGCTGTACAACTGGGAAGAGACGGAGATGAGGCTGTTCAGAATCTGTATGAAATCAGGTTAGTTTCACATTGGTTTATTTAGGTGCCTAACAACTTCTTGTTTGATTTCCAGAAACAAACCCCACAAATGTTAATACTGGCTTTCAGTCCTTTTATTTGTTATTTATCGTGGTAATTTTGATCCTGCTAACCAATTCTGACCAAATTTGATAGAGTAGTGGGTATATAAGAAAGTTAAGTATTACATATTTTTTGGGTGAGTTGCAGGACGGGTGACTGGGTAGAACTCAACCTAGCTGACAAAAAGGCTTTGTTTTTGAGCTCAGCCTTTATCACCTTCATAAATGCTTAGCTGCGGGGGAAGATGTTATTCAAAGTTCCCACCTGTAGAAAAACTCAATGACATAAAGTGGTCATGTCTTGGAAAAAAGTTATTGATAATTAACAGTCCTCATGATACAAATCATTAATAGAACTGTATTATTAATGGAATAATTTGTCACAGCCATCACTGCACATGCTTAATCTATATTGTAAAAATCCTTAATACACAGAGAACCAGTGTTATTTCAGAAGTAGTCTATTCATTCCTTTGAGTGAGCAGCAACAAATGAGACAGTTTTACCATTAAGGGGGAAGGCTTCCATGAAACAAGTTAAGTTTGTGCGGATATCTGATGGTCATGGTGTAATTGTCTGAGGTGATTCTTTGCTGCTTTTTTTAACCCAGCTCTGGAATTCCTTTAAGGTCTTAGACATATCTGAGTGTCTCGTTAGGAAAAGTATGGAGTATATCTGAGCTTTTTTCTTTTCACAAAATACTGAAACAAAACATGCTTTAGTTAAAAGTTCCATGCGAACTCATCACTTCCAGGGAACTCATGAATAACTTAGAACAGCATATTCTTCATTTCCATGAACAAGCAATGCACCCTTGCGGCAAAGGAGGCTTATAGCAGCCTGGGATGCATGAGGAAGAGGGTTGCCAGCAGGCTGACAGAAGTGATCCTCCCCTCTGCTCAGCCGTGGTGAAGGACATCTGAGTGCTGGGTCTACTGCTCACTTGTCAGCACAAGAAAAGATAGAGACTTACTGGAGACAGTCCAAAAAAGGACCACAAACATGGTGGAGGGACTGGTGCATCTTTCGTATAAGGAGGGGCTGAGAGAACTGGGACTGTTCAGTCTGGACAAGGGAAGGCTCAAGGGGACTTTATCCATGTGTATAAATACCTGATGGAAGGGAACGAAGAAGAGTTACCTAGACAGCCATGTCTATTGACAGGATAAGAGGCAATGGGCACAAATTGGAACACAGGTGTTTCCATATGAACTCAAGAAAATACTTTTTTTTTTGACTGTCAAGTGATCAAGCACTGGTGCAGGTTGCTTAGGAGGATGTGGAGTCTCTGTCCTTGGAGATGATCAAAGTTCTGGGAAGCCTTCTCTAACTGACTCTGCTTGAGCAGATGGGTTGGACTAGATAATCTCAGGATGTCCCTTCTAACTTAAAAAGTTCTCTGATTCTGTGATATTTGGTTGAAAGTTTTAAGGAGTTTAATAGTAGAGAGATAAGACAACCACCAGAAGCTCAAGAGGGGCAATGGCAACAGGAAGGCTGCATGAGAAAAAGAACAAATAAATACTGGGACTTATGCATACTTCGTAGCTTGATGATTGCCAATGGTCCTTTTATGTTAGGTAGACTGGGGGCCACTTTCCTCTACCTATTTTTCCAGCTTTGTTTCTGCTATCAAAGTGAGGTTACTAAATGCTTTTACAGTTAAAGTGGTTGCCATGTAAAAATAAATGATTTCAAAATGCATTCAGAACTACTAATAAAAAGCAGCTTGTCGTGCAGTAGCAGTCTTCTTGAGGGTACATCTTGGTGATTTCATCCAGCTCTAGAGAAACCATGAGTCAGTGCTGATATTAACAGCTACTTTTGTGTCTTCTTCATCTGGAGAAGATCCAAGCTCTGGTCATGTTTTTCAAATTTGATTTTATTCAGGGAACAGATACAATAACATGTTGTAGCTCTAGTGCTTTAAGAGTATAAAAGGCACTGTTAAGTAGAGGAGAGTCATGTCTTTTCCTCACTATTTCATTTTGCTTAGGTAAAGTGGAAAACACTTTTGGAGAGCTGGATGTATTTGCATTCCTGAACTCCTGCGTGTCTTTGTTTTTCTGGTTACATCAGTTCTTTATACAAAGTTCATACTTCTAAAGAACAATTTTAATTGAAAAAGCAGGTAATGAACGCTAGTGAGATGGAAGTCTTTTGAAAACTTTTTCTTCTGTAGTAAATAAACTTTTTTTATGTCTCATGGTAGAAGAGGCCAAGTTAAAGGGGCTTAATCCAGGCTCCATGTGAAAAAAAGGGTAGGTAGTAGGGTGTGGTTGGAATACAGGAACAGCCTCTCTCCAGTTGGGAAAAAAAGACTATTTATTTTTCCCTTGCAAAATGAAAAATGCTGGTAGCATAAAAGCAAAAGGTGAAGTTTTATAATTCAAAATTGTTTACGGTTATTTAAATTAATAGAGAACTGAGAATCAACAGCAGACTTGCATGTCTTAGACTTAGCCAATACCTTTTTTTGTTTTTCCTTTTGCTTCTGCTTTACTCCAGTGAAGACAAACGTTACATTAGTTGTTTGACTTAGTCTTGAGTACCTAGTAGGTCAAAATGCTCCGATTTTTGACATCTGGCATTTGTTTTTTTTTGTTTACAAAAAGGTATGTCTTTATTCAATGAGTTGTTAAGTAACAAATGTTATAGTTGAATTCTATCATATGCTATAGTGTTTCTAGTATTTTAGTATTCTAGTATTCTAGTATTCTAGTATTGCACCAGAGTGTTAAAGTGTGACTGTCATTAAAACTTAGTTTCTGATAGAAATTTGAGAATTGTACTCACCAATAGAAACATCCCATTATGTTATTCTCATGTTATGCTGTCAGCTATGCAAAAATATTCTATACAGAAATCATTAATGAAGATTCAAAAGTAGAAGTGTGTTCACAAGGAGTTTGCGATTCTCATCTCTTTGGATGTGTGTTGAAACAATATTATGGGCTAAAAAACAGATTTGGCTTTAAGGCCAATGTTAGTTATGGATAATAGAACTACTTTTACAATACGTCTTCTTGTGATGATACAATACTGTGAACAGATCTTGAAAAGAAATGGGGGAAAATAATGTGCAATTTGGGGAATTTTGTCTGGTTATGTTTTCTGATTTCTTTTGGGGAAGCCCTTGTAGTTTTAAGGCTGGGATTCTCCAATTTCTTTAAGCAAATCTACCTTGGAAAATAGGGAAGGGATTGTCTGTCTTGTTGTAGAAAGCAGGAAATGTTCCTTTTACCCTAGTAAGTTGGTAGAGAACAGCCTCATTTATCATTTAGTTCCTAATTGTTTCCACAAGCTGTGTAAGTATTGCTGTCTTTCTGAATAACTAGTGTTCCAAGGGCAGATAAATACCAAACCAAATATGCTATTTTGTAAGGATGTGTGAAATAATTGATGTGACTTTTAAATTCACATATGGGATGGTCTGCATTTTTTGTGATGAAGTTGGGACCAGCTGTAGCAGAGACAGAAGTAGCCTGCAAGTCATTCTCACTTTGGGTGAGAACTGAGCATTCCCAGTGGATTAATTCTCTCTCTGGTTTGGCATAAAGTTGTCTGCTGGTTTCCTGTGAATATTAATATGCCTGTCCAGTAACCCAACGTTAAGCTGAATGGAGTGGAAGGGCAGGGAAGAGCAATTTTTATGAGAAACATTTGTCAGCATCCTCAGTCTAGTTGGGTTATGGCAGACACTCACAGGACCTTGGCTACACATTTTTGCTGGAAGCCATTGACTTTTTTTTAAATGGACTAGTGTTTTATGTTATTATTAATAATTCACTTTGCATGGTTTTGTCGTCTAAAAAATTCTGGAGAACTGTTTCTGCCATGTGTTTAGCTTGTAACAAACTTTCTGAAATCAAAATTTAGAGAAGGTAGAAAAATGCTTTCAAAATTCATGTTAGATGGAATAAAGTACTACCTCATGTTTCTGAAAGGGTCAGGGTTACAGTGGCATGAATAGAAATGTGTTTTGACTGCAGACATTGTTTCCTCTTACAGAAAAAGCAATTCATCACTGAATTTGTTCTCTAAATCAGAGTGGAGCGCTCTCATGTTCAGAGATGGAACAAAAAGGTTGAGGTGACCTAAAAGTTAATATCTTTTGCTTTGTTGTTGTCCCTCCATAAGACAACTCATTGTTTCCCTAGGGACTCACGTATTTACAGCTGGATATCTTTGTCTGGTTGTGCATTTTAGTTTATTCTGAAGCCACTGGCAATAATTTAGGATAGAAGAATTATAATGATGTGCATTTCATACTGTTGTGCAAGGGATCCTTAAGATAAATTTCTGAAGACAAATTTCTGAAGATAAATTTCTTGGTACGTGCCTAGTTCTCCTACTGCCAAAAACATTACCAAGTGTAACTTTTTTGGTTTGCATGTTTTGATGTTTCGTTATTAATCACTCTTTCATTGTGGAGCTTAACAGCTTTCTTTTAGTGTCCAGTTCACTGCAGTTATGTTAGTATCAGAGCACACAAAATTTGCCATAAAAGGTTTGTTTTTTTCTGGATACTGAGCTTTTTTCTGGATACTCAATTTTGAACTTGACCTGTCATGTGTGCCTACTTTTTAAAGGTTTCACTAATCTCAGCATCATAGGAGCACTTAAATGGCTGAAGATACACTCCTCTTGTTAGGGAAGTTAATTAAATCTTAAAATAATGACAAAGGTATTGAAATTTCGCCCAGCGAAACTGTGGATACCCCATTCCTGAAAGTGTTTAAGACCAGGTTGGCTGGGTCTTTGAGCAGCCTGGTGTAGTGGGAGGTCTCCCTGATCTAGTGGGTGATACCCCTGCCCATGGCAGCGGGGTTGGAACTCTGATCTTTGAGGTCCCTTCCAACCCAAGCTGTTCTACGATTTTGTGATTCTGTGAAATAAGCAGGTGCTGTCACACTGTATGTCTTGTACTTGGCTGCACTCTTTCAAGGTTCTGGCATGATATGAGTTGTGCTATTTCTAGCTTGCTGTGTCAAAAATGGTCCTGTCTATGATTTGCTGGACTCTAGTGGTAGGCAGGCAACTACATTTTTGTTTCTGGCATGCTGTGTGTGGTCTTGGAAAGTTACAATGTGACAATAACCTTACTATTTCTAGTCTTTGTACACAGATTGTAGAATACTCTTAATTCAAGTGTTTGCAGAATCAAGGAAGGTGGACATTTGAAGACCACATATATAAGTAAACAAATTTTAGGGTAATGAATATGGCAAGTATGACACCTCTAGCCCCCAAATGAATGCCAGAGTTGGAATGCTTGCATCTTTATGATCTTACTTAATATATGTTTTCTGAACGTGCTGTAAGTAGTCCATCGCATTGGTCAGTCTTGTGAAAATCCCTGTAATTTCAAATTGCATATTTTCTTGAAGAGAATCACACCTTTTTAGAAGAAAAATTATTTGAGGAGCAGAGGGAAGAATTCAGTGTAAAAAAAAAAAAATGTTCTGTGCTTCGTGAATTGTTCCAGTGACTGTGTTTTTTTTTTTTTTTTTTTTAAGCTAGCTACCTGAGTAAGCTGAAAGCTACTTGGGAGAATGCAATGAAGACAGATCTAGACTCTTTTCAGCGGTACCCAGTGACAGAGCAAGACACAACAGACACAAACTGAAACACAGGAGGCTCTGTCTGAACATCAGGAAGCATTTTTTCACTCCGTGGGTGACTGAGCACTGGCACAGGTTGTCCAGAGAGGCTGTGGCATCTCCCTCCTTGGAGATCTTCAAAAGCCACCTGGACATGGTCCCAGGCAACCTGCTCTGGGTGTCCCTGCTTGAGCAGGGGGGTTGGACCAGATGGCCTTCAGAGGTCATTTCCTACCTCAACCTTTCTTTGGTGATGTGAATTAATTCTTTTTTTAGAGATTTAAATACAGTAATTTAAATTGCACTCCTTTTAGATTAATTAAAGAGATGGAAGACATTTCCATTTTCCACTTGTCTTTAGGAATGATAACCTTGTAGTTGGTCTCAGATCCATAAGCTCATATTATTCAATTATGTCTCTATCAATAAAAAAACTTATTCTTCATGCCTAAAAGCATATTACAAAACTTTTTTTTTGCTGCGTGAATATGCTTCCATAACAAAAGATGCTTTTTAAATCAAAGCAAGATTTTCTACATATTTGCACCCAAAGATCCAATGTAGTTTGAAGCTCTTGAAGAAAGAAACAGTTGAACAAAACTTACTTTCTCTTCAAAATCTAAAATTTTTTATTAAATTTGCCGTATCTAATGACACTGCATTTATTTATTTTATTTTTTTTAATGGGATTCCTGCAGATCTCAATTCACTTCACTTGTAGCTGGATTTGTTTGGTGCTGCTGAAAATGCTTGTGTTCGTAGCACAACGCCGTTGAATATGAGTGTGTCTAAATTAATTTTTTGTTGTCTTCTGTAACAAAAAGACTGCTACAGATCTCAGACTTTCTGGTCTTCACTACTTTTTAAAAAACAAAAGTGAACAAACCAAATGCTGCTATAAATCTTCTCTAAAAGACTCATTTGACTGCATCACTCAGTAGTGAAATTAACAGTGTGTTAAGAAAACGAACAGCTTCTCCAGTGTAGTGTTTCAGCTCTCATGCATGAAAATCATGCTTGCAAACACCTGCAAGGAGCCTTAGTATATGTTGGATATGTGTGTGCTGGATGTGTCCCTCTCAATTCCTTCTTACTGTTTTATTTAAAAGGCCTAGTGTCTGAGGCAAGAGGAGAGATGTACCACTTAAATCGGTGGATTTCAGATAACTCAGTGCTTTGTAGGTAATACTGACTGTAGACAGTCAGTACACAATCAGTGCATACCAGGTCTCTTAGTCTGTAGCACAGATTTGACGAGCATGCAAACAGGAGTGCTGCTTAACCAAGCCGAAGGTGGTGTTCTTCACCAGATGCAGTTTCTAGGTTTATGGCAGCATTCTGTCTGCCAGCCTTAAGTGATATATGCACACCTGTTGCCTTTCCATTTTTTCCCGTAGCTGTGCTCTCTCTTCTTGTGTTTAGCAGATCTGTAGCAATCAGCAAGACTTTCCCCTTGCAACTTTTCTGTCTTGCTATTAGGAATGTTGTTTCAGCTCTGAGAGCAGGGAGGTGTCCAGACGCATGCTGTTAAGCTGTTGGTGTCCCGGAAAAGAGTCTACGCGACCATGCTTGTAGTTGGCTGAAGCAGAAGAGGGAACCGGGGAGAAAGAGGATACTTAGCAAGCAGGTGAGAGTAAGGGAGCCAGTCATGGCAAGGACAGTGGGTGACTCCAGAAAAAGGTGTTGGAGGTAGTGATGAATTTGTTTCACGTCAGCAGTTCTTTCCAGTGCCCCACCTCTCCAGGAAATTTAATATTCAGGCTCCAGTACTCTGTTTTCCTTTCTCATGCAAGCATACTGTAGTTCAATAACTTCGTTTTTGCTTCTTAGAGAACAAAAAGGTTACTTCAGGCTCCCCCCACCTCCTGCTCAGCTTCTCTTCCCACTTGCTCCTATCACTGTTTGGTGGGAGTAATCAGTGTTTAAGGGTAGTCACTGTTTAATGGAAACTTAGCAGTTCTGGGTGTTGTAGGTGGCCTTCAGTCATGGACTCTGGAGGTGGGGGCAGTGTTGGTGATAAGAGATGGATCTGAGAAGAGCAGGTGACTCTGAGGCCTCAATGGCCTTTTCAAGTGCGACAGTTGTCACAGGGCTGGCAGAAAAGAGCATGTTTCTAGGCTGCTGGTGTGGCCAGCCGTTCTCTTCCCCCTACCCCTAAAAAAGGACTGGGGGGAAGGATAGTCAGTTGTGAGATCTGAAGTATTTGGCAGGACAAATGGTCTCTCTGGTTTCATACACTGGATATTTGTACATGTGCTTGAAAGACTGGAGTGAAGTGTGCCTTGGTTGAAATTATTCTGTGGGTATTACTTGGACACTACTGCTGGAGCCTAGTGTTGCTACCAGTGCAAGTCAGGCAACACAACTAAACAGTGATCCTTAAGTGTTGATTTTAAACAAAAATAGAAGTGGGTCAAAGCTTTCCAAATAGACTCTTCATTTTAATCATGTTTCCCAAGCATCCAGCAAAATGTGCTCATTTGATAGCATAACAGTCGTAGCAAAGCTGGTAAAGGGAACTGCTAATATGAGTCAAGAAAACTGTCTATTTCAGCAGCTGCTTTTATTCTGAACATAGTTACCTTGCACGCTCACTTTTTGCATTGTAGATCCAAATATGATTTCTCTGTATTTCAGGAACAGTCCTCATCCATTAATCACTGTCCTTGAAAACAGACCTGATTGCTGGCCAGTTCTACTGCAACAGATAACAGTATTTTTCCAACAGTGTCCAGAGAGGTAAATAAATGAATGAACAAAAAATAGCAAATGTGGATAACTGAATTGTGTCAGTGTATTTTTTTCTTGAAGGTAGCTGCAGTGGTCAAGGTTTGTATGTAAGCAGTAAGAAGAATACCTTTCGAAACAGATAATTATAAGATGTAATGACACAATTTAAAGGTTAAAAACAGAACAACGAAGTAATAAGATGATTCAGTAAGAATCCAGGTTTTAATTTTGTTTTCTTAACTCTTCTGTGTTATTTTTTTTTTATGGATTTGGAGAAATTTGTGCAAAGTTGATAATATTTTGGGAAATTTGCTTGAAAACAATCAATTTTGATTACTTGCTTTTGTAAGCAGAGGTAAAAATGAAGTCTCATAATAGTAAATAATATATTAGAATATAATATAGTGCAGAGAATAATAGTAAAAAAAAATGGATCCCTGTTATATGCCAGATACCATGGATACTGTAATTGAGCTACTAATGGAAAAACAGTTTACCAATCCCATTGGAAACTGTGCTCTCCAGTGTATTTTGGCAAGTGGAGTTTTACAGGGATAAAAAATGATGTATGTTTGCCAAGATTTTGACTGCTTAGATGAAGATGATGATTAGTATGCAGATATAAGCAAAACATGCAAATGATGCAGAGAAAGCATGGGAGATTATATCTCATAGTTACGGATGAGGTCTCTACAAATGGTGCATAATTCTTGAAAATCAATGGCACACTCATATTTTAAAAAGTCTTAACAAGAAACAAATATCCAAGTTACCAACAACTTCAACGTTCTTTCATGCTCATCTCCAAGAAACTTGTCCAATAAATCTTCAGTATAAGATACCAAATGTTGTAGCAGCCTTGCAGACAAATGTTTTCAGTGATTTTACAGCCGTATGTATGCATTTCAGATAAAAAAGGATCTCCTTCCTCCTGTTTTCTCAAAGACTTGCGCAAATTCAACAGAATAATGGCACAGTGAAACTGACTTCTGTATTCTGTTGCTCTGATTAAACAAGTAAAATAAGTTCATTAATCTCTTAAATTTCTGGTAGGCCTTAGCTATGTGATCAGCAGTGAGACTCTCAAATAAAAAAAAATAAAAAACAAAATAAAAAACAACATTTTGTTCAATTTAAAAAATCAGAGTCTTTAAAACATTATTTGCAGATTTGTTTCTCAGCTGCTAAATCCAGGACTCATGAAGAGTCTTGTTGGAGATCGGACTGGTGGAATGAACTGTGAATTTGTTGCTGGTGGTTTATATGGAATTAAAATAGGAGTTAATCTTACTGAAACGGCAGACATCTTAAACTTCCTTGCTGCTTTTTGTATAAAGGTTTCTGTGGACTAACTTCTAGACTGAGAATACACTGATGTGGGTTTATTATGGAGTCATGTTCAAGCTCTACATCAGGGCTGAGTCTTGTTTGAAGCAATTTTGATTTTCTGTATATTTTTAAGGTATTGACCATTAACTTAATTTGATTGTTCTAATAATGTCAAGATCAGCTGGTATTTGTAACATGGTCAAACTGGAAGACTTATTCTGTGATGAATTCTTTGTCAGGAAGCTATGTTTGTTAAACCACCTGTTTTTGGCCAATGGTCTTTAACAACTATAGGAAACAACTAGGAAGGAATGGATGGCTCTTTTTAAATTAAATCATTTTTTGTAGTTCAAAGTTTTTCCAAATAGTGTTATCCAAGTACTGGTTCAGTATGATAGAATAGTCTCTTGGAACATTCAGCAAGGAAAGTCACTTTCTTGAATTGATGACTTAAAAAAAAAAAAAAAAAAGCCATGTGTCATGATCTGCAAGTATATATCAAATCATAGTCATGCTTAAATACTGTCTTATCCGAATGCACTTCATTGTGTAGTTGCTGTTTGTGATCTCATGTAAGTTCTTTGTGCCAGTAAGTCAAACTTTTTTTGGTGAGATTTACTAATGCTTTTCGTAGAACCTTCCTGTTAATTGTATCCTGTAAATTATTGCAGACCCAGGGAATCTCACATTGCTTGGGTTTTTGTTGTAGCTTGTTCAGTTTATAGTTGAAAGCAATCTTGCAAACTTATTTTTTGAACTGCAGGGCACAGAGTTCTTGTGTTGGTATAATGGCTCCATTTCTAAGATACCTGTATTGTGAACCATCTCAGTTACGGGAAAATGCTGAATTGCGAATGGGATTACTTAGGATTTTACTTCAGCCACGTGGTCCAAAGCACACTGAAGCACCATCTGTGCTGGAACGCCAGATTCTTCAACTTCTATGTGATTTGATTCCACACCTTCAGGTAGAGTTGTTGCTTGACCTTGCCTTTTATGAATGCTATCAAGGCAGTGATAGTACTATTACTGCATTTCAAGTGTGCAAATATAGCACTGTCTTCCATTTCCTGTAGACCTCCTTTGTTGATAGTAAAGAAATCTAAAAAACTGTCTGTTCCTAGGAAAAAGTGATTATTTTTTAGGTGTTTAAATCTGCCTATTAAGATGTAAATTGAAAGATGTTTACAACAACTGTTTGCCATTAGTTGCTCAGGAAACATATAGTAATCTTGTAGGAGATACCCATGAATATTGTTAAATTGTAGTCTATTTGCCAAAAACTTTGTTTTTTTTTGTTTTTTTATTGTTCTGTTAACTAAAAAATTGTATTAAAATGAAACAAACTATATGAGAAGCGTGATTTAAGTACTTCTAGGTATTTCTGTGTCCCTCTTTGTAACAAAAGGAATTAATGGATCTGAAAGCAAAACTTAGCGCTTCTGTAATATGCTGAAGCTTTTGAATGTACTTTTTAGCTGACAATGACATTTGCTTGGAGCTAGGATTTAATTTTTCTGTCTCCTTTAGGTCTAGGGTATTGATTCAAGTTAATAGTTCTGCTTTGCCTCATGCTTTACTGTGACATTGGTCAAGCTTTTTTGTTCTCTGTGTACCTTTTTCTTTCCTCTGTAATACAGTTAGAACACCATCTTTAGTTTCAAGTAAACATGATGTGTTGTGGTATTATTGTCTTAGAGAGGGTTTGAAAATAGTCATAATGTCAAACTAAATAGGCCACAAGGAATCTGGTAACTTCTTCCTCCTTAGGGATAAAGTATATTTTCTACTGGTAGCTACTTCTCACAACCTTTTGGACAAATAACTTGTATTATACACATCTGTCATGGTTCAGGTCTAGTCTTTGTGATGACAGGTACTTGCTGTTCTTTTTAGTCATAGGGATGCTTCTGACTTTCTGTCTTTATTCTACGAGATTTTCAGTGTAACATTGTGTCCTTAATGTATGACCAAGATTCTGACTTGGTAAAAATTAGCCACAAAATGGCACCGAAGACAACTTGTAAACTCAGTTATGAACCTCTATTTCCTCTGTGCTCATTGGTACTTCTGCTCTTTTTTTTTTTTAAACTAACATTGAGTTACATTTTTTAAACTTCTGCGAATACTTTAGTTTTATCCATTGTATGTTTCTGCCTTGCCTGAGATAATTTCACAATGGAAAGGGAAATACTGCTTGAAGAAGCATGTTTAATGTACTGTCATTCTTTCTCCTTTCTTCTCTGAACCCCGGGTTCTTCTTAAACTTCCTTTAAGGTCAGCCTCATTTAATCCTCTGTACTGAGATATTAGGAAGAGTTTCTTGTTGGAGAGGGTGGTCAAGCACTGTAGCGGGCTGCCCAGGGAAATGGTGGAGTCCGCATCCCTGGAGGTACTTAAGAGACGTGTAGACGTGGCGCTAAAGGCCATGGTTTAGTGATGGGACTCAGGAGGTCAGATTGATGGTTGGACTTGATGATCTTGAAGGTCTTTCCCAACCTAAATGATTCTGTCATTCTGTAACTGTAGAAATACTGAAATGCTTCCTAATCATACTGCCTTACAATATCAACCACTGGTCAAAAGTACAGTTGGTCACTTGCAGACTTTTCTGCTGAAGAATTCAGTGGGCATGAGGGTTCTGGTTAGAGCAGCCGATTCACAGAATTTACTCAAAGGGACTAAAAATCAAGAATAGGCAAGGTTGCTGTGTTATCCTAATGCTGGCTCCAGGGTTTGTAGCAGAACAGCAAGGTTTGCCTGGAACTGGAACTTTCAAGTGCAGAAATGTAGAAGTGCTGTAGGCATATCTGAGAAATTAGCATTTTAAGGCAACCTGTTACTTGAAAACTGTTTGCTTGGCTTTTAAGTATATCACCAAGAGCTTTGGGGTATGCCACTTCTTTGAGTATAGCTTTTCTTTTTTTGTAACTGTTGAATTACATAGTGCTCTGGAGGAAGAAAATACCACTACCCTTCTCTTTTGAGACATATGTTAAATCTTTGTTGCATTACAAGGAAATATCCTGGAGTAGGATATTTCTAGGATATTTCTGTTACGAGAATATATACCTGCTGTGTGAAATCCCCATACAATTTGTTTTATTTGGCTGATAGAACCCCAATAATTGAATTTATTTGCTACTGCATTTGAGGAGCATGGGATTCTTCTCATCAGCTACCAAGAAACCTTTTTATTCATTCATGTGTTTCTAATTTTATTTTAGGACCTTAAATCAGTCAACTCTGTAGTAATCTATATCAGAGATTGCTGAATTTAGTTCATAGGTATTTCTTCAAAGTCTTAATAATATTTGCAATGAAAAGATTGTAGAGCTAGTAGAAGTAATGTTAAAGCTGGGGGAATCCTGCATAGATCGGGAAGGGCAACTAAACCAGAATGTGTTTTTTAATTACCTGTTTACAGCTTAAAGACTTGCCACAAGTTACAGAAGCGTTGTTTTTTCTGCAAGAGCTATTCCTCAGCCTGTTGCGCTATCCTGCATTTTGGAAAGACCAGTTATCTCAATTTTGTCTGCAACTGATATGCTTCTGTGAAGTGTGTTTAAATATAACAGGAGAATGTTCATCTTTGATCTCCTTAATAGAGGACAACTTTGAGCTTTTAAAAGAGGTAAGAGCTTGGGGGGGCAGGGAGGGTTAAAAAGAAAAAAAGAAGTAATCTTAAATTTTAAGAATGTCGTGTCAAAGACATGATGTTGATGCATGACATTAATCTGCAAGTGACCAGTGCTGTTTTGAAAGCCGTTTTTTTTTTCTTGGTTAAAAACCTCCAGGAGGAAAGAAATTAACTGGTGCTGTAATGTGTAAGTCAGCATATTACCATGGAAGTTGGTTTAAACTGGGTTAAAAAGGTTTGAATGACATAACAAATTACAAAGTTGTAGTAATTCTATTAAAATACTTCTTACACCCTATTTGTATTCTTCATTGCATACACTGTGTCACTGTTTGTGCATCCACTACAATGCGAGGAGAAACTCCTTAAGGAGTTTTGTTTGCTCTTTATTTCTAGTGTTTATCCCCACTAAAAACAAAGATAACTTGAACCTCTTTTTGTTTTTCTCTGTAGGTGTTTCCAGTGGAACAAAGTATAATAGGGCTAGCATTTCTACTGCTGCAGACACCAGAAAGTCAGCAGAAGTCTGTCCTGAGTCTAGGTAACTTTCTTGTGAAAGAGGAATTTGCACTCTGAAGACTGTGTATTTACTTGTGTGTTTGGAAAATAGGCACTGCATTGCCCTGAAGTTAGATTGAGTTGTGAAATGTTTTTATTTAAGTAGCATGTTTCCTTGATTTAAAAAGTAACATTTGATCTGACGGCAATAAGGATAAATTTTCCCTGACTTTTTCCATGAATGTTACTGTATTCTAAGCTCCCTGCTGTCCTGAGGTTTATGTTTGATTTTTAAGTCAACAACAGGACCTTCTCAACTGAGATTCATACATCATGATTGGTTTCTTCTGACAGATCTTAAGAGAGCAATCTTGGCAGTCGTAGTGATGTTTGAGCTTTTGATTTAACAGTTTGGTTTAATGGAGTTATTTCAGTAAAAATGAGAGACTATGCTACATTCCATTATTGTATTTCTTGCTGCCATCAGGTACTTTGCAGTAAAGAACAGAAGTGTATGGGTGTCTAAATAGAATTTTACCAACAATATTTTGCATTTTGGCTCAGTTATGTACATAGTGTAATTCTTGAGACTGTTACTTTTTTTGACCAGAGTGTTTCCTGGAAATGTTTGTTTCATACTTAAAAGTAGAAATTATTCTTTTTTTTTCTCTAACTGATCTTTTTTTTGTCTTTGTCCCCACATTGTTTTTAATAGCCTACAAGATCCTTTCCACTTCAGAAACCCAGAATGTCTCAGCCACAGCCCTTGTTTTGGTGATGCCTGTGCTACAGATCTTATCTTCTTCGTCAGTTGGAGACTGCTTACCAGAGGATGATTCTGGAGCTACCCGGCAGCAGCTGGCTATAAATCTTTTGGGAATGTTACAGGAGGAGGGTGTGAAGAATAGAAAGGAAATGGTAAGGCTCTGTGGTTTTTTGTTTGTTTGTTTGTTTGTTTGTTTGTTTTGGGGGGGGCAGATAGCAGATACGTGTAACAGTTTGCTCCATTATGCTTAGCTGACTAGTAAAGACTACATCTATGAGCTTGTCCGTATAATATGTTGTATGGAAACAGTCAAAAATATGTATAATACATAAAACTAGACTGCTAGTAAAATGTGTGTATGTTAGATATCATTTTATTTATTACATGAATTTCTTTCCTTTAAGAGACCATATAGATTAAAGAATTCACTAGCACTGTTGATTAATTAACAGGACTTGGTAGAGAACTATATTAGCTTTACTTATTTTATCTCTTTCAGAATCTTGCTTATTCTGCTGATCTATATGCTTTTCCTTACCAGCTAGTTATCTTGGCTCATTTTAATCTGTGCTGTTGTATTTTTGTGTTTTCATTTTTAATTTGTTCATGTGGGCCCCTCTACCTATTTGTTTCCTCTGTTCTGAGAATAGGTGATAGTAAGTCTCGTGATCAAGATATACTTAGCACTGTAGAAGCTAAGTTTCCTTTCTTATTTATACCTCTGTTGTTTGGTGTGGGGAGCGTGGTGATGTGATGACTTGGAGACAGAAAAACACACCAAATCTGATTTCCTTGTCCCGAAATCTCACTCCAGTTTCATCGTCTATTTCCTACTCTACTCTAGTTGGTGAGGCTACACCTGGAGTACTGTGTCCAGTACAGTACTAGGCTACCAGTGCAAGAGAGACATGGACATAGTGGAGAGAGCCCAACAAAGAGCCAACAACATGATCAAGGGACTGGGTCGTCTCTCCTCTGGGAAAGACTGAGACACTGGGACTTCTTAGCCTAGAGAAGAAGAGTCTTAGAGGGGATCTCATCAATGTATATCAATAACTGAAGGGGGGATTCAATGAAGACAGATCCGGGCCCATTTCGGTGGTGCCCATTGACAGGGTCAGAGGCAATAGGCACAAAATGGGACGCAGAAGGTTTTGTCTAAACCTCAGGAAATCCTTCTTTGCTGTGCAGGTGACTGTGCACAGGCACAGGTTGCCTGCAGAGAGGTTGTGGAGTCTCCACGTTCTAGGAGAACTTTGGAAGCCACCTGGGCATGGTCCTGAATAATTTACAAACTTCGTTTGGTTATGGTATATTTTCTTCACTTTTTTTTGGCAGTAGTGGTGATGGAGAATTATTCAATTTAGGACATGGCTAACCTTAACTGCATTTTTGCCATTAAGGGATTTGTGTATATTTTTCAGAGTTGTAAGCCTGAGATTTTCTGCCTATCTTGCTTGAATGAAGTGCACTTTTAAAGTAAAAATATGGTGATAGCTTCTTTCCATGCAGGTGAAATAACAGGAGAAAGGAGAAAGTACAATTGTGTAGCACAGCCTTAGGGGAAGTAATGAGGGGTGGGAGATATCAATATAATATTTCAGGCTCTAACAACTTTAGCAGTTTTTTTCCAGGCTTTAAAAAAAAAGAAAAAAAGGAAAGAAAGAAAGAGAAAAGTCTTTAACAGCCTGATCTTGTTTTCAAATACTAAGATATAGAGTCAGACAACTAAACAGTATAACTTACAGACACTGATGCTCTTCGTTGACTCTGTGTCCTTGGGTAAAGTTTAAGTAGCTATATCTATGGCAGTTTCACAAATTTATCCAGAGGAGATTGTTGACTCCAAATTATCTTGTCAGCCAGAGAGTGTGGTGTTTTATTGAGTGCTATGAAAAGTAAGAGGATTTCCTTAAAATATGTAAATACTGTTATTATAAGCTTATACTTTTGTGATGGACATGTCATGGTCAGGAATGTAAGTTTTTAATGCACTCCAATTTTATTATATACATTTTAGTGAGGAGGTAGGACTGCAGTTACTTACAGGAGATGGATGCCAAATACAGAGGAATCTCCCAAGTAGAGAATTATCAATGCATTCAATCATCCTTAGTACAAGAATTCACATAAAGGATTGTAAAGAAATGTATTGTGACTTATTCTTTACATTTATTGAGTTGGGATTCTCAAACAAAATACTTGCTTTGGATGACAGAACTGAATAAGTTATTGTTTTTTTTTTTGTTTGTTTCTTTACCTTATCTGTTGGACTGAAAGTTTTGTTTGTGTGTTTCACTGGTTTTCAGATGTCCTGCAAACTCCTTTTTCCAATAACCAGCTCTTACAGTTCATTGTACACCACCTGGAAGATTGTAGAGCTCATGAAAGAGAAGTCAGCAGTTACTGGCTGGTTATCTTCAGTGAAATCACTGCTACCTATTACAACTCAAGTCCCTGCCCATGTTTTCTTTCTGCTGGCTTATCTGTTGATACAAGAAAATGGAGACAGTCTTCGAGATGTACTCCAGACTGCTACGGAATTAGCCAAAGCTGATTGTTCTCAGGTAAAAACTTACTGTTACTGGATTTTGCTACAGGGATAGGGCTTGATTCTGCAGCCTGACAGGGACAAGGCTGCCACTGCTTCTTGCCCTCAGGTCCAGCAAATGGTGAGACTGAGCTTGTATTCCCAGTAGGTACATGCACATGGAGCGCGTGTGCATCATGTATCTGTGGCTGTATTTATATAACACAGAGATGCAAAGCACTCATGAACACAAGGAGCACCAGTGGCCTCATGCTGCTCCCCTTTTCAGCTGTGCAGGTTGAAGGTGTGCTAGTGGGAATGTATGTTCAGTGTGTATGTGTGCACAGTACGGATCTCCCCAGCAGCAGGGCTCAGACAGTGTGTGCACGCAGGTTGGCTTTTGGATCCTGGTCTCCCCATTTGCTGGCATCTGGACCTAGGAGCCCCTGAGGCCACAGCTCCACTGCGGTAGTTGACACAGACTGCCCTCCACTCCAACATACACAAGTCTGTGCATGTGTGTGTGCACCAAGCCAGCTTGACTCCCCTGTGGGGAGTGCCCTTAGAGATGCACACATGAACGTGTACACACTTGTGTACGTACACACATCCAAAGCTCACCAGAACTCCCCTGGTCCCTTTCGGGCTTTTCAACATGAAAAATGTTGTGTGTCACGTACAGCAACGTATGTATTATTTTTGTTTTGTGGTGTTTATCAGTTCTTCAGGCTTAGGAAAATGACTGGCTTATTTAGTGAAACTACCTAATTAGTATGAAAATACAACAAAAAAAAGTTGAAAAGAGGCTAGTAAACCATTTCTGGCTTTTGTTGATTGCATATTGCTGTTCCCTTTGTCCTTTTGTGGTTACTGGAGGACTGCCAGGTCCATTATAACGTATGCAGTCATGCTTTTTAAAAATATCTCTGTAGTCTGTACCATCCTTCCCTCCTTCAGTAGTGAATTCAAGCTGTATTTATGCAGTATGCTTATACCTTCCTGCCTATTTTAGAAATATAAATGTAGATGTCTGGCTTTTTAATGTAGATACAGTAATATGTAGCAGAAGAGTCGCTGTGTAGAAACAACAGTCTTCACTTGTGAAATAGAAAAATGTGGGGAAAGGAAAAATGTTGCTTCAAGTCTCAGATATGCTGTAAAGACACGCTTCATTTTTAAAACTACTTTCTGTTTCAAATAGCTATCATAATCTGTGGCACAAAAGTTGGAAAAAGATAAGGCTTGTGGAGTGCGTGCTTGATGTCTTAGGGTACTGAATTCTACGTTGCAGTTCTGGCCCAGGATGTGCTTGCTTTTAAACATATACTGAAACGCTGTGCTAAAACAGGACCATTATACACTGTTTTGGGAGATAAGTGTAATTCTCAAGCTAGAGAAGTTTTTAAACTTGGTGCCATCTCCATCTTTCGTGGATTGCCTACTGTTAACTTTCTTAAATATGTCTGTTCAATTTTCTGTCAAATTCTCCTTTGTTTTGTTGTTTTCTTTTGTGGGTGTTTTTCACGTGCAGTAGATTGAAACGGATTTGGGAGCATGCGATTTATTTAATTTTTTTTCTCAGCTTGATCGAACTTCTTGCGTTTTGTAAACTTTATTGTATTTCTAGCATTGTATTCAATCATATTCCTGTGTCATAGCTGATTTTTGTGGATTTTAATTATATTTCAGAGAGTCACAGAGTGCTTGAGGTTGGAAGGGACCTCTGGAGATGTAATCCAATTTCCCTGTTCAAGCAGAGTCCCCTAGAGCACATTACCCCAGACTGTGCCCAGACAGCTTTGGAATATCTCTAGGGAAGGAGACTCCACAGTGTCTCTGGGAACCTGTTCAAGTGCTCAGTGACCCTCACAGTAAAGAAATTTTTCCTTATGTTCAGACAGAACTACCTGTGTTTCAGCTTGTGCTTGTTGCTTCTTGTCCTGTCACTAGGCACCACTGAGGAGAATCTGGCCCCACGTTCTTGACACCCTCCCTTCAAATACTTACCCATATTGATCGGATCCACCTAAGCCTTCTCTTCTCCAGGCGGAATTGTCTGAAAAAGCCCTTGCCTGTTCTCACATGAGAGATGCTCCAGTCCCTCAGTTGTTTTAGTAGCCTGTGCTGGTTTCAGGTGGGATAGAGTTAATTTTCCTCCTAGTAACTGGTGCAGTGATGTGTTTTGGATTTAGGATGAGAATAATGCTGATAACACACCAATGTTTTAGTTGCTGAGTAGTGCTTACACCACGTCAAGGACTTTTCAGCTTGTCATACCACCCTGCTAGTGAGGAGCCTGGGGGTGCACAGGGAGCTGAGGGGACAGAACCAGGGCAGCTGGCCCAAAGTGCCAAAGGGCCATCCCATACCATATGGCATCATGTTGAACAACTAATATGGGGTGGCTGGTGTGGTTGGAGGGGGCCGCTGCTTGGGGGTGGGATGTGCATCAGTCATCAGGTGGTGTGCAGCTGCATTGTGTGTCATTTACTTTGATCATCATTATCATTATTTATTAATATTATTTATTTCTCTTCCTCTTCTGTCCTATTAAACTGTTTTTATCTCAACCCATGAGCTCTTATGTATTTTTAGCTTGTGACTTTCTCCCCCATCCCACTGGTGTGTGGGGTGGTGAGCAAATGGCTGTGTTGCTGAGATGTCTGCTGGGTTAAACCACAACATAGCCCTTTGCTGGACTCGCTCCAGTAGCTCCATGTCTGTCTACTAACATTTCTGGACCTATTATTGACCTCTGGGGGACCCTGCTATCTACAGGCCTTAAACTAGCCCCTGTGTGCCACTGATCAGAGCCCTCCGAGACCTGCCATTCAGGCAGTTCTCAATCCACCTCATGGTCCACTCATCCAGCATGCGCTTTCTGATCTTGCCTATGGGGATATCATAGGAGACAGTGTCAAAAGCCTTGCTGAAGTCCAGGTAGACAACATCCACTACTTTCCCCTCATCTATCCAGGCCAGTTGTCCCATCATAGAAGGCAATCATGTTAAGCATGATTTCCCTTTGGTGAATCTATGGTGACTACTCCTGATCACCTTCTTGTCTTCCACATGCTTAAAGATTGTGGCATAATGACCACACGGACACCAGGGTTTCTTTAAAGATCAATAACTTCAACTACTTTATTGAGGACAGGCTCCCTTCTTATACCATTAGCTCTACAAGTGCTACTTTCCCGCTAGCTGTTCATTGCTTAACAAGTTTGCCCGGCAAGAGCAAGCATTTAGCCACTTCCATGTCTTAATGATTGGAGAACAAGCTGTTTGAGACAGCAAGGCGTCTCCTGAATCACCCTTCTTTGTTCCCTCTAACTCGTTTACATTCCTCGTGGCTTCATCATCAGGAGTCCGATGTTATCACCAACCAAGGGGCTTGTCGACCCCCTTGACGATACTCCCACAAAAGATGGCCTCCAAGATGAGCTGTTTCAACGACTGAGTGAGGCTGGCTGCCCTTTACTTACTTGGGTCCTTCTTCTTGCCCCTTTTTGAAGACTGGGGTGACATTTGTGTTATTCCAGTCCTCTGGCATCTCTCCTGACTGTCATGACCTTTCAAAGGCAGTCAAGCGTGTCCCAGCAATGATGTTCGCCAGCTCCCTCAGCACTTGTGGGTGCATCCCATCAGGGCATGTGGACTTAATGGATGTCAGCTTTGCCTAAATGATCTCTAACCTCATTCTTTTCAACCAAGAGAAAGGTTTCCTTTCTCTAGACTTTTTCTCTTGTCTCCTGGGTCTGGGATTCAGGGCTTGAAAGACGCTATTTCAAAGGGTCGTTGTTTGTTTCATATGTCTACACACTTAGCATGTGGTAACATTAAAGACAGATATTTTTTTATTGGATCATATGTGGCAATGTTGTGGTTTAACCCAACAGGCAGCTAAGCACCATACAGGCATTCGCTCAATGTTCCCCCCACCCCCTACCCAGTGGGATGGGGACCTGCAGGGGGGAAGGGAGGGAAGGTAAAAGCTTGTGGGTTGAGATAAAGACAGTTTAATAGGACAGAAAAGGAAGGGAAAGATGATAATGAAAATAGTAAAAGCATGTACAAAGCAAGTGATGCCCAATGCTATTGCTCACCACCTGCTGACTGATGCCCAGCCTGTCCCCGCACAGCACCACCCACACTTTCCTCACCCACCCCCCACCCTCTGGCCAGCCACCCCAGTTTATTGTTCAGCATGACACCACACGGTGTGGGACACCCCTCTGGCCAGCCTGGGCCAGCTGTCCTGGCTGTGTCCCCCCCAGCTCCTGGAGCACCCCCAGGCTCCTCGCTGGCAGGTCTGCACAAGGAGCTGAAAAGGCCTTGGCTCTGTGTGAGCACTGCTCTGCAGCGACTAAAACATACGTGTGTTATCAGCATTATTCTCAGCCTAAACCTAAAACACAGCACCCATACCAGCTACTAGGAGGAAAATTAACTCTATCCAAGCTGTAACCAAGGCAGAAGCAATTCTGACTTTTGTTCAGGCACACAGTAACAGACTAAAAAGTCTGTTTTTTAGTCTGAAAAAAGTTGTGGACTTCTGCTGTGTAATTACTCATCAGGACTGTGAGCATTATGTAGGCATGGAAGAATGTGTAGAATGTGTTTGTTTACTCAAACTGTAAGATCATTATTTGGGGGGAAGGAAATTGTATTATTTACATCTTAGCCAAAGCAACAAAAAGCCTTTGGATGCACTGTTCTACAGTGTAGTTGGGTTTCCAAGAAGTGGGTAACCTCCAAATATGTTTAACTCATGGCATTTCTCACTACAGCTTGGCAAAATAGACTTAATCATTTGGAGGGAGAAATTTAAAAAGGAATGTTTAAGTGTCATTAAAAGGGCGTTTGATTGTGGTGTCTGTAGCTATAGTACTGACTTTTCTTTTTGGTCTGGAAGAAAACAATGGATGTAGCATATTGGCAACAGGTATAATAGCAAAGAGAAAATTACAAACTGAACTGAAGAGCGCAATCGACTTGAGCTGTCTGCAGCACAGCTGTTGCACACTTCAAACCACAAGTAGCCATCAAATAGATTGAAGAAGGTCTCTGGTCAATTTACTGTTGCAGTATATTAGTGCCTGTTGGATGTGAATTAATTAGAGAAGTGTTGAGCTATGTTCATTTTATTGTGTTTTGTAGTTCCTGTTTTTTCCTGTGCATGCTGCTGCTATTAAGCTAATGTTAGTAATGTAGTATTTCATTTCTGTGTGTATACAGGCAATTACAGTGTCAAAATAATACTGTTTATACAAATCTTGAATCTGTGTTGATATTTATTGAACTTTTTAAGAACCACCTGCAAGGTTACACTGTTTGTTTACAATTCAAAATAAGAACAGGACCTAGTTCCCAGACTGTTCCTTTTGAAATATTTATTCAGTGTCCTTGGTATACTCCTTGAATCATGTGTGGAAAAGCTGCCGTGGGATGTTACAGATCTGGATTCAGTGGAAATGATGAGATACTGCAAGTTAGAACTGACTCCTCATAGTTAAGCACCTGGCAGAAATACACAAAATGAAGTAGTTCATCTCTTTTGTGGATATTTCTTCCATTCTTTCTTTGTCCATTTCATGATCTTCTCTTATTTTCTTGTAAAGATTGCTATTTTCTTGCACATAAATTAATTCTTTATCTAAAACTACGGATTTAAAATCCTTCTGTTCTGTTGTAGTCTTGTACCTCTTCTTTCCAGAGGTTGGCTAAATAACATAAAATAGAGGAGAACTAAAAAGTGTGTGGAAAAAACAAACAAACAAACTTAAGTTCTGATTTGCCTGCATGCTTGCACAACACTATTCTCAGAGCAAAAGATTTTCTCAGCTGTGGGAAGAGGGCATTTGAAGATGGTTTTGCTGCTCCCAGTAATGCTTGGTTTCCTTTTAATTTGACACAGCTTTTTTGCCACTCTGTTTAAATGAAAATACCAATGCTGCGTGTTGTTTAAAACCTTATAGTAAAACATACGAGATCATAACTGCTCTGTCTGGCAGGAAGAAATAAGCACTAAAAGTTCCTAAAAAAAAAAATGTTTTCTGCATTACAGAATTGCAGAATGGTTGAGGTTGAAAGGGATCAATGGAGGTCATCTGGTCCAACTCCTCTGCTCAAGCACAGCCACTTAGAGGAGCTAGCCCAGGGCTGTGTCCAGATGTCTTTTGAATATATCAAAGGATAGAGACTCCACAACCTCTCTGGGCAACATCTGCTGGTGCTCAGTCAGCTTCACAGTGAAAAAATGCTTCTTGATATTTAGACAGAACCGCCTGTGTTTCAGTTTTTGTCCATTGCCTCTTGTCCTGTCACTAGGCACCACTGAAATGAGCCTGGCTCCATTTTTGCACTCTTTCTTCAGGTATATATCCACACTGATCCTCCCTGAGTGTCCTTTTCTCCAGGCTCAAGATTTCCCAGCTCTCTCAGCCTCTCCTCACAGGAGAGGTCTTACCTTGATCATCTTGAACTCTTTCCAGTATGTCTAGGTTTCCCTTGTACTGGGGGCCCCAGTACTGTACTGGACACAGTACTTCAGGTGTGGCCTCACCAGTGCTCAGTAGGGGGCAAGGATCGCCTCTCTTGACCTGCTGGCCATACTTTGCCTGATGTAGCAAAAAATACTATTAGGTATGTCTCTGGCGGGGGAGCTGTGCTGATTCATGCTAAACTTGGAGTCCACCAGGACTCAAGGGTCCCCTTCTGCAAAGCTGCTTTGTAGCTGGCTGGCCTCCAGCATGTGCTTGTGCCTGGGGTTTCTCCTCAGGTGCAGAACTTTGTGCTTCTTGTCGAACTCCATGAGGTTCCTGTCAGACCACTTCTCCAGCTTGCCCATGTTCCTCTGGATGGCAGCACAACCCTCTGGTGTATCAGCCACTCCTCTCAGTTTTGTGTCATCTGCAGACTTGCTGCGGGTGCACTCTGACCCATCATCCAGTCTGTTAATAGAGATGTTAAACAGGACTGGACCCAGTATTGACCCCTGGGGTACAGTGCTAGTTACTGGCCTCCCAGCTAGATTTGGTTCTGCTGATCGCCACCCTCTGGCCATTCAGACAGTTTTTGATCCACCTCACTGCTCATCCAGCCCATACATCAACAACTTGCCTATGGGGATCTTACAGAGGGTTGTGTCCAAGGAGGTGTGCTATACTGAAGTCCAGGAAGACAATATCCACTGATCTTCCCTCATCCATTCCAGGCATTGTTAACAGGTTTCTGTTACGAGTGTTTCATAGGTGAGCGTAGCCTTCAGGGGTCTGGGGTTTTGGGTTACATGAGGTATAATGGACTTCAGGGGGGCATTGTATGAAATACATTGCTAGTTAAGACTTTTTTGACCAACTGTAGTAGTGGCCTGCCTTATCTTATGTTATTTTAGCCCTTATTAAAAGGTAGCTTACTGTGCTGGTTACAAGCTTGTGGTGCATGAAATATTGACAAGATTGTTTAAGTGCAAGCTGGAAATGTGGCAGAGTAAAAGGATACAATTTCTCATGTCTCACCTCCAGGAAACATAAAAGCAATCTTTTAATGAGCAAGCAGGTTAGGAATAGGATTGTGTTGCTGGAAAATAACATTTCTATTTCTTACATGCTTCTTACAAACATGTTTGATGGGAAAGAGGTGAGGCTAATCAATGCCAAGGGGAAGACTGTAAAACTTGCAGGTGATGAAAAGTTGTGGTGTGACCATGCCAATGAGATCCTAAGGCAGCAGTCAGAAATCACTCTCCCAGATGCAGATTCTTTTGTAACTGCATGAGACTCTTTTTGGGGAGAGAGAATGCAAAGCTTAAGGTAGCTTATAGCTGCTTCATTGGCATAGCTTTTTTGGCAAGGTAGTTATTAGAACTTTATTTCCTCACTTTAATTCGGAAGCGCCTAATTCTATTCAAGGAGCAGGAGCAAGCAAAGTGAATTGCACTTGTAAAAGCACAGCAGTGCTTGTGGAGAGCAACCTGTGTCTCATCTTTAATGTAGTTTCTTCTTGCAAATCTCTTTCTGTAAGCATTCAGAACTAGTATGAGCAGCACACCCCAGCTGTGACTGTTTTGCCGTGTCTGCTAAATACTCTATAAGCAGAAATACAGGCTCTAGGCTTTGTAAATGAGTTGATTATTGTCAAGGAAAAGGGTAGGCTGCATGTTCTAACACCTGCAGTAGACATATGTCTGTCCTATTCTGAGAAACGTTTCTTCATTTCTGATCCGAAGTGCTGTTCATAAGCCAGTTTTCTTCTTGTGACTGGTTGACTATGTGAAAACCATCAAGGTAGCTCAGGCTTTTTACTTTGGTTCTCCTGTTCTTGTCTTCAGGCCATCTCAAACTTGGCTTGCTGCAGTGGGTCTTCGAGTTCTGTGATGAGTCAGTAACATATTGAAGACACTGAAAGAGTAAAGGCATAATGCTTTGTTTATTAACAATTTGATGTAGTTGTTCAGAATGTAATTTGATAGTGATTAAAAGAAGCACTAACCTGCTGAAAAAATATGACAGAAGTGATATGACACCTGGGCAGCATGGCCTGAGCTGTGGCTGTTGGGAATGATTCTGCTCTGAATTTCACTGCAGCAATATGGGATAGCACAACTGACTTTAAACTAACAGTTTTAGAAACAAATGCAAGTCAGCAGAGCTGCAGAAGCTTTTGACAGATACAGGGAACAGAATTAACCCAAAGTTGTTGTATAGCAAGATGTTAGTGAATTTATTTACTTTGTCATGTTCTGCTGATTTAAGGCGAAGTTTTTGTGGACCAATGCAATAAATAAGATTGACTGATGAATACAGCCTCTTGAGCTAACGATGACGGTCTGTCTACATCAGAACTAAGAAGCCTTTCATTCTGGTGAGAAAGTCCTTCACTGGGAAAAACAGCTTCTGCCCAGATACAATTGTAAGGGGAAGCTGAAACTGTATCGTATTTTTTTGTGTCCCTAGTGATCAGTAGGAGTCCATGTGAATTAGAAATTGCTTAAAATGCAAAACGCAAGCCATAAACTGTTGATCACCTCTAACTGGGGAACATTTCACTTGCTAATAGGGACTGCAAATGGTGAATTTTTAGTCTTTTATATTACTCTGGACTTTAAAATACGTTGCTGCAAAATATGTGAAGTATTCAGATGTCTTCTTAGTAGCATCACATAAAGCAATCAGTATAATTAGTAATATAGCTGCTGTTTGGATAGGTAATGTTTTGGAAATGTGGAGTGAGAAGAATAGTGTGTTTGGATTGATGATTCCCTTCTCAGTCCTTACTTAAGTTCAGCCAAGGAGACTTGCATATTCCTCTGTTAGCACTATCTAATGCATTACTGCCTTCTAAATAATATTCTTTATTCTGAAAGATCTTAATGCTTTTAAAACTGGGACTTATTGCCTGGCTTAGTTGAACTTGGGATCACCTGGCACTTGTCATGACTCTGACAAGTTATTTTAGTTCTGAGTCTGCTTAATGGCTCCAAAGAGATTACAGTGCAGTACAGCAGTGCAATGAAAGGTTATCATGTTGTTTATTGTAGGTGCAGTGCTCTCTCTAAGGCAGGAACAATTATCTAGGGCTTGTCTTTCTCTTGGAGTTAAAGTATTTGGGGGAGAAAGCATTGGAGCTCATGTATGGGAGGAATAACTCATTACTTTGATAGTCGGTAAAAAGAAAAGTAAAGTAAAGAAAGTAAACTTGGGCTAACAGACCTCAGAGTTCAGTATTGCAAAAGGTAAATAAAATGTCCACAGGGCAAAATGAAAAAGTGTGAGCTTTGCAGACAAACTATGGACTACCTCCTGTACTACAGCAGAATATGTGAAAGTGCTAAGGCATTCTGCCAGTGAAGTTCTGTTATTTTGTGGTTTAGAGAATTAGAGCTGATAGCTGTGAATACTGAATAGAAAAGCCACAAGTGATTGCAATGCAAAATCTGAGTTGAAGAACCCTGTTTCCAGAGAAAACAGAGTCAGAAACGGGAAATGCGCTTCTAGAATGTTATCATTTATATAGTTTTCACATTTATTACAGCTCTACAAGTCAGGTTCACAAACAAGATCTCCATCGCCACACAGAATATTGTTCTTATGAAGAGCCCATAGTCGCTGGGATAAATTAATGGAGCATTTCAAAAGCTGTGCTAGGTTTAAAAATAATTAGTATAACTGGTTTTGCAGGCATTTTTCCAGTTTTGTTTATTATTTTTTTTCCTTATCCTTCCCATGAAGTCCTTTCCAGAGGACTTCAGTGTATGTACAGTGTGTTATGTCCTTCACCACTTAATAAAAGCTTGAAAACCTTTCTGTGTTCTGTGATGAGCAATTATATTAGATCCATTTTTAGCTGATGCATTTTGGAGTAATGGTCAGAAACATTGTTGAAGTCCAGAAATCTTTTTAAAAGGCTGATGAATGAAGAGTAGTGTGTGGGCTTTTAGGCTGCCTTAAATCAAATGACTGCAGAGGCTGCACTGACACATGCTGTTCATTAAAGACTTAATATAGTCCTTCTAATCGGATGAATTTTCTTGTTGTGCAAAAACTGTTATTACACTCTGTGTGAAACTGGCCGTGCTGCAGGAGAAGAAATTAAATCGTCTGACTGAGAGGTCACTGGTGAATAGTAGCAAGAGATCTATTACCATTACTAGGGGATTATGAGGCTCTAGAGGACATCTATTCTTTTACGGTCTTTCAACGGCTGGAATGAAACACTTTAGGGGACTACATCCAAAGATGCATTATTTCATGATCTTTAGGAGTGAGAGTGGAAGAAAAAATCAAAATACTTTTTTATTCAGAAGGAGACCGGGTTTAAGGATCTGTTGAAATAGATCTGGCTTGCTCAAGTCGTGCCTGATGATATTGTTCCACATCTCATTATGTGAACTTTGGGAGTAGCTGTTGGGGAATGATCTTGTTGTAGTCTGATCTTGTGGACAGGTTCTTCATGGTTGAGGTTTATTGGTTGAGATAATAATGGAGTATGTGTAATTTTTGAAAACCTTGCTCATGTTCTCTTAAAAAGTGCTTCTGTTTTTTGAGAACTGTTTATAAAGGCTGCAAAATAAACCGAAGTTTACTTACAGTTGTGCACTGAAATGAAGAAACCAGTTCTCAGATGTGTGTACTGTTCAATATTTTTGTTTTGCTCAATGGAGCAAGAAGTGCCAGAGTGCTGAACACTGCTGAAAACCTGGTCACTGGAACCACTGAAAAACTGGCTCACTGTCTCTTGCCTACTGGAAAAACTAGGCTATTCCTACCTCATCTCCAAAATTCAGACCTACGTTTCCTAGAAGTAAAACCAGGGACACATTGCAGTGGCGGACCCTTTTCAGTGGTGCCTGGTGACAAGAGGCAACGGGCACAAACTGTAGCACAGGAGTTTCCAGCTCAATGAGGGGGCACTTCTTTACTGTGAGGGTGGCAGAGCACTGGCACAGGTTGCCCAGAGAGGTTGTGGGGTTTCCTTCTCTGGAGATATTCAAAACCCGCCTGGATGCCACCCTGCACAACATGCTCTGGGTGGTCCTGCTTGGCAGGGGGGTAGGGCTTAGATGATCTTCAGAGGTCCCTTCCAGCCTCAGCCATTCTGTGGTTCTGTGACATTTTGTGCATTTTTGGTTGGCTCTTGGGGGGGGGGGGTTGGGGGGGGGTGGAAGGGGTCTGGAGTGATCTCTTGGTGATAATATTGACCAGAAAGAAACATCCGAAATAGGTATTCAAGCAAAGAGTGTGTGGCCTAAATCAAGTAAAGCAATACCCTATGTTTAGTAGTTAACGTGGGGACAGCATTACTAATACATATTTGGATTACATTGTTTGAAATGGGTTGTTCCTTTTGGACACAGCATTTACTATTTTCGGTCTTTTACTTTGTTTATTTTATTGTTTTTATTTGGTTTTGGCACAAGAAACAATTTCCCTTCCATAAGGTGTAAGGAAATGTCAGCAGAAGAGGAGAAGAATCATCTTCCTTCCCAACTGTCCTCCCATAGCTTGTGTTTTTGAAGAAGAAAAATTGTCCTGTAGCTTAAAAGGGGGGGGGGGGGGGGGGGGGGGGAATCAGATCAAATTGCAGAGTGAGAGCAGTCATTAAGTCAGTAGTCCTGTTAATAAAGAGGACATTTTTTTCTGATATGTTTAAACTTACCTGATACGAGTCAAGTAAAGGGCTGTTTGCATACCTGGGCATAATTTTTGAGGTGCAAATCATTGCTAATAACAAAATCTAGAGTCTTGAAACCCTTTGTCAGACTGGTAATGAGAGGTTTAGCCTTATGTTCACATCCTCCGGGAGGGTGGGGATGCAGGAGGCACTGCTGCTGGGCAGTGTGCCTCTCCGCCTCTGGAGCCGCTTCCTGTGTGCTGAGTTGATGTCAGTTTTTTGGAGTGTTAAGCCTTTGATTTAGCATAGATGTAATACAGAAATTAGTCCCAGCATTATTTGTCCATTACCTGAGTGAAAGAGGAGCAGTTTTGCTGTCCAGGAACATTTTGTTTTATTCCTGATCTTATAACTTCAATGTAAAGTTCAAAACAAGTACATTTAAAGGACAATACCTGTAAGGAAATAATTAACTGTCCTTATAGTTGCAAGTGCTTAACAATTCCTTGAGAGTTCGGTGTATTGAACTTAGTGTAGAATAAACTTCATAACTAGAAAGTTAATGTACCCAGGAGTTGGAATGAACTTCTCATCACAGCTGAGGAAGGTTAGGCCTGATCAGGCTGATTTTAAAGGATTCAAATGCTTTTGTAGCTAGAAATTGATAATATTATTTCTTTTGAATGTCATTTATTTTGCATGTCATTCAGTCTGATTGTCATTTGCATAGTCCATTGCTGCTGCAACTGAAAAAAAGTGCAGGAAATAGCCTATTGATTAGAAAGCTAGCTTAAGACCCAATGGAGTAGTGTAAAGCCCTGTCTGTCAGCAAAAGGTGGGAGAGATCCATAGGAAGTAGCTTAGGTAAGAAGGATGAGCACTGTAAAGACACATCTGACATCTCTCGTACTGATACAGCTTTTCTGTGCACCACAGCACAAACCAATGACAGCGTTAATCAGGGATGGATATGGTTTAAGGAAATAACAAAACCCTCTTATCCTCAGAATCGAGTGTATTCCAGGCATACTGCTGCATGCCAGATATTTTGGATAATGTTAATAGAAGACTTTTCTTCCCTGTTAACACATTATGCTATGCTAACAGTTGTATGGAAGACTGTGTATCTCAGTGAAAGAGCATGCGGTGATCTAACTCATGACTTCTGGACTTACAACAGTTAAGGTCAGTGTTAACAATTGTCCCACCTGGAGGTATGGAATGACCATTGTCTGTTTATCACCAAGAATTTACCTCAGATTACTTGTAAGGTTTAGGTAACAGTAAACCAGTGGGTGATTTATTTTTTTTCTTAACATTCAAGTTACAACAGGTGCCCAGAAATAAACCTACTTACATCTACCAAAGTTCCTAGCTTCAAGGTTTTTTTTTTTCTTCTTTTATTATTTGGTTTCTCTGCAAAATTCCCATTTCTTAAGATTTGACTTAGCCAAAACATGCTCTTGATTTGAAGATGTTAAGTCTTTGACTCTCAGGTCTTCCTTTGTGTTCTATTTAATTTAATCAGTTCTAATTCTGTGTAGTAATGAACATCTTTGTCTTTTAGGCATTGCTTTTGTCCTTTTGGCATGGGTCAAGTGCAGAACACAACAGTGTTGTGCATAGGTTAGGCTAAACAAATCATTGGTTTGGAGGTGGGAAGGGAAAGCAAAGAATTAAATTTCATGTTTTGGAAGAAGTTTTTATTTTCTGTTTTTCAATGTCAATGCAGATGTTATTATTGGATTTTGAGTGGGCCTAGAATTAATTAAATTTAATTAAACCCTGCCATGTGCTGGTGGGCTTGGAGCTACTTACTTCTCCCACTTGCTGTTGTACTTCAAAGAATATTGTGATAACAAAAAATACTTAATTTGATGGAGGATTAATAAAACATTATGACATGACAGTCTTGAAAGTATGACAAGGCATTTCAAAGACATTTAAGCTAGGAGGAGTATTCTGATTAAGGCACATGGTAGGAGCATAAATTCAGGATAGCCTCCAGAGACTAGGGGAGAAGGATCCCAACTGCTACCTGTGCCTGAAACAGCAGTTGAGCTATGCTGAGAACACTACAGAATGAAAACAGACTTGCTATGAACAGAGAAAAAAAGGTAGTTCCGAGAATTTTGGAGGAGGTAAAGACTAAGTTCTCAGTTCCCTTCTACAGGTTACATTAAAGCCTTATTCCAAGGTGATGCTGTGAGATGGATTTTGCAAGGAGTCACTCCTTTGAATTCTGTGGTGTGTACCCATGTGATAGGTCTGAAAGCAGTGTGAGGTTTAGATTTGTTGTCATATGAGAGAAAATACGAGAACATCAAAGAACCACGAGTTATGTTGCTTCACAGGGAGTATGTTATGCTTAGAAGTATGTTACTTCTTGTTATACCTTCACCCTTTTGTCTATGGGACTCTTTATTCTGAATTAGTTTTTTTGAGAAAAGCAGGTGGATTTCAGAGCAACTTGCAAAAAGTTGGCAGCTGTTCTGCTGAAAATCAGATGTACGGTCGCTTTAGCAGAAGGAATGATATCTATCTCATCTCCTGCCTTGAATTGTCATGAAGATGGTGTTACTTTATACTGTTAATGGTGCTGTAGAAGTAAATTTATCTCTGTCTAGAGCTGTCTTAGGCTATTGAGGCTGCTGAGACAAGGTTCAGCCAAGGAGAATGTTGGTTAAGAAGTCTGGTTGGGAATGTTCATGTTGGGGCAGACTACTGAAGAATTAAGATACTGTCACCCACAACATGTGGTTTTATGTTTCTTGTGGCCCATCTGTTTTACCTCTCACTATAAAGTAATAGTACTGTTTATTATAGATTTAGGTTTCAGGCAGAGGAAGCAAAACAAAAAAAAACTCAACAAAGACAAATGCAGAGAGATGCTTCAGATGCTAAATTTGTCACTTATAGCTCTGCATATTCAGATATGCTATTCTCTATCACCACCACATTGTATATTGATATATTCTAGAAGATATGCAGGGGCAGGTAAACAAGTATTTTCAACTTAATTATGTCTGAAATTCTGAAAATTAATTGATGTATTTTGAAATATATTGGATTTTGGTCTGCTGTTTCCATAAATCTATCAGGCCTTGTCATGTTTAAGACAGAAAGTTTAATTAACCCATTTGTAATTTACATTTCCTGTGTGTAAAAATCTTTAATCCTTCTAAAGGAAGAACACTTGCTTCTACAGCTTTTATTTAGAAAACTAGTCATTATGTGCCTATAATTGGAGAAATGAATGTTGTCTCTGCATATGAAGCACAAATAATAGTTCAGTTTTAGCTCGACAGATTCTGCCCTCATCTGTATCTCTGCTGCTACCTTATTTCTATTTTGCTCTTTTTCAGCCATTCTGTTTTTATGTGAAAGATATGAACCTCAAAAATTTAATTTCTTCAAAAAGCTGTAAAACTGCCCCACTTGCCTTCTGTCCAACAGAGGTCTGAAAGAAAAGCAAGGTGGGGTGAGGGGGAAGAGGTACTACCTAAGAGGATGCTTTCAGTTTGGAATAAGCAGGGGAGAAAAAGCAAGGCACTGTTAAGTTTTTACTGAAAATGCTCCTGGATATGGAAGTTTGCAGAAATGAATACTACCATAAATTCTCAGCTACCTCTATTGATTTTTTTTTTTGCTTTGAAAACTTTACAGTAGAGCTACTCCTCTGTCTAGGCAGGTGATGACTACTTCTACAAAGGGTAGACAACAACCTTGGGAAATGGAGGGGAGACGGAACTACTGCCATAGTCAAAAATGTCAGGAGATCTTGGGGTAAATAAAGGAATTCATTTTATTTAGAAAAGCCAAGCGGTACTTGTGAAACTTGAATAAATAATGTATTGTAGTTAATTTCTTATGAATTAACTATAGATTTCAGAACAAAACTTTTAAATTTCTGGAAGTACAGATTTGAATTGCTCAATTATAAAAAAATAGTGCTGTCTTGAAGGACAAATGGTATTTTTGTGGTCTGTACTTCAGAATCAGTAATTGCAGATGGAAGGATGCAAAGTCCCTGAGCTCTTGGATTTCTGTTTATTATTCTTGCTGTGTCAGAAGTTTAGTGACTTCTGTGGACTGAGATGGACCTTTGTACAGTGAAAAGTTTTATCTTCTGAAAATATCTGCTCATGTAAAAACGCATATTGAGAAAATGCTGTAGTGAGATTTCCTATTAATGTGGTTTGTTTGTTTGTGTTTTTTTTTTTTTGACTCACAGTATGTATAAACCACTTACATACATAAAGGGTCAGTTTCACCAGGAAAAAAATTGAGATTTAAGATCACTGAATTATAGACTGGATTGAAAATGGGATCCGGTCTCTTAAAGACTGGATTTGACAGTTGCTCAGTCTTTCAGTTCAGCCCTGTATGTGTGGCATTTCATATACGTTTATTCTCCTGCTTTGGAGTTCCTGAGTTTTCTAAAGTTATGATACTTTAAGTTTACAGAGGAAAATAAGGCTTGGAATAAATAAGCCCCACTCTAGAGGAAAGGCTTGGAATAAGTAAGCCCCACTCCAGAGGTAAACAACAAAAGTGAAATGGAGAACTCTATACATCGTTTACCATTTAAGGAAAAGTTATGAAAGCTGAAAGAATTAAAAATGATTGTATTTGTTATTGCTAAATATCAAATTTCCTAGTTGGCTTTTCTGCTTTTGAGAATGACATTATCTTTTGATACAAGTTTTATCTGTGGAAGTTTAACTGATGTGATTAAGTGAAAATCATTACTATTGTATAAGGGCAGAGTGTGAATCAGTGCTGTGTAATTGCTTTTAAGCATCCGTGGAATCAGGTGGAAAAAAACCAAGCCCATCATGAGTAGATTTAATTTTACATTAGAATCTTCACAAGGAAAACAAAGCAAACAAACATACCCACAAGGCTTGTGGAATTTTTTGTTCAGGTCTGAAAGTACAGAAAACAGGTATAAATTAAAAGGAGAATGATGGTTAAAAAAAAGTCGTCTTTTCACTTCAGGGAAACTGCTGTGACAATCTTCTACTACGATACACTAGGAAAATGGAGTAAATTACATTGAATTATGATGTGTTTGAGGGTTATGATAGTAGCGTCATCAGAATTCCTTTGTAATAACAGAACTCACTTGGAATAATTTCTTCCATGATTTATTATGTTTGTTAATATACCATTTTCACTTAAGGTTCCTTTCAGTATGTCTGTTAAGGAAGTTTCAAGTAAAAATGACTGTATTATGGAAATTGGAGAGGAAACGTTGAACTTCTTGCTATTAATGCTCTTATGTTCAAGGAGTGGAGGACATATGAATAGTTGTAAATATGCAATTTTAAGTAGCTGAATCTTACTCTGTATTTTAATTCTCTGCGTGGAAGGAATTCTTAATAGACTGGTATGATTGAAGAATCATTATACTTCAGAAGGAGAACATTGTATGGTGTCACCACAATGTACATGGTAACAAAACCTGCAGCATTTGCGTTTGGTTATGATGTGGTATGTTTAAATAATACCGCCCAGTTATTAAAGGATTTCTTTAAAAAATGGCATGTGAAGAGGATTTATGTCAATGATTAACAAGTTAGAGCTTATGGATATTACTAATCTCCGAAATGAGGCCAAGTAATACCTGCTGATTATGAGAGCCTTTAAAAATATCCCCAAGGATCTGTTGATATACATACCGAATTCATAATTGCATTCATTTTACCTGATTTTCTTGCCACAGTGGGACAGTTGTTAGTATTCTAGCCTACTGCAGTAGTTATAGCTGAACATGCATAACAAGGTGCTTCCAAGATGATAACATATTAAGAAGAAATAAGTTGAAAGACCAATAAAATTACAAACTTTGAAACTTTCTTTTTTCTATTGGTAGAAAAAGTAATGCAAAAAGGTAGCAGTTTCTACACTGTTCTCACAAAATTTATGATGTATATGTAAGACACCATATCAGAAACCTAGGTTTGATGTTGTTTTCTGGCTTTTGTTTTATTTTAGGTCCCAAATCTGATCCCAGTTCTGATATTTAAATTGGGAAGACCTCTGGAGCCTGCACTTTACAGGGATATATTGTATACCTTGCCTGCACTAGGTGTACACAAGGTCAGAATGAAAAATTTTTAGGAAAATAAGAACTGTATCAATAAGCAGTCATTTATTTACAAAAGAATGAGTGACTTAGACTGAGAAATCCTCAGTTTGGTTAAAATAATTGATTTGCAAGCTTCAGCATAAGTTTCTAATATTTTGGATGGGATATGATATATATGTTAAAGGGTGAAATGTGTGTTATGTTTTACTGTCTGTAGTATATCGTTATTATTTTTAAATATCCTAAAAAGGTGCTCTTGGATTCACTGCACACTGAGGTTTTTGTTTTTTTTTTTTTTCTCGTCTGGAAAACAACTTCCAGCTTCTTTCTGACACTGTGGTTGGACTGTTACCTAAGTTTGATACTTGGTTCTAACAATTTGTAAATTTATCCTTGTTCTTGGACATAAAAAATAACAGTGACATTTGGTTAAAAATAATCTCTTTCAGGTTTGTGTAGCTCAGATTCTACGTACCATACACATGCTGGGTAGCACACCGAAGCTTAGAGCTGTTACTTTGCGGATGATGACCTCCTTATGGGAAAGACAGGTTGGAAAATTCTTGTAACATTACTAAGATACGTGTAACTGTAAATTGTAAATTTCATTCCTCTAACCAGGGAAGGGAATTCATTCTGAAGCATAGCTTACACTAATGCGTCATTATCAGCACTATAAAGTAAATGGTGGAAGTGGTGCCTTTATTGATTATGTTTCAGTGAAGAATTTCAGTAGTATATCTTTCAGGAAATCTGCTTTTCATTTCAGTGGGTCTCAGAATTGATTTTTTTTTTTTTTCCTTGAGGAACAGCTTTCTGTTTTACATAGCATGCAGTTAGAACAAGACCTTAATACAAAGGCAATAGCTTGCTTGCCTGTGTATGAAGTAGCAGTAGAGATTTGGTCTGTAAAGGCCAGCCAGATCTCATGGCAGCATTAGACTTCAAAGGTGAAGAAAAGCAAATTATGATATGCAATAATTAAAAGGAATTGAAAGTCATGCAGAAGTGCTACCAATCAAAAATCTTGTCATCAAGTTTAGAAGGTGTGATAATGATTTTAAAATTAAATTTCTTCTAGGATCGAATTTACCCAGAATTACAGAAGTTCTTGGCAACATCAGATGTGCCCTCTTTGGCTGTTGACAAAGATGCTCAGTGGGAAAAGCTGATTGCTAAAGCTGCCTGCATAAGAGATATCTGTAGGCAGAGGTAAGTAGAAGAATCAGTTATTAATCTTTGTTATCTGTCTTTGAAAGGAAAAACAAGTTTTTTTTAGAGAAGGTGCCTAATTAATTCTAGCTAGTTTGTTACATTAATTATGGATAATATTTTTCTAGTTGGATGAGATACTGATTCAGACATTGAAAATCACAGCAGCTAGTAAGTTTTGGATTTTATAATAAGTAATTGAAAGTACATATAAATAATTTTAAAATTAACATTAAATAGATGTCATCCTGAAACAAAACAAGTGTCCCATACTGATCCAGAACAGAAAATTGAAGCATGCCAACTGCAAGTCGTAATAAGAGTAATGAATTATTGTAAGAAACAGCTAAGACTTTTGATCTATCCAAAGAAAGACTGGGTGCTTTTCTGAAAAGTAATTTTTTGTCACATGCAAATTGGTGGTCTTTATTTAGATCTTATAATGCTGGCTGCAGAACACAGTTTAACAAATCTGTCTGGATGGCATGTTGATCCTTTCCAGTTGTCACAATCCATGAATATTAGTACTTAGTAATAATTTACAGTTTCTGTAAAGATTATTTTTAAACACATTATCAATTACTTCTGGTTTTGTGTACGTTATACCATCTTTTTTGTTTGTCACCTATCTTTTGGGTTCTATTTTTCTCTTTCTTTCTCAAAGGTCAGTTACTAACAGAAAGCTGGAATGAGTCAAAATAAAGATGGAGTTTTAATATTTAATTTTATCAAACAGCATTTTTCCAAAAATACTAAAAAAAAATCCGAAAGAAAAGTGAACATCGAGAGAGGAATTTAAATGCAGCTGGAATGTTTTCTTTGACAAGTAAATGCTGTAATTAACGTTCAGGTATAAAGCACTGTTCATAATGCAGTTAGAAATTACTTGGAAGAAAGTGCGAGCAATTAGAGAAAGCCTGAATGTTCTATGCATATAAATCACCTCAGCAGATGCTATTTACCCAAAGTTCTTACAGAATCAGTGAAAGGATCTACCGAATCAGTAGTTGAAGGTTTTTTGTTTTTTGTTTTTCTTTGATGTTTGTTTTGTTTTGTTTTACCCTGAGAGGCTGAATGGATACTAAAGGACTGGAAACAAACAGGTAGTCCATGAAGTCATTGAAGGAGAGAGACCAAAGAAATAGCTGAAGCAAAAAAGTATTTGAAAAGAAAGTTCCTAGCTGATGTAAGGATGATTTATCAGGCCAAACAAAGTCTTTTGTTGCCAGAATCTGTAACGATACACAGCAGTGAGTGCCTATAGAGGACTACAAGAAATAAGCAGAGGGTAGTGTCTTTAATAGCACACAGCAGATTTTTTTTTCTTGGCAACTTCTTGATGGTATAATATTTTCCAATACATCCTTGGAAAAAGAGTTCTATAACTTAACTATTTGATGATTTATTATTTTTTTTAATTTCAAACTTGATGCTTGCTGATTTACTTCTGTCTGACCTTTAGAGCTCTCTACCACTTCCTCCCTAGTATTTTTTTTCCTCTCAGTTTGTCTGTGTCAGTAGTTACTTGTACAGAACCAATACTTAATGAGTTTTTGTATATCCAGTAGAATTTGTGTGTACGCATGAATACTGTCCTATTATCTTAATGGTTTTTTTTTTTTTTTTTTTTCCTTTAGGCCATACCAGCATGGAGCAGACATGTTGGCTGCTATTTCCCAGGTATTAAATGACTGCACAAAACCCGATCAAGCTTCACCTGCTGCTATAGTATTGCAGGGTCTTCAGGCACTTTGTGAGGCTGAGGTAAGGTTAAATTGCCTTGTCACTGTGTTTCATGTTTTGCTTGCGGACATTTTTTTTTCCTCTAGTAGACTTTATTTTTTGAGTGCGTTCAATTCTCACAGATTTTTTCTTCTAGTGAATAGAATTTCTTTCTTGCAGCATTAGTTAACTGTTCCTGAGAGACTGTACTGTGATTTTTCACTGCAGCAGGTCAGCCCTCAGTGCTTGGGTTAGAACTGAAGTCAGCATCACAGTTTGTGTCAAAAACACCCTTTCATGCATTTTTTCCTTCAGATATGAAAGGAACAGCTGTCTGGCACATAATTCTGATTGGCTGAAAAGTATATAAATAATCTCATTTGTCTTACCTTCTTCCTGGACTACCCTTCTGACTCTTATTCACATAGTTTACCTGGTAGGGAATGGAATCACTTGTAATGGGGAGGCTCCTGTTTTAATGTAATGCATTCATTAGCAATGATAAGGACAGATGAGCACTGGAACATGTTGCTGTCTCTGTTCTTGGAGGTTTTTGAGTTGCATTTGGATAAAACCCTGAGCAACTGGGCCTGATCTCATAGTGACCCTGCTTCAAGCAGGAGATTGGACTAGAAACCTCCTTTCCAACCCAAATTGTCCTGTGGTTCTGTGAACCCCAGAGTTAGGATCCAAGACCCCTTGTTTTCAGTGACATCCCAGACGTGGCGATGCAGACGTGCTTAGAATCATCCTCTGGACACACTGTAGACTGTGCAGGCTGTCTGAGTTAGTGGACTAATGATAGCCTGCAGGAATATGTGATTACCCGTTCACTGCAAACAGCAATTTTAAGTTTATCCACTTCCTGACTCTTAGTGCAGTGTTTACCGCATTTAAGCTGATCCAGTAAAAGATGCCAGCCATTAGCACATTATATGTGTGCAATCACGTCAACAGTTCAAGAACAACACAGAAAGTGGTTAGTAGTGCATAGACATTACTATTTAATATAGTTAAATAGCTTCAAGCAATGGGTACAGAGAACCAACTTGTTCAGGGCAATTAATGTATTTGTTTTTGGTATGCCGTTTGGCTCTTCTTAAGCTCATAGACATTCTTTGAATGCTGGCCTCAGTATTGGTGGTGTTTTCCCAAGCTGGATTATGTTTAGACTTTGTTTTTTGCAAAGAACCAGGAGCTAAGTCTATGACAAATAGACTATCACATCCTATTAAAAAAACATCCTTTGAGAACAGAAGTACTGGACTACTGGTGAGAAGTGGGAAGGCTGAGACGACTCATGGTACTCAGAGTAGAAGAAAGGGAATAATGACTTTATGGACATTGAACATTTTCCTTTCCTAATTCTTACAGGCCATCTTGAGCCTGCTTTGTTTCCCTAACTTCATGACAATGTAATGCTTTGAGAGACTAGACCTGTCATGTTGGGATACTGAAACTTTAATAGAGTATATTCCCTTGTGTTTTGGTAAACTGGGTAACCATTTGGGGGTAAGTAATGCAGTGTATCTTTTACTTAGTATTTAGATTCCAGTCTGCAGAGCAGAAATCTGACAGGTCGTAGTCAGAGCGCTTTGTTTCGGTACTTTCTCACTTTCTGCCGCTGTCTCAATAGATAACCATGTGAAAGGGATTTGATCTCTCTGAGCTTTTCAGTCTGTAGCTGCTTAGGCACAGGATTTTAGTGAGCACCTAATTTTTAGTCAATTTCTGCACTGGTATAACAAGCTACATTTTCCTATGTTTAGTGTTGACATAGTTGATGAGGGAACTGTATACGTTTGGTGACTTGTCAAAGCAGGGTTCTGAGAGTCTCAGAAAGGCTTCTTTGTAAAAGTAATGCTGTAGTAAAAACTTGCTGTAACATTGATTTTTTTGGTCAAATGTTGTGAAAGAATAGTTTTCCAGTTCATTGACTGCAGTAATCATTTGGTGTAAATGTAAAGGCTTTATGCAAAGTAAGTAACACCACATGAATAGCATTGGGAGTATTAGCTTTGCTTTTTGCATGACTTACAAGGAGGGTGAAGCCCCTTTTTTATTTTATTTGTGTGTCTAACTAAAGGTTTTTAATGAGTAGCACACAGTGACTTGCGCATCAAAAATGTAAAATACACACAGTTCTTGCCAGACCACATTTCCTGTTTCTGGGCAAATATTATTATTTTTTTTTTTTCTAATGTGATTTCAACAGAAGTCAGTGTATCTGCTATGAGGCCATCTATCCTGGCTTCTAATTGGTTTCATGTGTCAAGTACTGTATGGAAGCCAAGAAACATTCAAGAATGAAAATGCTAAGCATAGTATTTTAAGCCCCTTTCCAGCCTTTTTGTGGAAGTGGTTTCTTGTTGTTTACTTCCTCAATCGACATTTGTTTGTTTTATTGATCAGAAAGCAAACAGCAGAGCAATATAATGAACTGAAAACTTATGTGAGAACAAATTAGGTTGACTGAGTTTGACATTTAGAAGGAATTACAAAGCCAGATGTTGTTTAAACAGCATACACTTAATAACTGTATTCGTAAAAACATGAATTTGTACTGAGATATTATTGTAAAACCATTACATTCTTCTTGGACTCGAAGTTTCTGTCTCTTTACCGGGTCTGATTCATGGCTCACTCTCATCTTCCTTACTTTGTATCACTGGCCTTGTACATAGTTAACAACCTAATTTATATTTGAACTCTTCAGCCAGGAGTGTCTTACCTGTGCAAATAGATGTTGAAGGCAGATGCCAGGGTCTCCGCTTTGTGCCAGAATAAGCTCTCTGTATAGGTAGGAGTTTTTCATAACAATGAATGAACAAGTAAAACAAGTTGCCTAGAAACCTTATTGGCATGTGCTGAGTCCGGCTGGTCTGCTGAACACTTAGAGTCAGAATATTTGCAATAGTAAGGATACATTTGATTTTCTGATTGCCTGTTGCTGCTGCTAAAAGTGCCTCTGCTTCTTTTTTTCCATCTGAACTTACTGAATAAAAATCATGTTACCAGCTTTACTTTCAAGTCAGCTACCAAAATTTGTTTCAGTGTGTGTTCATTGCTGGTGCGACTTCTGGTTTTTGAAAGCTGGAAGTATCAAAGGTAGGTTGGCAGTGTAAATATGATTCTTCTTCCTATTATTGTATTATATTATATAATTATGAACAGTTCCTCTGAAACCTCAACATCTTAGTCTTGGAAACATTTGCTACAGTGATCTGGCATTTTCTGTGGCATACCAATGTAGTGTAGCCAGTGTTAGCACATTTTCTTCTGTCTTCCTACTTATTTTTGCTGTCCCAAGCTTTTCTATTGTATATATTTTGTTAATTCATTTGATTTTTATTATCAAAATTCTAGCATCGTCTTCTGGTTTCAGCAACAGAATAGCGAGTACTCTTGCAGTCTTTGTAAGAAATGGAATATAGCAATAGCTTTCTGGACAATGAGTAGCTTCAGGAAGACTGAAATCATTGGTGTATTTTAGGTGAAGAAGTTACTACTTTTTCTAAGCTTAGTTAGGAAAATTTGATTTTCTTCAGAACACATAATATGACAATAAATATATGTAAATATATATATACACAATAAGTATATTAAAAACTAAATGTTATCTTAAACTGTGCAATTTAAAACACTAACAATGACTTTTAAGTTGTATTTTACATCTCCCGTTTGGTCTTCATCTATTCATTGCATGCACAAAATAAATTAAGGAAAACTGTGATCTAAATGCTTAGCAGAAACTGGAAAACTGTGTAGTCCACAAAAATTTCCATTTTGTAGCTGAAACTTCATTGTAAGCATTTCACATTTAAGTGCAGACAGAATGGATAGAATGATCACAGCCAGCCTTTTTTTGTGGAAATGGCGCTGAGGTGTGGTTCTGCTGTTAATGCTCAGAATTAATAGAAGGGCTTCTGCCTCTGCAGCACCATCATATCAGCTGATTTCATAGAATCATAGAATATCTTCAGTTGTATGGGACCCACAAAGATCAGACCCAATGTCTGAGAGTGCTGTCCAAACACTTCTTCAACTCCAGCAGACTTGCTGCTGTGACTGCTTCCCAGGGAGCCTGTTCTGGTGCCCGACCACTCTTGCGGTGAAGGGCCTGTTCCTAACATCCAGCCTGATCCTCCCATTTTGGAGGAATGTTGGAATACTGGGCAAAATATGTTTGAAAGACAGATGGGTTTATTTACTCTGATTTACTCCTGTATTGTATTTGTCTTTAAATTTCAGAAGGCAGCAGGGGTCTGTTTTTTGTTAACATAGTGGGTTGCAGTTATGTAAAGCAATAGTATGACCTTTACTTTTGCAAGTTGCAGGTATTTCTCTAGTTGGCTGTTAGGTATAACACTTAATAGCAGAGGTTCTGTCTGGTGTCTTTTGCTGAAATTACATGTTCTGAAAAGAGTCAGGTAAGTTTTGTCCTAGTTGTGGTTGAGAGGAGATGGAGGATTTCAGGCAATCATTGTGAAAGATGTGGGGTTGCTCTGCAATAAATGGTGAATAGAGTGTGTCGACATGGGTACCATCGTATTTATTATTTGGGTATTCAGATTCAAAAGATTTTACAGAAAAGCAAGAGAGGAAGACAAATAATTGAGGAATAACCACCTGAGAATCATGTGGGGACAATGACAGACTGAGGAATCTGGTTTGTCTTTCTGTTGAACCTACCAGATTGGTTTTAATAAGAGCTACAATTGTACTGGGGTACCGTTTTTCTTTTTTGCATACGCTAGTAAGTGATCTCAAGGTTTCTAAGAGGTGATGGAGTTGTTTAGAAAGCTGTTAAATAAGGGCTATTCACAACTGTGTTTTCTAGGTTAGAAAGCAATCCTGGTTTGGTCAGTTTTTCAAAATGCCCTAAGTTTTGAGCAGAATAAATGTCTTGACTGAAAAAAAAAAAAAAGGAGAAAAGCCCTCTTCTTATATGATGCTACCTCAGGATAGAAAATTTATAGGCTGTAAGATGATAATTGTCGCACTATGCATGCTAGTGGTCACATGGAGTGATCAGCTGTGTCAACCACAACCTTGAGAACTGCTCCTACACAAGTGTTGTGGTCCACAATCCACCTAACAGGAGAGGTAACTTGCTCCTTGTAACTTGCTTCTCATTATTTCTATTGCTATTTATCTGCTACTTTTAGAGCAGTAGGTCACATGAAGTAGGAGTGCATTTTATCTCTTTGACATCAGGAAATCTTAGCTTTTATTTTTTTCCCTTCTAGCAAATACGTTTCTGTTTAGTAGGTTGTCCAGAAGTAAGCTTGCCATTTTAAAATAAAACTTCAGTATAACAAGAAAACACAGTGCATTGTTTTATATTTGTACCAGAAGTACTGAGAGCTCCGAAGTTATATGGTTGTCATATAACTTCGGTTAGGAAGATTGCCTTTTTAATGGTCTTCTTACCTGTTATCTGAAAGTGGATAATGTGTGTGATACTCTAGGAGAGAATTAAATGAAACTGTCTTGGTTAGGTTATCATTTAGTAGTCCTCCTTTAATCAGACTCCACTAGTATACAAATTTATTTCTGTTCCTAATTCAAGGTGTATTTTCTGTTTCCAGACAATCAGCTCATTACCAAGTTAAAAATTCAAGATAAGTTTAGTAAGAACTTACTGTGTTAATAGACATGTCTGTTCTTCTGGGTACTGAAGAGATATTTCTCATTCTTGCAAATAGTGTGTTTCAAGAGATGGGAAGGGGAGGCATCGTTTTCACTCCCAATGTAGTCAGATTAATTGTTTCTAGCCTTCAGTGTTCATTACCATAGAAATATTCCCATGGGTTTTCAATTCATAAATTGATTCAACTCAAAAGGCGTCTCCAGTTTTTGAAACTGTTCTCTAAAGTGTTCTTTGCAGGCAGTGAAATGACTGCTTAATTCAGCAATTAGCTATGATATTGAGCATGTTGTTTTTCTCAATGCGGAGTAATGCTAAAACTGTCTTTTTGAATGCTTTTATGGAATATGTTAATAAACATCTCTTCATTTAATTTCATTATATGGGTGGATTTGTATTTGTCTCTGAGTCTTCCATTGTTTTGTTTTAATTTCATAGATCTGGAAAAAAATTTTGTAGCAGTTGCACTGATTGTTTAAGGAAAGGTTTTAATTTGCAGTTCTGGTATGTTTCCCCTTTAAAAGGCTCAGTATATACTTTTTTTTTTTTCTTTTAGACTTTGAGTCTATGCCCTGCATTGTTATGGGTTTGGGTGTTCGTGTTTGTTTATTTTGGTTTTGTTTGGTTTTTGCTTTGTGGCTTTTTGCTCCATTGTTGTTGTCTGAAATCTGAAAGATAAATAGTAGCAACAGATAACTACTCTGACAGTATTATTTTAGACAAAGTGACAACATCTGAAAAGTGAAATTCTCCACAGGGAGCAGTGTGGGATTTGATCAAATGCTGCTGGGAAATTATTGAAGTTTTCACTAGAATATATTGCTCCTTACAGAGAGAAAATATTGGCAACTGGAAAAATCTTGCAAGGAAAAATGGTCAACTTTTTGTACCCATAATAGTGTCTGTTTTCCTATGGAATACAAGCACTTCTCTTTGTGACCTTTTGGACTTCAGCTAGAACTACACAACTGGCTGAATATCTTATACTCATTTTCTAGTGCCTAGAAGTGCCAAAGATTATATTGTATTGACTACTCATTGAACCATCATACAGATCCTGAAAGACAAAAATAAACCAGGTAAAGCTTATTTTTATATCCAGGAAAAGCTAAGTAGAGCCAATCTTGTTACTGCTGTGCTGTAATTACACTAGCAGTGTGCATAGGTACTCATTATTTTCTTCACTATATGAAGTAAATTGAATAAGTTGTGTTGAATAGCTAAGTAGTAGTAAAGACTTAGTCTTTCAGCTTTATTGAAGATAGGATGAATACTGAAGACACCACTGATGGCAGCAACTCTTCTAACATAGAAACATTCTGAACACCTCACCCTGAAAGTTCTCAGTGTTACCAGATACTGCAACATCCTCCTCTGTCAACTCTCAGAAACAGGCTCGTTGATGAATTGACTGCTTCTTTTTTCATATCAAGTGTACATTAGTCCTACAGATAAATTTACCTAATAAAGAGTTAGAGATGAATGGTTTAAAAAAAAAAAAAAAACTTCTGATAAAACTTATATCAGGAGAAGTGGATGTGGGACAGCCACATAGAATATCATCACAGAATCACAGAATGGCTCGGGTTGGAAGGGACCTTAAAGATCATCTAATTCCACCCCCCCTGCCATGGGCAGGGACACCTCCCACCAGACCAGGTTGCCCAAAGCCCCATCAAACTTGGTCTTGAACACCTCCAGGGATGGGGCATTCACAGCTTCTCTGCGTAACCTGTTCCAGTGCCTCACCACTCCCAGAGTGAAGACTCTCTAATCTGCCCTGCCTGTATTTGTGCTTGAGATTGCCTTGACCCAGGTGCAGGTGGTTGATTTTTATTTTAACGAACTAATACCTTGGGGTGCAGGACCTAGCACTTGCCCTTGCTGAGTTTCATGAGGTATCATAGAATCATAGAATCATAGAATATCCTGAGTTGGAAGGGACCCTTAAGGATCATCAAGTCCAACTCTTGATACCGCACAGGTCTACCCAAAAGTTCAGACCATGTGACTAAGTGCACAGTCCAATCTCTTCTTAAATTCAGACAGGCTCGGTGCAGTGACCACTTCCCTGGGGAGCCTGTTCCAGTGTGCAACCACCCTCTCTGTGAAGAACCCCCTCCTGATGTCGAGCCTAAATTTCCCCTGCCTCAGCTTAACCCCGTTCCCGCGGGTCCTGTCACTGGTGTTAATGGAGAAAAGGTCTCCTGCCTCTCGACACCCCCTTACGAGGAAGTTGTAGACTGTGATGAGGTCTCCCCTCAGCCTCCTCTTCTCCAGGCTGAACAGGCCCAGTGACCTCAACCGTTCCTCGTACGTCTTCCCCTCCAGGCCTTTCACCATCTTTGTAGCCCTCCTCTGGACACTCTCCAACAGTTTCATGTCCTTTTTATACTGTGGTGCCCAGAACTGCACACAGTACTCGAGGTGAGGCCGCACCAGCGCAGAGTAGAGTGGGACAATCACCTCCCTTGACCTACTAGCGATGCCGTGCTTGATGCACCCCAGGACACGGTTGGCCCTCCTGGCCGCCAGGGCACACTGCTGGCTCATATTCAACTTGCTGTCAACCACGACCCCCAGATCCCTCTCTTCTAGGCTGCTCTCTAGCGTCACATCGCCCAGTCTGTACGTGCAGCCAGGGTTTCCCCGTCCCAGGTGCAGGACCCGGCACTTGCTCTTATTGAACTTCATGTGGTTGGTGATCGCCCAGCTCTCTAACCTATCCAGATCCCTCTGCAAGGCCTTTCCACCCTCATTCGAGTCCACAACTCCTCCAAGTTTGGTGTCATCAGCAAACTTGCTCAAAATACCTTCTATTCCTACATCCAGATCGTTTATAAAAATATTGAAAAGTACCGGCCCTAAAATGGAGCCTTGAGGGACACCACTGGTGACCGCCCGCCAGCCTGACGCAGCCCCATTTACCATAACCCTTTGGGCCCTGCCCGTTAGCCAATTGCTCACCCATCGTATGATGTTTTTATTTAGCTGTATGGTGGACATTTTGTCCAGTAGGATCCTATGGGAAACCGTGTCAAAAGCCTTGCTGAAGTCCAAAAAAATCACATCAGCTGGTTTCCCTTGGTCCATCATACGGGTGATCTTATCATAAAAGGAAATCAGGTTAGTTAGGCAGGACCTGCCCTTCACAAACCCATGCTGGCTGGGACCAATGACTGCTTTGTCCCCCAGGTGAGCCTCAATAAGTTCGAGAACCATCTTCTCCATGATTTTACCAGGCACTGACGTGAGACTGACAGGCCTGTAATTGCTAGGGTCTTCTTTCTGACCCTTCTTGTAAATCGGCACAACATTTGCCAGCTTCCAGTCTACCGGGACCTCTCCAAATTCCCAGGATCGTTGAAAAATAATTGAGAGAGGTTCCGCGATGACGTCCGCCAGCTCTTTCAGCACCCGGGGATGAATCCCATCCGGACCCATGGACTTGTAGGGATCCAGGTGGAGTAGCAAATCCCGCACACGTTCAGGGTCGGTTGGGAGTTTGTCATCCCCACCGTCCCGGTCCTCTAGCTCAGGGCACCCTGGGTCCCGAAGCCCATCATCGGCATTGAAGACAGAGGCGAAGAAGGCGTTAAGCGTCTCTGCTTTGCCTATGTCATTGTCTGTGAGGAGACCTTCCCTATCAAGGAGCGGCCCTATGTATTCTTTAGTTCTCCTTTTTCCATTCACATATCTGAAAAAGCCCTTTTTATTTTCTCTCACAGACACAGCCAGCTTCAACTCAAGGTGTGCTTTGGCCACACGAATTTTCTGCCTACAAACACGAACGGCATCCCTGTATTCTTTCCATGACACCTGGCCCTCCTTCCAGTAGCGAAACACTCTCTGTTTCCGCCTAATCTCCATTAGAATGTTCCTGGTCAGCCACGCCGGCCTCCTGCCCCGCCTGCCTGACTTGCGATATTTAGGAATTGCTTGATCTTGTGCTTCTAGGAGGTATCGTTTAAAGAATGACCAGCACTGGTGGACATCGAGGCCTTCAAGAGCAGTTTCCCAGGGGACCTTGCTGACTAGTTCCCTGAGCAGCCTGAAGTCCGCTTTCCCCATATCTAGGGATGAGGTTTTGGTGGCACTTTTCTTTCTGTCATTGTAAATTTTGAACTCAACCACTTCATGGTCGCTTTGACCAAGGCAGCCACCAATCACCACATCTCCCAGCAGACCCTCTCTGTTTTCTAGCAACAGGTCGAGGAGGGCACCTTTCCTAGTTGGCTCCGTTAGCACCTGCACCAAGAAGTTATCATCTAGGTGCTTCATGAACCTCCTGGACTTGCTCGTGTCAGCCGTGTGGCACTCCCAGTTAATGTCTGGCAAGTTGAAGTCCCCCATAAGGACAAGGGGAGTTAATCTCGAGGCCTCTCTTAGTTCTGTAAAGAATAATTTATCGGCGCTATCGTCCTGGCCAGGCGGTCTGTAATAGACTCCCACAACGACATCCCCTTTATTCGTTCGTCCCTTGATCCTTACCCAGAGGCTCTCAACTTTGCCATCTCCGACCTGAAGTTCCACACAGTCCAGCCCCTGCTTCACATACATCGCCACCCCACCACCTCGTCTACCCTGCCTGTCCCTCCTGAAGAGCCTGTAACCATCTATCGCAACACCCCAGTCACAGGACTCATCCCACCAGGTTTCGCTTATGCCGATGATATCGTAGTTGCAGGACTGGGCCAGGACTTCTAGCTCATCCATTTTATTCCTCATACTGCGTGCGTTCGTGTAGAAGCACTTCAGGTGCGTCTCCTTACACTCAGCACCTTGTGGATCTGCCCGAAGGACCTCACTGGCACCCAGCCCCTCTGATTCTAGCGTACCTTCCCTTAGGTCTTCACCGGCGTGCCTGGTTTTAGCCCCTTCCCCCTTCGACTCTAGTTTAAAGCCCTATCTATCAGCCCTGCCAACTCCTGACCAAAGATCCTTACCCCTCTCCGAGAGAGGCACATCCCATCTGGTGCCAGCAGGCCCTGTGTAGCATAGACCTTCCCGTGATCAAAGAACCCAAAGTTCTGCCGGTCACACCAGTCTCGAGGTATGTATAGACCCACCTCTCAAGCCTGTCAAGGTCCTTCTGGATGACATCCCTTATTTGCTCAGTATCTCTGCACCAGCTTCTGAAACCAGTTTATGAAATCATTGTGCTCTAGCTGGAGAGTGAAAGCGGATCTTTTCATGTGAGGTCTTAGAGTCTGATTTAAGCTCTCAAAGCTGAATACAAGAAACACATGAACACACAAAAAAGGTGACTTGCATGATCTTATGCGTCAGCAATCCAGTAGTTGTCTATTAATTAGGTCTTATGGCAAAGAGGAATCAGGAAACAAATAATGAAATAACTTGTAAATATTTAAGACAAACTCTTACCCAGTACGAACTACATGCAGGAATGTAGTACAACTGTGCATCTTTTCTGTCAGTATTCCTTTTTACAGTTCGGAGAAATCAAAGCAGTTTCATTCTTCCAAGGTCTCTAAGAAAATAAAATTCTAATGCCTGCTTCCTAATCCTTTCTTATCATTCAAAAACTTAATCTCTCTCTCTACTGTAAAATTTCATACTAATAATCTGTGAATTTCTGAATTTCTAGGCATAGCATCTTAAATGCCTTAATGAGTAGTTGCTAACCATTATATAGACTCATGACTTTGAATTACAGATAATTTGGTAAAGTACATAAGAAAAATTATGAACTTAAGCACAAAAAGTGATCTCATATTTAGTGAGACTGTTCATGTATTTAGAGCTATGCTGAAAATAGAATATCTTTTTGTATTGAGGCCTGGAAAATGAAGCATGTTTCCAGAATATTCTTCCAAGTACCTTGCATAGGAATGAATTATCTATTGACTTAATAAATAGAACCAATATTTTTTTTTTCTGTGAAACAACACTGTAATACAAGGGTTGATGAAAATGTAATTTATAATGCACTTGTGAGCCATGAAAGTCGGAGCTGGCTGGGGCGAAAAAGTCGAGAGATTTGCCATTGCATATCAAGTGCTGAATGTGAATGGGGAAGAAGTTCTTCAAATGGAACTGAATCTTACATAAATTTTGGCTATTAGAGTATATAATAAAGATATATACATATTTATATATCTGTTGTGCAGATCCATAAGACTTAGCATAGTTTTAGCTTAGCATAGCTGTAACACTTTCCACTTCATCTTGGATGGGAATGAGAATTCTTTTCTGATGGTCTTTTTTTGCCACCTAACCCCCAGGACTGTTACGTTTTGAAACTTAATTACTTAGCTTTCCCTACAGGTATTAAAGAGCAAGGTAGAATTCTTTCAATGTGGTGTTACCTTTTTGTTAGAGGAATTGATTTATTTTTTCATCCATGCTTTCTAAGCTGAAAAAATATCAGCCTCAAAATCACACCTTGCAAGGTGCTCTGAGTATTGGATTTCATTATCTGTAATGACAAGGTACTTTGCTTTCCAGGGTACATTTGTCCTATAGCCCTATTGGCATTCTGAATTGAAAAAACTACAAGAGCATAAATTTCCAGTTTATACTGGATTCTTTGTAGGATGGGTGCCTGCAGATGCTCCTTGTTTTAGCTGCATTTCCCAAATTTTGGTGTGGTTGATTTTTATTTTAATGAACTAATATCTTGGGATTGCAGAAACATATCTGAGGGGCTTCTATCTATCAGCTTCTATTTAATGCAAAGTAACTTTCTGGCCCCTAATAGGACTGCAAGGGGAGATTTAAAAGGGTCAGGCTAGCTACTGTCTGCTGAGGACTTGGAATGCAAATTAGAAGACCCCAAATTAATAAATTAATAGAATAAAAATAAATTCCATGATTTACAACCAGTTTTACAGTATTTCTAAGTTAACAGTTAAAAGCATGATGTTACTGTTTGTCTTCCTCACAGAATGATTTTTTTTCATGTTTGTGGTTCATTTTTCCTTTAATGTCAGTTGATCAAGAAATGAACTGCTTAGTTTAGGGCTCATGAAGTTATGGTATTAGTGTTTATTTTAGTTTGACTTCTTTTCAATGCCTTCTGGATTCCTGCAGCTTTACATTCCTCCTTTCTGTTCCACAAATTCACTGAGATTTGGTTGTGTTTAAACATTAAGGACGTTTTGTTTTGGAGGGCTCCTGAGAAACATAGCTTCCCCTGCCTCCATCCTGTTGAACTCCAGAGACAGCCTGCTCGTAAGCTAACTAAAGTCAAGTGGTTGTGTTATAAGAAGATGGATTCTGCATCTGCAGCTTTATTTGTACTGCTGCAGTACTCTATTTATTCCTGTTGGATAGCTGCTTTATCTGATGAGGTTTCATCTAGTATTATTGCATGACATCAGTATATACATTGTGAGATGGTTAATACAAATGTATTTTTAACATGCTTGGAGCTGCTTTTTTTTGTTTGGTTGGTTGGTTTTTTTGTTTGTTTTTAATGCAGCCTATATTAATTCATATTCCTGAGTAGGAGGAAAGAAAGCAAGTGCTGGAAGCAAATGTTGTGCCATGCAGGTTGGGATTGCTGTTATTAATGATGCCTCCAACTTTCCCTTCAGGTTGTTTGCATTCGTTCTACGTGGAATGCTCTGTCACCAAAGCTGAGTTGTGATACAAGACCCCTTATTTTAAAAGCACTGAATGAATTGTTTGCTCTGGTTCCCTCATTAACAGTGAATACAAATGAATATGAGGTATGTACCCATGGACTTAGGTGATGCTTTTTCTTTTCATGTATCTTTGTATATGAGTTTTATAAGTGCCTGCTTATTTTTGACTATCTTTAAAATTGCACCCCCTGCCCAATTAATTTCCGTAGAGTTTCATGATTTTAGCTTGTATTAATGAATCTGAGGAGCTAGGCGAGAAATTCCATTGTAAGGTTGATCAGATGTTTCCCCCTTCCCAGAATGTAAGGACATGTGAGCGTGTTTATAGTTCAGACCTGTGCCCCTTCCACTTTCCTAATTCAGTACATGTTGAAGCAGCAGATTGTGTAAGGTAACTTGCCTTTATTTCAACTGCTTATTTGCTTAAAGAAAATCTTAATTCATGTGTTGTTTGCTTTCATAGAAATTCAAAGCTCAAGTTCTAAGCTTCCTTTGGAAAAACACACAAAACAAGGTAGGTAACAAATGAAAATATTAATAACTGAATATTAAGTTTTATACGTTTCTGTCAAGAAAAGGTTATCAGTGTCAGCAGTCTTATTTTCTTCTTGTCATCCACTGTTCAACACTGGTTTTGAAGCAGTTTGATGCACATGAAAAGTGGTAGGTAACTGGTGGTCCTGAGATATACAACTCCCAATAAAAATTGCAACACCAAAGTAGTTTGATTCTCCTGGTAGACTTCAGCATTGACAAGGTAAAGCTCTTGGTTAAGCTGAAGCTGTGATAACTAACTCAATTTGGAAAATGCCAAAAACAGGGCTTTAAACTAACTAGGTAAGTACAACATGTATAGGTCAGCACAGACCAACTACACAGGTGTGTACAACTGATTTCTTTGGTGGGGTATTGCAACAGTGGGAGTGCTGGGCCATTGTAGCTGTAAGGCTAGTAGAACCAAAGAAATTTATTCTAAACGTAGTTCATTTTTCTACTTACACTTAATACAGTAATGGAGTATAGCAATTGGAATGATATCAGGGCCTATATAATTGGTATTTAGTTGCCATTGGTATATAAAACTAAGCAAGAAATTTGGAGAGTTCCTCAGGAAAACATTGCTGTCTAAACAAGAAAAAAAAATACAGTTATTCTTTTTCAGTGTTCAGTGGTTAGGCTTTTAGTCTGTGGTTCCCAGTATATAGCAATGCCATACGCTATGCTTGTGATTTTCTTTTTCTTTCTGCTAATTTTCTAGGATGCTATTGTAGCAGTTTCAGCCTACAAAGCACTCTCGTCGTTTGGCTCTGAAGAACATACAATTCTTCACCTTCCTGAACAGGTAGCAATGTTGTATGTTTAGCACAGAAGACATGTCGCTTCCAGCTTACATGCGTTGTATTTTCTTAGAAGGGCGTGTCATCTGTATGAGACAACCCTGGGAACATCATAGAAGGACAATGAGCTCCTGCTAATGAAATGGGATGGTATTGCATATGATTAGCATAGCTAAGGTTTATGAGAGAAGAAAGCTACAAGCGGAGGCTAAGCAGGGGCTCAGCAGTCAGAAGATAGATTTTCTTCTTTCAGTAGTTAAGTAGTTAAGCAGGTTATTTGTTTATTTGTTATTTGTTGGGCACCTGATTTGCATTTTATGGTCTTCTGATAATACATGCAATCGAGCCTTGACACTAAGGAGCTTTTTTATGACTGCAATAGATGGAACAGTATTAGTATATTCCTGAAATGGGCAAGTCGTTTTGAGATGTGTTTCTTTGGAACTAAGCTGAAAACTTTTTCTGTGTTTGTTTTGAACTTTTAAAGCATGATATTGTACTTTTTTGTTGATGAAGGCAGCCAGAAAGGAATTGAAGTTATTTATTGGAGAATTTGTTAAGTGTGTAGAGGGCTGCTAAAATCTGGAACTTCAGTCTGATCAGTTGACTCAATAACCTTACAAAATGAAATAGTAGAAGGAGAAGAACATGTAAGGTCATCTATGTGAATTATTTTCTTCCTTTTTAGAATAACCTTGTAAGATAGACTGGGCAATAATTGGTACTACATTGGTACTTTATGATGTAGTAAATATTTCTGTAAGATTTTATTTCCTGCCTTATGATATGATTGGTTCTGTTTGGGAGTAGTAACTGCCTATTATGAAAAGGCCCAAACAAGCAGGTTTAAAATTAAAAGCCATACTTTCTTTATATAAATCAACGAGAAGAGTTGAGCATAAACCTTGCAAATGAAGAATGCTTTTGTGTAGAAGAGCACAAGATAGAAAGAGGAAAAGCTCTTAATGCTGCTGCAATGCTAAGTGCGTATTTCAGTATTATCGGTGCTGCTACTTTACACTTGTTAGAAAACAAATATATTTTCGTTGAAAGCATTTTGAATATGTTGTAGTTCTTTAAATTCTCAAAACTTACATAAAATTATCTTTTTAAATTGAAAATGCTCTGTGCGTATTAAAGTGCCAATATAAAACATTATTTTTCTCTATGCTGGAAGAATCAGAATGAAAATTAAATTTTAGTAATACTATTTCAGTCCATGAATGTCAAGATCAATTTCATTACTACAGATATTATGGATTTACGTACCCATGTGATTTCTATCAACCAATTCTGCATTTAATTTAGGTACAAGGAAAGCTTTAATTCTTTCAGCTTCAAATTAATGAAATGGAGTGAAATTAATGGAATAGGGAACTTTTCATATTTAGTCGCCATTTTTGACATTTGGAATTATGAAAATGAATGAGGATTCAGAGTTTTTGTGCTGACATTTCCTTTTTTTTAATCATTCAGGCACGAGGAGAAATTGACCCACTGGAAGAGACAGACATGAATGAAGAGGAGGAGGAGAAGGAGCTGGACCTTTTTGTTCCAGGTTCTTCATATATCAAACTGTTGTTTCTAACACCAGCTTCTGTTTTAGGAGGTATAGTATTTTCAGTACTTAAGGTTGTTTTGCGGATTTGTAACAACAATGACTGTACAGGCCTTTGGCTTTCTTATAATGGAATGTCATGTTAAAGAGCAGCCTGATTTGTTTCTGTCATCTGAAAAATTACAGGGAAAAAATATAAAGTAAAACTTCAAACAACATCAAAACCTGCAACCCAGTCTTAGGAAAAGAGCAGGTCAGAGGTCCTGATGTTGGAAAAAAACATTGTTATTTAAAAATCATTGTTTTAAGTGGTTTGTCCTATAGCAAAAGGCAGATGCTTGTTATTTGCTTCTGGTATCCAAGTGGCCATTGTTTCATCCAAGTGCAACTTCAACAGGGAGGACCGTGCAGACGTTTTTAAATTCAAGTCTATATTTTATATTGAAAAAGAAGAAAAATAAACAAAAGAACAACAACAACAGAAATCACAACCAAACTCACAAAACCTAGTGTTTTATAAAATAGTTTTCCTAGTATAAAGAGCACCACATGCTTTCTAACTGTGTACAGATAATACTAAAACAGTGCAGTATACAAAAACTAATGAATTAATGAAGATAATCATGCTAAACTTAATTTTAGTTATGTATATTGATACTGAAGTATGCCTCAAGGGGTGTTGTTTTGATGATGTGCTTACTTTGACACCTAGGCAGTTGAATCACCTTTAGTGTTCATTGGTGGGGGTTTTGTTTGTTTTTGTGTTTAAGTTCACTTAATTACTACAGTTTATGCTATCTTCCACTTCCAGTTAGAAAATTGTGACACTAGTGCGTGGACACAGGCATTTTTGTTTCACTGTTAGAATGCCTGAGATTGGTTTGTGATTGCAACCTGCAATGAGATAGTTAATCTTTGTTGTGTTTTCCTCCAGTTAGGGTTCTTAGCTGTTGATGAGATACTCCATGCATTGGAGTCTGGAATACATACAATCTTACCTAGAGAAACAATCTATATCCCCTAATTATTGAATTCTGGAAGTTTGCAGGGAAGACTGGCATAATGTACGTGATATACCTGAACAAAAGCTTTAGTGACTGGCAGAGGTTGTGAATTTTCACTCTTCTGAACAGTTGTGAAACCATACCCCAAGAGCCACTAGGTCTTAATTCTATTTGAGCTGAATCTATGCCATCATACCTGGTGGAATTTTGTTGTGACATGATATTGAGATCTTCTTGCTTGGAGGGAGAAGGATCTAGGTGCTTTTTAGGAAAAGTCTCCAGGTCTCCATTTCTCAAACTTTACCCTTACGTCCTTGCTAGGGCACACTAAATAAACTAAAAGCACTTGCTTCCTCTAGAGATCTCTCTTCTTGCTTTTCCTTGTTGAGTCCTTAAACTCTAAATTGCTTTTTACTTTTTCCTCCCTCCATCCCTCTTTAATCCTTGCAAGGGGAGGAAAATTTTTAACTTTCTTCATCTTCCATATACTTCTTTCTGAAGAGATGAACACTTAACTGATAAGGTAACTGCACAGACCTCCAAACAGAAGGTGGTCTTGGTGCTGGCATTATTATTGAATTGCAGGATTTTTTTTCCTAACAGACTTCTCCACCTCTGTGTGAGGAAAATGTCCAGGCTTACAAATCTACAGGACATGTTTATGCAGCAGAGCTGAGAAAAATCAGAAAACAAAGTAAAGGTAGACTTTCTATGGCTATTGGTTAGAACATGCTGCAATTCCAGTTTACCATAGCTATCTGCTTATGTGAAGCACTGAAAAACGAAGTTTTGAGCAGTATCTTCCTCAGACTCCTTTAAAACTGATTTGTCATTTCAGTATTTGTATTGTGTCAAAGCATTAGAGTCCACAAGGATGGGAATAGGTATGATGAACTTTGTTACAGATTATTTTTGATTTCAGTAGTTTTTCGTCCTGAATGTCTGAGAAATGAAACCTGTTAGTCAGAGAGTGAAAAAAAATCACATATAACAAAACTGTAAAATTCAAACAGCAACTAGTTTTATTATTGTTATTCAGAGACGTATCTCTGCAGGAAAGTTGTGTAGAATTTTGTTTCTGTAAAGTAAGTTGCGTCTTTTTTCCTTCAGACCGATTACAAGCTTTAAAATAAGATTTCCTATCATTTGCTGCACATGTAGATGTTCATGAAATCTACCCAGATATTTCAGTGCTTTTCTATCTGGCAGCCTAAATCCTTGGGTTGTATCTCTTGCATGAAGAATTGATTTTAATGCATTTCAGTCCTTTGGCATGACTACCAAGTGCAGTAATGCAACAACAGTGAGTATTCCTTGTCTTAGGGTGTCTCTGTGAATGTGGATAGTTAACAACAGAGAAAGAAAAGAGTTGGCCTCTTACAGATTTTCTCTCTATTGCTGTAACTGCCCTAAACAGAAAAGCTCTGGGTAGTGGGTAGTGTTTTTCTGTCATAAAATTTAGTTTTCTTGGAAGAGTATATATCATTGAGAACTGAGGACAAAGAGTTATAGTTTCTTCTTGAATCACTGTAGTGAAATTTGCTAAATGCATTGTGAGGTTTTTTGTATGAAATATGTTGGCGTTATATGTAGAAAAAAAATCCACAGATATAGGTACATTTCCTGCCATGATATAAAAACCTATCAGATTTAGACTACTGCTCCATTATGAAGTTGATATGGGAAAGAATATTGCCAAAAAATAAGGTAACTTAGTGAAAGTAGGAGATTTAAGGAAGCTCCAGTATAAACCTACTTTATTTCAAGCTGTGAGAGGTATTTCTGGGACCTAAGAAAGACAAATGAATGCTGTTTTGTCTCCTATGTTCTCAAGTTTCTAGTCAACGCAGGGCTACATCTGATTTGAGAAAAAGTTTCAAGCCTGGTTATTATAAAATCCCTTAAAACTTGGTTGTATAATAAAAGCACTAATAGACTCCTAAACATATCAGGTTTGCAAGATGCTTGTATAATGCTGGCTCTTAGCTGCTAAGAGGTACTTCAGATTGACTTCACAAATGAGCAGTAGTTTTATATTAATTCTGTAAACTTTATTCCTAGCTAGACTATAAAATGAATGGCTTAAGAGCGCAGAACCTAATAAACAACATCTACTGCTATGGTCTCTCTGTCTGTATCCCATTTGCATAGACACATTATACTTTCGTCTACCCTCTTTTCATTGCACTTCTCTTAAATCTCCTTAAGAACAATCTGTTTTCAAAGACAAAATTTATTACTAGGTTGAGAAATATAATTTAAATTTCTCATTTGTTCTTCTGCAAGCCTGTGCCAGTGTAACTAGTGTAACAGTAAAAGAAAACAATCATCAGCTCAGAGAGTAGTTCAGGCTATTTTTCTTCTCTGCCCAAGTGTCTGATAAGACACATTCAGAGCCTCTTGAAGTTGCAGCAGCAGCAAATATGGGTTGAGAATGACCTGCAAAGGGTTCTCAGTTCCTTGACCTTGAGCTTTATTCTAAATGTGTCATTACTGGATTATCTAAGCATACACGCCCTGAAGTATAGATGTCCGTCAGTTGGGGTTTTCCACGGTTTTTGTTTTCCCAGTCATCAGTCTCTGATGTTGCCTTTCCTCTATGATCCCTTCTTTGTGCTTTATCCAGCATTTGAAGAGTTTGCAACATCACTTGTGAAACAGGAGATGACCAACATGCCCCGTGGTGTGTATCATTCCGCCTTGAGAGGAGCAGCCACACGCTCAGACCAGGGGAAGACTGTGGCAGGTATTCCAAATTTCTTGCTGAAGATGTATGAGAGGAACAAACAACCAGGAATGACACCAGGCCTTGCAGGTAGGGTGCCACTTTCTTAGATTTAAGTAAGTATATGCACTTTAATCTAATGATTTATTGGATCAGAATCTGAGAGTGAATCTGCTTAAGAAACAGTGACATCTTATGCCACTTGCATACGTCTACATATGCCACTTAGGCTTTAAGATTGTTGGTTCGATTTAGTTTATAATCTCCTTGGGTTCCCAGTTGTCACATGTAAAACTTCTGAACTATATCAAGAGTATTTTTTATTGAGCTTTCTTTTTGCCTTCCCTCCCACTTTAAGCTGGCATGCTGCTGTGTTACGATCTTCCAGTTCATATCGGCAAAGATGGCAAGCCCATTAATCGCTTTCTGGCTAGCAGGGGACACAATTTCCAGCAAATGTTGGTAGCCCTCATTCATGAGGTAAGGTGCTAGCTTTTTTTTCCCCTTTTTGGAAGTGTTATGCTTCCTTCTTCTCTCATTTGTTTATGGTAATTGGTAAGTAGTAGCTACAGAAATGGCATGTGTAAGTGCATCATAATTAACAAAAGTTGCTGTGAAGGATGGTTGAATTGAACAGGTAAATACATTTTCGAGTGTTTACTGTGAAAATCAGAAAAACAAAAAGGTAGCCTTTGCCTTTTTCTGCCTTGCATTACTACTTACACCTGCCTTATACCTGTTATGTCTAACCAGTTCTAGGTGAATAGAAAGTCTGAACAAAGATGGGGCTCCGCTGAGAAATGAAGTCTACATTTCCCCTAAGACTTGCTGTTTTATTATGTCTCTTAAATGTTGCAACTCCCTGACCTATTATAATACCATGCAATCATCTTTGGCAAACTGTAATATTTGTGTGGTTTTGGAAAAAGAGCAAGAAGTAATCTGCCCATTTAATCATTACAGAAAATGAAGTGCTTATAACCAGTTTTTGTAGAGAGATTAGTTAGGGTATTTAAATGACTGATTTGAAAGTTGAGTTGAGTACCTCAGCCTTACAGAACGGAAGAGAAGGCTCTGGGGTGACCTTATTGCAGCTTTTCAATTCTTAAAGGGGACTTAAAAAAACAACTTTTTGCTTGGGCAGATAGTGATAAGACACGGGGGAATTACTTCAAACTGAAAGAGGGGAGATTTAGATTGAGGTTAGGAGGAAATTCTTCACTCAGAAGGTGGTGAGGCACTGGAACAGGTTGCCACAAGAGGTTGTGGGTGCCCCATCCCTGGAGGTGTTCAAGACCAGGTTGGATAAGGTCCTGGGCAACCTGATCTAGTGGGTGGCATCCCCACCCATGGCAGTGCCATTGGCACTAGATGATCTCTGGGGTCCCTTGGTCCCTTACAATCCAATCCATTCTACGATTCTATGGAAAGTTCATCTTTGAAAATTTCAGAGCAGTAAGGCAAAATTTGCAATGAAAGAGGACCTAGAAAAAAAAAATCCTAATTTTTAGGCCAGTGAGAGGAGTTATTAAAACATGTATGAGTATATTAATTTCTTTTAAAGTTCATAAAACAATTCTGTTAATAGGATCGTTTTGTATTGCTGCAGAGATGAATTATGTGCATTTGAAGATGAATTTTCTGCTCACAGGGCATACATAAGAATGTGTAAAATACATGTCTGACATAAGCAAGAGAGCATAGGTTATGAATAATAATAATAATAATAATAAAACCTATAAAATTTATATTCCATCTTAAGCAGAATCTCCAGAAATGAAAATGCATGAATAGCTGGGCATTTTAAAGACTTTTGTCTTCTTCCCACAGCAGTACCAATTCCTGATGTATTTTTCAAGGGTAGAAAAGCTTAAACTGTCCCATGACTCTTCCTTCCTCTGTTCTATATACCGGCAATTAGAGATTATTTGATTGTAGGCTATTTTGTATGAAAGAGTACAGGGTGGATCCTGTATTGAGACTGAAACAGCACTGTATAATAAAAAGGACTGTTTCATGTTGTACATGATGCAGAAGTTGGAAGAGAGGGAATGAATGAAGTATGAGTTGCAGGTGGCAACTGTATATCATAGAATCATAGAATATCCTGAGTTGGAAGGGACCCATAAGGATCATCGAGTTCAACTCCTGGCACCACACAGGTGTGCCTAGCTGGGTCCTGATATTCTGGTCTGCAACTGTCACACAACAGACCAGGAGCCAACGTGCTGCAGAGTTCCTTAAAGATGTTTATGGCACCACTGACACAAAACACTGTTATAAAATAATTATAACATAGGGTTTGAGTTGGAAGCTTGCGTGCACAGGGCTTGGGGAAATATCTGTTTGCAAACTGAAAGACTGAGCTCTTTTGTCTGCAATGGAAAACACGGGGTGTGTATTCTGATGCTGAGATGTGTCACCTTGACTCCTTGACATTCTCCTGGCTTTGCTGTCATGTGCTGCTTCCTAACTGTTCACATTGCATTTGCACTGGTTTAATCCCTTGGTCTCTTTGGAGCTAACCACGCAGTTCCTTCTCTAGCAAAACTGTCTGCAGCATAGCTTGCTTGAAGTTTTCAGACAGACAGTACCATGCCGAATTTGGCTTCTCCTGCCTAGGTCAGTTTTCCAGCTCTGTCTTTCTTGAACACTTTCACATGCTGGCATATACATAAAATTTATACCCCGCCAGAGGGCTGTGATACAACATCTGATCATTTTGGGTCCTTTGTACTGAAAAGAACGCAAAAATTAATAATCATGGACCACAGTGACACCACATGGGTCATGGTAGAAATTTAGACAAGATGGTACACAGACAAAAGCCAGTCTGCACCAGATGAAATGTGATCTAGAAATCTCTCCCTGTGCTGTTCTATGAAGGTAGTGTCAACAGGCTTGTAAAGTAGCTTAGGTGCTAAGACCTCCCTTCCCACCCCCCCAAAAAAAAGTAATGAGAGATCTTAAGGCATCTAATCAAGTATGCAAATTTAATAGATATTTTTTGCCTTAACCTCTTTACTACTAAAGAATGAAAGCATAAGCTGGAGATGATATCCCTCACCATGAGAGGAGCGTACAGATAAATTCATGAATGTTTCCTAATTGCTTGCATGCTGTAGAGGAGAGCAGAAGGGGAAGTCCACAAGAATATTGACAAATGTCTTTGGAGCAGATTCAGATTAATGAGTTATGAATGAAGTGTAGACTTGCATAGAATTCAAAAAGAAAAGCTCTGCCAGCTGAGTAGTTGCTTCATGTAGTGGGACCTGGGTTCAGTGCCTAATATACTGGAGAAAAATACACATTTAATTATATGATAATAAAAGTCATATATTAAAGCATAACATAAGCAGAATTACAGTGCTGTGAAGGTCAGTTCTGCTGTTCTGTTGATTCTGAATACTGGATTTTTTGAGCCTTGTGAGTCATAAGTCCTCCCCCCTCCCCCCCCAAATAAACTACTGTTTTGTAAACACTCAACTGTTCCCCTACTAACACATTACTTTTTACCAGAGATTTTAATTAAAATGATGATGTGTTTGTATACTAGCACTGATTTAAAACATCCAGCTGCTCGGCAAGAAATGACCTTTCATGAGCTAACAAATTACCTTTTGAATCATAGAAACACAGCCTTAAAATGATTTGTTTTGACAAAGCATATTTTATGTGAATGTGGTGGAGTTTGTAAAATTTTAAGATACTTAACGTAATATTTCAGTCTTGAGTCATTGGAATACATTCATTACTAAGTCAATTTATTCAAAGTGTAGTAATACTAAAAAGAAATTGAAGTATGTTTAAAATCCATAAATACATCTTCAAAAAATCTTAACTGTACCCTTTTGGCGATAATTCTTAAATATAAAATTTAAACTAAAATGTATTAGTAGTTCTTTCAGATCACGTCTTTTAAATACAAAAAAGATTTTCTTTCCTTCGTTTCCTTGTACGTAGAAACAGCTGGAGTTAATGTTTTCAGGAAAAAGGCATTTGGACCATTGACTAGAACAAAAGTCAATTCCTAGGCTCATCTGACTGAATTTCATGCTTTTTAGTATTAATTTAGTTGTCAGTGTTCTTTTGGGAAGCAGATTTTAATGGTAAAAACAAGGAGCTTAAACTATAAAGCTTAATAGTAGCAGTATTGGTATAAGAAAACTATGTCAGTAGTACCTAATCTTTGTTTTGTGCACTGGCCATACGAATTAACTGTTTCTGTGAAGTCATTGCTTCAGATTTCAACACAGCACATTAAACAGTTTTTTTATAGGTTTAAGTTACTGGAATGTCATTTCATTGCTACTGCTCTGACGTGTTTTTTTTTTTTGTTTGTTTTTTTCTCTTAGGCCTTTTAAGCTAAAAATAAATAAATAAATAACATTTTATTAAAAAGAGGTCTTAAAGTTGCCTCTAAAGCATTGCAGTTAGCATAAAGTTCCAAGAAAGCTGTCACATACATGTAAATGCTAAGAAATGAGAATTGCTTGGGAGATTGCAAACATCCCCTTATTTAACCTGTAGAATTTCTCAGCAGTTGTCATTTCCTTAGTTAGGGAGTAGCAGTCATTGGTATAAACACCATAGTGGGATAATTAGGTTTGTGTCTCTTCACTGATTGGATGTGCACTCTCAGAATATGAGTCTGCAGGTTGCATATCTGTCTGGATCTCTGCGTGCTTAGTTGCCATTATTGCACTTAGGTTTTTGAATACTGTGGCATTGGGTGCCACTTGAGGCAACATGTTCTAATTTTCAGAGATTCCTTACGTATAAAAGTATGATTCATGAGATTGTGGGGAAAAAAAATGCAGTGAAAAGAATTTCTTCTTGTGTGTTTTAAAGTCTGTAAACCATACAATTAACACAGACTTGTTTTTAGCTCCCATTCAAATCTATCAGCAACAACAGTAAAGAGGCAATTTACTGTTAAACCTTAATGGACTAGACTGTTTCTATTTTCTAGGCGCTATCCTAGATGAAGGATTGGAGACAGCTGTAACATCTGTCAGAATGGTCAGGCAGGGGATGAGGTACAGAAGGGTCTTTTTAATGTTATTTGAAGTGGTATCTCATAGGAGGCAGAACATACGTTCAATAGACAGTGGTGCATTTGAAATCTGCATTTCTCTTTCCCAGTCACTAGTGACTTGAGAGAGGAAGATCATGATTCCCCCAGAAATGGAGATGTGCTGTTTGATTGTTTATTAAACACGGCTTATTAAACACTTGTTGAAAGGACTTTTAAAGTTACTGTAATCACACTGATCAGAAGTCACCTAGGTAATGTGTTTTCTTTGTTTTCTTTAAGGCTATCTGGACCATACTGTGCAAGAAATCTCTGAGGTTTATCACAGTCACCTGGGCTAGATTAGCCAGTAATTACTTGCAAGTGTTTCAGCCTTTGGAGTAATTCTTTGTAAGGGTTTTGGGGAATAATCTCTTAACAGCTTCACTTACCTCTCAAAAATGAATGAGGATGAAGAGTCACATGTTTGCATCATGCACCATATGTTTTGATGGTTCTGTGAATGTATGTTCTGCATTTAAGGAAATAAAGCTGTTAGGCCTTCAGCTAGCTACCCAGCTTTTATTTCTTTAATGGAGGTGAAGAGAACAGTTTATGCTACATACAAAAAGCACATGAGGCAGCCTGCTTTTGCCATGCAGATGTGGTAAACAGTGGCTTTGACAGTCTGAAGTGGTGCAGTGTTTTTAACATAAGAGGGGAGGATAGTCTTGCCTGTGTATGTTTATCAATACTGAAGTGCTCACTCTGTGTCGGAAATAGTATACTTATATACATATATATAATAATTAACACTTGTAGGCGCAATTGCACAGTTGAGTATTACTGGTGAGTTGTATAATGTTAAAATAAATAATAATCGTGTTAAGCACTCTGCATACTCCCAGACCAAGTCTTATGAGGAACAGGTGAGGGAGCTGGGGTTATCTTGCTTAGAGAAAAGGTGGCTGGGGGAGACCTTATCTCTTACAACTACCTCAAAGAAGGTTGTGGTGGGGTGACAGTCAGTACCTCCCCCACCCATCCACCCTCTTCTACCTCCTCCCCCTAAGCAGCGCAGGGGAATGGGGGCTGCGGTCAGTCCCTAAGACTTTATCTCCGCCGCTCCCTCACAGTCACTCTGTGCCCCTGCTCCACGCGGGGTCCCTCCCACGGGATGCCGTCCTTCCCGAACTGAGCCTGCGGGGGCTGCCCACAGGCAGCAGCTCTTCAAGCACTGCTCCCACACGGCTCCGTACCACGGGGTCCATCCATCCCCCAGGAGCAAACTGCTCCAGCACGGGTCCCCCACGGGTGGGCGGCAGCTCCCCCCAGACCCCTGCTCCTGCGTGGGCTCCTCTCCACGGGCTGCAGCTCCGGCCCGGGGCCTGCTCCTGCGGGGGCTCTCCATGGGCCGCAGCCTCCTCCAGGCCACCTCCACCTGCTCCACTGGGGGCTCCTCCACCCATGGGCTGCAGCGTGGAGATCTGCTCCGCTCTGCTTCTTCAATGACTGATGTCTGCTGTAATGTTTATCTCTCACGTTTTCTCACTCCTCTCTACCAGCTGCTGTTCTGCAGCAATTTTTTTTTTTTTAAATCCATGTCTTCAGTCTGCTCTCCCAGGGGCCCAACCAGTCTCTTTCACAGGCTCGGCTCTAGCCAGCAGTGGGTCCCTTTTAGAGCCGGCTGGAGCTGACTCTGACCTGACATGGGACAGCTGCTGGGCTCTGCTCACTGAGGGACACCCTTCCAGCCGCTCTGCTACCAAACCCTTGCCATGTAAACCCAATACAGGGTGTAAATTCAGATTATGGACAACTTTGTGCTGGTTTCCAGTAATTGGAATTCCACTATTAATTATTCCACTATTCCACTAATATTGAATGCATCTCCTCCAGTGATGAAACCGTGTTCAGGAAATAAATTTGCTGACATATTTTTGCTAACCGTCTCCTCAGTATAATGTGGCTTAGAGAAAGACAAGGAAGACAGACAAGTATTTTCACAAAAGAGAATACTGGGAAGAGTGTTTGGAAGTGTATGCACAGAAGTATGTTAATGAAGACCCTCTGAGCAAAATTTAAGAATCGAAGAGATGCTACTTCACTTCTTCATTGATATGGAAATGTAGTGCTAGTCTTATTTATGAAATCACTGGTGCCACACTTTATATGTCCCCTGTGTGAGAAGGGCGTTTAAATACATGCCCAAACACTTAATTGACATGATTAATGTCTCAAAGACAATTTCCATAGCCACACATTTGTTAAAGAGATGATCTGAACCTAGGGACTATCTGAGTTGATAAGGTTTTCTAGGTAGAAACCTATGGTGTTATAAAGAACGCACTGGAATTCCCATTCTTTCTGCACAACAACTAATTTTAAAATGGGTCATAAATATTGATATCACAGTTTCTAAGTCATGAAGTTTGCTCTTTAAGCAGTATTACCTTTACTAGATACCCAGGGAAACTGTAGAAACAGGGTTTATTTCACTGTTACCTAAACTTGTTTTGTGTGCCCTCTGCTAGCAATGTCTTATTACCAAACAAGTGAGCAATATACAAAGATTTGTGGCAACACAAAAGGATTTGTGAAAGAAAACTCATCCAGATCTTGTCATGATGTTTGATTTTTATTGGGAGTGCGTTTTTTAGTCTGAAATGACTTTCCACTCTTGCAGAAGAGTGCACAGCTTGCGCCATGTGTGTTCACAAGTGCTGAAGTACAGGAGCAGCATCTCCCACGGTTTGTCAGAGCTCCCTCTCCTGGATTTGGCTACCAAAGTCTCTGCTTGTGTGTCTTTTCAATGAGAAGTGTCCTGAAGGTTTTAAGCATTGTTCAACGAGAATATATTACTAGCACCTAGTTCAAAGTGTTTTTCATTGCCTTAAATATCAGGCTGCAACTCTTCCTTGAAAGCTGCTTGACAGCCTGATATGGCTATGCTGACTCCTAAGAACATCCCTGGACCAGGTGTGGCAGGGTTTCACAACCACTTACAGGTTGTTCAGAAGTCTCCTGAGTGTTTTTCCCTTTCCCACCCCAACACTGTCTTCTTACATATAGATTGCACTCTCAAAAGAATCTGTATTTTGCTAACGCTCAGCTTTGTCTATGCTTGCCTAGTGTTAGTTAACCAATGCTTAATGCAACTATCATTGTGTGTTCAGTGATAGAGGAAGAGTAAAAACAGCTAGTGTCCTGTACTGAAACAGGGGGTGTCAACACAGTTTGTGATAATCTTTAGTACCATGTCCAGTCATTTTCAGTATTAGATGATTTTTACTTTAGTGTTCTTTGCTTTGTGGTTCTACTGTCTTCTGTCTTCCACTCATTCCCCATGTTCATAAAATGTTTAGTGCTATGAAAAATGTTAATTCATCAAGAGCTGCTCAGCAGTTCCACTGGTTGTTGAGTACATCTGCAAATTTTAGGTAAGATGTACTGCTAATACATTCCTGATCAGACTATGTTAAATGCAACAACAGGCATTAAGCTTTCTTTTTCCTGTGGGAGCAACTCAGGTGTTTTGAAGGCCTGTTCTTTATCTGCTGGGCAAGTGTAGATTACATGATGAATTTCGTAGATGTGCATTTAGATTTGTCTGGTTTCGTGCTGAAGTCTAAATTAGTTTCAGACTAGAGGCGAAGTGTGAGATTGGTGCTTCTGCAGATTCTGTGGGAACTTAACACAAAGAATTCTGACTGGAGCCTGGGCTACTCAGCAACTTGCTGAAGAAGTTGATACGCGGAGGTGAGACAGGATCTGTGAATACAATTTTGGCTAGTGTTAATGTAGTGTGTGAATAAAAAAGGACTAGTGTTATCGAGGCATTTAAATATGATTTTTTTTTTCTGCAGGGCGTTTTTCTATTGGCTTTGGGGTGGAGTATGTCCTCTCTTTTGGTTGACTTTGGATTGATTTACTTGTGTAGGAATATTAGTGCTTACTCGTAACTATTTTAACTTCATATGGTAACAATGGCTATGGAGCTTTGGCACAGTCCTTTGGGTTTTGTTGTAAGATCCATGTAAAGAAGTAATATTATTTGCTTTATGTAGACCATGAGGGGCATAAAACAGAGGAAGTGACAGAGGAAGACATAGAAAGATAATTAACAGGTGAGGCAAGTTCATTTGTTTATCTTGATTGACTGTTATGTACAGAGGAGGTCACTGGAGCACACAGCAGAGAAAGGGGAATTTTGCATACCTTGAGACATGGAGTGTTTTACATGTTGAACCGTGGTTAAGTCTTCATAATAAATCAGGAAGAATAAGAAAAAGGAGGAATAGTAATCTTGCCAAGTTTAATCCCAGAAGGGTCTTTGCTTTAGGCTTTGCACTATGTTTGATCATAGCTATAGGATGAGTTTTTCTATAACTCAGGAAGCCTGATGTGTCCCTTTAATTTAGAAGTGAAAAGTGCAGACTTTAGACAGTGACTACTGTAATATATCCATCCCACCTCACCTCAGCCTGACATGTTTGCATTTCCATTATTAAAAACTTGTTACCCAGGAAACTGCTGAGGTTAAATAACTCATTTCCAGTGGATTGATGATGATTGTGATGACTTTTTTTCATCTTCTTGGTAGAGGCAGATGGTAGAAATAATTGGGCAGTATCAACAAAAATCGGTTCTGTATTCCCACTGAAGAATACAAGGAGACAACATTACAGCACCATTGCTTCTATAATAGTGTTTTTTTTTTTTGTGGCTTTGAAAGCATGGCTATTTAAAAGATGAGGACACCTTAACTCCTATTTTATTTTAATAAAAAGTTGCTGCAATTAAAACAGTTATGGAGTGAGAAAGGAAAAAAAGAGTATGCAAATTTATTTGTTTTGATGCACATTTTTGTGAATTAACGTAGTTTGATTTATAAATTGCACGATGCGCAAACTGGCGGAGAAGGTGCATACATCACATACCTGAGGTCTGGAAAAACTGCTTTTTTGTGGGTTTGAATTTGTGGCCCATTCTGTTTAATCTACTGCTGTAGTTATTAAGCTACAAGTGGCTAGAAAATGGTTTCTTACTGAGATTACCCAACTCATTTTTGTTTTTCAACATGCTCTGAAAATGTCTTCAAGTCGGTGTTTGTTATAATACTTACTGGAGAGAACAACCTTGGGTTCCCATGGACTGTGCACATACATGAAATTGTACAGCTCGCTGTTTGAGTCATTCCCTTTTTGTGAAGCAGAAGCTGCCATTATCTGTGTGAGATTTGGAGGTAGGCAGGGACAGCTGTTGTGTATTTATTTAAGCTGTCCTTGAGATAGTGTTGTTTTCCTCCAGTTAATTCTAAAATGGTGTTTCCTAGAAAGAAACTTTACAATTCCTTTGTTTATTATTATTTTTAACAATTATTTTCCTTAAGGGAAGTTTGTATTTTGTACTTGGACATAATTATACCTACCCCAGTTATTTATACTGATTCCTTTTCAGTAGTCTCCCCAATATTTAGGTTGTCATCTAAATGCATTTATTATACACATCTGTTTAAAACTTTTAGAAGCAACTAAGATTTACAAGAGTGATCACAAGCATAAACTGCTCTGTTATCCTTGTTATGTATGAGTTTTTGTCTACCAGTGCTACTACAGTGTTGTGCTTATTGTCATGTGCAATTCCAGTGCTCTTTCTGGGATCGATTATCTAGTGATCTATCTGAAGCAAACAGTTTTGGCTGACCTGGGTAATAAAGTTGCAAAGTAACTTGATGTGGGTAAAACCAGGAAGGAGAATAAAATATGCTAACAGTTTTTATTTTGTACAGTCATGTATAATGTCCATTGGGCATTACCAAAATATTGCTTGCAAACCACAGGTTGGAAAACATACATTCAGTGTATGTTAGACTTACTGTAACCAATTCTACCCTTTCTGGTGTGTTGCACAGGTTAACATTCAACCTTCTGAATGGCATCGCTCTATACTGCTGCCACAGTCCTGGTTAGGATTCATGAGTCGAACCTACAATGCAGTCCTACAGGTAATTCTGAGGTACATAGTACTGTGCGTACTAATGCTCATTCAAGCTGTATGGATTTTCATTTCTAACAGCAAGAGCTTCAATCATCAGTGCAGGTAACAAAAATTTAAAAGTAAAGCTTAATGTGTTTAATACAAGTTATGAAAAGAAAATAAAATTCGAGTTTTCAGGCAGCACAGTCTGAGATGCTTTGTACAAATATAATTCCTGCTCATAGTTCTGGTTCTTGCAGCCTTTTTCCTATGTGAAGTTCCACTAAGGTCAGTTCCAATTGCAGGTGACTTTTTTGAATGTGAAATTTTGTCTAGACTTCTGTTCTATTATTTCGGATAGGAATTTTCCAATAATGGTACCACAAAATGATCAGAAGCTATTGAGACATCATTAGTTGAGTATGACTTCTCTTATTCAGCATGCAATGTTATCATATTGTAAGGACTCATTGCTGATTTTTCCAACCGATCTAATGATAGGAAATACAGGAAATACCTTAAAACTGCTCTTTAGTTAGGTTAGCTGGCCTGGTAGATAGAGCAATGTTGTGTCTTTTTTTTTTTTTCTTCAGTAAATAATGATGTAAAAACTAGTGACAAATTGCTCCCTTATAGAAGTCTCCCTTTGTACTGTTTTATACTGTTTATGTTTCCAGGTCACATCAGTTTTTTTCAGTATGAGCAGCTCAGGTTGCTGAGCAAAACAGAGAAGCTTTGACTGTTCCTTTGCTATGCAGTAAAACATACACTTCTGTAACGTTTTTTAGAAGAAATTTTACCTTGGACATCGGCAAACATCAGATTCTAAACTGAGCCCCATTACAACGCAGGCAGTTACTTTTCAAATAGTAATTTTAGATCTTAACCACAGAGCAGGCCATTGTCGCTTTTTATAATGTTTTGCTTTGTTTTTGTTTTTGTTTTTTTAAAAAGGTACCCAGTATCTTTATTCTGTTCCTTGTACTTCTATAGTACATTTCGTATGAGGTGGCCTAAAGAGACTATAGTATAAGCTGAATAGTCTGGATAGTACATAACTCAGTATTTCTGAGCAGGTATACAGTAACATTTTCTACTGTTTGGAGGCAGAGGTTTGTAGAGTCTGTGCTGGATTATCCAGGCATACTCAAAACAGTTCACCAAAGTACTTGTTTGAGGATTTTTTCCTTTTGGACATCTGGAAGTTCTCCTGTCTTTAGTATGTCTACTCAAATGCTTAAGCACTTGTGCCAATTTGCGCGTTCAGCATGTTTGGGAACTCAACTTCATGATAATCCTACAGTTCTTGATTTAGTCCTGAACTTAAGCCAGTGTTTACTTGTTTGGGAGTATTGCAATAGATTTAAACATACTGTAAAGCCAAGGAATTTCTCATCGAAGGTTATGCTTCTGACAGCAGGGCATAATTTTTATGCAGCTGTCTCTATAGTCATTGTATCATACCTGTTGCTTTAGTCTCTGGGAGTGGAGAATCACCTCCTGAGTGACATCTGTATTTGGAGGATTGACAATCTTTTGTTCTCAGGTTTTTATGAAACACAACTTAAGTGTCTGTTTTTCACTTAAGGCTTAATAACCAGCTAAAGAGCAGCAACTGATAACTCAAACGAATTGAGCTGTAGTTGTCTCAAGGTTTGAGAATGAGCGTAAGGCAAAGCTGCTTAATAGGTTTAGATAAAACATGTGGCCAGAATCCACATCATCTCCTTTGAGGTACAGAAGAAACTGTACTAGAAGGAGGCTGAGATCATAAGAAGGAAAAGGATGAGGAATTATTTTTTAAGTAGTGAATCAAGAAAGTAATTTTTTGCTCTCAGAACCCATTTTAGGTGCTAGGCTTCTATATTTCATTCCCTGCTTGTTGTACACTCTCCACTCCCAAAGGGACCTTGTCTGTTTCCATAAATCTCTCAGTATCTGTGACCATTTGTGCCATCTGCAGGTGTTTTTCTCACTCAAGAATTCTTTATTATTATTATTATTTTCTTATATAATTATAGTGGGATCCCATATAAAGAACAATGGGGTTCACTTACAAAGTAGCACTCAAGGGAAAGGTTACATCTGTTACCCAAGCGTTCCCTGAAAAAATCTTAACACTGATTGGCCATGTAAGGGCTACTTCTGACTTATGCTGTGATTCTGCAGGGGAGACAAGCAAAGCTGGAGATGGAGTTAAAGCAGGGAAAAGAGGATCCTGAAGATGTACAGTACAAGCAGTTTACAGCATGGCTCTGGTAAGGAATTGCCTTCTTGCTCTTTACGACTTGTAATGGCAAGTGAGGGGGCAGAAGGTATAGACTTTAGTGTTAATGCGTTATTGTGTAAGTACTATGTAATTCTGCATTGATGTTTGTCAAGTTGATGTCAGTGTTTCCAGACTAAGTGGGTTTGAAACAGCATACTTAGATGGAAACCCTGACTGAATTTCTTTTAAAGCCTGAGTAATATGTATCTCGGTGTATATGAATCTGTTTTATGAGGCATGCATTCTTAGACTTCTAACAATGTGTTATGGAACTCTGATTGGAAGGTATCTTTTTGTGTAGGGTGACAGTCATGGCCAGGATTTATGGGTAGGTATTGTATGTTGTGGTGTACAAGATCTCTTTCCTTACCAAAATCTGACTAGGTAGAAGATTCACTGCATCTTTGCTTCTGTCTGGATATGAATGTAAAACTAAACAAATGCAGACAAGTAGCCTATTATAAATTGAGTACAGTTATATGTAAGAAATTGCAACTACTCCTTTTGCTTTCGTTTAAATTGATTCAGTTTTCTACAGTCCTTAATAGCATAACTGTCCATAGTTGTTTCCAGGAGAATGACAAGTGTTGTATAAATTGTTACAGTTGTCCATTGTAAAACATCCTCATTTTATTATGCCAAGACATAGTGTGGTGATTTGGATGCCTATATGTAACAATGCAAAGAATAAATTTATGGCTGTTGAATAAACCTGCATTTTGCAAAAAGTATGAAGTCAAATAAGGGCCATTTACAAAGCACTGGTAGTGCAAATTAGTATGAAGGAACATTGAGTGTTAGTTGAGCACTTTTGTAGTTTTAATACCTGAGATTAATTTGTGCGAAGCCGCCTAATAGCAATTTGAGATAACTGTTGACCTAGAATGGGCACATGTAAGGCACAAAAGGAAATTAGCTGAACTCTTGCTGTAATATAACAACGTGGTCTAAATTCGTGCTGTTTCTGTTGCAGGGTCAGAGATATGTTGACTGATGTCATCAAAGGTGCTTCAAAGTAAGAACTACTTATTTGTCACAGATGAGAATGAGTTCTGTTTTGTGGCAGATGATGCAAAATACTTCCCACAACAGATCATCTACCAATTTCATGTTTTCACATGACTGCTGCTCAACAAAGGAACTCATCCTCACTTTATTTGAGCATTTTACCACTGCCTATGTCTATTAGAAATGCTGTTGGGTAATATTTTGAGTAAAGACTGTATAGTACTGTAGTATCTTCTTTTTTAAACAGCAAACTGTGTTTGCGTCAAATTGCTCTGTGTATCTAGAAATTGGCTGGTCTGTAGCGGACCAGTGGCCTTTCAAAACTATCGCAGTTTCTGTTAAGGTGACTTCCCTGTGCCTGGAAGCCCACAAAGACAGGTAAGTACATGTTTTCAGATTGTAACAAGCTTGTTAATTTGCTGTTAGAATTGGCACCTGGCTTTCAGGCAGGAATAAGTGTCTTAACCTCCCTTCATATGGTAGCTTGACTTTCTCCCATCACCCTCTGCTGGCAGCTTTCTTCTTATGCTTTGCCCTTGGTTAGCCTGAAATTAGCCACTTGCACCAGGTTAAGGAAAAGCATTAAAAGCAATGATTCCTCAGAACATCAAGTGCTTATAAATCATTAAAATGTTATCAATGGAAGAGTTACAGTGAAAACTCATAGACCATTTCAGTATATTCTTGTAAATGAAGAAAAGGTTACTTTGGCATGCTTCTGTGAGCTGAAGGCTCTGGATATTTTAATCAAGACTTTCCATAAAGGTTTGAACTCTTTTGTCTTTTTTAACTTACTATTGTTCAGATATTTCCAGCTGCTCAATTTTCTTGCATATCAGCCCATCTTGAAAGGGTTCAGCTAAGGAGGGATGAAATTGGGAGATCTGTTTGATATTTTAGCTACTCAATAAATACCTGTGTTAAGGTAATGTAGCAGCAAGAGATAAAGGAGGAATAAAATAATAATTATATTATTTATTACTTATTATATATCTACAATTATTAATAAATTAAACATATAAAAATCAAAATATATTCTGTGTCTCAGAGTGAAAGTTACGATTTTAGTTATAAAAGTTCATTAGCAAAACTAATTGAGGTGGTAGCATTTTGCAGATTTGGAAGTGGTGCATTTTCTTTAGGTAACAGGAGAAGGATTTCTTGTGCATAGGCCATGTCTCTAGAAAGAACTTCTTTTGTTTACTGACTTTCTTCTAAGAAAATACTTAATTTGTTCCATATTTTCATTAAAGAATAAGGCACTGCTGCTTTTCTTCCTAGGATTTGTTGTTAGTATGATGTTTTTTACCCCATTAAATTTACAGCATCCAGCTTTCATGAATGTATAGATTCAGAAATTCCTCTCAGTATGAGGTACGTTACAAAGTGTAGCCTCTTAGAAGCTGATAATAACAAAAAAAGGACTGTAGCATAAATTGGGAAATGACTTGAGGCAAGAGATAGGGGGAGATTTCAAAGAAGTTAACTAGGCACCTGATTTTAATTATTTGTAGTTCTCTTATCTGAAATGATATACTTTTAGCGTTTGAAACAGGAAAGGTCAATGACATTCCAATGAGATTTGTGTCTTTTAAAAAAAAAAAAAAACTACAACATATTTTTGTTGTGAAAATGAAATCTTTAGATCTGGAAGCAAATGCCTAAATTTGCAAGTGTGTACTTATAGCAACAGACGAGGAAGTTTCCAGAAATGCAGGACTAATGCAGAAAGTGTAATACACCATGTATTGGTCTAGTGTAAGGCTGTCATCAGTGGTCTCCTACAGTAGTATCGTTCAGTTGCTATTATTGTAAAACACCTAAGATGGCTCTAGCAAGATTATATTGTGACATGTTTTTCTGGGAATTATGGGAAATGGGCATCTTTCTTTTCACGAAACTGAACAGTTATATTCTCTATCTTATGCCCAGGTGGCAGATTATTTTTCTTGAGTTCCTTTCAGGGAAAAGTAAAGGTTTGCACTGCGGTTGTAGTCATTACTCTTTGAAACCAGTTATTTTCCATGATATGATTGTTTCATAACGTAGGGAAGTAATAAGAAAAAATAATTTAAAACCAAGTTTAAACTGAGATTTCAGTGATGGCTTCTCCACTGAAACTCCCAAACAGATGCTATTTTGAAGTGACACCTGGCCTGCCTAGCAGTCTCTACTTGGAGAGCTTTTTGTGTTATCCTGTCTAGAGATGGTACAAGATAAGATCAATTGATGCATTTCTGTGAGTGCACGTGCTCTGCAAGATGGCAGCACTTCTTTTAGTGGCAGCTGAAAGGGTTTTTGTTTATGTATCTGTTTGTGTATGGTAGGCTATATATAGAAGACAGCCCAGTAAAGTTTCCAGGAGCAAGTGCTTCCACTTGTAGCATAACTTGCCTTTATTGAGATGCATGTTTTGCTGCCGGCATGTCTGTCATGCCTCTTGATTGTTCTTTGTCTTTTTCTGTCCAGAGACAGCCCAGTGGTGAAAGGAAACTCTATTTTAGCCTTAACTGGTCTCGCAGTTGCTGTAGCCAAATACGAAAGCAGCCTTTCCTCAGACACTGAACGGATGCCTGAGGTAAGTCAATCTGAGAAAGAAGTTCTTAGTGGAATGTGATGAAGCAATATCACCAGGTGTGTTTGAGGGGATGGTAAGAGGTTATGAAGTCCTTCACACTTTGAAGGTCTAATTTCACCCTGTTCAGTGAAAGTCATCTAGTAATTGCTGTGTGATCCATACAAAAGTAGCTTGGTGATTTCAGTCGGAGAAAGTAGGCACCTTCTCACAAGAAACATGCTGGCTTTGACAGATCACATAGAATGAACACTGAAGCCCAGCCAGTTTCTTTCCTTACCTTTTAATCGGATGCATCAGAATGTTTTAGGGTGGCATAGTAAACGTACTCACTGTTTTTGCATCAGCACAGTGTCTCATAACGTTACAGTAACTGTAAGGTGCCATCTTTTGGTAGCAGCCGTGGAACTATGCATTATTTATGAGTTATGTTTTTTTGTGACAGGATGAGTTGAGGTTGCTGATTGTTTTTGCACATGAGGAGCGGCATAAGGCATGTTTTCTAATGCCTGTTATTATTGGCCAAACCTCTAAAAGATTGTGTGGGGAGAAATAGTCTTGTTTTTTAAATGCCTTTTGTCAGCTTCTGTGTGGTAGATACTTCAGTAGAATTTAGATTTTCCTGTCAGCTTTCAATAGATTAAAATACTTAGCCTAGATATCCTTGGCAAGTGTTTTACTTTGCAACCAAACTATAGTTACTCAGATAGTCATGCTTAGTTTCCGTGCCTACATTAAATTTATATTTTGGGCCAAGAGGATTCATAAAAGCTGTAACTTACTAAAAAGATTAAAGAGTTCAGAGTTGTGAATGGAACTTGTTTTGTTTTGTTTTTCCTGCTGTTGTTGTGAGGCTCTCTGACAGCTATCATTTTCTTTAACTGAATAATCTGATCGAAAGTAGTGTCTGGAGGGTCAGAGTTGTCAAATAAACATGCTACTTCCTGTGCCTAGGGATAGTAAGATCTCATTCTGGATGGATCATAGGTGGAACATCAGCTGCTGAACTTCTATTCGGGTAGAGCCTGATTTAAGAAAAAATAACAATGAATATTTGGGTTTGATTTTTGCAGACTGAACCTGATTTTCTTCCCACACAACAGTGGATTTATATGGTTATAGAGACCATCTTTAGTATTGTGAATAGCCGCTATAAGCCTAAAGGACAAGTGTTCCCATGGTTCTACCAGGTATGTGCTATGGTATTAAAGATGGGAGCATATATCTGCATTTTATACTTCAAATTCTTAGTCTGGAGTTCTCTGTTTCTGTTTGTCCAGTAGTAGTTGTAATATAGAAGAATATTTTTTTTCCTTTCTTTACTTTTGCCTTGGGTTTTTGTCCTAATTACCAAGGTAATAAAAATTATATGAGAAGATAATACCCCATAAATGAAGGAATTTTAAAAAGGCAAACAAAAAAAAACCAACAACAGAATATTCTACAAAACAACCTTCTAACTGGAACAGACTCTCCTCATACAACAATATCAAATTCTTGAGTGATTCTGAGAGTATGCCATAGGGCTCTGAAGTTTAGACTTTCGCAAAATCTAATAGTTACAGAGCCAGCGATTCTCATTTTACAGTACTTCTTGAACACCTGAGGACTAGTACAAATTGTCATAAGTGCTTTCTGTGTGATAACCGGCCTGAAATTCTCAAGCAACAGAAGTATCAGGCAGTTATTAAATAGGACCTTGAGATGGTCCTAAAAGCTTGTTATAGATTTTAAAGAATAGGTATTGCCAATTCTTGACTGTGGTCAAGATGACCAGGTTGGAAATTTTTTGTGTTGTGGATACAGAAGGGGCTATGTGTCCTACAAGAACAAATACCAGCCAGCTAAAGTATCATGATGTTTTCGAACCTGAACTTTATTAAATGCATTCATGAACTGCCTTTAGTCCAGTCAGTGAGATGTTGGCATCTCCAAAATCAAATCACTAAATCAAATGGAGCGTTAAATAAATGCTAGACTGGCTGGATGTGAGGAGATTCAAGCACTTGGTTGGCTTTAGCAGTTTTTGCTGACTTTTTTTTAATGACTTCTGTCTTTGGAAACAATGTTGTTTAAAAAAGGTATTTGTGAGATGGAACAGCGTGACATGGTTCATATTTCATTTCTAAACGCCATTCTGTTTAAAAAGTAAATAAATCCAAAAAACATTGTGCTTGTAGAATTCTAAGGCACACAATGGAAACCATGGCCCTGCAGAGTACATTGCGTCCTGATGGGATTTTTTATCTTTTCAGAGCTGCACACAAGAAGATAAATGTAGATTAGGCTGTTTTAAAATGGAAATAAATTAAAAAACTTTGTAAGGGATCTTTCTTCTAGAAAGCATCTCTGCTGGTAATCTTGCAAGATCTCATGTTTATTCATTCTAGGTATGATGCTTCTAAAGAAGTACATTTTCCAGCTCACTAAATTCACAATGTGTTATAATTATGCAATTACCTTGCCAGTGTGGCTGGTTTCTGTTTGCCCTTCTGATTACACTCCTGAATATTTTAGCATGGAAGCTGAAGACTTAAACAGATGAGCTTACTCATGTGTAGTATAGTTATTAAATTCCAGTTTTCGCCTGTTTTATCCTTTGTTTACAACTCCGTATTTTGCAATCTCATTTATACTTAGAAGTTATATTCAATTACACTAGTTTAATTACCTATGCAATTACAATAAGTATAAACAGCCTGCAGGGTAAGGCAAAGAAAAAAGGTACAATTGGCAATGCCATGAAATACTGTTTATTGCCAGATTGCAATACCTCTGTGCTGCCATTTGCTGTATAGGTATTTATTTTAAATTCATGAGTTGCTGAATGTTTCTACCAGGAAATGAGTTTTATATCCTTTCCAAAGAGGAAAAGGAAAAAACAAATCTTTTAAAAATATTTTTCTAGAAATCCTATTCTGGTGAAAATACTGCTAGTGCTATAGCTCGTTCCTGTGCAGCCACTGCTTTGTCTCTCCTGGTGCCGGTTATCATTGTATCATGCAAGGAGAAGGTTGAGGAAATCCTGAGTATGCTGACTGCCAGGTTACCTGGGAAGCCAAATGCTGATGAGTCTCAGGCTGTTCAAATCCACATCGGCCTTGCTTTGGGGATGTTCATCTCACGTTTGTGTGAAGAAAAAGTCAGGTAAGAATTACTGCATGTAAAGTAGGTGTGCTTACCACCTTACGACTTTATTCCTGCAAGTGGCTTCTATGGTTTAGGGAATATAGTGTTTACAAGTCATAGGCAAATGATTCTTGAGGTGTTTTGCAAATTTTTTACAAGGTGTCTTTTATTACAATAGCCTTTTTTCTCCCTCTGTGTTATGTTCTATATATTTTGCCATTTCTTCAGGTTGATTGATTAATTTTCATGATACCCTACGGTGCATGTGCAACCTGGAATTTGACTGCTTACATGTCTTTAAAGAGGGCTAGATGCCCTGGGAAACTTAATTGTAAAATTATTCACAATTCTCACTAGCTCCTTTCTAAGTGGTGTTCTGCACACTGGATAGTGTCCACTTGCATCATGTGAGTTACCTGTATGGAGACAGAATGCTTGATTTCTTTTTGGGTGTTGTACCAAAAATGGGTGCCAGTTAAGGTCTGAATATGTTTTTGTATTATTTGCATAATTACATAAGTATGTTCATATGAAAGTGACACAAATGGCCAGTCATAAAGTCACTGATTACAGGCCAGTGTGAGAGCCTGTTACAGCAAGAAAAGAACAGTACTTAGTGGCGTATTCAGTCTTATCAGGAGGTTTAATGTCCTATGTGATTTGAAGAGCAGAGCTGTGTTTTGAATTTTTTTCAGTTTCTTTTTTGTTTTGTTTTTGTAGTGAGGTACCTGGTCAGCAGATGAACTTACTTCTAATGAAGTCCCTGGATGCGCTGGAGGAGTGTTGCTTTGACTCCAGTCTGGAGTACAAGTGAGTTTCTTTCGTTTCTGATGATGCTTTGGGGTTTTCTTCAGCTCCGTTGTTTTCATTCAAGCTTTTTTTCCTAAAATCTACAGACAGGAGTATAACAATATGGTAAGGAAACAGCCTGTTCTGAATACTTCCCTAGAATCATGGACTCATGCAAGCTGGCAAGGACCTTGGGAGGTCCACATCCCTCCCTGAAACAGGCTCAGCTTTGGGGTTGTACTACATTACCCAAGGCTTTACACTGTCAGGGTGCGAAACCCCCAGGCCACAGAGGCCCAACCTGCCTGGGCCCCGGCTCCACAGCCGGGCTGTCCTGGTGGGGAAAAGGCTTCTCACCTTTAGCCTGAGCCTCTAGTGCCTCAGCCCGTGCCCAGCCTCCTGCCACACACCACTGGGCAGAGCTGTAAATGTGGAAGACTTTTGTCCAAGCTTGGCATTTGTCAACTTTTAAACTGCTGCTCTAAAGCAAGAGCCTCTCCAGCAGGATGATAAGCAAAGCTGACCACAGGACATGTGCCTTACATTGACCTTATGTGAGCACTTCACCCATACTCAACTGGTGATGCTTTTTTTTGTTTGTTTATTTATTTGCAAGCTTTTTGAGAGTTTTTGTTTTAAAAATGGGGGAGGGCAGATTTCCCTTTTTTCTAAATGCCAGCACTAATCTTTTTCTCTCCTGTGGCTGCTCTGAGGTCAGTTATGTTCAGTAGGGCTCTGGGAGAAGTGACAGACTCCTGGGGCCAATTCGTCATCCTGCCATGGTGCAGACAAGGTTTCTGCATCCCTGCCCTGCTGCTGCAATGTCGCAGGCAGTCTTGTGTCACACTGACATCTGGCAGAGAGCGAGCCCCCCACCCTGTGCCTTTCCCTGTGTGCTTTCCACTCACCCACCCTGGTTGCAGAAATGCCTGCGAATGTCAGGGGGATGCTCGGGCTCTACAGTAAATTTTTGAGATGTGGCATACCTCCTGATTGTTTCAGAAAACATGCATGTCTACCCAATAATATGCTTCTCCAGGGAGTTAAGTGAGACATCTCACACATTGGAGGACATTACTGAGAAAGAGGCTTTTTCTGTTTTGTTTTTTTTATCCTGTCTTGACTTTTTGGTAATAAAGAGGCTTATCAATGTGTGTACTATGCAGTCTGGATACCATACTGCAGACTGGATACCACACAACCATGCTTCACTGATCATGTCAGCCTTGATAGGAATGTTGTTTATGTACATTATTTTCTTCGTTCTATTTAGGAGAATTTTCTCTTTTTTTTTTATGGGAGACAGTTAGAAAGTAAACAGACCTGTTTTCAATAAATACTAAGCTATAAGAATGTTTTTCCATGAGCCAGTGACTTAGCATGGTGGGAGTCCACTTAGGATCTGTAAGAATCTGTGTTAAGTCTGTGTTAAATTACATAAAATACTCTAAAAATTTTCTTTTCTGGAAAAGGTCGTTGTGGGAATAATGCTTATAAATTACTACTTTTAAGTATCTTAAACCACACGGTAGAAAATAATGATGATATTCATAATCTTTTAGAGCAGAAAAACATTTCAAATCACTTCCAGTGGTTAAGTGTATGTTAATATGATGCATCTTCAATTTTTATGTGAAACTAAGTTTCAGAGATTGCAGAACCTTAGGGACTGCAGTTGCTGCTGATTCTAAATGGTAGGCACTCAGACATTATTGAGAGATCTGGGAGCGGACCATTAATCTGTTTGTATGTTAGACAGAAACAGAAATAAGGATGTTTAAAAAATACACTGATATTTCCGTGTAAACATGTATGGAAAATATGCATGATGAATTATCTTTAGACACTTAATTCTTGATGCTACTAGGTTTTGTCAAAGTTATTTATTACAGAAGCCATATAACAGCTCATTTTTCTTTCCAAACCTATTTTATGTAGAGGCAGATAGAAGGTTCAGCAAGCAAGTGCATTCATGACTGTTAACTTTTCCTTTTATTCATGTAGATCATATTGAATGGATTTTCTCACATCAACCTTCATGTTGTGGGGTTGGAGGGAAATCCAAGCTAGGTTTCCAATTATAGCAGTACAGCATATAGGTAACAAACGTAACAGTACCGACAGCCCTTGTATTGGATGGCTGTCTCTTCTCCAAAGAAAAACATGTTGCAGTGAAAATTGACCTAATGCTGTTGTTTGAAGGGTTTGCTTGTGCAAAGCTTTTGAGAATCATGGGGAGCAGTAGCATTTTCTGGCTTGCCTTGCCATTTCGTATATTAAGGATGAATTCTACAAGATCATTGCAGATGTGTCTTTTTGTATAAATTTGTTACCAGGTAGAATTAGCTTGCATCTGCAAGAATAAATATTAGAGAATTATGAGTAATTGATAAATGCTAAAGCTTACATGTTGAGTAAAGATGTAGTAAAAAGCAGATTATTATGAAACTTGAAATGCATAATAATCTTCCTTTAAATTGCTGGGCAGAGCATTTGACTTTTTGTGGAGTTTTTCGCAAGGTCAGTAACTGATTTGGATATGAGGCATTTTCATTCAAAACCATCATCAGACTTTTCTTTACTGTACCTTCAGAAACCTGTTAAACTCCACAGACCTTAATAGTAGGATTTAGCCCTTAAAAAATGTCAGTTTTTCTTCATCCTAAAATATAAACCTTTTATTTTATTTCATGATTTATTAATGAATTATTTCATTCCTTGGCATGATAGTGTCATGCGCTGTACATTGCCAGGTTACCTTACTGAGATAAGTGACAATGGATTCAAAGGTGGATCATGACAGACAGCAGTGCTGAGTGTTTGATATACTGGCAGTGAAACACCTAGAACATGTTGAGAAATCTGAGATACCACGCAGATGAAGTGTGCTTAAATATTAATTTTATGTAGATCACAAACAAGATGGCCAAGTGAAAGAGAGTGGTGGGGAGAGGGCCCTCAAGTTTAATGTTGTGAAAAAAAGTGTTCAGAGCAGCAAAGGTATGGCTAATGTACATATTATGAATGCATATATATATATATGTGTGTGTTTTTTCATTCTCTTTAAGCACTGGATGTATTTTGGGAGTAGGACTTGTTCTGTCCCTTATGAGTTACAGCAGCCAAACAGAATCACGAGTGCACGTTTCTGCTTCACTGCGAAAACTCTGCAAATACCTGGAAAGCAGTGAGGACCAGAGCAGATCGGTCCAGGAGGTATGATCTGTTTTATCACAGATTTCAAATCTTCCTTTTTGTTTGTTGGCTGTCTTTAATAATTCAACTTTTTACCAAAATTTTATACCTGTAGTACTGGAATAACTGGTGTATAATATTTCTTTCACAATATCAAAGCTGTGTGGAAGTGTGCAGAGAAAAAGGATCCTGGTTTGTATCAGGAATAGTATAGCCAGCAGGACCATGGAGGTGATCATCCCCCTGCACTCAACTCTGGTGAGGTTGCACCTCAAGGACTGTGTTTAGCTTTGGGCCTCTCAGTACAAGAAGGACATCGAGGCCCTGGAACGTGTCCAGAGAAGGGCTACGAAGCTGGTGAAGGGCCTGGAACACAAGTCCCGTGAGGAGCGGCTGAGGGAACTGGGGTTGTTTGGTCTGGAGAAAAAGATGCTCAGGGGAGACCTTATTGCTCTCTGCAGCTATCTGAGAGGAAGCTGTGGGGAGCTGGGGGTCAGCTTCTTCTCGCAGATAACTAGCGATAGGACTGGAGGGAATGGCCTCAAGTTGCACCAGCGGAAGTTCAGGTTGGAAAGGAGGAGACATTTCTTCTCAGAAAGAGCAGTCAGGCATTGGAACGGGTTGCCCAGGGAAGTGCTGGAGTCACCCTCCCTGTGGGTGTTTAAGGAAAGGTTGGACATGGTGCTTAAGGACATGGTTTAGTGGGTGACAGTAATGGTAGGGAGATGGTTGGACCAGATGATCTTGGACGTCTTTTCCAACCTTGATGATTCTATGATTCTATCAGGCTGGTTTTATATCTGTTTAAAAAAAAAAAGAATAACTTGTAATGCTGTGCAAACATTAAGAAATTTCCTGAAAAGGTAAAAAGATAGCTACAAGCAAGCAGACAGCAGTATGCTTTCTGCTTCCTACTTTGAAAGCTGATGTCACAAACTAATGTGAGTCTTGAGCTTGTGAAAGCTGCTATGGTTCCATTTGCTGTTCTCTCTCTCTGTTTTGAAGACTTAAAAAACTGAGCTGTGCTAAATTTGAGCATGCTTTTCAATTTTAACTGTGAGTTGGAGATACTCAACATTACATTAACCAGACATAAAAGCCAGTTAAAACGGCAAGAATGTAGTTTTCTTCCCTCTCTTTTCTGTTGTCATAAGGAGCTATAAACAAGATGGATAGAAATAAAGATGGACCTTTCCACCTATATGAGGCATCATACACAAACTCATTTTTTCCATTTTGACATAACAGAAGCTTACATGTGCTGACCATGGACTAATACAGCAACATTCATTATTTCAGCATGGTCTGTGAGTGAACGAGTCTGTAACATTGCTGAGGTAGAACTTGAGAAGGAAGGCTGATGAAATGGGATATGTTAACAACAGAAATCAAGAATTAGGATAAGCACGTTTTTGCACAACCAAAACAAAACAAAAAACTGTACCTGTCATATGCAAGACTACATCAGCTGAACAGCTGAGTTGCATAATCCTGTTCTATTGAGGGAGTTAGAGATCGGTAGTATTCTTCTCTTTTCCTTCTTAGTACTGCTCTGAAAGTTTGTTCTTTATTAAAGCTCTTCATGGTGTCCATGCCCTGCCCATGGCAAGGGGATTGGAACAACTAGATGATGTTTAAAGTCACTTCCAACCCAAGCTGTTCTATGGATCTATGATTATGGAGTTAACTTCTTTTGGCATTGCACGTGTGTTGGGGATTAGTCTTGTTCAGTTTATGGATCGTGCATTAAAGTGACTTAGAACTGTGAAATTGTTTATCTCTCCCGAGAGACCTCATAGTCTTTTACTGAATTTAAACTGGGTAAATAAGAAACTTCTGGGATGAAATGCAGCAGCTGTTCACTAACGTGAATTAGTTTGGAATGAGATACCAAACCTACCTTTATCAATTAAAATCATATAAGGCATTGCATAGATAATCACATCAGTAAAAGTTGGCCAGCACCCTAGGATGAATACTACTGTATTTATGAAATGCAATAGAGGCTCTTTCAGTGCTATAAAAGGCTGGCATATAATCCTCTATCTGAGAGGTAGATTTGGCCTACTGCAGCAAGAGCAGGCCAAACAAGGGCATTACTTCTTTGAGGTCAAATTGTTGCCAACCCTGTCCAGCAGGCAGGAGCTTTCTAACTCCTGTAGTCATGTGTTGTTCTGCTGCTTTGCTTTGGTACAAAGGAGTTTGACACAGTTGCCTTGTTGAAGGTTCATACTTCATTTCCTTTCTTTCCACATCTAGGGCTAAAGAGCAGAAAAATAGTGTCACCTGTGTTCCTTATACAAGCCTGTTGTCGTAGCAGAACAGTTGCCCACGCACAGTGTATGTGCTTCTCTTCCTGAATGTAGCTCTGATGGGATCGCAGCATGCTGTGGGTGCTCGCATAGATAATGATCAGATACTTGCATAGAGAAAATAACTACATTTGCATGGAAGATCAGAAGTTTGCCATACGTAAACAAAATCAGAAATACTGCCACGCTTTAGGTGTATTCATTTAATGGCATAGACTAAGAATCTTTCTTAAACATGTGAAAATATGAATTGAAAATGGCATGACTTTTTTGTCATGCCAGTGTATTGCTCCATTGTTCATGAAAGATATTCTCACGATACCTTGCATTTCCTGGAAGTTAATTTTCTTTTCAATTATGCTATATGTGGAATTTTATAATTTTATTTCTGTTACACAAATTATCCATGATTCTGATGAGACAGTAAAACCACCATTCCTTTTTTAGTGCTTATGCAGTTGTCAAATGAAGAGTGTAGACTTCATAGTAGCTTACAGGAGGAAATGGTACAAAGTCTAGAATGATGTTTGTCAGTTTCTGACACTGAACGATTGCAAGGGCTTAAGGGCTTGTGTCTTAGCTTCCGCAGGCCCTGTTATCCCAGATACTTTGCAAACTACCTCTGGGCAACAGCCATAACAGACAACAGCAGACAGATTTATAAAATTTGTTGCTTACAACAAAGAATTTAGTCTGTATTGTAAAATAATTCAGTATGTATAGTAAAGTGCAACATTTTCACCAGAAAAACAGTATGTACAAATAAAAAAAAAAGTAAAAGCAAATGTGACCAAGGTACACAACAGCAACAAATGTTGGAACTGCAGCAGCAGATGCTGTTTGAGCTGCTGTACAAGAATTCATTATAAGGTTTTGCTCTGGTAGTAACCAGGTAGTATAAATCCTCACTGAGGAAGCAAGTATTGAAAGTCTCCGTGTTGTTTTTTGCTTGGTTGCCCTGTCTTTATTTTGTTTCTTTTTTATTTTGTGGGATTACTCAATGGACCTTGTAAATAAGATGCATTGGTGCTGCACACAGTGAAGTTATGGTAGCATTACAAGCTATGGAAAATGTTCTTTGGCTTCAAATCTTTGCACTGAATTTGAATAGTACTAGTTAACATAATTAAATAATGTTTTTTTTCAGGTACTTTCCTATTCTGTTGCCTGTTCCTGTGTCTCTGCTTTCAGTGTTGGAATCATAGAAGCAGCAGAGGCTGAGGACGCTATGAACAAGCTGCGGACCCTAGTGGAAAATAATCAGCAGGTGAAGATTCAGAGTTTGGGCTTTGCTTCAGTTCTGTTTCTCTCTTACCTATTTAATACTGCATACTACTCTATCCAGACTGCCACTTGATGAAAATTGATCTGCTTTCATCATTAACTAACACTGAGCATGTTGCTCATGCTGTATGGTTAGCCTGACGACGATTTGGTCCATTGATAAATTGTCTGCACGTTTATAGTCATTACCAGGGAATGAAATAAAAACAGATTTTATATGTTTGATTGCATGTAAAAGGGAGGCGGTTGGTATTTCTGAGTTCTTGATGTCTTTAGTCCCTGTGTCCCACCAGTTCTAGTCTTTCATAACATTTTTCTTTAAATAGTTTTTCGTGATAGGTTAACATATCTTCTGTGCTCTTCTGATTTTTTGCCTTCCCTTAGACTCCAGGCAGTGCATCATAACCACAGCCACAACTTCTTCCAGTTGTAAAAAGTAAAGATAACTTCTTTATCCCTCAGTGTTCCAGAGTTACCCTCTAAAAATGCACAGAATAATCTCTTTATTCCAGTACTTGTTAATTTTGTTGTTGTTGTTTTGTAGTTGTTTTTGTTAAATGTTTGCCAGAAAAGGAAAAATGGAAAAAGAAAAAATATTAAATAATTAATTAAAATATTTAATATTAAAGCCTGCTATTACACTAATCAGCTGTTTAATATGTTCATCTGTAAAATAAGTCAAAACAAACTATTTTTGTAGCTCCTTTTCATCTTTGTATCAGAAAGTGTGCTCTAGAATAAAGGTTCCAGAACAAACTATGTGCCAAAGATCAGTATCTAAACTCTGAAAATCCTGTGTCACTTGACAGGAGAAAACACTAGAAATAAGGAACCTCTGGTGTTCTAGACAAAGATGTGACTTCTATAAGTCTGTGACTCCTATAAGGAATAATAAATACTTAAGCAGTATTTCAGTAGTAAACATTGAACAGAATACAGAATTCTTTGGAAGATCTGTTTTTTTAATATGTGTCTTTCTCACCTTACAGACATCCGCTTTTGCTTTAGCTCTAGGTACAATTGTTCACGGTTTGTCAGTTTGTGGTCACGGGAAAGCTGAAGACCTGCGTAACAAATTAATGCCAGCCTGGATAAAAACTTTGATTGCAGAGGTAAAGGAGTTTGCGTTCACATTCTAGGGTTTTGGGGGGATTTTGACAGTAGGGACATAATTTGCCTCACTTCTGCTGGACCAGTGCTAGGAAAAGTTAGGATTGAATATGGATATGCTATTTCGCTGATGTTTGGAAGCAAAAATATGTCGTTAGGCTGTTCACTACAGAAGAAAAGCCCTGTTTGGCTTGTACCTGTTTGCTTTATGGGAAGTACTTATTTCCATGGGGGGGCGGGGAGGAGGACTCCATATTCAGCAAGGTCTCTTTTATTCAGCAAGAGATAGAATATAGTTCTCCGTCATGCTGGAGTCTGACCTGAAGAGGTTATTGGAATGGAGGGCATAGAAGTGATAACAGCTGTGATTTTTAAGTTGAAAGAAAAGCCCTTTTGTTTAAGTGAAACATCTGTTGTGGTACAGATGCAATTGTAGTGCTGTGTGGTCCCAATGATTCACTGATCCTGAACTACATTTCCAGGGTTCTCCAACAATGCAGCGTCTGGCAGCTGTCAATGGACTGGTTGCACTGGTTGGTTCTGAAGCAGGCATGATACAGGTGAGAACATGCAAGCAGATGATACTTTTATAGCTCTCCTAGAAATCTGACAAGAAGGCAAGATAGTGATGCCTTGAACAAAGGCTCCGCTGTATCTCTGTAGTGCTTAAATTATGCTTGCTTGAGCAACTTTGAAATGTTGGTATGTATAAAAATGACAAGAAAACCTTGAGCTTTGTGTATGCACAAATAGATAAGAAGCCTTAGGCCTTGCTGAGCTTTGTGGTTACAACCAACTAAGACTAGTTTAGAACATGTAACTGGGAAAAAGAGATGAACCATCTGGGGTGACCCACACTGCACATGCAATAAGGGAGAGTTCAACTAGAGGACACCAAGAAAACAACCAGCAGAGGGTCTCAAAGACCTCTAAAGACCACTGACCCATTTAACAGCACATGTCCAAAGGGGCAGGCACTACGTAAATGATTTGGGGGTAAAGTATTGAATATGTATATGCCTCACAGGAAAACTTTTGCATGTGTTACACCTGCAATGTATGTTCAGGAGTTTCTGAGTCAGGTATGCACTCTAGGAAGAACTATCCCCAGTACATCCAGCGCTGCAATAAAAAAATAAAAAATAAAAAAAAGCCTGCTTTCTAAAACTCCAAAATTGAGTCTTTGAGAGTTTCTTCAACCAGCTTTTGTGGTAACAATACAATGATTTCTCCTGCATCCATACAGGAGTGGCCATCTACCAGAGCATTCCATTTACACAATACTGAGCTGTGTTGGGTGTGAACCAAGTGGGATGGATTACAGTGTGTAGGATGGAGTCTGTTCTGTTTTCCTATCATATGGCCCACACCAGTGTCACTGGGAATAAGTTTACTGCTGTGTAGGTTTTCTTCTCTTCTCTATTCCCCCACAAAAAGGCATGGGTGCAAATATAATCTGTCTTTTCAGCATCCATTCTGTTTTGTTTTTCTTCCCTTATAAAATTCACATTTTTTTTTATCCTTGCTTTTCCTCTGGTAGCTGAAATCTGAGAGCATCCAGTCGTCGCAGTTTCAAAGCAAGCTCAATGAAGTCATCAGAACCCTTACACAGGTAAGGAGGTAGTCTCTTGTTTTCTTCTTTGGACAGTGCAGTAGGGTATTTTGGCACCTTGCACAAACAGACCAGTTCTGTTTAAAGAAACAATGTAATGTCTGTGTCCAGCTTAATTGGGGCAACATAGAGAAATCTGACTAAGTATTGATTCATTGTCTCAACAGATAATCAGTTTTTCAGGGCAGATTGGCCTTCAGACAAATGCAGCAGGACTTCTGGGACACCTTCATATGTCCTGTTTGTCTTCTACCCAGAGCAGGGCATCTGGTAAGATGCTTTAATATTGCTACCTAAAGAACATATAGCAATAACATCTAACTGAAAAGATAGCAAGGGACACATCAGACACTTGCAGTCTAGACACTGTAGCCCTATTAAATGACACAACAGACTTTGGATCAGAGACCTCATAGTCCTGTGTGTCCCTAAAGGCTGGAACATACAGCAGGAATCAGTGTGCTGAACAGGATGCCCTCAACACCCTGGCAATCTGTTTTTACTTCCAGTATCAAAGTAAGCTACTCAGTTGTTCTGGCCAACCTCATTTATTGCTTCTGTCTGTACTCTGTTTAAAACACCTAGAATAAATTGTAAAGAAGTTTTGCATTGCATATGACAGGTATGTTGTCTGCATTATGCAGTCGATGCCTTAATGCTGATTAATTACTCCTTGTTTTAGCAAGATTAAGATCTAATCAAGTACCTTGTTTTATTAGATTAAGATGTAATCAAATACATCTTACTTTATAAAAAAGCTAACACTTAAAAACTAGTCCATAACAACAAGAAAAAGCTGATTTTTCAAATGAGTATTTTACTAGTAGGGGTCTCTAGTGAGCTGATGTTGAAAACTGGTGTTCTATGCCCCTTTAATGTAGTTACTGTGATTAACACAGAAACTGGTATTCTGTCAATATGTTAATATCTTCTGGTGCTGTTTCAATATCCAATAGGTGAAAGAAAAGTAGAATTACAACAGTGATGAACTACCAAAGGAGGGAACTAATGAATTGGAAGCTGTTCACTTCAGTGTGAACCAAGTTGGGAACCAATAACATGAAGTATAAATAAACATCCTCATCAGCAAAATAAATAAATAAATCTTAGATTTCCTATTTCTGTATAGGATGACACAAGGGCCTGAGGTTAGATAGATATGGAATGTTTTTTGTTGTATTAAGCTTACTAAGCTTTTGAAACTCTATTTTAAAGCCTGACTTGCAGTGTCTGTTGTATTTTAAGGAAATTCTTACCCCAGCTTTTCAGTTGGTCATTGAATTTGTTTTTTAGAGCTGACATCTCTCATCAATGCTGGCATTTAACTTACCTTAAGAACAGAAAGGCCAATGCATCTATCAATAATCTTTTGGTCTAATTGCATTGAATCACATGCAGACTTAGTTAGCTCAAATAAAGCTCAGTTTGGCCTTTAAATTTACATGGCAGCTGGAAGTTATAATTCCTGCTTGCACATTTTAGTATATAAAGAGTCTTTTTGTCTTCACAGTTCCTCCGGATTTTAGCTACTTGCCTGAAAACAGCTTTATCAGGGCAGCCATTGACTTTGCCGTTGAAAGTGGAAAAAAAGGTAAGAAGGATCGAACTGTAATATATGTCCAGGAAATGTATTATGGCTTTAAAAGGTGAGCCTAATGTCCTGCTTTTATTTGCTAAGAGAACTTTTCTAGATACTAATTTGAGCTTTACTAATGCAGTCATATCTCTAAAAATTTCTACACAAACTCTTTTAAAACAAAAAACTGGATTACTGTGATGATTTTTTCTGGCTTCTTAGATGTTTTCCCTTTCCCCTTTCCTCTGTCTGTGAGATGACATCCTTTGTGGGAATGAAAGTCAAATCACTTTGTGTTAACATGGTTCTTTGGGAATACTTCGTCATCAGGGAAGCTTTCTTCTGTCCTGTATTTCAGCAATTCTGGGTTAAGATTCTATGTAATGGTCTGGTATTCAAGTGGGTTAGTGCTATGTGTGATAATGCAAAGGAACCTGAAGAAAGTATCCTCTTACGTGAGGTGTGCTAGCAAAAGAGAGCTCTCTTGGATTATAATCTTAAAGGAGGTAAAGCAGTAGAGGTTACTGTTGTGCAGAGCTAAGTGAACTCACTGCTTTTTATTAAGCACATTTTGCTTTTATTGGAGGTAGAGATAGCTTTGCTTTCATGGAGGACTTTTACTGAATTAATTCCCCATCTTTAAGTAATACAGTACATAGTAAAGGTTAGCTTGTGTTTGACATTGTTTTGTGGCCTGCACCTCCAGGATGGGACATGAGAACAGTATCAGTAAATTTGGCTGTTCTCTTACTAAGGAAATGCAAACATAGTTCCCTACTAGATGAGGAATATCTGTTACTAACTCATAAATTGGTCAAGGGGGAGAAGGAACCAGAAACCTTCTGATTCTCAGTAACAAAAGCCTTCTTCGGCAGGTTATTAATGTTAAAAATACAGCTGATGATTACGGACAAGAGACAGCTAATTCTCAGATACCTATTGGTTACATGGTTGTTTTTTTCTCCCCCCTGTAATTTTATAACGCTCTAGTTCATCGCTACAGTTTGGTCTTCAGTGCAGTGTGAATTGATAAACTATATTCATTTTTTTCTGAGAGACTTAACGAACGTATGTGTATAAATTTTAGACTGTGACTGAGTATTTTGTTGCAGGCCCTGAATCTGTTCCAGCTCAGCTGTTGAAAGTAGCACTGGCACCCATTGCAATAGTTGGAGAAAGTCATCAGTATCCACCTGTAAACTGGGCATCTGTTCTTTCACCATTGATGAGGCTAAACTTTGGTAAGCTTTATAATTTTTTGTTAAGTCTTGTACTTGCCACAAGATGACTTTACTAACATAAACTTCATAAACTGCAGCTTTCAAGGCCAAATTTCTAATATTCACAAGCATATATTTTCAATCAGTGTGTGGACACAGGTTGTTTTAATAGAAGAATAGGTTAGAGAAGATCAAAACTAAGAGGTTTGGAGGAGTTCCCTAGAACAGTGGTGGATTTGGACTGTTATAGTGAGAAGAGTGCATCAGAAAACTGGAAATTAATTATATCTTATTTTCACCATTTAGCACAGCTCCAGTGTCTGTGTTGGAAGATGCAGGCAGCTTTATCACAAGTTTAAACTGCTCTGCAGTTCACTGAGTTATCCCTAGTTTGAAATACTGTGTCTACTAAATTACACTGAGTAACAGAGGAAATCATATCCCTTTTTTCTGTCACATTCCTGATTTCTGTGCTTCTAGGAACACTTTTTCTTCATGTTGGAGAGTAGCTTTGATTTTGAAGTATGGGCTTGGACAGCCTGTATAATATTTTTCTACTGAGGGTATCTGTCAGTGCCACTTTTGGTTGATATAAATGACTTTGAACTTCAAACCCATTTACTTAAAAAAAAACACCTACTATGGAAAGTTCTGTATTCCCTTGTTTGATTCTGCTGAGTTTTATTTCTCTTGATTTATGTAGTTGTCATTACTGGCCTTACAGATTATTTTATTTTTTACAATTGGACTGGGCAAGTGCTGTTGCATTTGAATTGGTGTGCTATACAGCCTGGAAAATGGGAGGTTGTTCTTATTTCTTTTTGATACTTACTTTACGTATTCAAAATGCTTCTAAATGCACTAGATATAATTGAACTGTCTTGTGAGGATCAAATACTTGCTAGAGCTAGATCTAGAAAGACTTGGCAACATGCTAAATACTTTTGCTGATAATTGGGCTGGATCTTCTGCTTTATTTTGTATTCTTGCAATTGATTGTGGAACCTTTTGTAAAAATGTGAAAGAATTTCCTATACTAACCTGTGCAGTCCATGCTGATGCAAATTTGTGTGCGACCTTATGAATAGCTGAAACTTTATAAATGCATGGGGAAATTTTTTATTCCTGTTTTTTTACTTGGAAGTCTAACTTTTCTAAATCAGGGGAATTCCAGAGGAAACACTACATCATTTTTGTGACTATGTTTTTATTAAGTTTAGACAGCGCCATAGTCTGTTTTTACATGTAATTTCTCTTGACTACTCTGCTGTATTGCTGTGGAAGTTGCACTCCTGCATGTTATATATGCATGCAGAAATAGGTTTTTGCTGTGTGCAGTGTGCTAATGAGCAATATTCATGTTGTTCTAGAAAGCATAATGCAGAACAGTTGTATTATGACCTGTCAAGCTAGATACATGAAACTAACAGTTATTCTGGGACAGATATGTCACAAATATTTATATGAAAAATACACTCAGTTCTCTCAGATTCTCTAGTTCACTGTTATTCATGCCTGAGAATTCATGAACATATATTTCAAAAAAAAATCTGTGAAGATATTTTCATCTGTAAACATATTGAAGACAAAAGATTGCTTTCCCGTCTTATAAAGTTTATTGCAGTTGTTGATGATGAACTATATAATGTGACTTAGGAGGTATCTGTTTGGTATTTAATAGTGCTCTGAAGGGAACAGTCATAATTAAATCATGATCTGTGATTTATTAGTCGAAGCTAGTGAGAGAGTTTTGAATTGGTTACCAAAGTATCATGTAACAATTTCACTCTTTCAGGGTTCTGCAAATGACTAAACATCAAGTTTCTGGTTTGGTAAAAAGCCTGATGCTTGATTCTTGAATGGTTTGCTTTGCTCATGCGCTGTTAGTGAACTGTGTAAAAGTCATGCTATATAGATGACTACTTTCATTATTGACTAGCAAAGCACCTATTTAAGTTTTATGCTGACAAGTAGCAGTAGTCTGTCTGAGGAGTTAAATGCTGATATAATACTTAAATTATTTGTTCTTCTGTTGCTGTAACAATCATGATCTACATGAAAGCAATGCTGTTCAAAAGACCTCAACATGTTTATGACTAATTATTCTATTAAGATGATTAGTTATTCTGTTAAGAAGAGTCTGTACTAGTTATTACAAGGACTCTAAAGAGAAACCGCTAAGAAGGATTTCATAACCATCATAACCTTTATGCACTGTAAGGTCTTCCCATATGTTAACCTGAAGAATCCTGCAAGCAAGCACCACCAGAAATAACAGTGACTGTTCTGTGACATTTTATATGAACGTGTAGTATATGGAAGTATATAATCATGCAAACCAATGCTAATTACTCCTGCATTCAACAGGAAGGAAAACTGACTCATTTCTCCGTCTATAGATTAAAACTTGTTGCTAATATATATATATATATTATATATATATATATATATATATATAAATTCTCATTTTCTTCCCATTTCCATATTTCTCTTATTGGATGAACTTATGTGAACTCTTAGCAAGACATTTCAGGATTTGTCAAACCATGAGTGGATGAGTGGGGAGAGGTGACTTCTACACTATATATGTTGAAAACTATAAGGAGCATCTCTACCTATGCAAAGTTTAATATAGTGCTCAAGTAGAACAATAACTTTCCTTTATTTTATGAATTTAGAATAAATTTAAAGTAAAGATAATCTATTTCCTAATTTCTGTATGTTTCTTCTGTTTTAGGTGATGAGGTAAAACACCTCTGTCTTGAACTGGCTGTGACACAAGCCCAGTCATCTCAAAATGCTGCAATGCTTTTGGGGATGTGGGTGGCACCTCCCCTTGTCTACAGTCTCAGTGTATGTATGTCAGAAAAATCTGTGGGACCTCAACTCAGACAGTACTGAAGTTTAGAATGTCTTGCTAGAAAGTGACTTCTGGGTTCAGAATTATGCAGAAATATTATTTAGCAAATATTTATGGTGATAGACTTCCAGTCTCTTGAAAAGCTCTTGAGTCTCTCTCAGAGGCTCTTGTGGGACCTTGAAATACAAGATGGACTTAAGATGTTCTGCATTGTTTTTATTTAGATGTACTCAGATCTCTTGACCTTTTCCCTCTTTTGTTTCCTGCTGCATCTCTGATAAACCTAGAGATGTAAGAAGGTACGGCATGTAGGGAGCACAATTGTCTTTTATTTTATTTATACCAGCTGATAGACTTTTAGAAAAACCTACCTATTTGTCAGAAAGTTTACCTGCTTCTTCTAGCAGAATCTCTAGTAAAATCAGAATCTAGTAAAAGGTGTTACTTCTAGAAAACTTTACCTTAATTTTGTAGGTAGTCAACAGACACACTTAGAGTGGAATCAAGTTGGAGCTTATCCTCCCTACAATGCAGTTCTTTTTATGGAGGTTCAACATGAGTTCCATGATATGGTTTGTTAAATCTCCCTGAATCCCACAGTTCACTTGGCTGTACAGCTCTGTCTTTTTATACTAGCTGAGGAGTAGCTCCAGGACAATACTCAGAAAATCCGTTCTAGATTTTTGTGATCTTTTCCAGTTCTTCAAGGAGTATCTTTGTCTTGTAATTTTTAATTAATTAATCTTCACAGATATTTAAACACCTGGTGGCTATTTTAAGATAGACATGAGGTGGCAAGAAATAAAATACTTGATTTCTGAGCCCCAGTTTCCCAGTACAATGAGGTTTTGAGGTCACAAAGTGGACTTAGCCACAGAGTGTATTAGTTTTTGATTTCTTCATATAATTGCTCATTTTTTCCTCACTAAACAGTAATATTAATGGTGCTAGGAGTACTATACTTCTGTCCTTAGCTGCCCGGGTTCATGGTCTGTATGCTTTATGTAGGAATGCAGTGGGTAGCATACAGCAAAATCACAATTTTCTTTTCAGTACAAAAACATGTTATTTACTGAGGTAGGGTTCATTGGAAGGGAATTCCTCATTTTTTAAGGAAAACAAAACATTGCTATGTTTGTACTCTTTTTAATTCAAGCAGTTCGTCAAAAGAGGGAAGACGAAGTTAGAAGTGTTTATGGAAGAGATTTGATTTAACTAGATTAAGAGTACTTTTTTGAAGTAGTATTTGAGCTGTTTGTTTGTTAGTTTTTTACAATTTCATGCTTTATAAGAATAGTTGATTCAGGCTGGTATAGAATTAGAATCTGAAACTAAGCAAAAATTTTAGTACAAGAGACAATTATTGGAGTCCGTGAAACATACTGATTTATATCGCATGGAAGAAAAAAAATCACTGGCTACTTCAAAGCAATTTAAAATTTTGTTTCAGTCTGTTAAATGATAAGTAATACCTCACCATTTGTAAATTGCTTGTATGTTGTGGAACACCACCGAAGAGGATATCAATCCAGTTATGCAGGCTAAACAGAAAGACCCAAACATAATGAAGACACTTAATCTGGGAATTATGGCAAACTTTATGACCCTCATATCTTGCATTTGCTTTTCAGATGAAAACCCAGAAATACCTTCTCATGTCCCTGCCCCTGTGGATGAAACATGTTGCAGAAGACAAACTACAGTCTTTTACAGAGGTGTTTCTAATACAACAATTTGAAATGAAGAGTCGCACAAAAGAAACAGAAATTTGCCAGTGTGTTTTACAGGGACTCATGCAGGCAATGAAAATTCCAAACCCTGCCCAGTATTGCTGGAGCTTTCTTTGCCAGGCTGCTGAGAAAATATTTGAGCTCTTACCAAATGAGATTCAGGTAAGTAGTAAGTGTGGGGTGTATGAACTTTGTAACTAGTAATTTTTACTGATGTTAAATCCCGTCTTTTTGCACTGACCCATCAGATTTGAAACATGAAGTAGAATGTAAAGTATTTGGTGAGAGCAGTTAAGATTCCTACATAATATCAATTTAAATTACTTTTGCATATTGTTTAGAATATGTCCAAGTTGTGAAACCAAGTTAATGTACATTTTGCCATCTTAAATGATTTGGTAATGGAAAAACATAGTATTAGTATTGAAATAAATGTTACTGAAACAGAAACATAGAACAATCGGAGGTGTTTCTCTTTCACCAGAAGATTCAGCTTCTCATAGTGATGTATAGAATGATGTAGCTAGAGAAAATATCTCCCAGGAATGGCAGCTGAAAAATAAATAAACTATCACTTTTCCCTAATTATTAAATGCATTGAAGTCTCCAGCATATACAGAATGTGTAAAACAGAATAAATATTTAATCCAGTCTCTAGCCTCATTTTAGTCATCATGATCATTAATAAAGTTCCCAGACTCACTGGTTTTAGTGAAGGCGAAACCTGGTAGTATGCATCCAAACATTCATTTACTTTTCCATTTCCAGAGGGGTGAACTGGAGATGTATGTCAGTGTAGCAAAATGTATCTCAGAAATGGCTGATTCAGAGATGGATCGCATTGTCCAGATCTCTAAGGTAATGATGTTTTTCTCCTGACCTTTTATCACCAAATCACATGAAATAAGCATGCCTTATCATTTTTCTTTTCGCCAGAGTGTGTTAGTTCCTGAAGAGCATTGTTTGTTTTGTGCGTCATGCACATAAGAGGGTTTGGGCACTGCTTTGCAGGCATCAGAGGGAAGTAAACATGATCAGAGTCATATCTAAAACTGATTCCACCTGGGGGCTATGAACTGGAATGTTACCAGAATAGGAATGGTGTTAGATATTCTTAGTCCAGCAGTGCAAACATCAGACTAGCCTTCCTGTGTTAACATAACCACCTACTTGAAACAGACTGTAAATACATCCTGGTGATCAGCTGTACTTGAACTGTCGGATGTATGCTTTTATTAAAAATTTCAAATACTTCAACTGAACAGCCTTTCAGTCTTGACTTAATATGCTGTCTTTGTATTCACACACAAAATGTTTCCTGGTGGACAAGATAGATAATTATAAAAATTATAACAATGGAAACTTTCAGCTTCCAGCTCACCAGATCGACTAGCAGTGGAATTCTTAACAGCTGAAAAATACTTGACATTAAGGAAATGACCCATGTGGAAAGACTTCAGAGCAGATCATTATAAGCAAATATCCATGACATAAATCAAGCATTTAAATAGGTCAGGGAAGCAGAACTGTCATTTCCCTAGTTCTTTAATTTTGTATTTCTACACTTAAAACACAATTTGAGAAAGCGCTTTTTTGTTGCTGTGGGAAATCTGTCTTGCAAGAAGTTTCTCCAGAACTGTCAGGATGGCTTATTTCAGTTCAAAAGGGAATGTAAAACTTAAAGCAGTATGGAAACAATCAAACTGTACTGAGTTGCACTTTACTATGTAGATGCATGTAAAATTAACATAGTATGTACAGTCTTCTGTAATGCACAGTCTTTCGTAATATCTTAAAGAATGAGCCTGCTGAATAATCAGAGAATTCCTTCCCCGTCTTTATAAAGGGTAATATGGCATCTCCTACTGTTCCCACAAGAAAGGTATGTTTTAATTTAATGTATTTTATTGCATTTGCAGAACAATGTAGAGAAGGCCGTCTTCACCAAATTGTATTTAATTTCTCAAGGCAGACTGCCTCTGATGAACTTGAGTGCCATGATTTATACTTTGACAGGCTGTCACCAGAAAGAGTCTATTGCATGGATGTTCTTGCACAGTTTCTATCATGCTCGTATTGTGAGCCATGAAAACACAGGTAAGGCCAGCCTTAAAGAAGAATCAACAACAGTATAAACAAAGATCAATGGGGCAGCACTGTTCGTTTTAAAACAATACTAAGGTAGTCTAACCCAATTCTTTTCAAACTTCTTCAGATTAGAAACTGCTTAATCTTCAGATTTTTTCAGCTCTTCAAATACTTCTATCAAACGTTGCTTTAATGGTTTTCTCCAATTATTTATGGTTCCGTGGATCAGCTACAAGTCATTTAACTTAGCCAAGTGATTCGCAGACCAGAGTTTTGACTAGATCCATGTGTCCTAGTCTTTCTGGTGTTTCAGTTCAAGAAACACGTATAGAATATTAGAGACAAGTAGCAGTGCAACTCTGCTACCCTTCAAATCTAGTATCTAACTTATCAGTGTGAGACACAGTAGATAGAGGTGTTTCAATGACAGTGGTTGAGCCAAGGAACCTCTTCTGAGCTCCTTGTGCTGAGTTAACACAGGAAACAAGTCACCCTTCCTCCTCCTCCCCACCATAACAGATAGTTATCTGGTAGGTTAATGAGTTGGTTGGCTTGCCTGGAGGTCTGATAAGCACTGGAGCTGATAGAAGAGGAGTAGCAGAATCACTCAGTAGGATAAAGGAGGAAGAAACAAGCACAGAAGGAGTAAAGAATGCAGCCTCCCCATTTTGTTGGCTGCAAGACCTTAGGTTGACTGTTTACAGACCAAATTTAAAGCATTATATTGCTAGTGCCTTAGGTGCCAACTGTGATTGAAGAACTTCAAGCAGTAGTGAGTTTTGAATGAGTGAAGTGAGCCTCCTTTGGGTAAAAGAGGAGGCAACATGGAAGAGGACATATGTAAAGAATAGCAGGAGATGGAAGTGTATGAAGTGACATGGTCTCAAAACCAAAGATGAGATAAAGATGGTTATTACTTTGCAAGAGACAGAATGAATTTTGGACAGAATAATCTGAATTGATGAAATATGTTCTATCCTTGGGTTGAGGGCTGGTTTTATTTCCATTCCTTAACTGTATTTTACTGATCTTCTCTGCATTGTAGAAGAATTTTCCCAGCACTCCCTACATTCTTATCTGATGTAGTGACATCAGGGAATGAAGTACTGGGGCAAAAAGATCAGCAAGGTTTTAGGTTTCAGCAGCAGTCATGTCTGCAGCGTAGGCTGCAATTAGGTGAAATGAATCTCACTAAACATTCCTTTCTCAGTGTGTTCAGTGTGTTGCCAGCATTACAAGCAAAGGTTTTGTACTCTTTAAGTGCCTCCATGCTTTCTGCCAGTGGCAAGCATGAATTAATTGTGATGATGGTATTGGTGTTTGTGTTCCTCCATAGTCAGTGTGTTGTTGCTGCAGTGATTTCCTACACTTGATTTTTAAGGAAAAATGATACATCCTAGTGTTTTAAGTAAGTCAATGTTCTTGTTCTTTTTAGGAGTGCTGAAAAGAATGGATTGGCTGCTAGACTTGATGGGCTACATCAGAAATTTAGCATACAAGTCAACACCTATACAAAATGTTGATCTTAAAGAGGTATGTGTTGTGAAAACAATTAGCAGTTTTCAGGAAAAAGGCTTTTTTGGTGTAATTCACATTCTCTCTCAGCAATGCATATTATTCCCTATGTTTTAATATCTTAGAAGACTGTCAATTTCATAGAGAAATTCTTTTCAATTTGTTTTGTGAATGTGCATTTAAAACTCTTACTTTAAAATAACCATGACATCTAAATTGTGAGAAGAGCTATAGGCAACTAAAGAAACCATTGCTACAAACTTGCTTTATTCAGAACAATTAAAGGAAAGTTTGAATTCTCCAGTAGAACTATCTAAGGCGATCATAATTTTGCACTTGCTGTTTCTAAAAGGGCTGGGGCAGTTTTAGGGTATAAATATAGTTCATTATAACGTGCCTTCAGCTGTTTAAGTCATCTGGTTAGGGCATCAAGTAAGCCACGTTCATTGCATTGCTGCAATATTTCCCAACCATTTGTAGCACCAGAAGGGTGACCATCCCTAATTTCCCTCTACAGTCATGTTGTTGTAAAGATATTTCCCCATTTTAAATGAAGTGTGGGTCGTCCCACTTAAACTAAGTGATGACCTTAGAAGAGTGTGGTTTTGCTTGTCTTTCTGTAGATATTTTAGTTTGATTTTGAGCTTGGAAAAAAGCTTATACTGCTTCAGAGCATAAGATAATATTAAGAACTTTTTAGTTCTTGCATTTTGAATTTTAGCTAAATTTTCTGATGATTACTTTTAAGAGTAAACCACCATGTGTTTGTTATTTTTTTTCTCTTGTATAATTCATTTAATAAGGTGTATTTTTTATCTTTTTACTCTTTAGTTCGTAGATTTCCTCCTGTGGCTGTTTGCAGCTTCTGTGGTGGCCTGGGCTGACCATGGTGCACCATTACTGCTTGGCCTCAGTGCCGACTGGTCATCATGGAAGCACCAAACTGTGTTACCAGAATTATCTAAGGATCACATTGGCAGGCACGCCACCGACAAGCTTGCTGTGCAAGAGACTCTCACTCTCCTTCCAAGTAGCATTTTCCTTTTGCTAGCAAAAGAGCCGTGGAAAGAACAAACACAGAAGGTAAAATTGCATGTAGGGGTAAGCATTTTCCAAGAGTCAGAAAATACCCTGTTTGTAGCAGCCAGCTCAAGTCTTAAGTGAAGTGGTTATTTCCTCTAGATCTGTTGCATCTGATATGTGATCTTGTTTTTCTTTACTTGCAATCAGATATGACTTGTCTTAAAAAATGGAACATAGTTTCTCAAGTAAAATAAGAGTTGTGAGAAATAAGGAAGATTCCAAGAGTCAGACTCTTGAGGGTACAGCTCAGAGAGGAGAGTTGGTAGCTGCTGGGAGCAAGTTAGCCTTGGAAACACCAGAAGGGCAGATTCTCTGTAGCTGGACATAACTACAGTGGCAATTTAAGACAAGCAAAGATCTTTGCCATTTGTAGTGTTTCATTTTATTTTCAACTATTTGACAAAAACAAGTGTACAAATTTATGCCTATTTTGGCAAACCCACTGTAGATTGCTTGTGGTTGAGATATGTGGAAATATTGCTATGAATCTGTAGTTTCACAGCTACTTGTGCAAAGCAGAACCATTAATCACTGGCTCCTGCACATTTCTGTGGTCTGTGTTTCCACTGAAATCAGAGTTCAGAATGTGGGAGGAATGTAGGAGTGGGCTGTTAATATGTAAGTTCATGATTAAGCTTTAGGGAAGAATTTGAGTCTATGCCCTGAAGATCATCCTGATAAGTTTGAAATACCATGTTATCCTGCAGGCACCATGCACTGCCAGAAGAACAATGAAAAATGAGAGGATGAAAGTGGGACAAAGGCGATAAGAGTACCGAAGGATTTGCCTTAAAACATTTGAACAAAAGATTGATACAAAAGGATCATATTAAAAGATTAGAGGCATAAACTGGCAAGATGAAAGGAAATTTACTGTGCCGCCTTTGTTACAAATAATATTGCTGAGGCAGGGGGAGGGAACAAAGGGTGTATCAGATCCAGCAGTGGGAGAAATTACACTGATGGTGAGATGCACTTTGAGTAGTTTGAGCAGAACCTCGATTGGCCACTTCCTCTGATTAGATAACTATTCAAGTTTAGCAGCAATTGGATGTTGTTTGTCAAAGTGAAAAGAATGTGTGGTGTTTTGATACAGAGGCTCCTTTAATTCAGTTTATCCTTTTTATTTCTATCTTTAGTTTATTGACTGGCTTATCAATATGGTGGAAAGTCCTAAGGAAGCATTATCAAAATCTTCCACAGACCTGCTGAAAGGTAGAGTATTTTTAATTGGGTCCTTATTTTCCCATAACTATGAGTCCAGAGGAAGAAAAAAAAAAAAAACAAAAAAACCAGTTATTAAAGGACTAAGATGAGTCCATGATATTAGCAGGTGTAGGAGAGCCATATTTTGTCTTTAACGCAACCTTCACAGGTAACATAACTGTCTGTAACACCTTTTCTAATTCTTTGATTTCTCATCTACTGCCTCTTACGATTTACTTCTGAAGATTCAAGGAATGTAATTGTGCACCTGGTCCTATGAGTGTATTTCAGTGATAGATCTATCAATTGCTTTTGAAGTTACCCTTAACAAAAAAAAATACTCTTTGTAAACCCTACTATACTAGAATAGAAATTGCAAAACAAAATTTATTCAGATGCAACTGAACTGTGGGAAGGAACAAGAGACAGATAGTGGCAGCCTAGTACAGTGGTCTAACAAGTGCGAGGAGTAACAGAATAGAAGGGAAAGAAAGAAAGATGGGAAATGCATATTTTGAATTACAGAAACATCCTAGCTTGCACCACATAGCCCACCTTAAAATGTAGGATTGTGATACAATCTGTGCAAGTGATTTTAAGAGGACACTACAAATATTCTCAAGCAAAGGGAGTGTGCTTTTTCTGCTTACTGTTAGCACAGGGCACCTCCTTTGAATCACTTGATTTGTTGTACCTGAACATGCCTTCTCGAAATCCAGTTCAAGTTCTTTGCATTACTAGGACAATTAGCCTTCTTTTGAGGGTCTAGAGTCTCTAGTCACTCTTTGATAAAAGTTCCCCTATTGTGTCTGTTAATCTTCACCACGCTCAGAACAGCAGAACTAATACTAAGAGATATTGGGGAATCTCCTTTATAATCACAAGATTCAGCTACACACAGTATACTGTCACTGTGCCCTGTTTGAGACAGGTCCTTGTTTTCCTTGAGTCTTCCATTGTTTTCTTTTTGTTTGTTTGTTTGTTTGTTTTTTAACTAGGACATCAAAATCCCTCCTGGATGACTAGAATGTGACTGGTTTGGTAACTGGGTTCTGCCTAAAAGCGTGACCCTTTCAAATTGAAGAATCAGTGAACTGCACTGTGAATCAATGAATTGCACAGAGAACAGACCTTGTACTTTCTGCTTCTGTTCCTCCCAGTTCCTCCTATCTCTTCTCTTGCATCACCTGTCATTGAATTCAGGCTTCCTGCAGTGTTGGCTGATCTATGTGGCACTTCAAAGTGATAGTCTAATTAGAAGATGGTGGTGTGATATTATTTCACTGGAAGACATGCCATAAAGCAGGTGAAAGGTCTAGTACAGCATCACATTTCAGAGGATTTCAGAAGGACGTAGAGACTAGTATATCTTGTGAACAGCGGAAGTAACATCAGACGCTGTCAGGCTAGGAAATGAAAGTCATGAAAACAGTCTGTAAAAGGAGAAGTGAATCTGTACCTGTTAGTAAAATGACAGAGAGAATACTCACACATCCTTTCTGGATGCATATATCAATGTGGTTTGTCCTTGTCTTCACAGCTACGCTTCTGGCCTTGAGATCTCTTGCAGAATTCAAGAAGAAAGCAGTGTGGACTAAAGCTTACAAGTGGTAGCTGCATCCCATATCCTGTCCAACAAAGAAAACTGTTCATACTTGAGAGCACGTTATTATTATTCAGTCATCAAGAAGACCAATTTTAATGATGTTTCCTATAAGAAGGTTTTCAATTTTTGTTTATTTGTTATTGTTAATCTTTTCTCCTCCTCTCAAAGACTCAGAAGATGAAAAACGATTTATTTTTCACTGGTGGGGTGATGTTCTCTTACAAACTGTCTGGCACGGTTTGAGCTGTGCTGAATCTAAATGAGAAGTACACATTCATTTGTGTTTCAGTTGAATTGTTTCAGTGACACCTGGGAGCCTCAAAAGCTGGAGTGGAATGTTCCTGTAACCATGGAAGCTTTGTTAGGAGCAAGTGAAAAAAATAAAATAATGTAAAACTTGTTTGGATGTAGCCTATTTATTACAGCGTATTTTAGTATAAAAGACTTGAATGAACATTAGTTTTTAAGTGACAATCCTTTCTTAGTAATAATACGATGCCCTTGTGCAGTAGTGACAACGCACTGAAGGTATATAACATGAACAGACTTTCTGAAAGGGGTGCTATGCATGTCAGTTTTGCAACTGCTTTATCAAGCCCATTTGTCAATGATTCTAGTGTCTGCTAGGACACTGGGAGCTCTAAGGTAGTTGTAATTTTCTGTCCACTTGAAGTCATTCTTGTCTGCAGAACTCTACATGTAAGAAAAGCTCTTCTCTTCCTCTAGGTAAAACAGGTAAAGAGGTACTACAACAACATCTCTTTTACATCTTTGTCATCTTACCATAGATGAGGCCCCTGCCATTTTCCTTATTTAATAGCCTTCTTTTTCTGAAGGAATAAAGAACTTTAACACTTTGCAGTCTTGCTAAGACCGATCTTAAAGGGGGTTGTATTCAGTAATCATCCCCACTAAACTCAACAAAAATTAACTGAAAATAATTGCTTGGGCACTGATCCTTAATGTTTTCCAAAGCAGTACTACTGAGAGCATCACTGATTTTAACGTTATGTCCCTACATCTAGAAGCCACACCCCACTGCAAGAATGTTCTTAACTTCAGGTTTGATAACTCTTCTGGTGCAGCAGAAACTCTGACTTCTTCACTGGCATTTCTTACCTACCAAGGTTACCGTTGCATGGCAGTGAGCTGTGAGGAACAGCCCTTGGCTGTTAACGCATGCCTTCAGCAGCTGGGTGTGGGCAAGATCACCACAGTGCTTGTTTGTATTTCTGAAGTACGGTATAATGAGGGTAATTTCCTGCTCTGTAAGCACCTGTACAGGGAGAAGACAATCTTAAGGTGAACACATAGAAGGACTCACTGAAAGGAGTTGTCAGACATTTTTATTACTGTTCACTTCAGAGTAACCTCTAATAAAGCCAAACACGTCTTAATGGTGCCATCTCTAGTGTACTGTTTCAGAGTAACTTAGTTCTTACGTTCTACCCATCTGAGTCTGTGTGTGTCTTAGCATTTTAGTTCAGATTATAAGTGTGTTTTTTAAAGGGAAACTCTGGGTAATGCCCATGTGCTGTGCCTTAGTTTGCTTAGTGGACCAGTGTGTAAGCTTCTGAATTAAAGTATATACACTGTAATTACTCCAATGTAGTCCTATAACTCTGTGTCCTCAGCCAACAGGACTAAACTAGAGATGGTGTGAAGTAAAACCCTCCAAAAGGCAGGTAAGTTCACTGTTGGGTCCTTAAGGTGAATCACAGAATCACAGAATTTTAGGGGTTGGAAGGGACCTCAAGAGATCATCAGGTCCAACCCCCCTGCCAAAGCAGATTAAAATCCTTCTACTCCGTAGTTACGTTGGGCTGCTTTTCTCACGAGAATATGCATAGGCTGTGATAGAGATACTGTTCTTCCTGTTGTGTGCAGGTGCTGACAAGTTTAACACGATTTTTATTATAGGTGATCTCTTTCCAAATAGCATGTTCCTGTGGAGACAGTGACTTTCAAGGACTGGGGTGGACAAGTTGTTTGCTACTGTATTTTTGGTATGTGAGAAGGCAGCAAAAAGGGAGTTGGTGATGAAGAGACCAGTAGGACATGTTCTTGTGACTCCAGTATAGATGTTCTATAGGCAAACAAAAAGAGTAATAAATAATGGCTTATAAAAATAAACAATAAATGTTTGTATATGTAATCCTTATAATTCTACTTTTACACCATTGTTTATATGACTTTTTTTAATGTCAGACAAATGTGGTAGTAGCCTTCTATTCCTAAAGAGCCTGTTTAGTCACTTTCAATTATATATCACTTCCTAGTGATGCTCCTTCAACCTTGTCTATGCAGTTGGTTCTTTTTGTCTGTTTATATATGTGAGAAAAGCACTTATTTTTATTCTAATATCAGATGAATTGAATGGAGATACAGGTGAGCTGGGATATCAAGACTGAGTTAAATTTTGATCAAAGGTTTAAGTTCCCAAAAATTAAGTTAGGCAACTTTTAAGGCACCTTTTTGCCTGCCCAATCCTGAGTTTTCTTTTCCAGAAATTAAGTAAAGCAGAGTTGAAGTTAGTGGCCTGCCCCAAGTTAGCTCTGCACAAGAAGTAGGGTGGGGGAGTCTCCTGAAAATAACTTCACTGTTCGGGGTTCCTTCTCACAGTGACTTTGAAGAATCCTTCTACATTTCCAGTCTTTTAGCCAGCTATAAGAATCAATGCAAAGGGAGAGTGTTACATGCTGATATATATATATGTATGTATATATATATGTATGTATATGTATATATGTGTATATATATGTATGTATATATGTATATATAAATCATAAAATAATAAACATGGCTTAGTATGAGTATCTGTGGTGGCTCTCGATGTTGGTTGGCTGCTAGGCGCCCACCTCGCCTCCTCAAGAGGACAGGGAGAAAACCGTATGAGAAATCTCATGGGTAGTGTAGAGATGAAGACAAGGCGATTCCTTACCAGTTACCATCACGGGCAAAACAGACTTGACTGGGAGAAGATCAGTTTATTGCCAAATAAAAACAGGGCGGTGAGAAACACAGGCACAGCTCTAAAACACCTTTCTCCCACCTCCCTCTTCTTCCCAGGCTCAACTTTACTCCTTCATTCCTGACTCTTCTGAGTGGTACAGGAGGGATGGGGAATGAAGGCTGTAATCAGTCCACAGCACTTCATTTCTTCTGCATCTTCCACCTCACACTTTTCCCTTGCTGCAGTGTGGAGTCCCTCCCCTGTGACACAGTCCTTCAGAAACCGCTCCAGCATGGGTCCTTCCCATGGGCTGCAGCTAAGAACTGCTCCAGCATGCGTCGTTTCTGTGGGCACAGTTCATCTAGAAAAGGCTGCTCCAGCACGGGTCTCTCAAGCCACAGTTCCTGCCGGGAGGCTGCTCCAGCACAGGCTTTCCACGGCTGCATCTTCCTTCAGGACATAACCACTGCTCTGGTGTGGGGTCCTCCACAGGCTGTAGCACAGAGATCTGTTCCGATGTGGTCTACCACGAGCTGCAGGGGCAGAGCCTGCTCCACCGTGGTCTTCACAGACTGCAGGGCTCTGCTCTGATGGTTGGAGCACCTCCTCCCCCTTCTTTTTTCCTGCCTTGATGTCTGCAGGGTTGTTTAGCTCACATTTTCTCACTCCTCGTCCTCACAGCTGCTGCACATTTTTTTTTTTACCCTTTTGTAAATATGTTTTCACAGGTGCAGCCAGCATTGTTAATGGGCTTGGTGTTGTCCCACAGTGGCTCTGTTTTGGAGCCAGTTGGAACTGCTTGTGTCTGGCAAGGGGTCGGCTCCTGGCCTCTTCTCACAGAAGCCATCCTTGCAGCTTCCCCACTGCCAAAACACTTGCCACGTAAACTCAACACAATATATGTCATGCTTCCCCATACACGATGTTGATTCTCTACAGTTTTACAGCAAAAGCATTATATTGAATTGCCAGAGGGGAACACGTCTCTGTTTCACCTTTTGTGTGTTACAGTCAATTGATTATGAAGTTTTCTTGTTTGGGCTCTCTTCTTCAAAGCTGCCATCCTCTTCAGCTGCTTTATACTCTTCTTTATCCAGACTGTCTACACGTGAATCAGTTTGGGTCAGACAGAAGTGCAAAGTGAAAGTACCTCTGTCTCTGATAAGGTCCAAGTAACTAACTCTGTCTGCAGCGCTTTCAAAATATCCGGGGTTGCCCATTAAACTATTGCATGTGTGACCCTGTTGCTTATGCTTCATAAATACTCCAGTAGTCACAGCAGTCTGCAGGCATTGTCTGCCACATATATTAAATAAAAGCAATAGTAGGTGACTTTTCGTAACAGCTTAGCTCATAAGGACCAGCCCCAGTTGTTCCCAGTTACAACAGTCTGAACACCCTCTTAAGCTGCATGGCTTAGAAAGTTGTAACAGCCTCTTCGTAACGCGATTGCATTCATTTCCCTTGTAACTCCCTCCCCCCAGATTTCATTCAAGTTTAAAAAAAAAATAACCTCACTTTTCTTCCCCACCTGCATGAACTCAAATGCAGATGATAAGCAATACAAAAGAAACATAAGAAAAGCCCTTGCCTACCTCTAAGTAATTATTTGTCAGCAAGTATAGTCTATTTTCTATTTTACAGAGTTCCCTGGGTTGTTACCCATGTTCTTGACACCAAGTTTCAAAGAGACTGTATTCTGTCCCTGTTCTCACAGGTAGTCCTACAGAAGTATGAGGGGCGATGCACTTGAGTAAAACTGCGTCTTCTACAAAAAGTAGAATTTTGCACATGGGTTTTGATGGTCACAACCTTCACTTCAAACAACATAGATTTAGTCTGACTTGATCACGTTTCTTTTGGTCACCTGTTTGCTGTTCAGCATGGAAGAAAAATCATTGCAAGGAAAGAGATTCTTAATGTCTGCCAGAAACATGATTACAAGCCTTGCTTATGCCCCTTAAATATCCCCTTGGGCATACAGTAGATGAGTACCTTCTTAAGTGACCAAGGTCACTTGCCTTCATGCTTTAGTTGCATTTTCTGGAATCTTTTTTGAGAAGTGAAGGGATCCTTTGTGAATTCTTGGGGCTAATCAGCAGGTGAATCTCATAGGTTTCCAGCGTCTGCTCCTTGAGACGTTCCAGTTCTAACCAATTTAATATTTATATATATATAAACATACATGTTTGCCTAATGTAGAATAATCATACATTAAGTAATTTTGTTGTTGTTGCAGAATACCTGTTTTTGATGAGGCAAGAATTAACATGAAAACAAGTATTGTTAGTGTAATTATTGTGGGTCGAGGCACTCTTTTCATTTTTTTCTTCCTGAGTTCTCTTAGATATGTTAGAAAAAATATATTCATTTAAAAAATTCCTGACATTTGAAGTCAAAACTTGAAAAACTATCTAGTTATTCTGAGCGGCTACATTTTTGAGGTGCATTAGAGACCTTTGTTTTCTGAAAATTCAACACAGCTGGATAGTGTGCATCCAAACAGGAGTTGTGCATTGAAAATCTTTGTCTTATTTTTCTTTGCTTATAATACGCAGCAGCCCACTGGGAGTGTATTTCTTATTTCAAAACAAGGTATCAACTTAGCTTCTTTTCTTTTTGATGTTGCCAGTCCCTAGGTGAGCCTTCCTTTCTGAGAAGAGGTTCTGCATGATAAAGCACATACCTGAATTGAAACACAAAATTATGTCAGAACAAAGGAGGGGAGACCAAACCAGCTTTAGTTCATTTAGGAGGAACAGTATGAGTCTTTGTCTGGCAACCCTGAACAGTCCCTTCTGTGAACTGAAGAACAGAACACTACTTTACAATGATGAGATTATTCCAGTTAGTATTAAAACGAATGACAGAACAAAGGCTTGGCTGTAAGGTTAGTTGTAGTTCAAATTTTTCAACAATATATGGTTGAAAAGGAGAAGAGGCCTATTTATACACAATTTGGGGATTTCCTTTGCCATCCCTTTGATGGTTAAATTGGCTGTAGAAGTTTTAATATAGATGTAAGTCTTCATTGCCAGCTGGGAGGAATGAGTGGGGAAGGGTAGCATAGAATGAGCATATGACCAAATGGAAATTGATTAAAAAAAGACTTCCATAAGTGTATGTCGGGCCAAGATCATTAAAGTACTTTTATATATATACATATATATTTTATTTTTATCCCTCCAACACAAACGCCGTGTTTCAGAACCAATTATTTGTGTTTGAAAGGTATCAGAATTCAAACCAGCTGGTGATGACCTTCCCTGCAGTACTTGGTAGATGTTGCAGAGAGATTTACAGTTTCTGAAAGGAGCTGGGCTGATTTGATTTTGATTTTTAGTTGTTTTGCAGCTGTATTGCAGCTGTGTTGCGAGTTGGCTTTCTGGAAGATGAGATACTTACCTATAAACAGTACTAGCAGGTACATTTTCAGAACATAGGGGAAGTAGATTGAGAAGGCGAATGGTAATGGTAGCTTGATGGAGTATGTGCCAAAGGTTTCAAAATAAGGCAGCGATACATAGATTGCAAATGCTGTAACATAACAGAGTAAATCTTTAGTCAAAAGGAGGTGGAAGATCATCAAAAAGCTTCATGTAAAAAAGTCAGTTACCTGGAAGGCACAGATAGCCGTATTATATACCGAATTTAGCATGTTGTTTGTATGCATATGTACATGCTACTTTCTCCTTGAGTTCAGTTTCATAAGTCTGCGATGTTAATTGCTCTTAACACTAGAATTAGCAAAGTTTACTATTCAATAACAAATTCTGCCACTGCCATAGCTGCACTGTTGTCAGTTTGATCTCAGTGGGGACATTTGCTGGTGTAAGTGTGATAAGCAACTAAGCATGGCCTAAGCTGCTAGTGTCAGGTTCAGTGGGGGAACAGGCAGCTTTGCTATTTGCAGGCTGATGTGGTCTGTCTGGAATGGGGAATTTTTCTGTCTTTCAAGGAGCTATTTTGTTTATCCAGAAAGGTAAGTGTTTTCCCGTACTGTTAAAAAGCAAACAGAACCCCAAATAAGGAGAAAAAAAAAAAGTAGAGAAAAGAGGCAGATAGGTGATACAGAGGTTAATAAGACAGTGCATAAACATTTGTAAGTACTTCAGCAACACAAAATATCTTAAAAACACAGATGACAATCAAACTGATCAAATTTTATTGGAGAAGATTAACGAAGCAAGTGGTTGGTCCCCTTCCCATAGAATCACCTTCCCGTAGAATCACAGAATCATTGAACAGTTTGGGTTGGAAGGGACCTTAAAGATCCACCACCAATTCCAACACCCCCAGGGACACCTACCCCTAAACCAGGGGCTCAAAGCCCCATACAACCTGGCCATCTCCTTACCTTTAGCCAGAACTGAAAGGGGATAGAGCAGGATGCACAGTGAGAAGTTCAGCCATGTCAGTGGTAGGTAGTATATTCCTGTCCTTGCTAACATGTTGTAAGTGTACCTGCAGCAACAGGAGAGCAGATGACTCAGAAGGAACAAGCATTTAAAGAATGTTTATTTATAAGCATCTTTATAAGCTTCTTTCTATTTAAAGAAATGCTATTGAAAAATCTGAGGCAGTTGCAGAAGAGCGTGGTGGTGCCCATCTGAGAATCTTTCAGAGCAGATCTGCAGAAATTTTGTTCATGCTGGCTGGTGTTCAGGTCTGAAAACTGATGATTCATTGTTTCAGAAGCCTTGTCTGCGGTGCTACCTAGAGCAGGCAGACAGCAATATGGCCATCCAGCCCAAAGGTGCTCTCAGAAAACAAGAAGATTTCACATCGGTTCACCAGAAAACAGATTTCAGATAGGGATGTTACAACTGAGAGGGGCACATAGAGTCTGACCGTTGCTTGGGATTGACAAAATGCTCATTTACGACTGCTGAAATGGCTAAAGCACTAGTGGAGGAGGCTAAACAGTGAGATAGTAAAAGGTACTCACTCTTCTACAGCACAACAGCTGCCCCTCCTCCAGGCATCAGAAGGGGTCACTGGTTAAAAAAAAAAGCAGCTACAGTCCAATGTATTGCAGCATTTTTATTTTTTATTTTTTAATGTGGGTGTTGGTTTTGCTCACTAGGAGACCAGAATGCCTAGGATTTCAGTCTCCAAAGATGATCTAATGCTAGTGAGCCTGTATGATCTACAAACAATCTAGTGGCTTTCCAGATACTGGAGAAAAAAAAGATTTGTAAGCCACTGTTAGCCAGAATTGTTTCTGACAGATAGAACCAACATTAAAAAAACTTCCTGTACATGCCTTGTATTTGTTCATTTGACTAATATTATATTATTCCCAGATTGTAGAAGAGGAGTTTGATAGGCTGGAAATGTACCATCTTCTCTCAGGCTTGCCCTCCACAACCTCCAGATTGTCTCAATTTTTTTCATTCGTGTTTTTGTTATAAGCAAGAAAGCTCAAATATGGGAAGCTTCACAGTATATGCCCTCAGTATATCATCAGCCATAATGCACAGGATATGTATGTCCCTGAAGAATGAAGAATTTATAATACTTTAAGACTACTATGCTGACAGATGGGATAATTTCCAGCATACTTATAGACATCTGTTGCTTTGGTTGCTGGGGCTCAGCACAGATACTGTAAAATAAACCAGAAATGATTTCTAATTCAGTATGAGTTATTTTATGTGTTCTTGTTTGAATTGTTCATTTGCTGCTTCAGACCACAGTATCTTGCTTATTAAAGAGTCACTGTTATTGCTGTGATGTTGGACCGTGTTCTTTAGCAAAGATGGAAAATAATTATGCATTGTCAGGACTGAACAGCTAATATTATTTACACTTTTGGCTTCTCCGTATCTGCACAGAATGTTTTCATTTGAGATTAAGTTCTACTTTTTTAGCTTTATAAAATTCAAAAAGAAATGGAATGGAATGATAAGTCAAATAATTAAGATGTAGTAATTTATTAACACATGTAGTACAAATAGTCTGAAGCTGACTTAAAACCTTTCTTATCAATCCTAACAGTCATTTTCCTTTTTCAGCTCTCTTTTGTAACACACATTTCCTCTGCTGCCTAAATCCATATTCCCCAGTCAGTCCTGAAAATAATGTATTCAAAATAGCAGAGAGCTATTTTAGCAGGTGGTGTGTAATACATAAAGATATTTGCTTCTGTATGGAGGTTGTCATAAGGGCTGTGTCTTGTTTGAACAGTTCTTAACTTCATATGCCTTCCTTGTAAGTCTACAAACTGAGATCCACAGAGGCTTAAATAACATTTGAAAAATGTTACTGACTGCAGATATCAATGCAAAAATCAGCAAGATAGAATTTTCACCACCACATTTTACCAGGGAGAGGTACTGGTCACCCTCCACTGTACAGAACTTTTGGGATAAAAATCCTGGACTGTGTTCCTATCTATTTTGCCTCATGTGAGTTCTCTCTGTGGTGTGATGTATGTCCAGCTATACTAAAACTCTCCCTCTCTGCAGCAGGTGCTCCTTGGCTGTTTGAAAAGCACAGTGTAATTAACCAAGAATAATCTTTTGGTCTTAGTAAGAAGTTCTGCGTGTGCTGCCTTACCGTGCTGTCAGTCTTGCATAAACACATGATGTTAAAATAAACAGGTGTGCTCTTAAATATTAAAAAAAAAAAAAAAAAGATTGTAAATCAGTTTGGAAAATTACCATTCCTGAGGAGATAGTTGTGATTTCCATACACATTTTTGTTAAGAATGTCAAATCCTTTGAACTAGAAATATTAATGCAGTGATTTACTTGTGTAAATCACACTGTCTCTTAGATATGCTAATTATTCTAAAAATCAATAGGTAGCTTACGAGGTCCAAGTTTTTCTTTAAAATGGATAATACACTTTTCTGACAATTTTGATAGAGTGAAATGATGAGCATGAAACATGGGTGGGGGGGAAGGGGGGGGCTCTGCTTGCAAGAATTAGCCATGTTCCCTTCACAGTTTCACGATTGACTTCTTACCTGACCACATCTAATAAATTCCAAAGGAAAAACAAAACACACACAATGTATTTCCCTTGAACTTCTTCCTGACTGTTGATCACGACAAATAAAACAATTATTCTCTCAGTGATCTGAAAGGGAAAAATAATTGTGAATTCACATGCCATCTTTTGTAGCTCTCATTTTTGTGTCATTTTGGCAAAACAGGAGGACACAGGTGAATCTGATTTGTTTTACACAGGCTCCAATGAACATTTCATTTCTTGTCATACCTTTTGTTCAAGAACCCATGGGCCCCCATCTCAGGGCAGTGTGATCATAGAAGCACAGAATATCCTCAGTTGGAAGGATCATCAAATCCAACTGCTGGCTGTGCACAAAACCACCCAAAAATCAGACCAAGTATCTGAAAGCATTGTCCAAACACTTCTTGAACTCCGGCAGGCTCACTGCTATGCCCACTGCCCTGGGGAGCCTGTCCCAGTACCCGACCACCCTCTGGGTGCAGAACCTTTCCCTAACGCCCAGCCTGACCCTCCCCTGTCCCAGCTCCTCCCAATTTAGTGTCATCTACAAACTTACTTAGTGTACCTTCAAGTTCTACAGTCAAGTCACTTATGAAAGTTTTGAAAAGAATTGTCCCTAAAATGGAGCCCTGCAGATCGCAACTAGTGACTGTCCACCAGCCTGATGTAACTCCATTTACTATAACCCTTTGAGCCCCACCCGACAGCCAATTGTTCACCCCATCGCGTTATGGATTTGTGTAGCTGGATGCTGGATGTTTGGTCCAGTAGGATACTGTGAAAAACACTATGAAAGCTTTGCTGAAATCCAAAAAGATCACATCAACTGGCTTCCCTTGCTCAATTAGTTGGGTAACCTTGTCATAAAGGAAATTAAGTTCGTTAAATAGGACTTTCCACTCGTGAACCCGTGCTGGCTGTGACCAGTGACCGCATTGTCTTTCAGGGATTTTTCTGTAACTCCCAGAAATATTTTCTCCAAAATTTTACCAGGCACTGAAGAGAGACTGACAGGCCTGTAGTGATACATCTACTACGGTAAGGGTGGAGGTTTGCTTGCCAATGGGGATGACTTGGGTTTGTAGCCCAAGAAACCTGTGGATGAGACAGCTGAATTTAAAATAAGGTTAAAATGGTCTTGCTCTTGTGAGCAAGGATGATACCTGCTGTGCCCCAGTGCCTGTGGGGCAAACTGCAGCACTGACCTCCTTGCGTGGGGACTGCCTAGGAGGCCACAGGATGCAGAAGACCCTTGGGCAGACATTATGCAAGAAAGTGGTAGTCTCACAGTCCCAGCCCTGCTTTCCATAGCTTCGAGGTTTGGATCCTGAGGGATCTCTCTCACAGAAGATTTGCAGAAGGTAGGAAGAAAAGTAGACACTCTTGGTTTTCTTCCCTCCTTATTCCTGGCCAGAACAGATGGATTTCAGCTTATCATTTATGACAGTTGCTGCCATAATATTTGTGTTACAACATTTTCCTAGTGGTTGAACCTTAGCTGACCCACAAGGTGTGCCTTTACAAATGAAAAGGTAGAAAGATAGATTAAAAAGCAGCATCCCTAGCTTAAAAAATATTTAGTCAATACTAGAGCTCAAGAATTTAAAAATAAGCATATCTTTTTGCAGCTTTCTTGGGCAAGTTTCATATCCATATTCATGCCCTGTCCTGTAAAACAAATATAGCTGTAGTACTCAGTACTGCTGAGAGTGTCCTGTGAAAGTATCCCTGAACCACTGGTTCAGTCTGATTTACAGTCTGTTTGAAAGTGTTAAAGGGGAAACATGCATACGTTCAGCTGTTTTGCATCAGTATGGCTTCATTTTTTTTTTATATCAACTGGCACATGGAGTCACGTTTTCTTTAACCACCTTAGATTAGAATGATGTTATGAGTAAGACGTCAAGCCTCTGAAAAGTCATGAAATGGAAACCAATTAACATGGTGATTTTTCTAAGTGTGGTCATTCTTCTACACTGGTTTTCCCCTTCCCATCACTCCTTCCTTAAACTAAAACAGGAATCAGCCTCTTAGCAAGTTTGTGCAGTAGTTTTGCTGCATCATGTTTACCAGTTCTTGTGTGGAACATTTGGCTACAGACTATTTTTTTATTTTTATTTTTTGCAAACCACATTTGTCAGATAAAGAAGACACAAAAATATACAGCTGTCACTTCACTATTCAGCAAAATTACGTGAATGCAGTTTTTCATACAGAAAGAGAGCATATCCATCCCCTAAAGATCTAGTTCCTCATCTTGGAAAGAACTGAGAGACCACAACAGATAAAATGGTTTGGCAACCTCTCTATCAAGTCTGTCATCTTGTGCAGCCAACCCCTGTTGGTCCCTAACTCTGGAAGTGAATTCTAAGAAGGCAGGGTGTTGACAGGCCAGGAAACAGAGTGAGAGTTAGTAAGTCCTGTGTACACTGAGGAACCTGGCAAGAAAGTGGGGAAACTGGAAGTCCTGCTGCAGGATCTGAAACCAGTTATAACAGAGATAGGAGAAGCATAGTGGGACAACTGTCACAAGAGGGAAGTTAAAACAAAGGTAAAAATCAGTGTGAGTATTGACTGGGATTATGTCCTAGAGAAGAAAAAAAAAAAAAAAAAGAATCTGAGTTAAAAGGACTTTGGTGAAAGATGGTACAGGAGTGCAGCGCTGGCAGTGGAGGCAATTTGTTACAGACCCTAAATTCAGATTGGGCTGTGGAGGGAGAAATCTGCAATTCCGTTAGTGTTATAGATATTTCAGGGAATTGTCTCACCTGGAGACAAAAGCTATATTGTGATAATGAAAAGGTCAGTGTATTTCTTTGATGTGAGAGCTGGCAGATTTTTCAAACAGTCACTCGCTCCCCAACAGGTGGTTCTGGGCGGAAAAGTGCTAGAAAACTGTAGGATCAAGTGGTTGGGAGCTGATCGTTATTTCAATGAGAAGGGAGGGTGAGCTGTAGAAAAGTAACTACCCTCCGGAGTTTCAAAAGGATGAGCTCTGGCTGATGAGACGGAGCAGCTGTGGAGATCCAGGCTCATGGCCTGGGAGCGGGAGAGGCTGCAGTGTTCCTTCTCTCCCCGGGCACAAGCAGATGCACAAGAGGTGGAAAGTACCGCCTGTCTGGGGCTCTGCAGATCTCCTCTGCCACAGGACTCGTGCTTGGACAGGGCAGTGGTGCAAGCAATCAGCTGCATTAGTTGCACACAATTAAGTCAGAGATCAGACTGTGTAAAGCAGGTTAAGCACCTGCAATAGCAGGGAACACAAAGTAGGTCCCCTGCCGGTCTTTTTGCTCCTGCTAGACTGCAGCCTCAGCCAACAAGACGTGGGATGCACTAAGCAGCCACAGAGACTGAGGCTGAACACCACCCGTGACCTTGCTCCCGAAAAAACTCTCTGGGCAGCACGCAGGCCTGGCTGCCCAGTGCACATGTCATGACTTCACGAGGATGGACCGTGGCATCACACCCCCCTTCCATCTAAATTAGGAGGCTGCCTGCTTGTTTACCTCTATTCGCCCTTAAGACATTGTGACCTTTTTTTTCATAGCACTCACACCTTCTCTAACTCAGAGAAATCAGAGGTAGAAGCAGCTCTTAGTGAGAGGCTGGGGAGCTTTGCAGCAAGGGTGGCAGGCTGTTGCCTGGAGAGGAGGAGATTCCAGTAAACGTCCTTTAGTGTTATGCCCTTAGAGGCACACACATGCAGGCTTGTGTATACACCTATGTTTACATACACATATATATGATCCACTAAGCTGCAGCTCATTTTTTTATCAATCATCTGTCACTTGCACAAATGAAAATATGGTATTATCTGCCACTACTCTCTTGCTTAAAAAAAAAAAAAAAAAAAAAAAAGAACAGAAGTCCAGTGTTTTCATGTTCATAAAAGGAAGTATGTGCTAACACCTCACCAAGCATAAATACAATGGTTTCATTTTTCATTCCTTCTTGATCTTTGTGTTAAACTGGAGTTTCCTTCCCCTCCCAGCACTGGTCTCTCACAGGATACAGCAAGTGCTGTCGAACAGCGTAAATTTCCATAAGGCAGCCGGCGCATTTGAAGCAAGTAAGCGAAACAGAACAGATCAGACTAGCTGAGGCTAGGGCAGGAGCAGGCACATTCACTTCCATTTTTTAGTAACCATGACTGTGCAGTATCATAACTAGTATCAGAAACCCTTATATAGCGTGTGGATTTTGTTCATAAAAACACCAGTCTTGCATCTATAATACTCTCTCCCTTGCAGAAGTACGAGTGCCATAAGCTTTTACTTTCAGACCAGAACACTAAATTTCATTATTCTCTGTTTAGGCAACTGTAATGACGTGACACTTATTCTCTTCTCCTGGCCTCCTCTCAGTCATTCAAGCTGCAAATGCTGTGAGAGTCACACCTTTGCACCAACTTCGTGCCCCTCGTTTGGCTTCCCTTTCTCCAGAGCACCCATCACATGAGACTTATCTTCCTTCTGCGGTGTGACTTGGCCTTGGCCTACCTAACTCTTCTTACAAGTCTGGTAGCCTGATGCTGTTCTTCAATGAGGCTGTCCCAAGTAGGTTTTCCTGAAAACACCTCTGAGCTTGCTTTTCCACTACCTGTTATGTGTATCTCCAAGCTGATGAAGCAAATTCTTCATCCAAACTGTGCTTAAAGCTTCTCTCTGCTACTGTAGCTACAAAACAATCAACTGTTAGAGGGGAGTGCTTGCAGCTTGTTTTATTCAAGGTGCCATTACCTGCATCCCTGTGTTTCCCTGGCATGGCCAGTCACCTGTTCTCTCTTCCTAGTGATCACCTCTGAGATGAACTTCGCTGTGAATGTGCATGAATATACATAGCCCAAGGGATGCATCAAAGGGTTTAATGCCCAGAGTCAGAAAAGTGATGGGAACACAGAACTGGGCAACCACTACCAAACTATTGCTAGTGCCCTATCTGCAGTAGTCCAGTTACCAGGCTGCGGTAAGATAAGCTGTGTCCTTTCCCAGTCTGTTGTTGAAAATGTATGTATTCTTTCCAAGAGACATGGAGGAAGGTGTGGCAAGGCAGAATATATATCCAAGAGCCTGTACGTCTTGCTTGGACAGCATGAAAACGATGATAACATCAAGGTAAGACAGATGGTTTTGTGTTGAGACAACACTTAGGGAAATAACCAAGTAAGGATCCAAAGCTGTCTTTGTTGTGAGGTAAATGGGAGTCGCTGTGCCGAGTCCTTTCCTGACCCAGCTTCTCTATGCTTCCCTTGAGAGCACTGCAGTAGTTGCAGTGCCCAAGACACGGCCTTGTTCAGGTTATCCAGTTCACATCTAATGCCTTTTGTGGTGGCACAGAGCAGTGTTTGTGCAGGCCTCCCTGATCTCTGCTTCTAAAGGCTTAGGTAGGAAAAGTACAGACCACATCAGGGCTTGAAATGCATAAACTCTGCCAGGACAGACCTTCTTTTAGGTCTGTCAGCCCTATTGGGCTGGTCTTCCCTCCAAGAAATAACGTGACATTTGTAAAAGGTTACATTAGATCTAATGCTTTTTTTTTTTTTCTTTCCAAATCCAGATTTGTGTAAAAGTATGTAGATTTAAGCAGGGAAAAAACAGTAAATTGCATTTTGACAAATTTGATACCATACTTGGTGAGCAGCATGAAGAACAGAGATCTCTATTAGTCAATCAATTTCTAATGGAGATTTAAAAAGAGGAACATCTTCACCCCTGTAATATGTCATTTGACAAAAATGGGCTACCCAGAAAACTAAAAACACAACTAATTACTCTTATTCTTCTACTTTCTGACTGCTGAGAGCAACACCAGTTTCACCATTATTCAAATACTAAGGATTGGGAAGGTTTGAAGGTAAATTCAAGTAAACATTTTTACTTTTTCCAATGCATTAATAAAAATACCCAAACCCGTGTTTAACTCCAACAGAAAACAAGAGTGTGGTAAGGAAAAAGTCAGAGAATCATCTTGTTTTCTGCTATAGCATCTGATCCTGAGGCTGGTTTTCTGCCTACAGTTGAACATACACCCCGAAAACCTTTAGCAGCATGAGAACCTCCATATGCAGCCACAATTTGCATACGTATGTGTGTGTGAACCTACAGCAGGAACACGACAATTCTCCTTTCTTCCCCCTCCCAGCATTAATTCTTCTGTCCCTTAATTTCTCTTTCTTGTTCTTAACCAGTTCTTTTCCTTTCACTCTCCATGAACTCCAGCAAACCAAGTTCCCTCTCTAGCAATTCAGGAGGTTCGAGGTGCTGGTGGTTTTCCCACTGGCACGTCTTTGCTTCCGCACAACGAGTTGTCTTGTGCTTGTCTAAAAATAAATATCCACATGTCAGTGAGGAAACAAGCAACATGGAAAAGAACTAGCGAGTAAAACCTAGTCTCCGAGCATGTTGCCTTCTGGCTGCAGACATGTTGGCCGGAGAGGCCATATCCCCAGCCACCTGTGGCACCCTGCATATCCCCAGTACCTGCGGCGGTGGTGGGGCACTCATTACTCGGTCTCGTTCAGAAAGAGTTACGAGAGCAGCTCTTTCCCATGCCAGCTCTGTTATGAGGGGAGAACTCCCTCATATATAACCCTTGCACTTAGCAAACAATTAGCAGGACCAAGCTCCCTGAGGAAGGGTGCGAGTGGACCATTCAGGGTAGTTCAGCCTGGCTTTGTCCCCAGGGCCAACTATGGCCAAAGTGTGTATGTTGTGGAAGGAGGGTCTTGAGAAATGGACATACCTGCAAAAACCTGGGGAAGAAACGGCTTTTATCAATGCCGATGAGGATGTGCAGGATCTCCAGAACAGACAACAACTGACAAAGGCGCATCACAAGTCCTATGGAGTAAAACGTGTCGGCCAATGAATCTACAGAAAAAGTGTAGAAGAAAATTAGAGGGCGGTTATACAGTAAAAGTCCAGACCAACTGCTGAGTTTGCTCTTGCCCTGTTGCCCCTGAAGACAATAAAAAAAATAGAGTTCACAGAGTACTGAACTTTTGGGTAGCAGAAGCAAAGATTTAGGGAGGAGAGGAGGCATGCCACTGTGTGTGTGTGTGCAGCTTTGACACAGGGGCAGGAAGCTGCGAAAAGAACGGGGGTGCCTGTATTTGATGCATTGGCAACCATTGTGCAGGATGTGTTGGTTTAGGGATATCCCTTTAGGATATTTCTAAATATGAGGAAATGCTGAGGAAATGCATGAGGAAGGTATAAAACATGAGGAGCTGTGGCAGTTCTTGCCTGTATCTGTTCCCATGACACTTCCTAAAACAAGTAGATGACAAAATAGGTATGTCATGTGCCTTCAGCATCCCACCATCTGTAAATTATTTTGAATTTCCAGTCATTAGTTTTCTATTTTTGTGCCTTAACTCCAAGCAACTGAAAGAGAAATATGTTGTCATATTTTGGGAGATAAAAATTTGTACTCAACAACCACAAAGATATTCTCTCCTAGTGGCTTCAGTAAGACTAATATTCACCATAATGACTCAACCTACTCACATTTAGGTCTGTGTCTAAATCAAATGTTGCTGGCACACTACTGAATATTAGAGCTCATTAGTAAAACAAGAGCTTCATTTCTGATGCAGTGCAGGCAGAATGCAGGTACCAGCAAATTGTTCAGCCTTTTCAATAAAAGAGACAGTGTTTTTCTCATTGAAATTACAGCCACTGGTGCTGGACACACAGAGCTATGTATGCCCTATTCATAATCCTAACTTTGTCTATGATTTAATGTTTCTGTGTATCGCTGCCTCTTAAAATGTTTAAGAAAAATATAGAAGGAATCCTACCTTTTCCAAATGACATGAACCTGATGATCATATTTGTAAATATCCAGGAATGTCCACAGAACTGCATTAAGTCATACACAAAGAGATAGGTGTTCATGGTAATGCTGTGGAGGTGAATGTGATAAATCAAACTGTATTATTTAATAAAACATTCAGACATTGTGATCTCTAGATATTGCACCTTCTTTGGACTTGTGAATTTATCAGAAAACAAAACAACACAAACAAAAACCAAACCAAACCAAAACAACTAAATTGTAAACAGATCGATGAAAGCTGGCTGTGTCTGTCAATAGTCACAGAACAGTATTCTCCCTCACACATCAAAAGCTCTCTTCATTAGTATACCTAGGGCATGTCCAGAAAAATTTACTGAGCTTCCACCAGTGACTGGGAAGATCTGTGGCCATACAGTGAAATTTGTGTCTCCAGAGGAGAGAGTAACAAAGCAAAGACACGACACTGAGTGATGGATTCGAGCCTAATCCCCCTCAGGTCTTGGCTCTGCCTTGATGGACCGGAGGGATGGGCAGGATCACACCCACCATGGCTCTGCTGTGGGAGCTGGACTCTTGCAGGCACCAGCATGTGGATTTCTGCATCTGGGTGATGTTAATCCTGTTTTTCCCTGAACACATGCCCCTAGCATGTGCTTAGGACAACTTAGAGTACAACACAAATAATTTGCAAGGTCCTCAGCACACAGTACAGATGCAAGTGTTCATAAAAATGCAGGTGAAGAAAAGGAAAAGAAAGCTACATTTCAATCTGTTTTTATTCAATGCAGCCTGAAGGATATCTGATCTTCTGTTTTAACCAAATTGCTCTACAGGTTTTCCCAATGCACATTAAAATGAGATATTTGTCTTTCTGCACAATTCATGTTTCAAATTGCATTTAACAAAGTGCATTTTCTTCTGTTGAAGCAGACTAATTTTTATGGCTATTCTGATTTAATTTTAACAGATAATCTGACTTTCTGCAGAATTCTGTGGGTTCTGGAGAAACTTCAAGATTTCACTTTCCCATGCATATATTTTCTTTTCATTTATTCTGGAGAGAGAGGTTTGCATGTCCTTCAGCTATAAAAAGGCCTGTCTACCTTTTTTGAAAATGAATTTGTTAATTTTGTACTATAATTAATCTCCTGTGTTTCACCAATTGTTTCCTGTCCCAACAAGTAGTAAGATCTCTTTAAGTTGTCCCTTCATACAGTGTGTATGTGTCAGCATGATATGTCTCTGCCACCAACCCTTTTTTCATTTGTATCTGCACATTATCAAACACATCGACTTTCTGTGTTTAGAAATATGTGAATAAGATAAATGCACATACTTCATTCCGAGCATTGTACTAAGACCATGTGCTTTTGCAAATTGACCTAGATAAACTGATCTAAATTTTTAATTGAAATATATGCTAGGGATGTCATAGAAAATGCCTTTCTTCCTCTCTTTCTGTTATGCAGGACGACTGCTATTCGTGTAATTACTTCTATAAGCACAGAAAGGTTTGTTGGCTAATTTACCTCCTAAGAGACGTCAATGCTCATTGACACTATGACAGTAAGACATGAAAACCCTACAAGGGACAATCCATAAAAATTACTTTTGGAAAAAGTATGATACAGCTGAATTGGACTAAAATCCAGTGTGATCTATAAATATTGACCCAAAACTCCATCTACTCTGTTGCTGAACAACATTTTCTCTCTTGTGGTAAAATAACAACAAAAACAAACAACAGCGAAACACCAGATGAGACACTATACATTGCAAAAAGGAAAAAAATAAAAAAGAAAATTGTTGTGATTTATTGCCTTATTACTGGAGCTTGTAATGGGTAGGAAAGTTACAGGAATAGCTGTAAAAATCTTCAGGCTTTCCAGTCAGCATCTCCACCAGCCCCTTTGGTCAGATGTTGTCATGTTGGCTTTGCACTGTATGCAAGCTGAGTACACAGTTTCTCTCTTCTTCTGGAGTCTATTTTGCTACATCTGTCTCTCTTCCTCAGAACTTGTCTTTCAGCAGTTCAGGCTTATTTTCTGAACCCTTCCTCCATCAGCTGGATAGAAAATTATCATCTTTGCAATTCTTAAACTGCTTAATCTTAGCTAAGCAGAGTGTAACCAAGAGGATGCTTGTAATTGTAGTTCATGCTAGTGTTTAGCCTGTTTTATGTTAAAATTCATGATCTTTTAAACGTACTGGTGACTTCTGAAATGGGCACATGATGTTGTAACAGACTACCCCAAACTCTCCATAAGTATAGAGATGTGCTGGCACGCATCATAGAATCATAGGATGGTTTAGGTTGGAAGGGACCTTGTCCTGGTTTCAGTTAGGACAGAGTTAATTTTCCCTCATAGTAGCTGGTAGGGTGCTATGTTTTGGATTAGGATGAGAAGAGCGCTGATAACATGCTGATGTTTTAGTTGTTGCAGAGCAGTGCTTACACCAGGCCAAGGACTTTTCGGCTTCTCGCTCTGTCCTGCCAGCGGGCAGGCTGGGGGTGCAGCAGGAGCTGGGAGGGGACAGACCCAGGACAGCTGACCCAAACTGGCCAAAGGGGTATTCCATACCATCTGGCGTCATGCTGGACAATATATAGGGGTGGCTGGCCGGGGTGGGGGGCCGGCTGCTCGGGGGTAGGCTGGGCATCGGTCAGCGGGTGGTGAGCAATTGCATTGTGCATCACTTGTTTCTTACACATTATTATTATTAATACTATTATCATTATCACTATTATTATTATTATTATTATTGTTATTATTATATTCCTGTCTTAATAAACTGTCTTTATCTCAACTCACCGGCTTCACTTTCCCGTTTCTCTCCCCCATCCCAGAGAGGGAGGGGGGAGGGTGAGCGAACGGCTGTGTGGTGTTTAGCTGCCAGCCGGGTTAAACCACAACAGCCCTTAAAGTTCATCTAGTTCCAAAGCCCCCTGCCATGAGGTGAAACACCTCCCACTACACCAGGCTGCACAAAGCCCCATCCAACCTGGCCTTAAACACTTCCAGGAATGGGGCATCCACAACTTCTCTGGGCAAAATTTCAATATCTTTGCCATTATATTAAAATGCTTTTAAAATTCATGTTTGACAGAATAAAGTACTACATCGTGTTTCTGAAAGGGTCAGGGTTACAGCTGCATGCATACAAATGCATGTTGACTGCAGACGTTTCCTCATACAGAAAAAGCAATCTGTCACTGAATTTGTTCTCTAAATCAGATTGGAGCTCTCTCATGTTCAGAGATGGAACAGAAAGGTTGAGGTGACCTAAAAGTTAATAACTTTTGCTTTATTGTTGTTGTGCCAGCATTACTCAGAGGACCAACTTCTCATACGGTGATGCTCTCCACCATGTGAAGGAGTGGCCGGATCTCCAAATGGGGTTTCACCCTACTGTGTTAATCCTCGCACAAAAGGTACCCAAAACCAAAGAGAGGCCTTTGACAGAAGTGAAGGCTTATGCAGAGAATAAGAGGTGATTTCAGTGTTATCACAGGAAATGGAAGTGTAATTGTCCCCTATGGTCTTTCTCTTCCCCAGTGAGTTATGGCTAGTCCATTTTCGTAGGTAGCCAGGAACAAACTGAGGTTAACCTGTTTCCCAGTCCTAACAGTCTTGCGTCACAACAGAAAGTTCATCCATCTGCTTCTATTTGAAAGGTCACTCCCACAAGAGATGGGCTTTAATTACATTTCCTGCTACCCTCGGCTCACTGCAGGCATGGGTGCACATTTACCTCGCAGAGTCTGCCTCTGCAACACTCTTGAAGGGAAAACACAGACTAGCAAACGCAGCAGCTGCCTGCAGATAGCAGTTCAGTTCACGACCCTGCCCCAGGCTGGCTGGCTGGCCTTGCAAACCTCACTCAGCCTCCCCAGTGCCTGGTTTACAAAACGGGATTGCCGATGACTGTATTCCTTGTAGTGTGATGTGCTTCAGTGCTTCCAAATTGATTTTAATGCCGTTCGGATTGAAGGCATCGCGAGAGCACTGCACACTTTGGTACTCTCCTGGTATTGCTGACAGATGAAAGAAGCAGGCACGGGACTTGCAGCAAAGGTACCCAGAAGGCTGGACTTGCTCTCTGTCATTTTGGTTCTCAGTTCCACACAACTTACTATGACTGATTTTATACCAAAATGCCAGTGGTCAACCTTGCCTAGCAGAAACGCTTCGCTTTACCCACTTCACTTTACTCCCCGAGCTGAAAGACCTAGGCGCCTGTGTCGACCACCAGTCCGCCCGGGTCTTGTACACACGGCAGCAGAGGACGTTCCCAAACGTCCCCTTCTCCCCGTACTCGGCAGCAGCACCACGTCCCCGCGGGCCATGGCCCCATCGCGGGGTGTCCCCGGGCGGTGTCGGGGTGCAGGCCGCCGCAGGCGTCCCGCCCGTCCCACACAGGCCTCTGTGGGCTGGGCGCTCCCCGGCCGCCACAGCGACCGTGCTCTCTGTTGCCCGTCAGCCCGTGCTGGCTGGCCGCGCATGAGGAAGCAGCCCTCACGCTGAAACCAGAGAGCGACGTTCCTTTTTTTTTTTTTTTTTTTTTCTTTTTTTCTGAAGGGCAGGTCTGACAGAAAAGCCCCTCAGCTGACACGGTTTCCTTTTAACTCACACTGGTCTGAACTTCTGCTCCTTCCCCGTCCCGCCCTGCCACAGGCTGCAGGAGAAGAGCTGCAGAGAACCCGCACCAAAGATGTGCTTTTCTCTCACAGGCACATCCCACCCCGCTTTATTTCCCCTTGCTTTTCGGATTGAGCTGCCTCGGTCACCTCCACTCCGGGGACGTTACCTGTTGCAGGGGTTGGATCGCCGCGGCTGCTCCTGGTCTTTCTCCTTTTTTCTCTTCACAGCTGCAGCAGCTGTTTGCTGGGAGATCACCCCTCCTCTTCCCTCTTCCCCCACCCACGACGTCACCGTGTGTAGCACCAAGCAGGAACAGTGCTGCAGTGCCCGAGAAAGGAGTTTCTAACCCCAAATGTCTCCATGCTGCATGACATGCTCCTCACCCAGCCTAGCCTAGCCTGATCTAAGCTAGCCTAACCTAACCCAGCCTAGCCTGACCTGATCTAACCTAGCCTGACCTAACCAAAATTGGTTTCTCGCTTTTGTAAAAATAAGCTAATCTGTAAATCCCACTAACTTTGTTGCTTGAGCCAGTACAATGTTTTGAGGGATAACTGGAGAGAAGAAATGCAAAACTACATTTTTTCCCATTCTGGTTAAATCATCAGTGTTACAACAGTGCTGATAACACAGTATTAAATACTAAGGAAGGCTGGGAGCATAGCATCAAAGAAGCACTTTAAATTACTTGAGATAGAGGAAAGAGTTTTCCACTTCTTACCAAGAAATACCTATTTATTCGTGCCCCTGTGAAATATGGGCACTACTGACAGAGTACATTCTCGCAGCATTCTGCCCTTAAGTCTTTTGGATATTACAATATAAATCAGATGAAGAAAAAAGTCATTGGCAACAATAATACTTATATAAACTGCTTTCTGCCAATAAGTGTTTTCCCATTGACACACATGTTGAAAGCATGTCCCATCTTACAGGAGGTTTAAAATTTAATGCTATGACAGAAATAGTCACCCAGAACATAATGACCGACTGACACGATGTCATGCGAAAGTACAAAACGTCAGGGGGATAAAACATGCCTTCCTGGGTCTCAGCCCTGTTGCAAGTGGCGTGGAGCTCCCAGCCAAGCCACCTTTACCCTGCAGTGCCCTGGAGGGGTGAGACACACCTCCCTCCTGACCAAGTGGGTGATTTGATGATAGAAGCTTGAGAAGTGGGCCCATGTGAACCTCAAGATGTTGAACAAGTCCAAGTGCAAGGTGCTGCACCTGGGTCGGGGCAGTCCCAACCACGAGCACAGACTGGGAGAACTCACTGAGAGCAGCCCTATGGATAAGGACCTGGGGGTTCTGGTGGGCAAAAAACTTGACATGAGCCAGCAGTGCGTGCTTGCAGCCCAGCAGGCCAACTGTGTCCTGGGCTGCATCAGCAGAGGGGTGGGCAGCAGGTGGAGGGAGGTGATTGTGCCCCTCTGCTCTGCCCTTGTGAGGCCCCACCTGGAGTGCTGCGTCCAGGGCTGGGGCCCCCAGCACAAGAGGGATGTGGGGCTGTTAGAGCGGGTCCAGAGGAGGGCCATGAAGTTGATCAGAGGGCTGGAGCACCTCTCCGATGAAGAAAGGCTGAGAGAGCTGGGGATGTTCAGCCTGGAGAAGAGAAGGTTCCAGGAAAACCTCATTGCAACCTGTCAATACTTAAAGGGTGCTTACAAAAAAGATAAAGAGCAACTTTTTGCTCAGGCAGATAATGACTGGACAAGGGTGAATGGTTTTAAACTAAAAGAGGAGAGATTTAAACTAGAGGTTAGGAGGAAATTCTTCACCCAGAGGGTGGTGAGGCACTGGCACAGGTTACCCAGAGAAGCTGTGGATGTCCCATCCCTGGAGGTGTTCAAGATGCTCAGGCTGGATGAGGCCCTGGGCATGTGGCATCCCTGCCCATGGCAGGGGGGTTGGAACTAGATGATCTTTAAGGTCCCTCCCAAACCAAGACATTCTATAATTCTATGATTTCCCATGGTGGGACGCCTTGTTTTTCCTGGCTGCGTCTCTCATGCAGTACCTCTGTGACAGGGTTATGCAGGCACACAGGGCTTTCCTGCTGGTGTGGCACTCACTTCTACAGCTTGAGAGCCATGATCTTTTTCTTGGCTCAGGAACATATTCCTTTCTTAGGAGGAAATAATAAATCAGCACTAAATAAATGGTTAAGCAAACAAACAAATGGTTATCGAAAGGCTCAGCCTATGGCTCTTGCAAAACGTCTCTCAACTGCGTGCCTCTGGGAGGACGACTGGTGTGACTAATCCTGCCAGGAGATGAGCTCATGGCTGTAATAAGACCCAGCAGAACAGCTCTTTTCAAACATCAGGCGAACATGTAAAAGCAACAAAGGCTCTCCCAGCCTCATGATGTGCAAAATCCCTCGTGGGCAGCCGCCAAGTTAGCACTCCCACAGAAAACATGGTCACCCCTGAAGGCTCGGGGCATGGGGCACCCATGTTGGTGCCAACTGCCCCCAGAGCAGAAGCTGTCAGGGGGTGGGGAGTGGCCCGGGACAGCCTTGGCATCTGCAGCCCCCTGCACAGTGAGGCAGGAACTGGGTGCCTGTTCCTTCCTGGATCAAATCTCCTGGTGTGATTGCATGTGAAAGGAACGATATTGTCCTCTGGTGCACTCCGAGCCTGCCCCGCAAAGAGGAACAAGGCATTGCAAGTGGCAATAACTAGAAAATTTTCTTCAAATATGTATTTCTGGCATGAACTAAAATGCTATTATAAACATACGTTTGAGTGGCAATGCATTGCAGTGACAGAGCCAAGGCATGGGGCTCATAAATCCTATTATAAAAACTATTACAGAGAAAGTCAAATTCTTCTTTGGGAGATATAGAATACACACCAACCAGTGGGTTTTAGATCTGGCCAATGAGGCCTGATGCTAGCCCTTAGGATCTGTTTCTCACAAGAAAAAAATCTTCTTTGAAATACAGTTTTCTTCTGTGCACAGCTTGCAGTTGGCAATGTACGTAAGGTCTCTTTAGTTGTGCAATTTGTAGTGGTGTTTATGTAGTGTGATGGCCTGAGGGTATGAAAAAGGAAGATCAGTAGCGAGGTAACACCTTTTGTTAGATGGAACTGGGATCAATTCCAGGCACGCAGGTTTTGGAGAAAGTCTTTTATCCTTAACTCATTCAACGATTTTGTAAGCTGTAAAGACATTACTATGAAACCAAATAGTAAATAATGCTACTGGAACACATGAGCTGTATGTGGGAAGACTAGGTAAATCCCAGAATAAAAGTAGTTTTTATTTTTGGAAAATATTCTTTCTTATCTGCTGTAGCTACTTCTCTTGCAGACAATTTTCTTTCTAGGACCTACTTAGCTGGCATGAAAAAATCCTTGTATAAAAACACCAGCATCTTTTAAAACAAGCTCCGTGACTGCTCAGAATGTGCTACTTCTGCGTCTCATGGATTTCTCAAAATCTAAACAGATTGTAATCGCGTTTGGTTTCTCTGCGTCACGAGGTGGGAAAAACACGTTCTCTCTGGGCACGGTGCTTGTGTGTGCAGGAAAGCGCTTTATTCACAAAGTTAATAGCAGACCTGTAATATTTCATGTGATATGGAAACAGTCGCACTCTCTTTGAATGGGAAACATCAGCAGAATAAAACATCTGCTCCTTTTATGCATAGCTTTTTTTTCCAAATCCTTGCTATAAAAGCAGTATGTAGATGTGCTTTACGGAGAGAAACTGTATGCCTTAGGATTAGTTTTCTTTGTTTGTAGTCATTAACTTTCCAGCTCCTTTCCTTTATAATTAGCACTTTTGGCCACCTAAATTCAAGCCCATGTTTCGGCCCGGGGATTGCCCTAGTTTAAGCACTGGCAAATGACATCTCGTAAACACACAGTGAGCTGGAGGCACACACTCCAGTACTGCTGACCTCAGTTAAAGCAGGCAACCACTGTGCTGCCGCAGGGCTGGTGCGGTGTGGTACTGGACAGCCCTGTGTCCTGCCAGCAGGCAGAGTGTCTGCATCATGCTGGTTTGTTTCTATGCCGCGTGGTCACGACAGAGAGTGAGAAAAGGAAGGCTGTGCGGAGGCAGCAGAGGAAGCAAGTCACCTCCACACCGCACGCAAGTAGTGGGGAAAAGACTCAACGTTGTTGACTATACTCTTGAGCTGGGCAGAAGAGGAAGCAGCAGCCTTGCCAGCTTCATCCTTCTCACACCCTTCTGATTCTGTAAATTCAGGAGAGACCCTGGCTTGCCAACAGGTCCCGCCTCACAGGCTCTGACTCACCGGCCTCATCTAACAAAACAAAATGAGTCACAGCAGGCGAAGTTCCCGATTGCTTTAGGGTGAGAAGAAGTGGGCTGTGTGAGCCAGTGTTGTGCCACAAGGGTCCACCAAGCAGATACAGAGGTGGTAGGAGGTTTAGTCTTTACAGTTTCATCAGGTGAAAAACGGATGATGTTTGGAAATGTATTTGGAGGAAAAATCCCAGCCCATCAATTTGGCTTTGGCCATATAGGAGTGACTTTTTGTATCCACTAACCTTCAGGATGGTTCTGCTCTACTGTAGGCACAGGTATTTCAGAAAAAGCAGGCTGGTGGCTTTTCTTCCCCACTGCCCCGCAGCTGGAGCAGAGAAAGAGGAGGGAAGAGGGAGACCAGACAGGGCCTCCCAGCAGCTCGTGTCCAGACCTCCCAAAATGTCACTTGGAGGAGATGTGCCAGCCTCACCCTCCTTACCTGCCTTTTTTTTGGAGCAGGTGGTCTGGCACGCTAGGCTGACCTTGATACTCAGAACCTTCCCAACAGCTCTGTGCGAATATGTTGACTTGAGGGATTCCTTATTTTCAAGCATTGACCCCCCAGGTGGAGGTGATCAGCAGAAAACTTTTACCTACTCTTTCAGCATAGCAGAAAAATGCAAAACATTGTGTTTCTGTAATACAGTGCAATTCTGTGTTTCAAGAAATTATTTCTACATGGAAACAACTTATTTTTATAATGCAAAAGATGACTTCTTTTCAGGCTGATTATTGAAACCTGTTCTTTCTGTTCTTAAAAAATCTGCATATTCAGGGACAACATCATCTGTTTATAGGGGATTTTTTTTTTAATTTCATTTTCTTACACGTGAGTGTTGTAAGTATCACCCCTTGTTTTACATTTTTTTAAAAATATCCTTTAGCAGGTTTTCCTGTCCTTCTTTCTCATTCCCAACCTGTTCCTTTTCAGCAGAAGGGAAAATTCACTGGTTTTGCAAAGGGAGGCAGTGAAAAGACTAACTGAATATCAAAGACATATCCAGTTTTGAAATAAGCCCTGCTTCTAGAGTCTCTGCGCATCCCAGCTCACTGCACCAACTGCCAGATGAGACCAACAGGCACATCAAATATGCCACTTTGATAATCAGGAGAAATTAGTGCTCGATGGACATCGGGAATTCCCTTTTTTTAGTGTTAGCTACTACTAAGTCACTCATAATGGAAGTTGTGATAATAGTTTCCCACCGTTTTAAAGCAGTTTAACAGTGACTGTTACCCTGCTATGGGGAACTTGGAAGGAAAGAGAGAGGTGCTCTATTTTTCTTATAAAAAAAAAAAAAGAAAAAAAAGAAAAAAGGGTTCAGCATCTTGAAACAGTGCTTGTTAGTGACCAGTCATCACATTCAGCACAAGCCCTTTTTGAATATCCATGAACAGCTGTGGCAGGCCTTGATGCTTGTCCAAAGGACAACAACATGAATTCTGCTACAAGCAGCAGAAATTTATTTTTAGCTATTAAAAATCAGCCAATTACAATAACAGCCAATGTGAGCTTTACCCAAAAAGTAGAGACCAGAACAGAGTACACCTCTAAGGCAAAGACTTGAAGAGGAAGTGTATTAATTTCTCAAAGAGAGAGCAATGTTTTTACAAATATTTGAAGTCAAACAGGCATTTTTGTTGTTGTTGCAGAAGAAAAGCTTTCTGTCTTATATAAATATGTCTGTCAAGATATTTCCTTTCTGGGAAAATGAACTGTACACACAGTACTCCAGCTCGGTCCAGAGGAAGTTGTGAAGGCTCTGGCCTACCCAGATAAGAAACTTGGGGAATACAGCAGACAGTAGGAGCTAAAGTGAGTAGGCATTGTGGTAACTGGTGAGCAGGGGGCAGATACACTGCTTGGAATCTCAGTATTTCTCCTCCCTAGTCTGGTTTTTGACTTTGCAAATGTATTACCATGTTTTAACAGTTATTTTACGGAGGTGAGCATTAACTGTGTTTAATCCCACACTTTCAAAAAACACATCGTTATTTGCTCAGAGTTTTGAATTATTAATTGGCGAAGCTAATATGTGGTTTTAGGACCCTAACTGCATTTGGGTTCAAGAAAGTTTGCCCTGAAGAAACAACCAACCTTGCAGCCTTTCACATGCCAGTTCACATGAGCTGGGGATTTTGGTTTTAATGTTGTAAAACATTAAGAGAGAAGAGGCATTCATCCAGGATGCAACTGATGAGGAGCCTAAATTATGTTTGGAAACAAAGCAGGCTCAGCGGTGTGTTGGTGCAGTAGCAGGGCACCACTGCATGACAGCAGCTGCCCTCCAGTTTGCAGAGCTGGCTCCAGCCCTGGGATGTCTGCAGGCAGAGAGGAGAGATGGTCCTTGCTTTCCCTGTCAGAGTTTGCTCCTATGGGAGCCCTCAGTATCAAAAAAGCCCGTGCGCCTTACCAAGATTTCTTGGTATCAACAGAAGTGTGGAAAACACTGGTATAAATGACTCATCATTGCCTGTATTAGGAATAATAGAAATATTTTTGGGTATCGAAAAGCACAGTCACCTTATTGTAAAGAATCAAATTCAGTCTTACTTTTTCACTTTTTTTTTTTTTTTTGCATTACATTAACTTTCTAAAGCAAAGTTCATCTCCTCATGAGCCGTTCCTGATCCTTTCCTAGCCCACACCCCTCAACGCTGGTGTCGGTCCGCTTGATCCACCACAGCCCTTGCTGCAACTTCCCTACAGCTGCTCCGAAGGAGGACTCCTGCTGTCCTTCCTAGCAGCAAGGGCTAATCGTGGATGACTGGGAAATTACTTCCGCAGGCTTTTGTTCTGTTTTGCATTGTTGTTTTTCTGGTTTGGTTTGGCTTGTTTTTTTCTCTCTCTCTCTTTAAATTTAAAAAAGAAGTAAAGCCAGAGCTAGCAGAGCACACCAAATCCATGGAAAAATTGCTTTGGACAGCTGTATTTGACTGTGACTTGTGAATAATTTTTTCCAGAGTAAAGTCTGGAATAAGCATTCTTTAGTTCTGCTGTAGCTATTGTGAAGGTTCTTGTTGGATACAAAGCTTTTGAACCCAATCCTGTAAATCCATTCCAGAAAACAGCCTCTACATAGATGAAACCCTATCAATTTTGATGAAGTTTCCCTAAAAGTGCAGCAGCGCACATGTAAACAAGATGCTGCGGGACTAGCTATGAAAAACAGCCATGACTGGGACTGGGACTGGGAACGGGACTGGGACTGGGACTGGGACTGGGACTGGTGCATAAGTCTTATGCTTTTTGGTCTATGAGCAGTCCTAGCCCGGAAAGATTTTGTTTTATCTGTGTTTAATTTTCTACTTGGATTTGAGACTCTGTGTTCACTATTTTATTCATTTCCATTTGAAAATAATTTATGTCGAAAATTATATTTTGCTGCATATGTTTTAGTTTCTAGAAAAAAATACTAAGTGGAAGAAATACTGGAGAGTTTCAGCTGGCCAAGGGCATCACATACAGCTAACCTGGTACCACAACGGTGACAAAATACAGCTCTCTCCAGAACATTATAATGGCAAGGGAGAGAGAAGATCTTTACCTTTCTTTCTTTACCTTAAAGACTCTTTATCCTTCTTTAAAAAGTAAGAATAAACCAAAGAAATATTGTAAAGGCTTGCCTGGTATTTGCTTTTTCTCTTTTACTTGTTCAGCACCCGTGTCTGTTCCAGAGTCCCTGTGCTTGAGGGTCTTTTAGATATTGTCTCACTACAAGCAATTTCTACTACCTCACAACTGAAAAGTAAATGAAATCAAATGCTGGTTTATGAGCCATTGTCTCTGAGATCCTCTTCCTTTCCTCAAAAACTGTTCATTTCTTTAAAGTCCCTTCTGTGAACCCAATAGCAATTTATTGATAAGCAACACAGTCATAAAAAAATCATAAAAAGTTGAAATGACGTCTTGCTAAAATATTCGTTTTTATTCATTTATTCATTCAAAACATTCACCTGCAGTTCTTACACTTGTCTATAATCTCACTTTGCCCTCTAGTGCCCATTCTGTTGTTTCCTGCACTGTAAAGTGCCCTGTTGGCTGAAATACTTCAAAACATATTTTCACTTGATGATGAGATTGTTAAGGATAGTTATGAACCATAAAGGAAGTTTTGGGGGATGAGCTTTTCTGAACAATCAGTGATCCGTGATTTAACATCTTCCCACTTCCAGCAAGTGAGGCAGAAAACCCTGGGATCCTTCATGAGAGGGCAGTTGAAAATATTTCGTGTTAAGTTTCAGTAAAAATGGGGCTGTTTCAATATGGGTTTACTGCATTTCAGAAGTCACCTAGGATATCAGAACCAGAAAGCTCAATAGGCTGAATGTCCTTTTATAGCACGGGCTTGCAGAGGTGCAAAAACAAACGAATAAACAAACAAAAAGCCACCCCAAAACAAAAACAAAACCAAAAACCAAGCAGTGGAAATCAGATTTCTAACAGTCTGACAGACGTTCCAAGTACTGTTAGTTACAAAGCACAAGAAATACACTTCAGGCTATAATACGTCTGGTGGGATCTCACCAGGCAGAAAAATGGCTCTGATTCTTTTCTTTTTCCCTTTAGTCTTTCCGGTTATTCTGGATCATGGTGAAGTTGTTATCAGGTTGTCTGGTATTTCAGCTTCAGACCTGGTATCCGTTGCTCTCAACACTTCCTTTACCTCGCATCCATGCTGGCAGAGAGGAGGGCAGGTATACCCTGCAAAAGAGACCTGTGTCACAGATATGGTACATGACATCTGGACTACCATTGCTATAGCTCTTACCAGTCCATTTTTGTATAGATTCACCCTTGCATTATCAGTGCTTTGAATAATACTGCTACTTCAAATGGCTAGAGACCAGGGAAAACTTTAAAGTGGCTCCTCGCTAGATGCTAGAAGCAACCCCTAGCAATGTCAGCCCTTTGTGACTGACATTTCCTTTCCTTGGGAACTATGGCCATGCCAACTCCGCCCTGTTTCTTTATGCTGGAACCAGAAGCCTGTGTCCAGAGTTCATCAGCTTTGGCTACGGGAAATAGCAGCTTTTTTTTTTTTTTTTTTTAAACATCTTTTTACCATAATTCAATTGGTAACACAGCCTGGATGTAACTCTTCTCCCTCTGACTAACAAATAGCAAGAAACTAGGGAAAACACAATCATTTGAAATGGAGTTAACCAGGGACAATTTCGCAAGGGTAAAATCCTGATTTGGCCTTGCAGAAATCAGTGGACTTTTGCCAAGTATAAGCTGGTTATTTCAAGGAATTTGTTTATATTGCTAATCGAGGCTCTGTGGTTTGGGGGGAAAATTTGCTGGAATACATGTTTCTGTGGGTCAGTTTATGAGCAAAGGGAACGAGGCAGTAGATTTCAAGCAACAATAAAGGACAGTACTGAATGGAAGTGAATTGGAATGGAATCAAATTTGAGAAAGCAGTTAAAGTGAATTGGAAACATAGCAGGATGGAAAGAAAGCCTTCTCCCCAGAAAGTTAGATGAAGGAAAGGTACTTTAATTAAAAGTAAGAGTATGCAACTGAGAAGTTATTGCAGAAGCTATAGTTATTGCAAACAATTTATTGTGTGGATAATTCCTTCTAGAATTACTTTACCTCTTTGAACAAAGCAAACTTAGAATGGACCAAATGTATAAAAAGATACATTCTTAGAAAAGAGCATACAGCACTTGAAAGAATAATAAATAGTATCTACCTAAACCAGGCCCATTTAAATAAACAATACACCACTTTATTTTTGATGAGGACTCATTCAGTACAAATCTAGTAATTCCTCTAAAGCGATGATGTGTAGTCCTTTCACAAATAAATGATTCTCTGTATATCAGTGAAATAGAGATGGAAAGGAACAGCACATTTTCACAGCAGAAAACACCATGCAATAACCTTATTTGTCATAATTATCATCCTTTCCTATGGAGTAACCCTCACTGAAAAGTCATACAGATTATTTTATAGGTAGTATATACATCTTGCTCACCAAATAAACTGACATCGAATAATATATTACATTTTCAAAAATAAATATTAGCAGCACAATCATTTAAATATGATTAAAGAGGGCTAGAAGCTTTTACACAAGATAGACCATAGAAAAAATATTAAATGTAATTAATTTTAAAGCTAAATTATAACAGATCAAAATCTTTGTACCTTAGTTGTAAAGCTTCCTCACGACTTTATCAATCAATTGAAGACATCTCCTCATTTCTGCACGGCTGATCTCCCAGGAGCACAGGTTGTGTTGCTTGTCTTTAAGAAAACAGTCTATCTTTTGGAAATACTTTTTCAGTTTCAGCCTGTTGACTTCTTTACTCCAAAAATACTGGGTCTGCTTCTTGGTTACACATGCCTCCAATTGCTCAATTTGATGATAAAGTCCATTTTGGAATTGTTCTAGAGCTGCCCCATCCCAGGCAGCTAGAGTTAGATTTTTGCTAAAGATGTAGAAGATGTGTTGGAAGATCTCTTCAATGGCCATTTTGACAGTTTCTTTCTGTTTGGGCTTTAAAACCTGCTCAGGAAATCTGAAGGACATTTTCTCTCTTAGACACTGTTGAGGAAACTTTTTGCCCATTTTGTCCAAAAGTTGCAGGCTGTTCTCAATCACTTTTCTTTGCTGTAAAGGAAGGTGATTACAGTTAAGACTTGACATGGTGGTGGTGCACAACAGAATGAGGCCAATTTGTACCAAGCCAAAAGTGTTCATGGTACAGATAAGCTGCTATGCTTCTCCTTTCCTGTGTATGAATCCTAAGAGACAGGCTGGATTGCTTTGAAGGTTATTAATAGGCGTCTCTGTTTCTTCAAAATCTTGAAATTTAATTATTCTGTAGGAGAAGTTTTCTTTCATCATTTTTTGGTTTTTAAGGTCTTCCCCCTTGTGTATGCTTTTGACACTTACCACTTTCATTTTCTGCTTTATGACTTCATTGTCTTTTTTTTGCCACTTTCTTTTTATTTCAGCTGGATTATAGAATGTTATGTATATCTTAGGCTGTATGTGTATCTTAGATCCCTCTTCCTCAAAAATTCTGTGGTAACTGTACTGAGAATTTAAAAGAATATGTTAGAGAAATATCCTTAGTTTCTTAATATTTTAGCAATGGGAAAACATGTTGAAACACAACACTGTCAATGATGGGCCAGGGACCTGCCAAGAACTACTGTTAGCCTCTCTCCTTGACAGGATTTACACTCCCAAAATTCAGCTGAGCTTTCTCTACCTATTTTTATTCAGGGAAATTATTGTCTTTCTCTTCACCTTTCATCCGTTTAAATTCAAAGGACAATAGTCCTTTGAATATATCACTAAAAGACATGTATATATAAAAATATGTGTATTAGTATTAATATAACTATATGTATGTTGACACATGTATGATGGTAATTATACGGGGCCTTTCAGAGACTGTAAGTGCCATGAGAATACAAATATTCACATGGAAACATGTTAGATACTTGGATAAGACACACTTTTTTCTCCATATGATCAATTGAGTAATAATATCAATGCCAGTAGTGCACAAGTCTGAATTCTTATGTTAAATGGAGAGAGAACAAACACAGAGACAAAAAATGCTCTAAAATTCAGCCATTCACTTTCTTTAGCCATATAGTAGAATAGGTCAGCACTATCACAGCACATTGTGAAATCTTGCTCCTGCCTTTGATTTTATTTTGATGAAAGCAAGTCTTAAATTAACATTTAGCCGTTTCTCCAAGCCTTCTGTACAAACATAGCTCACTACAAAGGCAGCCTACAAAGGCAAGTGGATCATCTGGATCAAGACGTCCAGATAAACTGATTTTTTAGTCTGAGATCTGGCTCTGTATTTCTGTGCAGCTGTTGCAATGCCACCCATCACTATGTGGCTGGCTTCATTCTTAGTCTGGTAATCACTCTGAGCAGATTTATGGTACTGTTTTAGGGCTTCCTTTGTGTTCAGCACATATGTATTTGGGAGGCTTTGAAATGCTATAAATTAAGATGAACGCAATTGTTCGCATGAGGAAAATCTTTTGATTTCCTCCTGTTACTTTGATTTCCTCCTGTTACTTAAGCAAGCTTGAGTTGGATGTACTGCCACTGTGAAGAACAAATGAATCCCCTGTCATCACTTTGGAATGGCAGTATTAAACAAAAAGGGTAAGAACAGCCAAAGCAGGACATAAAGTGAGTAAAATGGGACCAAATCTTTTCACTTAGTGGGAATGTTCAATACTTGGAAAAATAGGCCTAAAGTGCATTGCTGTCATTAGATACAAAATGGCCATGGTGACATATTACATGCAAAAATACAGCTGTAGAAGTTATGTACATATTAAAATCATCATTAGATCAATTAAAAATGTACCTAGTTTAAGAAAAATGTTTCATACTACTACAGCACCTTCCGTAAGTTAACTCAAGTATATTTTTCAATGCTATAATCATTATATGATCTTAATTCTTCTACTGATGTTAAACAGACAAACTCGTTCACATTTATTATATCTCCCAGGTACACAAGTTCTTTCTTTCCTCTTCCAAAATACTTTTTACAGGTTTCCCTTTGTACGAAGAGCTGTACATGCCGTTCCCATTTTGTATCTTTTATAACAAAAAATTGTTCTTCCCCACTCAGTTTCTTATCTTTTGTACTGTGCAGAGTAACAATATTGCGTAACTCATGAAAGTCTTCTCTAATCATCCATCTTTATTGCTTAATTCAGAAACAGTTCATTAAAAGTAATTACTGGAAGAGGCAGCTGAGTGCTATGAAGCTGCAGCACAGAATGCTTTTGTTATTTCTCTGTGGTTGAAGCAAAGCCCACTCTAACCTAGAATGAAAAGAGGAAATAGGTTTTCAAAGCACAACTGTATTTCCAAGTAGACCTAATAGATCATTCGTGTAAAAAGATTACCTGATCTGTGATTCCATGCAAGCAACTCTGTCTTAAAAGGTCATCTTGCTGCATGTATTCATTGCAGGAGTGTAAGACTAGAGATAAAAAATATGCACAATTCTGTGAATTTCTACCACCTTCAAATTGCCACAATTCACTTCCCTAAAGGAAGTTTGTGTAATGCAATGAATATTTGGGATGACTATTTGCTGTCCCTTATTACATGGGGTCTTTTACCTCAGGCACCAAGGCAAGCGTTAAGTCTAAGCTACATTTATGCTGGCAAATGGAGCCATGCATGGGAACATTCCTGCAGAATAGAAACGCTGATTCTCCAATCAAAACAACCAGTTCCTCTCAACATTTCATCTACTCTCAGTTTCCTTTCTCCTTTACCTCATTCAAAACACACTGATTTTAAGAGGTCAGCATGCCACCAAGGAATCCAAACAGGCTGAGCTTGTCACCACACACAGTATCTTAATAAGGGAATTTTACATGATTAATACCATCTCTGGAGCCGCTGCACAAGGATGGATAAGGATAGGAAATTTATGTACAAAATCTGCCATATGAGGAATACGTTAGGTAGTTTTAAATGGTTAAAACATGGTTAATTTAGCTTACATGCTACAATTTAATTCACAATCAATATCACAGTCTGCATTAAGAAGATAAGATCTAACTCAGCTATGTGACCTTCCCAACTTGCCATACCATGTAACTGTTTTGTCTTATGCTGGAGTAATTCACATAAGTAATTTGTGTAGTAGATGCTTGCTTTTGCAAAGTATTGTTTCATAAAATACGATTCTACAAATAGAGGCATTAACTAATAACTAACAAAAAATACTACAAATAAAGTTTACCAGAAAAGAGATTTAACAGAGCAGTCCTCAATGAAGCAGCAGCAAAGGGAATTATCAAAACCTACCTTTTAGAAGCATGGTAAGTTAAAAATAAAATATTACAATTTCCCTTTATGACACTAAAGATTTGTTGCCCTACTTATAAAATATACTGTGGGTTTGCCAGCATTTTTTTTTTCTGCATAAAGAGGAGCAGGACCTAAACTCCATTTTGTAAGAAACTAAATTAACTGGAGTATATTTAATTTCTTGTGTTGACAACTTGGACACCAGCACTCACCAAGGGTGTCTTTTTGACCTCACTGAGGCTCTTGCATCTTGCTACATGAGCAGTCAAAACCACTGGGCATAGACAGGGTCTTTGGCTGCCTTGCTGGATGTGCCTTGATTTACCAGGCTGAATGGGCATTTGCTGTGTAGGAATACTCAGACTTAAACTCCTGAGTACACATGGCCTTCATTTTTTAGTAAGTAAATTTTTAAAGAATTACCGGACTATGACCAACAGCTGCTTTCATAAAATAGAGGAACTCTCACACTCATTTTATACTGAGAAAAATTACAGGTCATAGAATCATAGATTATCCTGAGTTGGAAGGGACCCACAAGGATCAGTGAGTCCAGCTCCTAGGTCCCCAAAGGACCACCCAAGAAATCAGACCATATGTCTGAGAGCACTGTTCAAACGCTTCTTGACAGAAGCAAATGCACAAGATAAAAACGATTTTAAAACTCTTCTATTTATCACAAAAAGTCAGACACTATCAGAGATAGGTAAGCATGGGAATAGAGCTTTTATTGAAATCTAAACAGAATAAAGGCTGCCCTGGAGAATACCATGACAAAAGCCATAAAAATATTTGAGTATATAAAAGAAAAATGGGAAAAAAATAAATCCATATATAGATAAAACACTGAAAAATAACCTAAAAAAAAAAAAGGAGAGGCAAGTATATAAGCAAATTCGCAAAAATACCTGAGGCAGATGGAATTTTACAGTTACAGAGACAAATAGCAAAATTCAGCTCAGACCATTTTGGCAGGTCACAGGCAGTTTGTTAGCATGATGCATTTAAAGGCCAATTTTTTCCTTTCTATAGCATCACAAGGGTGATGAACACCAAATAGTGTCCCCTGCAGAAAGTTCTGAGGCAGCAGAGCAGGGTAGTTGGCTCCTGGAGGTGCAAGTCTGGGCTGAAGGAGTAAAGAGAACCAGTGTAGGGCATGGTCCTGAAAAGAAGAAACATCTGGGAGAGGAAAGGGAACCAACTGCAGCCTTAAGAGTATTTCCAAGGGACCCAAGCTCCTCTCTCGCCCATCTGCCCTGCTGCCCCAAGCTGTAGCTGACCCTCTGCACAGCGACAGGAACAGAATGATAGCGTCCATTAACATGTGGCACCGTGACTGGTGTCATCGCCAAAATTTCGGGTTCTTTGGCGACAGGAAGCCTTACATGACACCAGGCTTGCTGGCTTCGGACGGGATTCATCTTTCCCAATGGGGGAAGAGGGTCCTTGGTCATGAGCTGGCAGGGTTCATTGATGGGGCTTTAAACTAGATTCGATGGTGGAGGGGGATATCATCAGGGATGCTAGCGGTAAGGTAAAGGATGACATGCCATCCCGCTCACGCCAGCTGAACACCAGAGCCAGCAGAGGATGCCCAGAGCCTAGAGAGGGAACAGAGTTTAACAGGAGAGCTGCTGTGGGCCCACATGGACGAGTTATAGTTGCCCCATCCAGAAAGGCAGATGCATTGGGAGCCCAACTCAAATGCCTCTACGGAAATGCACGCAGCATGGGGAATAAACAAGGGGAACTGGAGGTGTGCGTGCAGTTCCAGGTCTGTGATCTTGTCGCAGTTCCTGAGACAGGACTGGACAGCTCTCATGACTGGAATGTGGCCATGGACAGCTTTATGCTTTTTAGGAAGAACGGGCCAGGAAGGTGAGGTGCTGGAGTTGCTCTTTACATGAGTGAGCGACTGGAATCTATGCAGCTCTGCCTGGGGGGTCGAAGTGCAAGTCAAGAGCCTCTGGGTGAGGATTAAAGGGCAGGACAGCAGGGGTGACATCGTGGTGGTGGGTGTTTACTACAGGCCGCCGGATCAGGAAGAGGAAGTGGATGAGGCCTTCTACGGGCAGCTGCAAGTTGCCTCGCATTCACAGGCCCTGCTTTTTTTGCAACCCTGGATTTCAAGAGAGCAAACTTTGACCTCTTCAGGGACCTAATTGGAGGACTCCCTTGGGCCAGGGCCCTAGAGGAAAAGGGGGCCCAGGAGAGTTGGCTAATAGTCAAGCACCACTTCCTCCAAGCTCAGGATCCATGCATCCCTACAAGGAAGGAGACAAGCAAGGGGGGCAGGAGACCTGCGTGGATGGGCAATGAGCTCTTGGGAAAACTTAAACAGAAGAAGGAAGCGTACATGATGTGGAAGAAGGGACAGACCACGTGGGTGGAATATAGGAACATTGTCAGAGAATGCAGGGATGCAATGAGGAAGGCTAAGGCCTGCTTAGAATTAAATTTAACAAGAGACATCAAGGATAACAAGAAGAGCTTCTTCAAATACATCAGCAGTAAAAGGAAGACTAAGGAAAACATGGGTGCGCTGCTAAATGAGGCGGATGCCTTGGTGGTGGCGGATACAGAGGAGGCGGAATTAGTGAATGCCGTCTTTGCTTCAGTCTTCACTGCTAAGGCTAGTCCCCATGCACTACCGGAAACAAGAGAGAAAACCTGGAGAGAGGAAGACTTTCCCCTGGTTGAAGAGGATTGGGTTAGAGGTTATTTAGGCAAGCTAGACACCCACAAATCTATGGGCACCAATGGGATGCACCCAAGGGGGTGAGTGAGTTGGTGGATGTGATTGCTGGGCCACTTTCTATCATCTATCAGTGGTTAGGATCATCCGGAGAAGTCCTGAATGACTTGTTAATGTGATGCCCATCTATAAGAAGTATTGTAAGGATGAACTGGGGAACTACAGGCCTGTCAGCCTGACCTCGGTGCCAAGAAAGGTGATGGAGCAGATGGTCTTGAATGCAGTCACACGACACATGCAGGACAACCAGGGGATCAGGCTCAGTCAGCATGGGTTCATGAAAGGCAAGTCCTGCCTGACCAATCTCATCTCCTTCTATGACCAGGTGACCTGCCTGGCGGATGAGGGAAAGGCTGTTGATGTAGTCTACCTAGAATTCAACAAGGCCTTTGTCATGGTCTCCCACAGTATTCTCCCAGAGAAGCTGGCAGCCCACGGCATGGACAGGTACACTCTTTGCTGGGTTAAAAACTGGCTTGACGGACAGGTCCAGGGAGTGGTGGTGAATGGAGTGAAATCTGTCTCGCGATCGGACACGAGTAGTGTTCCCCAGGGGCTGGTGTTGGGGCCCATCTTCCTTAACGATGATTTGGACAAGGGAATTGAGTGCTCCCTCAGTAAGTTTGCAGACGACACCGAGCTGGGGGGAAGTGTCAATCTGCTGGAGGGTAGGAAGGCCCCGCAGAGGGACCTGGACACGATGGGTTGATGGACAGAGGCCAATGGGATGAGGTTCAACATGGCTGAGTGCTGGGTTCTGCACTTTGGTCACTACACCCCGTGCAACACTTCCCACCTATCTGATGCTTTGGAGGATGTGTGCAGATCTGTCAGCTGAGACTAAAAGGGATGTAGTTTTGAGAACTGGCCCTGGCTAGTAAGCCATCCTCCTTCTGTTGGCACAATCCTCATGGGAAGGGTGATATAGACATTTAGAGGAGGAATTTTTCCTACTACCAGAAGTTATCTGGACATCACAAGCTAGCAGCAGTGGAAATAAAATGGATGAGGAAATGATGAAAGGGGGACTGTGATGGTTCCTCTTCCTTTCTTAGTTAAGTCCCACTTTGGGAAGCAATAAATACCAGAAATGCAGGGGGAAAAAAAAAAAAGGAAAAAAAAAAAAAGCCCTTGTTAAAGAATTCTTGCAACTACCTTGTGGGTGATCTCTCTCCATGCCATTTGTCATTTTCCTTCCAGCTAACTTGGGGAAAGTCATGTGGACATCCCCTCCATGCACACGCATGGAGAGAGACTTCACCTGTCCCCCTGTGTGGTGCCTCAAAAAAGCTCCACATCAGCTGGGTTCTGCTTCCCAAGTGGTGGTGTCGTGCTGGCTTCCCACCATATACTTGGGTTCCTAGGGCATGGTGGGGGACTCTTCACGCCCTGACAAAATACCTCATCCCTTTCATAACATGGCCAGTACCACCTAACACACCTGGTCCTGGCTAGGTGTCCCCAGGTTGCCATCAGACCATTTGGTTCTCCTGAAACCACAATGTCCCAACAGTATTCCCAGCCACACCACAGTGAGGACTTCCTCCAGTACCTCCCTACACCTGAGGAACCTTGGGCCACCTGACACCTCCACAGTCCCCCATGTCCTGACTGCCCTATCTGCTTCCAGCTACTGTGAAACACCAGTGCCCAGTTCTCAGGTTTGGGTACCCGCATGAAGGTTGCCCACAGCCCTTACACATAGCACAAGCCTTCACATGTGTGTGTGCTTCCACATGTCTCCCACAGACTGGGCCAGAGCACCAGGGTGCCATGTGTCTGGCAGAGCAGAAGACTGTGCTTAGGAGGGCACATAGGACAAGGAAAGGCTATAGCTGATCCTCTCTTTTCGCTTGGTTAGGAGACACCCCTGGAGCTCACAAAAAGTGGCAAGCCTGACAAAGGCCTCTGCTTGAGGCAGGCAGAAACTGGCAGCTCATAGAGGGCTGGTGAAATGACAGCACTCTGTACCACATTAACAGACACATCCCACTGCTCTGGTTTTGTTGTTGTTGTTGTTGTTTTTGTTGGTTGGTTGGTGTTTTTTTTGTTTGTTTTCTTGTTTTTTAATTTTAATTCTTGTTACTAGAATGTCCCGAAAGGTTCCTGCACAGCGGCATTTTTTTCGATTATCTTTCCATGAATCTGCACCCAATAAATGCAGGTATACCCTGCTTTTCCCCAGTTGCTCTGAATGACATATACTTTTTTCATATACTGAAAGGCACTGGGGGTCTTGTTCTGCAAAGTAAAGAGAGGAAAAGTGTCACTCCAGGGCTGGAAAGAGCCACAGTGGTCTACAAGTGTCTTCCTCTGCCAGCCTGGCCCCTGCTCTGGGACCAGCTCCCGCCTTGGCTGAGGAGATGCTTTCTCTCTGCTTCCCTTCTCCCACACCTGGCCTCTAGAGCAGGGTGGGCAGGATCCCTGATACCAAGGGAAACAGGGCCATGGGAATGTTTTGCTGCAGAGCAAGGTATTAGCTGTCCTCCCTGCCACCTCCTGACCAGCTGGTGCTTGATCCCTGTCCTGCCACCCCTTCCCTTCCCTGTGTCCTCTGTGTGGGCCATGTGGCTGTGGACCACTCCTGCACATGGGGTATCTATGTGTGCTACTGCGAACAGTCTCGCCCTGCCTGTCACTGTCTCTGGTTCCACCAGTACACTTCTGAGTTGGATTGGCCCCATGGCTGCTCCAGTGACTCCAGCTGATACGTCCAGCACATTTACACTAATAACAGCAGCAGGTGAATACTCACTGAAAGCAGCTATGACCATCAAGGAGAGGACTGTCATGGTCCTCTTCTTCAGCGTGACAATATCTTACTGGAAAAGGATAGACTCCTGATGTTACCAGTGCTCAAGAAGTGTGTTTGACCCCTTTAGGGGGTATTTTCTCTTACAAACTGAGAATGAGTAATTTTTGAAGTCATCTGCTGTCAAAGAACTGACAGAACAGACCCCAGAGGTGCAGGATTCCTGTCAGCCCGCTTCAGCATGTCAGGCAGAATGGGCTGAGAGGAAATGCTACAAGAGCACCCTCAGAAAAGAGCACCCTCAGAAATTCGCTTTCCTCCTCTGGGAAGAAATCAAACAGAACTGTGAAAACCTAACCAGGGAAAGACACACTTGGGCTGTCTTTGTGGTCCACCTGACTTCTCTTTTGCTAAGGAGGCTGACTGTGTAATATTTGAGAAGAAACTCTTCTTGTATTGGTGTGTCCTCCACAGGGCCGTGTGTAGCAGCAGCCATTTAGTATGCCTCTCACCAGCCTCTGCAGCTCCATACCACCTCCGCCAAGCCAGAAGCCGGTAAAAGCAGTGGTGAAGCCTCCCCCGGCAGGGGCCCAGCCCTGACACCAAACACTCCTTAAGCTACGCTTAAGTTAACTCCCTGGTGGCTGAGGTTTTGGCCAATGACCTATGCACACAGAGATAAACTGCAGCCCTGGCAGCATCCAAGCTGGTGCCAGTGAGAGCCGTGGCCTCCTAGTGGGGAGCACCGCCAGCCTCCCCTACCTACCCTGACCCAACTGGCATCCCCGACTCTATGGCAACTTTGTACAGGTACTGGACTCACACGGTGGAGATGCTGGTGCTGATGCGTCCCTGGAGGTAAACTGGGGCAAGAGTGTGGCGGTAACAAATACAGAGAACCATTCCTGGCAAAGATGCAGAAAAAAAGCCTGAGGATACTTCTCCAGGACACCTGCATGGGAATGAGTCAGACCCCTGCAGGGAGCTGGGCCTCAAGACTCGATCTGGCACTTGTTTTCCCAAGAGAGGAAGACCTCCTCCAACCTCCACAGCACAAAGACTTTTTGCTCCTGATGTCTCTGCCTGGCTGCCAGGGAGGTTAGAAGGACCCACAGCCTCCCCACACAGGCCTGCAGGCTAAGCAAGGGATTTGGGGCAGGAGGAGAAGCGTGGTGGGGAGAGCTTCTTTACACTGACTGGTATGCAGGTAACAGGCCTGTGGGGCCATGGGAGCTCCTGCCCTGAGCGTCAAAAAAGGAATGCTGTGAAACAGCTCTGTGTTGGCTCCCAGGCCAGGTGGCATCTCTTTGCAGACAGCAGGAGCTCCCTCAGTGGCAGAAGTGGGAGATGGGAAGGGCCCCACAGGCGCTTCAGCGGCTCCCCCTCCTGCTGGAGCTCCCATCCAGTGCATCCATGCTACTGCTTGCAGCGGGCGAATACTCACTGAGAGCAGCTGCAAAGGTCAGACAAAGGAGCGTGCAGAGCCTACTCTTCCTTTTGGTCATCTCTTTCCTGAAAAAGGGAAAGGGAGTCCTGGTGTTCCCTGTGCTCAGGTTTTGGAGCAGACCCCTTTAAAGAGGAAATGACACGTTGAGAAGCAGCAATTTTGGAGGTTGGCCACTGACAAAGAACCAGCAGAGCATCCCCCCAAGCACCAGGCTTTCTCTAAGCTACCTTCAACACCATGAGTAGAGCTTGCCAAAAAATTTTTCCAATAGCACCTCCAGAAAAGGCGTTGCAGTAATCCAGGGCAGAAAGCAGGTCTACCAAGGGAAAGCAGCTCTTGGTCAGGCTTTGTAGTGTGCTTTATTTTTCCTCTGCTACGGAGGCAGACCTTGTTATACTTGAGATGAAACACCTCTTGTTTTGGGACATCCTCCACTGGGAGGGCGTAGCAGATGCAGCCATTTACTGCTCCACTACTGCAACTCTCACAGCCCCCCACCCTCACTTCCCAGCCAGAGGCCTGGATGATAGGTTTTGTCTACTGTCAAGTGTGAGTATGAGGACTTGGCTCCCATTCTCTCCCAGGCAGCTGCCATAGTCCTACCGGCACCCAGCCTGCTGCCAGTGAGAGCCACAGTCTCCTGGTGGGGAGCACCGGCAGCCTTCCGTACCTGCCCTAACACACTGTCATCCATGACACTATGGCCACATCAGAGAGGTGCAGTACTCACACAGTGAAGAAGCTGGTGCTGAGGTGTCCCTGGAGGTAGACCAGGGATGAAGTTGGAGTGTATACAACCCAGAAGACCATTCCTGGCAAAGATACAGAAAAAAAAAGTCTGAGGATCCTTCCCAAGGACACCTGTCTGGGAATGAGTCAGACCCCTGCGGGGAGCTGGGCCTATGCGCAGCCTTCCAGGGGCAGTGGCAGGGGCAAGGGCAGGGGCTGTGGCAGGGTTGTGGTTATGTCCTGGAGGGCTAGCAGCCCGGCAGTGGGGCACCAAGGGCCAGGCAGGATCCCCTCACAGGCATTGCATTGATGGCATGTCCTGGGTAAGAGGTCAGCTTGAGGCTTTGGCCTTGCAGCTCCTGTAGTACTTGGGTACCCCGTGCTTGCTGCACCATCCTACAAAGCCTTGGCAGAATGAGGCAGCGCAGAACTTACCCTGAATTTCTGCAGCGTCACAAGAGCAGCTGGCTTGGCCTCGCTGCATCATGCCCTGGGCCTTCTGAGCATATGTGAACCTATAGGAGGAAAATGACAGAGCCCTGCTGTGCAACGTCTCAACGTCATGGGAGCTAAGGCAGGCTGAATCGGCAAGTGTGGAGGCGCTGGCTAGAAAGCACATCTTAGGAAGTCTCCCAGGAGATATCCCCACCACAGTGAAAACTGGCAGAAGCAAGAGCAGCCAGGCAGCACCTCACTCCATGTTCCCTTGGCACCCTGAGCCTGTGCCAGCAGCAGCACCAGTGCAGTTGAGTGAGGAACCTGGAAGTGCTTTCAGCTGAACTTCTTCCCTGCCCACAGTAGGCTTCCTGGGAAGACCCATGGCTGTTGCTCTGCACCGAGCCCTCTTGGCAACCCCGCCATGTCCTGTTCAGCCGCACCGTATCTCTGCTTGTGCAGCCCACCAACTCATGTCCCCAGGATTAACAAACCCTGACAGGGTGCTGACAGCTCCTCTGCTTGCTGGGGATCTCGGTGCCCCTCATGTTCATCCCCTGACACCTGTCAGGGAATGAGTCAGACTCCTGCAGGGAGCTGGGCCTATTCACAGCCTTCCAGGGGCAGGGGCAGGGCTGTGGTTATGCCCTTGAGAGCCAGCCGCCTGGCAGTGGAGCACAGAGGGACAACTCATGTCTCCAGGAGTAACAAACCTCCCTCCTACCTGCTCTGTGGAACCTTGCAGGTCCTGGTTTCTGCCCCTGCTGGGTTGCTGCCAGCTCCTCTCCTTGCTGGGGATCTCAGTGCCCCTTGTGGTCTTGGGGGAGCCTTTCTCCTCCCCAGGGCACAGAGAAACCAAGCTCTCTCCCAGCTAATGTCACCTCCCCTTCAGCTACAGCAATGTTGCTGACCCAGGGCAAAGACACACAGCAAAAGCCCCAGACCAATCCCCAGAAAAAGCGCGCCTCCCACGGGCACACAGCCACTGGGACAGCACGAGCTCCTCCACCAGGAGGAGCACGGTTCATGACACCGTAGTAATTTCAACTACTGCTAAACAATGCAGTGCTTCCCGAGCGCCAGGTTTCCCTGGTTTCTCAGTGTGCCCACTGAGGAACGTAGTCTCAGGGTAGGCAAGAAGCTGGGAGAGGACAGAGCTGGCACAGCTGACCCAAAACGACCAAAGGGCTAGTCCATGCCATTTAATGTCTTGCTCAGTGAGACTGCGGTTTTAGTCCTTCCAAATTGGCCATTGCTTGGAGATTGCCTGAGCAGTGGCCTGCTTGTGGTAGGTGCTGAGTGTCTGCCATCGCACTCTTTTTTTTTTTCTTCCCTGTTTTCCTTCACTCACTAAACTGTCTTTATGACAGCCATCAGGTCGTCTTGCGTTTGCTCTTACCATTCCACCCCTCAGCCCGCGGTGGGGGGAAGAGGGAACAGCTCTGCGGGTGTCCGTTCAGTCTCAACCCCCTTCACCTGTTCAGGCGGGTGTTGGCCTCGTGCTGATCGCAACTGGCAGTGCTGTGGGAGTGCGCAGGGTGGGGAGGGGTGGCGTGCTGGCAGCGCAGGAGGAGTTGGGGGCTGCCCTGAGCCGGTCACAGCAGTGTCCAGCTGGCTCAGCAGCAGACACCACCAACCCACCACTCTGAACGGGCCAGCAGGTTTCCTCCTCCAATGCTCAGGGAATGAATGCCTGGGCAGGTCAATGGCAGGCACCCTCCACACCTCCTTGTGCTCCTGAGGGCCTCCTCACACCTCTCGGATCCCCTCAGTGCCCCCCCCCGCCACCTAACCCAGTCTGGGCCCCCTCCACCCAGAGTCCCCTGTGCGGCTCGGGCTGGGCAGAGATGGAGGCCAGACCCTGTGAGTAGGGAGGGCACCATAAGGTGAGGGTGTGGCCAGAGGAGGGCCTAAACCTGGCCCTGGCCCTGCGGTGCCAGCCTGCCTCCAGCACCAGGGGCTGCACAGGCAAAAGCAGAGCCACGGCGCCCTCTGAGGGGAAGGGGGCATTGCTGTGAGGAATCATGGCCTCCAGATAGTGACTGGCAGCAACGCCATCCTGGGGCAAGGTGGGGGCACCTGGAGTGCCAAAATGTTAGCGTTCATGAAGACACATAATCCACAAAGTGATTATATGAAGGTGCTTTATTAGGCGCCGGAAGTTAGGGGCATGCCTGCCCAAATCTAACTTCGTCTGATTCGTTCTCTTAGTTCTCTTTTATCTCCTAAGATATTGTATATGCATTATGTTTCACAACTCATCTATGCATGTTCATTTCCTAGCTCCACCTAGCCTCGCTTCATATGGTAATTATCAGTCCTTCTGCGCTTGCATACTACTCTCTGGTGGTCGTCCGGGTGGTCATTGGGATGAAGTAAGATGTCTTCATCAGAATTGAACTTTTTAAACTTTTCTTCTTACGCATGCTCTCTGAGCCCTCGGTCTAAGTCCAAACCGCAAGGTTGGTTTGATCCAGTTCCCAGGGTCCAAGAGACCCCAGTTATCTAGATGTCTTGCAAATTGGGCATTCTTTTAATCCTCCTTACTCCTCATCATGAATCGGTTTATTCTCTCATGCTACCCTTGCACATATATTTTGTATCTTCCAAGCGCAGCCCCGGAACAGTACATCGCAAATGTAACATATTAAGCAATATTGTATTATTTCATCTTCTATTACTAACAAAAAGACTAAATGTCTTTTATGTGTCTCTTATGGCAGCGTTGTCTCCTTTAGTTACATTCGGAGAACACTCGGGGTCAGAGTGAAAGTGAGGAATTTCTGTGTCAGGCAGAAATAGGCTGCTTGGAGAAAGCCTACGAAACAGTAGTGCTCTGCATCACATTAACTGACACATCCCACTGCTCTGTGTTTGGTTTTTAATTCTTGTTTCTAGAATGTCCCCAAATGTTCCTGCCCAATGGCATTTGTTTCCATTATCTTCCCATGAATCTGCACCCGACAGACATGTGTACACACGTGAAACAGCTACGTCAGACCCAGCCAGGAGAAGGGCCCTTGCAGTAGAGAAGTACAACCAGCAGCCCCTGGCTAGAGGCTGACCATGTAGTACTTGAGAAGAAACTCCTCTTGTATTGGTGTGTCCTCCACAGGGCTGTGTGTAGCAGCAGCCATTTAGTATTCCTCTCGCCAGCCTCTGTGGAGGACTTGTTAGTGTTAGGTCAGAGGTTGGACTAGGGGATCTTGTAGGTCTCTTCCAACCTAAATGATTCTGTGATTCTGTGCCCTTGCCCTGCAGAGACAGCACTCCTGTAGCTGAAGGGGAGGGGACATCAGCTGGGAGAGAGTTTGGTTTCTCTGTGCCGTGAAGAGGAGAAAGGCTTCCCTAAGATCATGAGGGGCACCGAGCACAAGCCTTTCTTTGCACAAGCCTTTTTTTTAGACAAATTATTTTCTTTGGAACAGTAAAAACTTGCATCCCTCTCTTCAGCTGGTACAAGAACCTCAAGGATATTCTTAGTGTCTTAATTTTGTCTGCAAAATATTATGTCCAGCTATTCATCAAATCCATTAATTGGATCTTAATTAATTGGATTTTAATCCAATTAAATCCAATAAAATCCAACATAAACAAACAGCCCACTATCTTGAAAAGCAAAGAAATGTTTCCTAATGCCTGGCCCTCCCCTGGCACAGCTCCGTGCCGTGCCCATGCACCCTGCCATCAGTGACCAGGAGCAGAGATCAGCACCTCCCTGCTGCTTCCCCTCCTCAGGGAGCTGCAGGGAGCCGTGGGGTCGCCTCTCAGCCTCCTCTTCTCCAGGCTGATCAGCCCGAGTGTGCGCAGCCTCTCCTCACGGGCATGCCCTCTGGGCCTCCTGCCGGCCCTACTGCCCTCCTATGGACACCTTCAAGTACCTGAACACCCTTTTTATGCTGTGGAGACCAAACTGAATTTCATTCCCTGGAATTAAATTAAACAGGTTTGAAACCCCCTGTTAAAATTCCAGCCTACAACCACGTTCAAGGGGAACTAACAAAGAAAATTCAGTGCTGCTTAAGCAAGTGCAATTTCTTTTTTTTTTTTCTTTAATAGCAGCAATGAACTTACGCATGTTGAGCAGCACAGGAGCAAATAGTTTTTAAGTTTGGTTCTATTGAGTTATGTCACAAAATATAACTTAACTAATCCAGAACCCAACAAAATAGGACAATAAAGAAAGAGCTACTTTGTCTTACGCATTCTATCATGGCATAGAGAAAGCTGGCCATTCCAAGACCAAAGTCTATTCTGTGGATGCTAGCTGCTATTTGGTTTCTCTTAGAATTCAGACAAAGGAGGTTATACTAGCAAAACTGAACAGACTCTCCTCATCCTACGGAATACCAAAACATTCTTTCAAAGTTCAGACACCCTAATGCTCCAAGGAGAGCAAAAGCTGAACATTTCTCCCTTTAACTCCATTGTTAACTTGTAAAGGAGTAGTACTTGTTCTGTGTTACATGGCACTTCAGAAAGTTCCAACACCTGCTACTAAAAAATTGGCTGAGTGAAATAAAGCCACATACTGCCAGAATTCTTTACAGACTGGATTCCAAACTCAAGAGCAGGTTAGGAGAAATGGCTCTGTCTTCATTTCTGCTTTGCCACATGAACTCTGAGTCAACCCATCCCTCTACCACCAACCCTCTGGACCACTCTTCCTCCACAGGGAAAGAATAAAAGTAGAAGAAGAAGCAATCCTGAATTTTCTCTCACTCCTACAACAAATAAGGCAAACAGATGAGCTTCACATCAACATTTAGTTTTGTGTGTCATCCACAAAAGAAGTTCTTCCTCATATGGAGATGAAACCCCCTGTGGTTCAATGTATACCCATTAACCCCTGTCCTATCACTGGCCACCACTGAGAAGAGTTTGACCCCATCCTGTTTATATTGTCCCCTCAGGTATTTGTAGACGTTGGTAAGATCCCCTCTCAAACTCCTCTTCTCTGAGCTAAACAGGCCCAGATCACTTGGTCTTTCCTCATAGGACAGATGCTCTAATCCCTTAATCATTTTTGTGGCTCTGTGCTGGACCATCTCTAGAAGTTCTGTGTCCCTCTTGTACTGGGGAGCCCAGAACTGCACGCAGTATTCCAGGTGTGGCCTCACCAGAGCTAAGTAGAGGGAGAGGATCACCTCTCTCGACCTGCTGTCCACACTCCTCCTGATGCAGGCTAGGATCCTACTGGCCTTCTTGGCCACATGGGCACACTGCTGGCTCATGGTTAACTTGTTGTCCACCATAACTCCAAGGTCCTTCTCCACAGAGATGCTCTCCAGCAAGTTAGCCCCCAACCTGTACTGGTGCTTGGGGTTATTCCTCCCCAGTTGCAGGATCCTGCACTTGCCCTTGTTGAACCTCATGAGGTTCCTCTCCGCCCAACTCTCCAGCCTGTCCAGGTCCTTCTGAATGGCCACACAGGCCTCTGGTGTGTCAGCCACTCTGCCAAGCTTTGTGTTGTCTGCAAAGTTGCTGCAGGTACACTCTGTCCCTTCATCCAGGTCATCAATGAGTAAGTTGAATAGCACTGGACCCAGTACTGAGCCCTGGGGGGTCACCTAGCCACAGGCCTCCAATTAGACTCAGCACCATTGAGCACAACTCTCTGAGCTCTGCCATCCAGTCAGTTCTCTATCCACCCCACTGTCCACTCATGGATCCCACACTTCCGGCACTTGCCCAGGAGTATGTTATGGGAGACAGTGTTGAAAGCCTTGCTGAAGTCAAGGTAGACAACATGCACGGCTCTCCTCTCATTCATCCAGCCAGTCGTCTCATCATAGAAGGCTATCAGGTTGGTTAAACACGACTTCCCCTTGATGAATCCATGTTGATTGCTCCTGATCTTTTCTTCCATGTGCTTAGAGGTAGCCTCAAGGATGAGCTGTTCCATCACCTTTACAGGGATGGAGGTGAGGCTGACTGGCCTGTAGTTTACTGGGTCTTCCTTCTTCACATTCTTGAAGACTGGAGTAATGTTGGCTTTTTTCCAGTCCTCAGGCACCTCTCCTGTTCTCCAAGACCTTTTGAAGATGATAGAGAGTGGCTTAGCAATAACGCCTGCCAGTTCCCTCAGCACCTTTGGGTGCATCCCATTGGTGCCCATAGATTTGTGGGTGTCTAGCTTGCCTAAATAACCTCTAACCCAATCCACTTCAACCAGGGGAAAGTCTTCCTTTCTCCAGGTTTTCTCTCTTGTTTCCGGTAGTGCATGGGGGCTAGCCTTAGCAGTGAAGACTGAAGCAAAGACGGCATTCACTAATTCCGCCTCCTCTGTATCCGCCATCACCAAGGCACCCGCCTCATTTAGCAGCGCACCCACGTTTTCCTTGGTCTTCCTTTTACTGCTGATGTATTTGAAGAAGCTCTTCTTGTTATCCTTGATGTCTCTTGTTAAATTTAATTCTAAGCAGGCCTTAGCCTTCCTCATTGCATCCCTGCATTCTCTGACAATGTTCCTATATTCCACCCACGTGGTCTGTCCCTTCTTCCACATCATGTATGCTTCCTTCTTCTAAGTTTTCCCAAGAGCTCATTGCCCATCCACGCAGGTCTCCTGCCCCCCTTGCTTGTCTCCTTCCTTGTAGGGATGCACGGATCCTGAGCTTGGAGGAAGTGGTGCTTGACTATTAGCCAACTCTCCTGGGCCCCCTTTTCCTCTAGGGCCCTGGCCCAAGGGAGTCCTCCAATTAGGTCCCTGAAGAGGTCAAAGTTTGCTCTCTTGAAATCCAGGGTTGCAAAAAAAACAGGGCCTGTGAATGCGAGGCAACTTGCAGCTGCCTGTAGAAGGCCTCATCCACTGCCTCTTCCTGATCCGGCGGCCTGTAGTAAACACCCACCACCACGATGTCACCCCTGCTGTCCTGCCCTTTAATCCTCACCCAGAGGCTCTTGACTTGCACTTCGACCTCCTAGGCAGAGCTGCATAGATTCCAGTCGCTCACTCATGCAAAGAGCAACTCCAGCACCTCACCTTCCTGGCCCATTCTTCCTAAAAAGCATAAAGCTGTCCATGGCCACATTCCAGTCATGAGAGCTGTCCCCTCCTGTCTCAGGAACTGCGACAAGATCACAGACCTGGAACTGCACGCACACCTCCAGTTCCCCTTGTTTATTCCCCATGCTGCGTGCATTTCCGTAGAGGCATTTGAGTTGGGCTCCCAATGCATCTGCCTTTCTGGATGGGGCAACTATAACTCGTCCGTGTGGGCCTACAGCAGCTCTCCTGTTAAGCTCTGTTCCCTGTCTAGGCTCTGGGCATCCTTTGCTGGCTCTGGTGTTCAGCTGGCATGAGCGGGATGGCATGTCATCCTGTACCTTACCGCTAGCATCCCTGATGATATCCCCCTCCACCATCGAATCTAGTTTAAAGCCCCATCAATGAGCCCTGCCAGCTCATGACCAAGGACCCTCTTCCCCCATTGGGAAAGATGAATCCCGTCCGAAGCCAGCAAGCCTGGTGTCATGTAAGGCTTCCTGTTACCTAAGAACCTAAAATTTTGGCGATGACACCAGTCACAGTGCCGCATGTTAATGGATAGTATCCTTCTGTTCCCATTGCTGTCAGTACTGGGGAGAATGGAGAAGATGACTTGCGGACCCAAGTTCCTGATCATCTGTCCCAATTCCCTGAAGTCCCTTTTGATTGCTCTCGGACTATGCTTTGCCATTTCTCCTCCCAGATGTAGGACCAGCAATGGGTAATACTCTGAGGATCAAACCAAGCCGGGAATTCTCCTGGTGACGTCTGTAACCCAGGCCCCAGGAAGGCAGCAAAATTCCCTTAGAGGATGGTCCTTCTGTATGTTGGACCCTCTGTTCCCCCTACCGTGGAATTACCACAACTAAACCCCACCTTTTCTTCCTCCTGTCTGCAATCGTGATACAGGGGTTAGCCTTTCTGACCCTAGCAATATCTCTGGTGCAGGGGAATCATTGCTTTCTCCATCCATCAATTGCCTTTCAGCCTCCAGGGCCTAGTACCTGTTGCTCAGGTGTACATGATAGGGTGAGATGGGTGAAGGCGGATTTCTCCTGCCACCTCAAGTCTGGACTTGTTTCCAGTCGTTCACATCTTTGCAGCTTCTGCCTTGTGTCTGCTGAGGGACGGATACTGCATTCCCTTCTCGTTGGGGAATTCCTGGTGCCTTTTCTTGTTTAGAAGAGGCCAGAGCTTGGCACCACCATTCTATCTCTCTCTTTGTATTCCAGATGCCCCTCAATTTTTGCACCTCTTCTTGGAGCTCAACTACGATGCTGAGCAGGTACTTCCACCTGCTCACATCTCATGCAATTGCTATCTCTGCAGCTGCCCTCAGCACTCCCTGCAGCCTGAGACTGGACTTTTTCAGAAGCTCAGTTTGGGTCCCCACCTTCTTTTTGGCAAGTGTGATCATGCATGGCCTTTTGCCGACCAGTTTCCGTGACCGGTCTCTCACAGAAACTCACCACTGTGACCTAATCACACGAACTGCCACGCAAACTGCCATGCCGTGCTATGACTGCCCCTGTTTATGCACCCTGGTCCAGGGGCTGCCTTTGTACAACAGAGGAGGGGCCCTCCTGGCTCCACCAACACCTTGTCAGCCACCCTTGCGAGAGCTGCCAGGTCCTGGTGGTTCCCTCAAGTGGCCTCGAAGCAGAAACCCCCCTGCCCGCCACGATCCCCCGCTGTGCTGCAGGACACGTCTGCCACGCAGCCGATCGCCTGATCATAAAATGATCGTGACTCATTTTAGCATTCTTATACTCAACCAAGCTATTAGCTACAATCTGATGTTTGCAGTACATAACCATTGCAGAGACAGAGTTGTGATACGGATATTTAGGTGAACCCACATCTAAAAACAGCTGATACAAAAAATGTTTTAATGTCAACAAATTCTCTCGAGTGTAAAAAGGCTTAATGAAAGTCAACTACGGTGAGCAGCCATTTCCTCGTCTGAGATGCATCTATTCCTTTGTTTCAGCAAGAAAATTCTACCCTTTGTACTTTTTAAACAGCATTAGGAAACCATGTTTTCTATAGCGAGTAAAAATAATTTTTCTACAACCTTTTAAGAAGTTCTGTTCCATATAGCAAATTAAGGATTAAAAGAAGGAAAGGGGAGGCAGAAGTTAATATGCTAAGAGCTAAATGTCATAGTTCTGTGTTGGTATTATTTTAAAATAGAAAAAAAATAGATATGATGCTTCAAAACACTACGAAGATATATCAACAGTGCAGTTTTCCAGTTACTCGAATAGCAGAAGACGAGACCTGGAACCGAACAGTGCACTGCTGCAAATACATTTACAGAAGTCAGAGGTTCTAGCAGACTAATGCTGTTCAGAAGAAAATTACGAAACACAAGATTTGTCTAGAATATATCCTTTATTATTTGCAGTCTGTGAAAATTTTAATACATGATTGAATTTCTACATCATTTTCTCAGTTTCAGCACATCCTGGTCTTTTCCAACGAACCCAGTCAATTGCACCTTTATTATGTACAGTCAGAATTTATGACATATTGCATATACATCTACAAACTTAGAAAAACAACACGAAAAGTAAATTGTTGCCATTAAACTGATAAAAAAGTTAGGTAAAAGAGTCAATCCCCCTTTAGTGTGTTATGACTTTGCACAAGTATCAGATGTCAAAATGCACAATTTAAAATGCTTCTTGTTAAAGGCACTTACTGTTCTTTAAATACACTTTCAAATTTAGTTCTATTGCATCAAAAAGTGTATCTCCTGGATCATACTTTCATAACACAGCAGAACAGCCCCAAAAGGCAGCATTAATAAAAGGAAAAAAGAAAAGGTTTTCATCGTGTTAAAATATTAAAATACTAAGAATTAACACAAAGTTTTAAACAGGATTTGGTCCTTGTAAAACAGGCAACAGCATTTAGGCAATAGTGATTTCTTTTCTTAGATGCTAACGAAATAATATCCCCAAAAAACAAAGTCTTCCAGTTTCAGTGTATGGATATGTCTAAGTTGTGTAGCATACCTACTAATGATCCCCAACAAAAACATAGCTTCTCAAGACTAACTACTGCTCCACTTTGGCTGTGAGAGAAGAAACCTCAAAACAGTGTTATACTTCACATACTAGAAAGCCTACAATTCTGTGTCTCTGTATCTGGATGGCTGTCCATAATACCCCTTTATAGAGTGGTCTGATAGCTGCCGGCGGTACTCTTCCTCCTCCTCTGCATCGCTGCCACAACTGCCACGATTCTCTAGGTAAGGTCTGGTAGGAGGTTTCTGTGGTTCTGGAGGTCGGCAGCTAACACAGCAAGACAAGAGAAAAAGAGAGAGAGTGTTTACTTCTATTCTGAAAAGCTGAAGAAAATATATATCCAATATTGATTTTACGGCCACATACAACCTAGAAAGGCACATGGAGCACATGAAGCCCCTCCTAGCCCTTTTCACAACATCATTTGCATGGCCATGGTAAGCCTCCACACAGGGGCATGTTATTTCCAGCAAGCCAGAGCTTCATGTTCTGATTTGATCCACTCAACATGCCTGGAAGAATGACAAATCTAAAAGTATTAACTGCTCCACCCCTCACCCACCCTGTTCAAGAGCTTTACAGTGCTTTATTCCCTGAGCACAGAGGTTTTCAAGCTCCTGCTGCTACCCCAACTGACTGACATTTTCCTCACACTTTTTTGCACCATTCTTTCTATGCCTGCTTCCTTTTTATGCATCTTCAGTCTCCTGTCTCAAGGTCTGAAGACTTCTTGCGTGACATTTCTTAACTTGACAGACTTCTCTCTTCATTCAAGGTTCTTACTAGGGCTCTTATTCTTAAAAAATAAGCAGAAATAACCCGTATATTTGCTATTTATACATTGCGATGCTACCCATTTACTGTGAGACTAAGCAGATATACATAGATAAAATCTGCCAAGGAAGGGCATTTCCCCAGTTTCAAAAGCCATTATTTTTGCAATTCCATGCTGTACAAAAATAATATGTTGCCCTCTTTCCATACTGCCTCTGTGCTCAGACACTTCTTCAAGGTCAGTCATTAACATTTCTCCAACATGGCAGCAGCACTGATTTCTGTAATTAAGCAAATAACTCTGGATATGCAGTTAAAGGTGACTTTTTTTTACTACTTCTTAAAAAACTTGTAAACCTACATAAAAAGCATGCTGTTTTGAATCCAGCAAGAAAACCTGTAATTATTACTTTGTTTTCAATTTTTGCATTTTAAATTATATACTACGACATCAAAGGATTTGACTCTTTAGAAAGAAAATGTCCCACTTCTATTGGTTGTAACTAAGAAGCAAGAGAAACTCAGACCTCTGCAGAGCAGAAAACAAAATCTATCACACAGTGTATTAGCTCCTGCATAGGTGACTACCCAGGGGTAAACTGACACCATGATCAGCCGATCCAGAACTCACTGAATTTTAATGAAAGACTCTCCAACTTTCATGAGACTCCAGTCAGATTCAAAAAAGAGAGTTCTCTCCTCAGCTGTACCTAGATGACTGACTTCAGCAAGGTTTCATCCTTGGTTTCCTTACCCACACAATAAATCTGCAGTTGACTAAGCACTTAGGTAATTAAGCATTAAGTAATTACAGTGTTTCTTCCTAGGTAATTCAAATACTATGAAGAAACTAAAAAAAAATCCTGAAAACAAAAAGTTCATTGAAGTTTTGCCCCACCTATACAGTAATCTTGGAGGCACCACAACAAAGCAATATACCAAAGTAGGATTGTTTTTTATGAAAAAAACTGGCAAGATCAGTTCCTTCTTGCTGGTGAAGTAAACAATTTAGACAGAATACTACAAATTGGATATACCTTACCTCATGGGCTGGGGCCAGTTCTGTTCAGACTTCTGTGTTTTGACAGGGACAGCATAAATATCCGGGTGCTTCTGGGCTATTTCAAGCTTTAAAAAAAAGTTGGAGAAAATAACTGTTCTTTCTTAGTCTATCCATTAAAGAATCCTAGACTGTAGGTCTAAGCAGGTCACAGCAACATCTGAAACAATTAAAGCATAAACTGAAAACTACTCCTTTTCATATTCCTACAGTTGCATGATCTTTTGCTAGAGTACTAATTAAAACTACATGTGAAAATGATGGAGTGCCAAGAGCAGCAGGGTTTTTAAAAGACAGCTTGCTATAGCTACAATAAGAGGCCTAAAAAAATATAGCCTCTTTTTAAATCCAAATCTTTATATTCTATGAAAGAAATGATACTTCTAGTTGTGTGGGTTACCACACTTCTCCCCCCAGCATCAACACAATGCAAGGGCAAGATTTTCATTTTCAGGATGCAGGCTGTTTTGTATGCTGGAAAGTACAGCAAGGGGAGAGTGCGTCTCTTCATACCCTGGCATTCTGGGCCTCTTGTAGCTCTTGCATTCTTTGCATCCTTGCCTTATGACCCATCTCCTCAAATATTTTGACTTTCCTCAGCACAGATTTTGGAGTATTTTCTTGTTCACTTCCTTCCTCTTCCAACTTTTCCTCCTCTTCCTCTGCAGTTGGGACTGCTGGCTGAGTGTTTCTCAGGATGGGCCGTCCAAAAGCAGGTTTCATAGAAACAGGTGGTGGTACTGCTTTAGCTGATGCAGTTGCAGTCTCACTGCTGGCATTGATGCTACTTGTTCTGGAGTCAGAGTTTTTGGGGAAGTCATATTGATCCTCTTTGTTTTGCAACTTCCCCTAGAAGTATTAAAAATGCAAACTATGTTTACAATAGCAATTTCATGATTTTTCATTGCAAATGAAGGCTTTAATCTGAAATTAATCATTTTCCCTATGTATTTAACAGGTCAATTTTCATCCAAAGTAACACTTGAAAAGGTACTTGAACTGCTGCAACATTTTGGCCATACATTCATAAACTACACATCACCCCATAGAAGAGTAGCACATTTAGATTTGTTTGTACAGTTCTACGAAGATCACCAGAACTATAACATGTCACAGAGGACAACACAGAGAATATGGACCTCCCAGGTGATTTGTCCATGCTGCCTAATGCAGAATACCATTCCCTGGAGTTTAGGAGTGCACAGAGCCTAGCCTGTTTTCTGTTCCACCATTATTTTCCATACATGTGTCCAACTCTGCCCAGTCTCCATTGTCAAAGCACACTGAATATATTTTGAATGCAGACTGCAAGGGCACCCACCCTCATAAAGAAAAGACTTTGGAGTAAGGAGAAATCAGGAGTTGAAGGAGTAGAATTAGGACTCCAAGCACTGTTTTTTTTTTTTTTTTTTTTTTTCCATGTATCATTTTGGAGCAAGGTTTGCATAGCCAGTTAATAATTTTTAATGATGGAGACTGATTTAGTGATGGAGATGGTAGATTTTAATTTTGTACTTCACAATAATGACCATCAGATACACTTTTCCTGATGATTAGCTTAGATTTGTTTTTGCTGTTCTGAAAGAGGTGCCTTTCAATTAATTAGCATAAACAAAGAGGAGTGTAGTTCCTTTTCCAAATAGAGATCACATGTATTTGAAGACAACTGTAATCCCTTTTCTTTCTGCTAGGCTCTGCAACCCCTTCCTTCATTTTCTCTCTCTCTCCACACTTTTCTTGTTTTCTAGTATCTGATCATTCTCCTTGCTTTTCCTAATGTGCCACCCTGGAGTTTCTCCAGAAAGCAAACTCTGTATTCAGATCTGGTTCTTCAAATTTACCTTAGGTGGTTCTGGCTTGAATGCTGGAGGTGGACTAGGTTCTCTAAGGATCTCCCTGCTACCAGCTTTCCTCAGCTGAGCTCTTGGTTCCGAGCTAAGTTTCCTTACGTTCTATGGAAGAAAATAAGAGGTAAAATCACAGTAGTATCCAGTACTCAACCATTTCTGGTCTCTCTGAAGTTTACTATTTTGGGAACGGTAACTGAGAGTCAGATGACTGACAGCCATCTGATCACAATCACTGCAGATATAATTGCCAAGTTCAAGGTGATGAGACATCATCAGGAAACCTATACAGTTAGGCAGAAAAGCAGACCTATTATTAACTTTGCTCTACACTAGGTACTTCTGAAACACTACTACATAATGCTGCAGTTTAAAGAAACTGCAAGAGAAATCTCCTTTTTATTCCTACGCCATACATACTGGGCTTTCATGAAGTCCAAAACCCAGCCTTGTTGAAAATCCAGGCATCTCACCTCCTCGTGATGCGCAGGTTCGGAAGACCGGCTAACAGATGAAATCCTTGGTTCGTCCAAGGTTTCATCCAGTTCATTGTCAGTGTATGCACCTCCTTCACCATCTGTATCTTCTAAGTCGCTGATCAACCGACTATCACAACTCAAATAGTCAGCACCCATGGCAGTAAGGTAAGACATGCGATCATCTGCATCATCTTCCATGCCATCCATCTACAGAAAAGTCATTAAGAATTAAGGAATAAAGACTAAAGAAGTAAGAATTAGAGTCTAGTTAGGTCTCAACATCATGCTGAACAGCTCTTTAAAAATGATCTTCCAAAACCAAAAGAAATCTTAATGTAGAATCTTAAAGGAAAGACCTGTAAAAGTCCTCTTTGCCACTTTCCCTTAGCCACAGCATTAGTGGTGAAAGCTCCAAATTATAACAGAAAGAACGATAATAGATCATTTTTGGTTACAAAGACAGACATTAACCCACTCCTTGTCCAATTTATCCAGCGTAGGCAAACAAAAATTTGAACAATTTTTCCCTCAAGAAATTATCTTGAGACACCTGTATTGCTTCGTGTGGACTGGCTGCTTACCTTTCCTTCTGATACCCATACTGCTTCACCTTGCTGTTGCTGAATTGTGTCTTTCAGACTACCGTACCAGCTGTCATTGGCTGAATTCAAATTGATGGTGGCTGTAAAAATTGAACGAAAAAGTATTTATACACAGCAAATGCAATGTGATCGTTTATTTGGTCTTTTCTGTTTAACTTTTTGTTTTAGTAAGGTGAGAGTGTTAAACAGATACTTCATTTAGATCACTGACTTAAAGTATTTTTATTTTATTGTTTGTCCACACCCCAAGCTTATTAACTGACTTGCTCATCGCCTTTGAATGACAGTATGCTGATTTTCAATTTCTTTTGTGTTATAATTTGGCAAAACAAGGATCTCTGAGAAGAAGTCAAAGAAGAGATTGCTCATGACTGTACTTTCACACCCATTTAGTTCCAGCCCACATGTGAGTTAATATACAGAGCAGTACGTGGATGTCTGAGACTTACACAGTTGCATCCACTATTCTCTTGGTAAACAGGTTTGACACACATTCTTCCTTACCTGTGAAGAGGTGGGAACAAGTTTTCTTCAGCTTGTTTGCTTGCTCATAAAGCTTCCTTGAGCTCTTGTTAGATGTGGAACATAACCTTTGTCTCATGATTTTCACACCCTGCTTACTGTCTGGGTTAAAGAAGACTACAATTGGAAACCACTGGGTATAATTTAGGAGATCCACTGCTTTAGGAGTCACATCCAAGAGAGCATGTTTATCCTGTAAACAAGAAAGCTCAGTCAGTGTTCTGCCTGTGGGGAGCAAAGGGCAGTGAATGGCACCCTAGGAAAACTAGGATGCTTTCCTCCACGAGGCCATAACATGTTGGATTTTTTCCCACAGTTACATTACATTCAGAAGCCACAGCAGGCAACCTTTTACCTTCAGCTCCATTTTTCTGAACAACTTTTGCCTGAATGTCCACATTCTTATGTTAATTAACTAACTCTCCTGTTAAGTTAAATGTACATATTCCACCATATATATACATATATTTTAAAATAAGTTGTGAATTTACTAGCTTTTCTCTTTACCTGTCCATACCACAGCTTCCACTGTCACAACTCTTCTGGGTACTTACTGTGGAGTTTTACCTACACTTACTAATTGAGGTAAATCTCATTTTTTTTTCTTTATTAGCCTTCTCAGGTACTTCTAGTGTCAAGATGAATGGGATGTGTGCTGTGGTGGGGCCCAAGCTCTGAACAGACTTCTGTGTGACATTTTAACCCCTTTGGTACTGCTTTTATTGGGCTCAAGGCAATAAGCAGCAGGGTACATTCCTTAGCCTACTTTTTAAAGTGATTTGATTACAACCTACCTATTTGATCTCTAAACAGTATTATTAAAACAGTCAGTGCAGTCCCAGTAGATGTCACTTTGCTTCCCAGTTACCACTGTATGAATTGAATGGGAAGTGATTGTGATAGCTATATAAAATGCTACATTTCTGATGACAGTAAGGCCAGCCTGGCAAATTCAGGAAGCATACAGTACAAAGTAGATGTCCCTCTGCTCAAATTTAGAAAGGACTGAAATAGGAGAATTTAATTTCTAGTGTTAGGTTCACCTCCTCATTTAGAGGACAGCTATCAGAATCATAGAAATTGTTCTTGAACACATTTCAAGACAGCCCTATCGTTAAGCCAACTCTGCTTATCAAAGAAATAGGTGTAGTGAAGATTTGAGGTCTCTCAAGTTTTAGGAGCAAACAAATCAAACAACATGCCTTTAAGTATAAGCATTTTTCATAGAGAAATACTCTACCTGTTCAATGATTTGCCTCACAGTGTTCAAACGCACTACCCCAGTTGACTTCTCTGAACCTGCATCTCTGGGCTCCGTCTCTGCAAAGACAACATTTCAGTTCATCTATAATAGCAGGGAGGCTATGATTATCAAGTTACCCATTCTCTCATTTAAGGATGATGAGGAAGCTAGGAGGAGAGCTTACTTGCTGTCTGGTATAGGTGAGGCAAGTCATTTGACAACTTCTCCATAGCAACATCTGCAATAGGGCCAAATATCACAACAGGTCTCTTAAAACCAGCTGAAAGAAAAATATTTGGAGAAAAGATAAGCCTGGTAAGATTGGTTTGATACCTACACATAAAGCAGCAAGATCCTCAGCTAGTACACAAGGTTAGGAACTCATTGAAGATACCACTAAAAAACATGTAACAGATTTCATTTATTTAGTCTGTGCAACAGTATAATTCATTTAGAAAGCTATCAGCTGAGAAAGCATATTTTAATTTAACAACTTTCTTATTTCTCCTAATGATGACAGTTTGAGAGGATTCTACATTCTAAAAATACAGTGTATCTTCAGCTATCTTTCCATCCAGAAAAATAGCACGAACCTTGACCTAGTGGAATTTGTGTGAATAAAGATACAAATGCTATATCAGGTGCAGAGTAGCCTAAAGAAGCAAAAGAAATGCATAATTCTGTTATATTTATGTCAAAACAACTGTAAGCATAGTCCTTACAAATTAGTGGGTGAATGCCATTCCATTACTCAGTCTTCATCTTGACATCTGTAAGTTTCTTTAAAATGTTTTACTGTGATTTTTTTTCCCCACAATACTATCATGTGCAAATATCCAGGAAATTATCTCGACTTGCCCAACATCACTAGCAATATAGCTAATTTAGAATGAGAGCATCCAGAAGAGATGGATGTCATCAACCTTAATGACATCCGGACAATCTACTAAAGATAGTTGGCTTTTACTTTCTCTCAAGATACTGTTAAGCGGTGCTTATGAGCAAAGTAAAGATGGTGATTCATCTCAGGCACATGGATGGTACTTTCCAAGATAGACACACAGAAGCTGAGGAAACAAACAAAAAAAACCCTGCTTGTTCCTTCCCTTATTTTAAACCTTTAAATCGGCATGTGTAATTTAGAGTCAAAGGAGAACAGCAGTTTAGAAAACCTAGAAAGCTTTCTTCCTAATGTAGTTAATAGCATCCAGAAATCTGCAGTCTGATAAGAACATTATCCCCTTCTGTGGTTCAAATCTAACACTTAAACCTAAGTTGTTCCAAATCACTTATTTTGCTAAGCAGACATTTGGACACTAAAACAGCCAGCAATAAATAGGCACCTGGTTCAGAGCAGTCTCACTTACCCTCACGCAACTGAACTCGCTCATAAGCTGGGAATTTTGTGCTCACGGATACAATAGCTGTCAGATCTTCACGACTCTTCCTCAGATTCTTTTTCACTCCAGATCGCTGGCCACGCGTTCTCCAGAAGTCTGCCCTGTCACTTGAGCCATCTTTTTGAGCATTTTGAACACTGGCCATCTGCTCAGCTCTGACAGAGAAAGCACAGAGCTCATTTGTATGGATCTAGTCAAAAAGGGCAAAGGATCTTTCACTGAAGAGCTGGGTTTTGAACTTGCAACTGGTAATTTGCCAGCCATGAACGGGAAGTAGAAAAATACAAGAATTCAGGTTCTTTTGCCTTGGAACAAACCCAGTTAGAGTCAAAATGATGATCCAATTTGCCGCAGCTACAAGATTGCTGGATCAGCTCACAGGTCTTAAACTGAAAACTCATACAAGTATAAATAAAATACTGCAACAGTACAGAACTGGTGAGAAACTGATGGCCTAAAAAGTTACTGCCATTATTCTCTGCTCCATTAGACCTCTTAAGTCACTGCAGCATAGAAATAAAGGCTGGTTTGGTAAGATCAATTACCAGCAAGGACAGAATTTACTAACCAGGAAAGGGGCAGGGGAATCTCATAAGAAGCATATTTCAGGAACTTCTGTATGACACTATTTAGAGCTTTTATTTTTTTCCCCATCATAAAACCATGACCATACTCAAGGACTGAAAGCCTGCAGTCTAAAAATAGCCTTACTGATTTTTTTGCTGAAGAATTTTAAATCTTTACTCAATGCACAAATTATGGACACTTGTTTTGATCTCACAGTAACTTCTATTAGGAAAGTATCATTTAAGCAAAAACCACTGCTGTGTTTTACTCTGTACTTACAAAAATAAGTACTATGGTTACCAAGAAATAGTAGTTTGGAATACATTCTTGAAACATTTTCCATAAGAATTAACAAAAGAAGTTCAAGCACTAGAAGTTCTTCTAAGAGATTAATTATCAGAGTATCTTTGCAAATACAGTAGTGAGAGCTTTCCTTTTTTTTTTTTTTTGAAAAAAAAGGACCCTCTACCCATTTTGTAGAAGAGGAATTGAAGCCAAAATGGCCAAATGGCCAAAGATTGACTGCTGAATCAGAAGCTCTAGGTCTGTATTGCAAAGATCCAGTCCAGTGTGCAGGCAGCACAATCCTCTCATCTTCTCCTCACATAATACCATGGTTCTAAAATCTACAGTTTTGCAGGCACAACTATTGTGAAAATACAGAACAAGTTCTTCGTTCTTGCAAGGAGGGAAAAAAAAGAGGTATGACATAGGAAGCAAAAATATTTTGTAAAAATATTAACAAAATTATTACTTGACATTAATGGTGACAGACATTAACAATGACAGAATGTTTACTTACCTGCTCTTATTTGGAATGAGGCCCTTTTCAAGTTCATTTCCAATTCTCACAGCTAGCCAGCTTCCCAGTTTGCCATCATACAGTGTATCAACTACTCTAAAGATCTCCCCTCTGGTGAAAGCTAAGCTCTGTGGTGACTCTTTATCACACTCAAAGTGGCTTCTGATGAAGAACGAGTCTCCTCTGCCACAAGCCATGATGTCTCTGTAGACTGAAACAGGAACTCAATTTAGTTTATAATTTTTACACTTGAAAGAAAGATTAACCAATTATTCCAGAGAAGAGTTTTGAACTTCTTCCACTCCAAACAAAAATATGCAAAAATCAGCCTCCACATCCATTGTTCTTCACGAATATTACCAAAAATGTTCTGTATTTGTACACATATAGCCCTTATAGCAGAACTTGCGCCGTGACAGAGCAAAAGGCAGCTAGAGTACTTCAGTATTACAGCAGGCTATGTCTCCAAACAGGAAAGCAAGAGGTACTGCTTGTTCCTTAGCCATTTATCAAATTGTCCATTTGCTGCTGCCTGACTGTGAATACCTTATGACTGCCAAGGCACAGCTGAAAAGGAATGTAAACAGCAGATCTCAGGCCAGCTGCTACGTGCAGAAAAGCAGAAGGAATAAGTACTATGTTTGGAAGATTAAGAAGAGATGCTACTTGCTAGTAACAAAAAAGGTAGAGAAATACTCTGATAAACATATCACGTAGGCACCTCTATGACTCTTGTGGTATGGAAGACAGCTATCTTCTAAACTTCTGAAAAGGAGGGTGACTAAAATGCTACTAAGAATAAGCAAGAGAGAATGTATTTGTGGTTTCAGTGACAAAACAGAGCTTAACATCCTCCTGATGACTGCAGAAGCTTCATGGATATACATACTTTTTGTTCAAAGCACCTACCTTCATATTTGCTTTGAGCCAGAATTGTCACCGTTTCACCTTTGGGAATTTCTAAGAGGTACAAAACAGCATCTTCCCGAACAATGCCTCTGAAGTCTTGAGTGTTTACCTATGTATAAAAGAAGAAAATAACATCTGAAAAAAACCCAACAATTTAAAAGAAACACCCAAAGCTTTGTTTCACTTAAAAAATCTTAAATATTATCTTCCTTTATTTTATATACACACACATTATATATATAAATATTTTCATATAATATAATATAAAGTCAATACAGATATTTTATCCAGCCATTCACAGTAATCTTTCTGAAATAACAATGCCCTGGATATGCACTGCTAGACTGTTTCTTCTACTTGAACAGTCTCCATAAGGCCTTTAAAATAAAACCCATCAAAAGAGAAAACAAGCAGAAGAGAAAATTTGATTAGCCTCCTATTTGAATATTAAAAAAAAAAAAAGAGGACAAAATGGCATACGAAAATAATTCAGAAACTGGGAAAATTAAATTGCTGTTACCCAGGGAAATTAGAGAAAGATTTAAAAGAATACTGGCCTCATTTTTTTCCCTCCAAGACTGGGAGGGAAAATTTATTCTCTTCTATCTTGGGACTTTTTTTTTTTTGATTAATATTTCTCCTATCTCCCCCTTCCACAGAAGCTTACACAAATCTATACCTGATATTTAATTTGAGTTGTCCTTCAAAAGCTGATTTCAGTGAAATCTCTCTACCACACATACACGTATCAAGAAATAACTTGCCTGAGAACATAATTTCTTCCATATTTCCACTAAGAAGCACACCAGAAGAATACAAAAGTGGTCTGAATTCCAGGAACACATACCTTAAGAATCTGATCTCCTTCCTGCAGTCCTTCCTGATCGGCTGAAGTCCCTTCTTGGATTCCAGCAATAAATATCCCAACATCATTTCCACCAGCCAGTCGTAGACCCACACTGTCCCCTTTCTTGAATCTCACCATTTTTGTATTAGGACTACAAGATTTACAAGCCAGAAAAAGGAAGTAAGGCCAGATGTTAGGCATATGACAATACTAGGTTGTCAAGAGCAAAAAATTGCAACCGTTTCAACAAAATCATATTAGTAACATTCTTATCCCCTTTCTCTCATTAGATAGGCTACATTTACTCAGGTAATTCTTCAGAGAACAGAAAGCAGAGAATTTGCATTTTTCAAAGTGGAAACTTAACTAGGAAGAGAGACCAGGTGACACACACAGACTTGACAGAGCAGGAAAATGACTCTTAGTTCCTGAAGTCCTGAAATCATTCCCAACCTACTGGATCTTCTCTCAGCTGAGCAGCTTGGTTTGTTTGGTTTTATTTTGGTTTTGTTTGTGAAAACAGCCTGAGTTATGAGTAATCACAAACAGTTTTTTCCTCTAAGCATCTGAGAAATGTCATACAAATTTACACCTATTTTCTTTGCAGTTTAACATTTATTAGATTACATGGAACTCTTCAAGTTTTCTTGTACAGAGAAATACTTCCAAGTATATTCTATTGCTGTGTTAACAACCATACCTTTCATATTCCAGAGAGGAAGAGGTTACTGAAATAGGTTCAGTGTTTTTCCTGTCAGAAAAGCTGTATGCCTAAGTGACCTTCCAACACAGAGGATAGTACTTATCTGTCAGCCTTTCTCAGTAATACCCTAAGCCTGTATTATAAATTCCCCTTCACCAAAATAATCACTTGATTAATTTGTACATCAATGACAACACATGCAAGGTCCAACCTCAGGAAAGATCCGAGGGGAGAATCTATTTGAGAAAAAATCTTCAAGCTACACAATCTTTAGGCTTTCGCTTACAATCCTAGTATTCCTCTACCTTTAATTTCGGTATTTGGAAACTCTCAAAGAAAACATGTAGGTTGATTTCATATCAATACAGCACGTAACTTTTAGTATCTTAACTCTTATGGAATCAACAGTACCAGATTGAATTTACCCACTTTTAAAAAACATCACATATGCACACCCCTTGCGAGTAATATTTCGTTCATTTAGAGCAGAGATTAGAACTGCAGTATGGCCTGCATAGGCTTGTGCAGAAATGCAAATTTCTGTATACAAGTTTCCAGCTTTTACAGAAACACATATATGTTTGGCCTTCTCTTGCAATAGACTTGTTTCCAAATTAAATAGAGGACATTCTTTTTGTATATTAGTATTAAGAGAAAGAGGAGGGTTGTCTTTTGTGCATGTATAAAATAATGAAGAGGTGTAAAATTCTTTTTATGCATGCCATAGCATTGCGCAGGTTAGAATGGACCTTTACTCAAAGCAGTTTGTGCAGGGCCTTGGTCAAATAAGCTTCTGAGTATCTCTGGTGGTTGACATACCACAACATACATGGGATAGCTGTTCCAGTGGTTAAGCACCTCATAATAAAAAGTTTGCCCCGTTATATCAAGCCAGAATTTCCAGTGTTCCAACTTGGGTCTGTTGCTCTTCATTCTACCACTGTGTCCCTCTGAGAAGAGTCTGGCTCTGTTTTTTCTACACCTATTCATTATGTAGTTGCAGACAGTCAACTTTGCCTTCTGTTCTCTCTTCTCCAGGCTTAACAACCCCTACTCCCTTAGTGCCTTCTCATATGTCATACGCTGAAGCCACTGACTCTCTTGATGGCTCATGGGTAGACTCTCTCCAGTATGTCCATGTCTTTCTTGGCCTAGGGAGCCCCAAAATGGACAGAATACTCCTAATGCTGTCTAATAAATGCAAAGTAGAGAAAAAAATATATATACCATTTTGTCAGTTCCTCTGCAAGCACAAAAGCACAGGGTGTTTCTATGCCTTCCAAGTAGAAGGCAAGTCCATACCTTCTACACAGAAAATTCTAAAATGAAGTTCATCCCAAGTACTGTCAGTTAGAAGGTACATCATCTCTTCTCAGCATTAAACTATGAAGGATATCACTCCAAATGGGCAAAAAAAGTCCAAACATACACAATCAAGAAACGGGTGCAGGTAATGAAGAACACTGAGTGCAAAAGAATACAGCAAGTGCCTCCTTACCCATATATTGCTTCATCTTCAGGGCTGGGTTTAAGAATTGTTCTTGCAACTGGTTTGGGTTGAGACACTGTATATAAAAAAAGCAAATGGAAGTTATTAAGCTATTAAAAACAAGTTATAGCAGGAATTTTTAGTGATCAGATAGCAATCGATCTCCCCCATGCCAAAGATTAATACAGATTTTAATGTAAGGCTTTTTTTTTTTTTTTTTCCCTAGAATTGATTTACTTTCCACCCATCCATTTCCCCCCCTTTTTTTCCCCTCTAATTCTTGAAAATACAAATAGGTCAAGGGAGGAATATAGAACTCTCAGGCAATCCAGATCAGACTTCAGAAATAGCTTCACTTGGCTGTTTAGGGTACCAGGCTACAGCAGAAGAAGATCTAGATGAGTACTTGCTTTTAGAGGTTGTAATTCTAATAGACAACTGCCTTCAGGTAATCTCAGGTGTTCCTTCCTTCTCTGCACCACAAAGCAAAGACAGACTTCTGTGTGCCAGGATGGGATTAACACGAAAACTACACTAAACACGTGGATATGATTGAGAGAATAGAATTTTGTTGTCACGAGATGAAGACAAAGGGGGAAAAGGAAGAGAAGATGATGAAAGTGAAGGCAAAGGAGAAGGAGAAGGAGAAGAAGAAGTAGAAGAAGGAGGAAGAGAAGACAAAGATGAAGGAGAAGATGAAGACAAAGCATGAGAAGACGAAGGAGAAGAAGACAAAGATGAAGAAGAAAAAAAAGAGAAAGAAAACTTCAACTCTGACCTGCTGCATCATCTTGATACTTTGGTTCTTTGTTTGTGTCTACAACTGTGACAGCAGCAGTAGCAATGTCACCAGTCGATTTAAATGGTGTAGGCATTGCTCCCATCCTGGACATCCTACTGGATGAATCATCTTTTGCACTAAATGAGAAAAAAAATACAGTTAAACCAGTTATCAGTGCATGTATTTTAAGCATTTCCTTGACAGGCAAAATACTAGAAAAGAACACTTCTTACTTTGGTTTCTCTTTTAGTTTTTCATTGGATGAATGTGAATCTACATCAGAATGTTGTAATCTGTCATCTTGAGGGGAGAATGATCTGTTTGACTCTATTTCCGAAATATCTATAAAAACAGTAACAAAACAAGAAATGCTTGTATTATCTGCGCATATAATCACCACATTTATTTACAAAAGCTTTCAAATATAAAGTAAGTTGACACTTCAAGACCGTTTCCTTTCCAAGTTGGATTTGTCTAGGATTCAAAAAATGCTGTATGCTTTTTAGTGTTTCTTCCCCCTGGAAAATAGCTCAGGAAGACTTCACACAACTTTTGGTAAACATGGACACACCACACAACACCTATGACCAGAAAATAGCCTGATTAGCTAGCGTTAACAGACGTTTATTTGAGCTCTTCTGGAGATACAGAAACAGAAGACTACATTAACCACCCTTGTTACTGCTTTTCAGTCATGAAACAAAATGGCCCTCAGATTCAAACTGTATCTGTCATCACAGTAAAACCTATGAAGAGTTGTTCTGAGTATGCTGACATCACAGAAGCAAGTATCTTGCATTATTTAATATAATATCCTGCTCCCCCAAACATCCTGAGGCCTTCCCAAAGCAAGATTATGTTGTGAGATACAGCTCATGCACTGTCAGAGATCACTAGTACGGAACAGATCCTGGAAATGGAAACCAGTTGTCCAAGGGATTTAATTTTCTTTTGTCCTGACCATTTTTCCCTCCCATTGAACGCTGTAATGAATGTTAATGCCCTTGGAAGGAGAGACCAGTCCGTTCCATTTGGTTCTGAAACTAAAGCCTTTTATTAAAGCAGCTGATTTGAATGTTATGAGAACAAAGATTGATTTTGCCTGATCACCATTGCTTCTTCTATCTCTGCTCCCACACAAAATGTATGATTACTACAAAATTCTTCTTTCACCTGAAAGGAAGTTGGCTTGATGCTTATTTGGATAGTATTTAGTTGTGTATGCATTCAGTGTTTTTTTATTTTTATTATTTTATTTATTTATTTTTTAAGAATCTCATGTCACTATATCACAGAAAAACACTAGACTCCAATTTATCCCTGTAAAGAGACAAGAACTTTTTATCCCCATTAAACCTCACCATCCATTTCTGAGTCGCTGTCATTCAATGAAGGAATGTTGAGCAGTGTTTGCTTTCTGTCCCTGAGGACAACCAGCTGTAGCTTTCCCCGTGACTTCTCAATCAATTTTCGGGCATCAGATAAAGACATGTTTTCTGTCACTGTACCATTGATCTGCACATAAAAAGGCAACAATAACACTACAAGTAAACAAAAAAGTCCATATTGCACTGAAGTGAACTTGACTATAAGATGACATAATCCAGAGAAGCCATTTTAACAAATAGCTTCTACATAGCTAGCAGTTTAACCAGAATGTACCTTAAGAATGATATCCCCTTCATGAAGGTTGCCGTCTTTTGTTGCTAGGCCAGTACTGGTCATTTCTTTTATGAAGATCTGACTTCCAAGCCGAAGACCATATTCTAGAATCAGGGAAATAACCCGCTGTAGCTTAGATGAGCAAGAATGCATTTTTCAAAACAACACTATGTACATGCAGTATTATACCATGAGAAATGTAAATGGGGACCCATTAAACCTACTTAACCTCAAGCTTTTTCCTATTTTAGCACTGTCACCATAGCACAAAAAATCAGCAGCCCAAAAACAATCACACACGGATGACTAGCCTGCACAGTCAACAGCAAAACAATGCCTTTGTTGCAGAGGTGCTCATAAACACACTGGACTAGATTCTCTCCATATCATATTTTCTATGGTGTAGAAAGGCGTGGTAAAGAGTCAGAAAGTGCTAAAAGAAGGCCTGGTTCTTTTACCAGTTGTTTCATGCAGACCCTCTCCTATCTGTAACAACCCAATAACATGTCACAGTTGTTTCAGGCAAAAGGAAAAAAGAAAGATAACATTGGTTTTAAAACAAGCATGCCCTAGAGCATTAAAGGACAGAAACACAGTCACCTACTTGAAAAAAAAAGTCACCATGTTTGAGAGAATCTGCGAAGTATCCATATGAATGGTAGAAATTATTACAGAAATACTGGCTACATGTTGAACTTTTTAATAAAGACATTTTAAATTTTTCCTTATTTGTATACTTATCTGCATTATCTTTGCAATTTTAAACATTCTGTGCACGGGAAGAACAAGAAGGAGGGACAAGCACCCTTGCCATAGTTGATTAAAAAAATAGAGAATAGCTCCTGTGTACAAAGATTACACCAGCAGAAAATTCTTCCAAATCACAACAGGCACATTTTAAAGGTATATAAAAAAAAGAAAAACAGCAGCACCAACACTCAGAAAAAACAGAAAAGGTGGAACAACCTAATCTCAGATATGCTTTGCAGCACAACAGTCTTTCTTTCACAGCACATTATAAGATCACACTTTTGGCCGCCATCTACACACTCCAACACTCAACAAGGAAAGGCTGTTCCAGTTGTTGCTATTTCAGTAACCATTAATTACACTCTGAAGTATTCAGAAACAAACAATCCTTGGAACCACTTCTTCCCTTCAGTATAATTCAATTAAATGCTCTATTAAAAGCAGAGCCTACTCTTCACCCTTTACAATTACCCCTTTTGTAGATGTGCCAAGTGTAATCTGAATCATGATCAGATCCATGTTTCTCACCATATTCAGAAGAATAGGGAGGAGAAAATGGAAAACCAAAGGACACAGAGGCTCGAAAATACTGAAATTATGTGGGTGAGCAGTTTATTGTTCAAAGGTGAAGTCCACAGTTCTGGGGAAAAAAAAGCACCCAAAACCAGTCATGGAAAACGAAAGAACAACTTAAGCAACCAGTGAAAAAGGCCAACATTTACATTCAGTGCCACCCCTGCCCCCAGCAAAATAACACGCTGCATTGAAAGCCAATTCCTCTATTCCCCTCCTGTACCTACCTTCACTGTGTTTGCCTTTTGTTAAGAGAACACTGATCGGTCCATTCTGATCCTGCGGTCCTAGGTACTCATGTTGATGGTGCATTTCCGGCGAAGGACTACGGGAATGAAGCCTGTCTCTGCTTCGGCTCCTCACCTCCCTTGCATATCTAGGATCAGGTTGAGATCCATGACTGTAACTGGGTGGGCTGTAGTCTCCTCTGTAGTCCCGTTCATAGCCACCATCTCTGTCGATGCTCCTTCCCCTGCTCCGATCTCTTCCATAGTCTCGATCCAAGCTTCTGTCAACACTCCTACCACGACTGTGATCACGGCTGTATTCCCTACTATGGTCTCTGCTTTTGTTGCGCCCTCTGTCTTCATCATCTCTATAGCTCTGATCCAGGCTGTTTCCCCAGCTTTGGCTGCGCCCTCCATTGCCACTACGCCAGCTTCTTTCACTATAGCCACTTCGAGCGCTTTTGCCATCAAATTCTGCATGGTCATCCATTACATCTAAAGCTCTGTCCTCATAGTCAAGGGAGGGGCTTCTCCTCAAAGCAGCAGCCGGCACTTTCCGTGGTCTTTTCACTACCTGTTCAAGGCAGGATGAAACAAACAAACAAAAAAAAACCTCCAATGGTCAGAATGTGACATTTGACAAATTCTTCACACTTCAAACAGAGATGGGGAAAAACAGAGAACCTGAAAACCCTGAATCACTGCAGGAGTGTACTTATCACACTGGAAACCAGTCTATTTACAGAACAACCAGTAGATGAGATTATTTAGATGTACAGAAGAAATACTTACTAACTAGGAGAATAATAATAGTAGGAGAATTAAAAAAAAAAATAAAAAAACAGATCAGCAACCACGTGATTTTACCTCTGCAACAGACACACTACGGATGTTTTCTCTTTCTCTAGATGACTTCTAAAAATGCGACAGCCCCCTCCAAAAGAGATGTAGATGCATCTCTCAGAGAAAGCCAGTCTGGACAGCAAATTCTTGGACAAGGTCTGTGTATGCTGGACATAATTTTACTCAAATAATTTCATTTTTTTCAACTACCACTCATCATTCAGTAAAATTAAAAATTGAAGACAAATTTTATTCTCAGTTTTTCAACAAGATAACTTTGTGATGCTGTAATTTAACTTCCATTTGCTTCACCTGTATGAAGTATGTCTTTGCTTTAGTTTATTTACTCTGTATGTTCTATTGAGCAAATGCTTTGCTTTATGCATTTATAGTCCATTTCATAGAAGAAAACCAAAATCTTGTTTGGTTACACAGGTACATACCACTGTACAGTGAATATATTTGTATTTTACTTACAATGGTGGCCACTTTTCCACTTTTCCTAAGCTGTTGGACTGCAAAAGAATGTGGAACATTTTCCATTGGGGTCCCATTAACTATGACCACCCGGTCATTTTCTCTGAAAGAGGGGAGAGAAGAAAAAATAAAAAATAAAAGTATTTAAGAGAGGCTTTCATGAAAACAGCAAAATGCAATTTTATTTTTTTCTCAGGGATGGGGGTGAAGACAGACCAAAGGATTTCATTCACTTTAGGTAGCATTTTTCACAGCAGCATAAGGATTTCAAGAGAGCTTCAAATTGCTGCACACCATAGTATTCAGACAAATCCCTACAAAGTACCACTGTACCACACAGCACACTCTTCTGAAAGACTGGTATTCAGGCCCCATCTACACTGGAAGAACATGATTGGTCAAAACAAAACCAAACTCCCCGAAAGCAAAATGAAATAAACAGAAAAACAAAAACCTAAAAAACAAACAAAAAACACCCAAACAAACACAAAAAACCACCAAACCACACAGACCAAAAGAGATTACAGGTTCATCTATTCCAACCTCCTGCATGTCTAATAGACCATTAAGACAGACTTAGCCACCCCTAAGAGACAAACCCATAATACATGATAAATTACAAAAAAATGTTTCTTCGCAAAAGGATTTCTGCCCCCAAAGTACAGGAAACTAAAAAAAAAAATAAATCCACCACTCCTCATATTAGTTTGTTTTGGTGATAGCTCAGTTACTAACCTTGCAGTTAAAGCATTAGTCCGAACAAACACTGGCTACTGTGCCTTTTTCTGCTAGGTAAGAGAAATGTTTAGTACCCATTATTTTCTCTTAACTGTAATCAAGTCACATCACAATCTTCTTTTTAAATAAGAAGATTACTTATTTTAAGCCTCTCTCTGTAGGGCATTTTCTCTAACTCCTGATTTTTGTGCGTCTTTTCATAACCTTCCAATTCCTCTTACTGGAAAAGTATTCCAGAACAGCACACTATATTCCAATATCAGTTTAATCTGCACATTATGCAAGTTAAAATAGCTCTCTTCACAGTCTGTGTACCCAAATATAACACTAAATAATGTTACAACACTACATGGAGAGCCCACATGTGGGTTCACTCTACTCTAGCAAGGCTTGCAAGGCTGTAATACCCCACACCTTGAAGGTTGGGCTTACATACCTTAAGTTTGCTGGAGGAACAGCTTAACCTTCAGTTTTCTTTAGAATGTGTTCTGTCTGCATGTCCACAAATTGCTTAGTATTGCCTTGTCATCACCGATTTACTTACGATCACACATAATTTGCGGACATGATTTTATTCCCCAGTCATAGATGATTATGGATCAATATTTATTATTGTGGTGTTGTATAGGAGTCACTGTTTTAGATGAAGGTTTTGCAGGCTTATGTTGAGAACAGTTTGTTACATGCTCTGCAATACATCTCTTATCTAGTCCTTCATTAACTACTCAGTCAGTCTTTTCATTACCACGCCAAATTTATGTTTGGCTAAATGGCCACAACCCACCCACTCTTTTGAGTTACTATTACTGTGGAATTTCATCATTCTTCCAAACTGTCTAGTCCTTATCAAGGTATTCCAGGATGAAAAACTGATCAGCAGAGGACTAGAAATTGTTCATCTCAGCCTACAGATTTCAAAATACTTGTCTGTGATAGATGTTGCCTCACCAATGAATGCACTATCAGAAGGACTACCTATAACCTGCATTTTCATATTTGTTTATTCCAACTATAAAATAAACATTTAGCAAAGGCTTCTGTTTCTCTTCCCTGCCCCATTATCATGCCCAACATGATAAAGGTTGAGACCTGCTGTTGGGCTCTCTATCCAACTTAACGCCATTCTCTTGAAAAGTAATGACTGACCGATACGTTTCCTGGAGGAAGAACAGGAAGAGTGTTTTGAGATGCTAAGTATTTCCACGGTTCATTTAGAAGATATACAATCTTAAGAGAGACAGAGCTGACTACAAAAGCTTTTCAACACCACTGAAATTTATTTGCTTAAAAATAGCAAAGAAACACCCCCATGGCTTTTTTTTTCTTTTTTTTTTTTTCCTCCCATTTAAAACAGACATCTAGGTCTTCAAGAAATTATCACATCTCAGTTGGGTTAAATCAGCAGGATGTCAACCAAGCCCGATGAAGGTTTTACGTATTCTACAGCCATGACCCTCAAAATACGTCAGACAGAGAAAAAAAGACTTTGCTTACTGAAGTAATCCATCTGCTGGGCCACCTGGGAGAACATCTGAAATGACTATCGAGGTTTCACCATTTTCAAAATGTGGGTTATCTCTGCCACCAGAAACTGCAATCCCAAATCCTCGTTTTGAATCCTTTGAAAACAAACAACAAAATTCAATTCCATCAGAAGGCATTTTGATATAGAGAAAGAAGAGCAGCATGATTGTTCTATGATGGCACTCTACCTAGATAGTATTTGAAATATGATAGTTACATGCTGAGTTGCAGAAATAGGCAATACCTCTAGATTTAAAAAATAATGGATTTATGTAGCAAGAAGACATGTTCTTGCGTTCCAAAACCTCAACCTACAGCCTTGTGATGGTTAGTAATTAAGCAAAGTTCTCACTAACTTAGCCTACATTTTGCTACATCATCCCGCTGGTTATTCATGCCAAATTTATTGTTAGATATATGACTCTATTGTGTTTGTGATGCTTGGGGAAACCAGAGAAGCATATTCACTGTCTCGCCTTCATTACAACTGCTATATAGTCTTTAATAACTACTTACTCCTCCGTCAGTATAATCAAGATCATGGCTGACTACAAAAAGCAAGCAGTGAACTTGTGAATGGTCTGTAATTATCCTCTCTCACAATCAAGCATTTTAAATATGTAATTCATGTGCAACCTGCCTTCACAGAAATGTCAGATCTATAAACTCTTATGTTTTGCATTCATAACATTAAGGAAGTACATGTGAAGGAAACATGCTTGTAACACCAGACCTTAAGTGTTAGTACAACAGAACTGCAGAAAAGGTGTCCACAAAACTGCATCTTTTTAAACACAGATTTAATGTTATTAGCTATTCAATATAGACCTTCTATCACTAAAAACAAAACAAAAACATAAGCACAAATTATGCCACATTTAACACTTAAAAAATGTTTTTAACTTACAGATGAATTAATACTCCAGGTTAAAATAGCACTTTTCCCACAACTCAGCATGTTTATGTCATCACATGCTAGCTTGTGCTCCACTAATTTCAATATTAAGTGGGTATTTATTTGAGAAGGTAAAAAAGCAATGCTTCACACTTGCTGCACCTTAGTTTTACAGGAAGCAGACTGACACTTCAAGCCAAAGCAATATAGAATTAAAAATAATGGTAGAACTCATCGGTAGTTGAGTTGGACTTGACAGAGGAAGTCCAATCGGCTCATACTGCGTAAGTGGCAAAGGGTTATCTCTGAAGCAAAGAAGTAGTTTACAGGTTATTCAAGATCTGAAAAGTTTGAAATTACAACAACTAAGATCTCCTTCTGCAGTGTTTTCTCCTGTCTACCTCTGCAAAATGAAAAACAGTTTTTCCTCAAAAACTCAGCACATAAGACAGGTTCTGTAGGCAAGATGACTGTTTTACCTCAGGTCGTGGTCATCAAGGTGATTTCATTGCAGAACGCATAAAAAAATGTTAACAGCACAGGAAAACCTACTCATCGAACCCAGATCATCAAAACAGTTGGGAAGACCACCACTGCTGCTGAAGGACACATCCTGTACTTTGTTATGGTGGCCTAGCCATGACAGAACTCAGAAGCAAGAGATGTACTTTCTTTAACTCAAAAGGACTTAGTATACATTGAGTATAAATTCATCTTTTCTTAATGTAACTGTTAAGGTAGCATCTGTAGCCCACATATTTTAGAAATTTAGATAACAGTAATTTTCCACTAGATTCTACACTGCTAGATATGAAAGATATGAACAAATCAGAGAAAATGTGTTTAGTGATAATTATAAAGCTTGGACATTAACCGCAACTGCTTGATAAAGCCATCTGCTTTGTTTTTAAGGTTATTCAATGATGAATTTGGCTTTGTGGCTGGCATGTGGTATATTAGACTGTCATAACCAACATGAAATAAAAGCAAGTATAGCACTTAAATGGTTAATTTAATTTACTCTTAACATTAAAGAGTCACATTATAGTATGAGTAACTAGCAATTAAGCTTTAAAATAGAAAAGATATCTGATTTGCACAAGACATTAATCATATTCTTGACTCATATATGATAATGACATTTATAGTAAAACATATTTAGACTACTGCAGTAATTGAATATTTGAAAACCAAAAATATAACAGGCGCTCACCTTTTGTAAGGTCACAGTGTACTGTTCCCATATCAGCTCTTCCATGCCTGGGGCCTGTTGCACACAGAAACCAATTAGCAAAACACAAAGCACACAACAATCTAAACTGTGAAATACCCCATTAAAACACAGATATAAATATGATAAAAATAAATATATATATTCTAAGCATTTGGTAGAGTTAGTATGAAGTGCATGTATTTAATGATTATTTATTTAAAAATGGAAAAAAATGTTAATAGACTCAGGTTGGTAGACTGTCTTCAAATTTCACTGGTTTAACAGTTCATTTTCTGGAAACGTTTCATTCAGCGTAAGCAAGTCATTCAGATTACACTAGCATTATATAGTCCTGATTCAAATAACACAAACTCCCTAATGAAGATCTCTGCATACCAGTATACCATTCAGCAGTTGAAACTGGGATCTTCAAAACCAATAAGCCTTCAGATCTGTTCCTTTTAGTACATGTGGATTTAACAAATGCTAAATCCACCCCAAATTACACAATTAGATATTTTAATTCCCCTTCTGAAATTCAGTTTTACAAAAAACAGTTATCACTATATAGCACTGGTATATCCATTTCTATGACACTTCTCAAAAATCCTTTTTTTTCCCCTCCCACGTTTCCAGTTAAAACTGATCCAGAACTGACCAGTTTATCTTACATGATATAACCTGAAATCTTTCCAATATCATAGCTTAAAATACAATACAGAATAATCACCCAGCTGTGATTCATCATATAGTAAGTACATAGCCAGCTTCTGGCCTTTAAACCAGGAGAAAAAAGGAACCACTGTATTTGACACTGAAAACTTTCACAAAGCAAAGCACACTTTTGCAGAAGAAAAATCCAAGCACTGCATGAGTATGTGCATGCATATACTCAAGCCATAGATTTATGTGTTTTTACTGCTGAAAGAAGACATCTTTCTTGATAAGGTAAGAGTTTTGTCAGGAAACAGAAGTTCAGACAGAAGCTTGCTTTTGACTTAACGGCCTTTATAAAGGCTTTAAAGGGATTACTGGCAACTAAACTCCAAAGAAAAAAAAAACACAAACAAACCAACCAACCAACCAAACAAAAACAGATAAGAGATGTGACACAAGAAGAGTATGCCTGTTTTAACAAATCCATTATTTTTCAAGAGTAAATGTTTTCTGGCAGTCAGCAACTATTTAACAAGCCATGGAAGCCATTTATCAAATGCAAGGAACACCACAAAGTATTCTCCCAATGGATTTTGAGCACTCCAAAGCAGAATGAAGTTTATGTTTTCCATTGCACGGTCACCACATTAAAAACCAAACATCAGTGTAAGTCCTGCTTGGAGTTCCTGAAGGAAAATGCAAAATATTCAGCATTCTTATCAGCAAGTTCACAACACTGAATGATGTTAAATATGCATCAATACTTTTCGCCCAGAAAATGGACAACACTTTCTAGTTTCTAGGACCCTTCAGGTATAATTAAAAACACATTTCACATGGCTGTTAAGAGAGGACGTCGTATTAAAATTGACACAGGTAAGTATTTCTAAACTTCTACTTGTCTAGAACAGGTAAGAATGCGTGGTGTTTACAACTTATTAAAACATACATGTCCTGGATATGTTAATTACTCTGTTTGCTGAAGCACATGGTGAAATTATTTCCTCTGATATTTCCATGTTAGCAGCTGACATGTCTGACCCTTCAGCTTAGCTGACACTGAACTGTCTCACTACATACATTCCCTTACATAGAGGATGTCTATGGTAAAATAAAAATAAGGTAAAAATAAATAAATAAATTCCTCCTTAACTACATGCTTATTCTGAGCCACTGTGATAAATAGAAGTGACTTGGATTGCCTGTTTTGCTTGTAAGAAAATGAATAGTTTGCCTACTAGTGACCCTTGGTTACGCCATTACTGTCCTACTTTTCTATATGGTATTTTTAAGCTTTGCAGAAAAACAGTCTGATCTAAAGAAAGGCCTCAGTGTCATTTAAATTCCAGTTGGCTTCACTGAAGAGAATTTTAGAAATGAAAGGATGAAATGATGGGTAAAATTTAAAGGACAAGCATCTGGGTTCAAATTTTGCAGATGCGGGTTAGATGCAAAATCTTTTCCATCCATCTTACTGTACACAAGCCCAAAACAACTTACAGGTGTGACAAGAACTTCACGTGTATTCAATTTGCTCTGCCTGCGGACCTTACCAACACGTAACAACCCAACACACTGAGACCAGCTCTGCGCAGACAAAACAGGGTGCAACAGGCAAGAGCTTGCTGCCCTTAAGGGTGGAGAGCAGCACCCTCACCCTGCTCTTCCAGCAACTCTAACATCAGGTCTTTGATATTCCATCTGCTAAAGGACACTCTGAGAGAAACGACTGCTTATTCAGTACAACAGTGCAGCAAAGGGACTGAGGAAAGCATAGTAAAGATACTGGAAAATGGATTTATAGGTATGAAATGGCTAAGCTGACAAGAATTTCCTCCAAGAACATGATGCCTCCCATCCGTAGTGGCACAAGTAGAACCTTCTACACAATGGAAGAGATTCATTGTGTAGTAAGTCAAAGCATCGTAACCTAATGTACTTAAGTTTATTTTGGTCTGACAAGCAAGTCTTGCGGTATCTGGAAACAAAAACAAGTAAAAGAAAGGAAAGGAAACTACTGCCTCTACGATTAAGAACCTGCAAGATGTTGAGCAGACAGCATCACGCATCTGTACCTTGAAGGAGTTCCTCAGAGTATCATTTATGGTCTTCAAGTACTTCCTTTGCAAATTTGGGGGAGGGGGTGTATTTTTGGCTTGGAGCTGTTAGTAAGCATCAAACAAAAGCCAATTAAATAATTCACTTTGTAATTTGTAAGCAATACATTTTTAGAAACTGCTCCTCGGGAAACTGCCTCCCAGTTGCTGTATGCTATATTACTGAAGGAAAGTACAGGATGTACTTGCAAGCTGATTTTGTGCAACATAATTACCAAGACAACAGGACCAGCTCTGCCATACTGATAAAGCTTTGCAGGCTATGTAACACAGTTCAGAGAACTGAGTGGTCACCTTGGAAGCCCGTAAGGCACAAAACACATCTGTACTCCCTCAAATCTCTAAGCAATAATCTCTTTAACATCATAAAAAGTACTGCTGCTTGCCATTGCCACGATACTAACCCATACTGACAGATTAATGGAGAAGATTGAGAGGGAGGGAGAGACATGTTATAAATCACCAGTTGAGGACTTCATCAAAACCACAATTAAAGTCTCCACCACAGTAACAAAATTCCTGTTATTCCACATCTAATAATGCCTCTCCTCTGAAGGCACCAAGTGGTGGGTTACAAAAACCCCCACACCCTTGCCAATTTCTTCACACTTCATCCGCAGGATAACACAAAGGCATCCTGAGCAGCCTGGATATCCTTCGTAGCATTGCCACTTTGCTGCAAGACTGCGCATCAGAACACTGGCGAGAGAAAGGCAGGCTGAACAGTAAGGATCCCACCTCCAATTACCAACAGTAACTGCTTTGCAAGGTTTCACACAGATAGCAGCTAGCTGCAGCAAACATAAATTACTGCAATTAGCTAGTCTATATTCATTAGTGACTAAAGTCAGTCCACTTCTAATTAGAACACTGTGCTCAGGATTTGCTTAAATCTGCCTAATTCTCCTATACCCAAACGATAGGTACTTTCTACGTGCCCAGAACAGACCGCTTAACCGAATCTCTGGCAGGAAACAATGCAAAGTGCTAAAATCACCCGCGTGCTACGAACAGGCAGCTGTTGCAACTCCCACTGACAGTCGTCAGAGATTTATTTATGCAACTCCTTGCTACTGAGAGATGACCCAAGCCAGCTTCTTTCACAGTGAAAGAAAAACAGCACCAGAAGACCTGCCACTGCAGTCATCTGGCTATGAAAGTGAGTTGGAGCGGGAAGGAGCAAGGCACGGGGTGGGGGGTGGGGGGAGGAGGAAAGACCTGGAGCAAGATGCAACAAAAAGCAACTCACGTGCCCCCTTAAAATCCTCAACTTTTTGACTGCATGTGACCACATTCTCTGCAGAGCTTGAGCCGTCTTCATTGTTGCAGGATATAATCTGTTAGGGGACGCCGTGCATCCCGGTCTTTTCATCTGTTTCTACCACTCAACGCGGTTATGTAATTCTAATACAATAGTGGCCTACATACTCAAACAAATCCTGCTGCCCGTTTCGCACAGAAACACATCAAAAACACAGCAGGGAAATCTGCTCGGAGTTTCACTAACTCTCACTTTCAGAGGCCCCAGAGAAACCCACGAGCATATCCTTACGTTTAAAAATAATAAACGTCATTATTATTTTAAGTGTCAGGAACAGATCAATATGTAGCAAGATATTCTTCTTGTAAGCACATATTGCCCTCCCCCCTCTCCCCCCCAAACCAATCTGAAACTTTAAAGAAACGGGGTACTTGCAATTTCAAGAAAGACGTGTGGAGAAGCACAATGCAGATTACCCGCAAGTTTATATTCTGACTATAGCAGTTCATAGTAAAAATTACTCAAGTTAATGGAGTGAAGGGTATTTTAAACTGTATTTATCAGCCTCTATCAATTCTTAAGACTTCAACTGCTGAATCTGGAAGTCCTTATGCAGAAATAAGTGTAAATGTGCAAGTAATCCCTTCATCTGGACATGTAAAATTACATTTAAACATGGGCAAGACTGGTGACATGGCTCCAGAAAGCAAAAAGGCACAGAGCAAGCAGTTTAAAATGTGAAACAGACAGGAAGCCATGCCAAGTGCACAACACTTCTCCGTGCAAAAACCCATCCACAGACCGCATTTTTTCAAGAGCAGAGGAGTTTTAACTGCTGAAGATGGACAACAGTGGAAAATGTGGAGTTTAAGGTTCTTCCATTAAAAGACCAAATTCAACTTCTGGCATTTCAACTGTGACCCCATTGACCTCTTGCACTTCCTGGCACAAGCCAGCAGAACTGGAGTGTGCAGAGCTTTGTGCCTGAGCACTCGGCTACCGAGGGCAAACACTATTCAGGGAAGTGCACTGACACCGGCCTCTGGCTGGGGGCCCCCGGCTCTGGAGCAAGTGTGCTGATGGAATACCGTCCCGGGAGCTTGGTGGAAATAGCTGACATCATCGCTGTATTGCGTTTACGTGGTAAGGCTTCGGCAGCGGGGGGATCCAGGGGTGGCCTTTGTGAGAAGAATCCAGCAGCTGCCCCATGTCAGATAATGGCCAGTTTCAGCCGGCCCCAAAGGGACCTGCCACTGGCCAGAGCCAGCCAGCAAGTGATGTTGTTTGCGCTTCTGTGAGAGCAGATTTAAGAAAGGGGGAGAAAAAAACCTGCCGTGCAACAGCAGCCGGAAGACAGAAGAGTGAGAAGCAGCCCTGCAGACACCTGCGGACAGTGCAGAAGGAGAGGAAGGAGATGTTCCAGGTGCCAGAGCAGTTCCCCTGCGGCCTGTGGAGAGGCCCCTGGTGGAGCAGGCTGTCCCCCTGCAGCCCATGGGTCCCACACGGAGCAGATCTCCACGCTGCAGCCCGTGGAGGAGCCCCCGGTGGAGCAGGTGGAGGTGGTCTGGAGGATTTTTTTTTTTTTTTTAAATCACTGCCCCAGTAGATCCATGGTACCTACTTCTAATGGTACAACCACCACTGTCTTTTGACTTTACCTGCCTGACTCTTTGCAAAGACTAATGGAAACTATCTAAAGCCTAACTTCACACACAGCACAAGATTACAGTTGTAATTACAAGCCTTTGACATTCATATCCATTTCCCAATTATCTACAAACATTAGAAATTGAAGCTCCTTTTGAAGAAAAGCTGAACTCCAAGCAGTGAACCACACCTTGGTTCTTTGTCTATCCAGAGTCTATCCAGAGTTTATCCAGACAATAAAGCATTTGTGATTCATGTGGGGAGAATAAATTAAAAACTAACCATGATGATCTGTTCTAGAAACCGGGACTGTGAGAAGAGAGGCAGAACTTCGAGAAAACTGCAGAGTAACCTCAGAATGTCACAATGTTCTGGCAATAGAGGCTTTTCCAGTCAATCACATGAGCAGCTGAGTGGAAATATGCCATAGCTGTTTCAAGATGTCAGCAGCATTCCTGGCCCCAAAGGCTGTAGACTGCAGCAAAGGATTGAGAAACTGCCCACATGTTGCCTGCCTGTTTCAAGGCAATTATATGATACAGAACTGGATTACACTAGATTTATGGGCATTCCAAGATTCTGATCCGCTTCTGCTTCTGGAGGACCCCCATGAGACTTCCTCAACAGACAGTGGAGGCTGAGTGAAAAAAAGAAGCAAGCTCTGTACCGGTTTGTGGTATAAAGGTTCACACTTGCTCTCTTTCAGCAGGAATTTTGTAGGCTGTAGCATTCTAGGCTAATTAAAGTTGACTATGAAAAGACAATCAGTTAACACAAATAGCGGATCCAGAAGCTATCAAGCGTTCTGGATTACCACACTGAAAAATGACTGAAGATGAACTGCACCTTCACCAGGCCTTTCATCCTGTTGTAAATAATGGTACTCAAGCCACTTTGAAGTAAGAAGGCTTCAACTTAAGTGTTTTCATTAAGTATCTGCATATTATACAGATGTATGCGTAGGATCTAGGAGGATGAGAAAAATTATTTATCTGTGGATTTTTATAATAAAGGCAACATCTCACAAAAGAAAAAAAAAAGAAAAAAACACTTAATTGAAATATTTCCTACTTTTTGTGTAGGAATAGTGCAACTCCCAAAAGAGCAACGGATTGTACTTAAAAAATGGGTCTCCAGAACAGTGAACAGTTCAGATTAAGGGAAGAGAAGTGTTAGAAGGTGGTTTGCAAAAGATAACCACTAGGAGTAACACTAAATTGCTCTTCATCAAGGCAGAAAACCTTTTTTTTTTCCCCCCCCTATTGTCATGAAAGAGAAACACACATAAGGGGTAACTCCATGTTAGAAGACACTCTGTATTTAGGAACATCAGTCCTACTCCCACATTCGAGTAAAATCAAGATGGCTGCTAGTGTCAAGATGGGTATGCATCAGGATGCAACAGCTAAAAAAGAAAAAAAAAAGAAAACGCAAGCCCTGTCACTTACTGTACAAGTAAGTATACCTACAGCTCAGCACTGGAATGACATCTTTTGAAGAAGAAAAACTCTTTCAAGAGGAAAGAAGCACTGTAACAGTCTCATCTTCCCCTTACCAGTTAAAGCCTATACATTCGATATAGCTTTGCTTTTTCCCAGATTACTTGACAAAAACAAATACTTTGCAACAGGACACAGCAAAGGTAACTTGCTTGTAACAAGCAGACTGATCCCATATTATCAGATTTTTATTTACTAGGAACATGAGCCAGCAGTGTACCCAGGTGGCCAAGAAGGCCAACAGCATCCTGGCCTGTATCAGGAATGGTGTAGCCAGCAGGACCAGGGAGGTGATCGTCCCCCTGTACTCTGCTCTGGTGAGGCCGCACCTAAAGTACTGTGTTCAGCTTTGGGCCCCTCACTACAAGAAGGACATCGAGGCCCTGGAACGTATCCAGAGAAGGGCTATGAAGCTGGTGAAGGGCCTGGAGCACAAGTCCTGTGAGGAGCGGCTGAGGGAACTGGGGTTGTTTAGTCTGGAGAAGAGGAGGCTCAGGGGAGCCCTTATTGCTCTCTACAGCTACCTGAAAGAAAGCTGTGGGGAGCTGGGGGCCGGCCTCTTCTCACAGGTAACTAGTGATAGGACTGGAGGGAATGGCCTCAAGTTGCACCAGGGGAAGTTCAGGTTGGAAATGAGGAGACATTTCTTCTCAGAAAGAGCAGTCAGGCATTGGAACGAGTTGCCCAGGGAAGTGGTGGAGTCACCGAATCACCGTCCCTGGGGGTGTTCAAGGAAAGGTTGGACGTGGTGCTTGGGGACATGGTTTAGTGGGTGACATTGGTGGTAGGGGGATGGTTGGACCAGATGATCTTGGAGGTCTTTTGCAACCTTAATGATTCTGTGATTCCATTGCAGAACTGAAGAGACAAATGGCAACAGTACTGTTCACCACACTACTTGTAACGCTAAGTGACGAACACACATCCCGGTCCCATTTTCAGTGTAGCCCTGCTACTAATTCACACTGCAATGTTCCAGATCTTCTAGTACACAATTACTACTACTTTTTTAAAAGTCAAAGGAGATGAAAAAATTGCATACGTGCACAACATCTCCACTGATCCAGAGCTCTGATAAGTTGTGTGCTTTTTAATTCAAACTGTATCACTTAATCCAGCTCACAGTGTGTGAGTGACATATGAAGCTTAAATGCAATGAAGGATATCACACGATCTGCCCATTATGGCAGTCCCTGCACTGGAACTCTTAGAGTGGTTCACAGTGGTGAAATCAAAATGGTTATCTTCAGCTCAAAGATTTTTTTGCAGAATTTTGCCTGGATACAGTTAAAGCTAGAAACACAGGATTTGAGTTCTGCAGGTATTTAATTACTCTTCAATTCCCTATAATAAAGGGGATAACAAATAGCCTGGATGCTACAAAAAAGCCACTACAGAATGTGGTATTAGAAATCCTTTTGCTGGATTACTGAGTAAAGCACATAATCTCCGAATAGTTTTATTGATTTTAATTATGTATTAAAGAAACTCCTAAAAAAAAACAGGGAGGTTGTACATATAATTGTCTGTGCAATGCATATGTCAGTCTCATTTGGAAAAAATATTAACTGTTTTTTTGTGAAACTTTTTTTTTAATCTGTCAATGTCAAAAAGATACTGCATAGGAAACTTGTTTCCCTAACATTTAAAGCCTGACACTCACCAATTATCTTGAAGACTCTCAGAAAGCAGACTAACCATTTTGAGGGAAAGAAAGAGGAGTATTAAGAATTTCCAAAAGCACTTTGAGTTCCGGTCACTTTAGAAAAAGCTAATAAAACCCCCACAAATATTTTTGTTCATTTGTTTGCTTGTTTTCTTAAGATGATTTCTTCTACTCAGGCCCACCAAGGTTTTTGTTTCTTTGCCTCTAGAAACGAGCATCTTTGGGAAATTCATAGAAGACAAGCTGGCAAGTTATTTCCTCAAAATGTCGACAATCCATGCACGTTGGGAAAACGCAGAGCACAGACTCAGTGACCGATTCACAATTAATCCAGAGAGCCACTAGGTGGTGCGGTGATGCTGTAACAGAGGCCCACGCAGTCCCCCTTGCTGCACAAAAAGTTAAGCACAGCAGTTGTTTCAAGTTCTCAACTTCAGACTATCACTTTCGCACACAAAATGGCAATTGCTGTGAAGAGCTGGACTCATTATTATACAATATCTTACTTTTCAGAATAGTTTGGCATTTGAGCGATTTTCATAAATACAATCTGTATAAATAAAATAAAAAAAATCTTGAGAAGGGCCCAGTATCTTTTTAGGCTGAAATCCTACTTTGAAACTTTTATTTCAGATTAAAAATGACAAGAATCGCACAGGAGAAGAGCACCTGAAGAGTGGCACAAAGGAATTCCAGCCACTCCAGCCAGCTTCCTCCGGGCCCGACTCAAGATGTCTCAGTGCTAACACCTGTAGCACGGGGAGTAAACAAGGAGTTAGAGATGTGCACGCCTGCAGGGCTATGACCTCATCGACATTACGCAGAGGTGGTGGGACGGCTCCTGTGACTGGAGCGTTGGAATGGAGGAATACAGGCTCTTTAGGAAGGACAGGCAGGGGAAAAAAAAAAGGAGCAGCTGGAGTGCGTGGAGCTCTGCCTGGGGATGGGTGAGGAGCTGGGAGAGCTTGTGGGTCAGGATTAAAGGGAGGGCAGGGACAGGTGACATATCCTCTTGGGGGATCTTCTTGCTAGAACACTGTGGAACAAAGCCCTGAAGGGAAATAGGGCCCAACAAAGCCGGTTAATATTCAGGGATTACCTTGAATATTCTGGTGGCCTGTGACAGGGTTACAGAATTGGTGGATAGGGAAAGAGCATCTGATGTCATCTACCTGGACTCGTCCAAAGCATTTGACACTGTCCCCATGATATCCGTGTCTTTAAACTAGAGAGACATGGGTTTGACAGATGGGCCACTCAGTGGGTAAGGAATTGGCTGGATGGTCGCACTTAAAGAGTTGCAGTCAGCAGCTCACTGTCTGAGTGGAGATCAGTAACAAGTGGTCTTCCTTAAGGGTCAGTACTAGAACAGGCGCTATTTAACATCTTTGTCAGTGCCACAGACAGCATGATCGAGTGCACCCTCACCACGTTTGCCAGTGACACCAAGGTGCAGTCAACACTGAAGGGAAGGTATTCCATCCAGAGCAACCTGGACAGGCTTGAGAGGTGGTTCTCTGAACTTCTTAAACTTCTGGAACTCAAGAAGGTCAACAAGGCCAAGTGCAAGGTCCTACTCCTGGGCTGGGGCAATCCCAAGCGCAAATATAGGTTGGGCGGAGAAAGGATTGAGAGCAGCCCTGAGGAGAAGGACACGAGGGTGGTGCTGGATGAGAAGCTCAACATGAGCCGACAATGCGCACATGCAGCCCAGAAAAACCAACTGTATCCTGGGCTGCATCAACAGCAGTGTGGCCAGCAGGGTGAGGGAAGTGATTCTCCCCCTCTGCTCTGCTCTTGTGAGGCCCCACCTGGAGCACTGCATTCAGCTCTGGGGCCCACAGCACAAGGAAGACATGGACCTGTTAGAACTAGTCCAGAGGAGGGCTACAATGATGATCTAAGGGCTGGAGCACCTCTCCTACAAAGACAGGCTGAGGGAGATGGGGTTGTTCAGCCTGGAGAAGGCTTTGGGGAGACCTTACAGCAGCCTTCCAGTCCCTAAAGGGGGCCTACAGGAAAGCTGGGGAGGGACCCTTTGTCATGGAGTGTAGTGATAGAAGTAATAGTTTGAAAATAAAAGATGGTAGGCTTAGATTAGATATAAAGAAGAAATTATTTACTATGAGGGTGGTGAGGCAGTGGCACAGGTTGCCCGGAGAAGCTGTGGATGCCCCATCCCTGGAGGTGTTCAAGGCCAGGCTGGATGGGGCTTTGGGCAACCTGGTCTGGTGGGAGGTGTCCCTGCCCATGGCAGGGAGTTGGAACCGGGAGATCTTTGGTTTGGGTTGGAAGGGACCTTATTCTATGATTCTAAAAAACTAATACCTTGTTTTAACAGATTTTTTATTTATTTATTTAATCTCAGTTTTTAGGAGCACATATTCTATATTATCAGGCAACCATGCTTTTTTTTAAAAAAAATCAGCTTTGTTAAGTCACTTTCTTCCGCAACTATGTCATGGATTAATCGCACAGATTATATAAAAGAAATAGACACGTCCCCCCAGAACATTTATGTTCTGAAAAGGGAGAAACATTTAGTACTCTAGAGATAAACCATGCATATTGCTTATCAATCCTACCAAGACCCCATGGAAATGAGTAGCAGAAAAATTCTGAACAAGAATTCTAAACCAATACAAAATGACTCATATAAAGTTAGCAACACCACATTTCAGTACTAACAATAAAAAGAATCACTGTCGTGTTTTTGGAGTAAAGCTTTTTATTCTAGCCTACTGTTTGACCTGAATGCAAGTAGTTAAGTACCTTTACACTTGCCTGCTCCTACTTCTCATCAGCAGAATGATGACACCTTAAAGGACTTCAGACACAGTTGTAATTTCTTGTTAAACTGGAAAAGGCAAGCAAAACACACACAGGAACTTTCTAAAGTCCATTCACTTATATTCCACAGTATTTGTTATCTCTGCCAGTAAGAATGAGAGTTAATCATTCCAATTCAGTACCTAGAAGCTACATAGGATTATATGGTGCTTTTTAAAACTATAATGTTTATTGCACAACTATGCTTTTAACAACTGCTCCTTCTGTAACTATTAGAAGAGGACAAATGCAAAAACAGCCACCTGAGCTCTTCTGAGAACACGCTACAAAGAGCAGTCCTTATTTAGCACTGTCATAAGGAAAAAAAGATGCGAAGGGCAAAAAGAGGTATATTCCCAGTAGACTGTAACAAATTCAGAATGTAAACTCATGATCAGTTTACAACCTTGGCATGCTACACCAAGAATATACATGCAAAAGTTCTAAAAAGCCTGGGAGGGGGGTGGAAAGGATGAGCAGAGTAGACTACTTTTCTTACAACTGAATTCTGTTGAGCTTAGATACATACACACGCATCAAAGAACAGTACAGTATCTCATTACAAACTAAACAGAAGTCTATTCAAGAAGAAGAAAAAAACCTGATTGTAACCAGAATACAGCTTCAAGATCCACAGGTCATACCTACCAAAAACTTAAAGACTCTCAGAAATACGGCTTAGATCTATTTCAGGAGCAAGTCCCCTCAAGTATCTTTTGCCCAACAACAGTTCTGTCATTACCCTACCGAAATTATGCAGCAATTGTTCTGGTGCTTCCCCCAACAGGAAACAACCAATTGTTCAAAATTTGTGCAGGGAACAGCTTCAATTGAAATACAAAATTGCCATTTTGGAGAAAACATATCCCATTTCCAGGGGGAAAAAAGAAGAGCAAAACTGTATTAAATTATTTTCTTCATTTTTCAGAAAGCGATTTCTGCCTCTTGAGAAATAACACTTTGGAAACTAACATTTTTTCCATCAGTTTTTTTCCCTCTTTTTTTTATTTTTATTTTTTTAATTTTTTCTGTTCATGTTGTTTCAGAGGAACAACAGAAATTGCTTTCCATTAGTGTTCTGGGACGTGCAGCATCGCTCCAGCAGCAGAGCCCTGGAACGTTCACTTACTCTCCCACAGGCACTGCAGGGGTCCTAAAGGAAAGCACAAGCCTCACCCCTCAGCTCAGTGCGTGCTCAGTCTTGCAATGAAGTGTTTTTCCCCACCACCTCTTTTCAAAATAAATGCTTCAGGACATAAGAAGCTGCAAATAGAGCAATTTCAGTTGAAGATCAAAACTAATCTAGGTAAAAGGCCGCTAGATCAATAGCACTTGAGTTTGCAGCATATATATTACCTTCACTTTCCAGGGTGTGTGTGTGTTTATGTATATATGTGTATATATAATATACACACACGCACTGTTTCTTTTTCCAAAGTTTTCCTGCACTTTTGCTTGTAATACCGTATGGAATAAGGTGCTGTACACATTTTTTTTCTGAATTCTACAAAGAAGGTAACGACAGACAGGTCGCTAAACTTACAGTCCCCCTAATCCAAAATGGCTTTAAAGGTTGTCTGACTTCATCACTTCTACTTACTTTAACTGTAAAACCTAAAGCATTTATTTCCATTCACATTGTTGCTGTACTTTCTGCTCCTTAAGATGCTCATGCAAACAAAGTCCAAGAAACAAAATGCAGTAGCAGTTTGTGCACAATCTAAGTTCAGCAGGACACTTTTTTCTTAGCAACCATAAAAAAACTCTTTGTACTGATGCACCTGTGGGATGGGGAGGTAAAGCTCAATAGGCATAGACAACCAGTTTCATTACACTAGGTAAATTAAATGTCTTTTTATTAGCTTAACTGAAAAATGTAAGTACAGCTGCTATTACCCAAGTGTCCCACTTCAGAATCTGCCATTCTGCGCAGCCAAAGTGTACATTTTACACTTGCATGTTAAAAATTTGAAAGAAACAAAACCCAAAGATATCCATCCTGTGGATGGATACAATTTACAATTTTTATTCAACTTCAGTGATGGACCTTCTACTGCTATTGTTTCTGAATGCTTCTGCTCCTGGCACCCATATTAGAACAGGAAATCAAGGCCTAGAAGCAACCGATTCTAGCATCAAGCAACTACTGCTGCAAAAACCTGTTTCTGCTATTCCATGACCCTTATAGACTCTGATTGCATGAATGTCATTAGTTATCCAAGAAAACTCCCAAATTTGAGAAAAACAACCTGGTTATTGGTCTACTGCTTCATGTAACTTGTTTGTTAAAAGATCGATGCATCGCTGGGATACAATCCAATCAGGTCAGCATTTATATTTAATTATCCAGTCATAATGCAAGACAATTCAAACAATTGTACAATTGTTAGCTGTTGAGCTCAGTCCCAAACCACATTAGATTTTCTTTCCCTGTTAAGTTTTCTAGTTTCCTTTTTTCTAAGTCTATTAATAGGAGAGTGATGCACCATATTCTTACAAGCATTTTGCTTTTGTTCAAGCATTCCTGTGGCAGTACAATTATGTATGGCCACATTAGCTTCTTTTCTTGTCTGGCGGAAATAAACTTGAATAAGGTTCTGTATAGTGCAGAAGTTTTGATGGTATATTGAGCTTTAAGACTACATCCTACTACTACCACAACATAAATGTAAGAGAAGGTCACTGTCACACAAGGTAGATTTAAAAAAAAAAGCTGCAACTTCATTTGAATGCCCATAATACTAAGAATATAATTCAGACTTGTTAAAAAATGTTAGAAGTTAACAATTAAAAAACTCAAATCTCTGTAAAATGAATTCAGTAGTTTTGAGTGAAGTTGTATTTTCAGTATCATTCAGATAAATACTACAATGACTTGTGTATCTTGTTTCTTACCTAGCTCTTACAGAGCCACTAAATTTCTTAATCACCACACAGCAAAATTATTGATTGTTCTGCTGCCCTTGTTTTAAAACAGATTCCCACTTCTGATATTCCAGCTCTCAAAGAATTTTTACAGTTCTGTTTTCTAGTCCCACTGCTCAGACCTCTCCTCCTTCCTCTCCTTCTGCCACCTCACTCCTGCCCCCAATGTCTTAAGCAACCCACCTCTCCCTCTCAAGATGTCTCAACAGCTTACTCAGCCATGCCAGAAAACATTGCTGAAGTTCACTCCTAAACTTTAACATATCTTGCTCGTATCCAACACAAGGCCTAAATCTGTTGCAAAAGGAGTTCAGCATTTTTTCCTGACATCCATACAATGTCTCCTGGGATTGCATTTGAAGGGTTGTAAGTCTCACACTGACACTCCTCCCAGTACATGTGGAAGAGGAGGAACAAACAAACAAACAAAAATATCACTCAGTTTTGTCCCAACGCGTCAATTACCATGAGATAATAGGTTAAGCCAGATGCACCTGCTTAGCAAACCACATTCAGAATCCCTTTGCTCACAGCAAAGTTTCCCCCTCGGGGCCTCCTGAGGACTATAATTGCTTTTTCAAACAGTAAAACTAAGCATAAATACTCCCCTCAGCTCTGCATATTTCTGTGCCAATTCCTCCAGCACCCTATGATCCCATACAAAATTGCGTTACACTGAACCTCACCACATACCTGATCACACTCATAGAATACTTTAAGATAAGAAAGCAATAGAAGGGAAGATGAGGATGGAAAAATTTCAAGTGCTTTCCATTCCTTCTCCCCAGTCCTTTGGCAAGGGAGGATGTGAAGCTGAAGTGTCACATGCAGTTATGGACTAGCACATGACATTGCTAACACCCAAACACATTGACATAAAGAACATTTGAACCCTCCCAGCTTACGTAAAATACCGGAGTGATTTCATGACAGTAGTCAATCAATCACAGGAGGAGGGTGGGGAGGGAGGAAGAGTGTGGACTGAAGTCAACCACCCCTTTTTTCTTCAGTATCAAGCAAGTAACTTCCACTTGGCTGATTTGTTCCCATAGCGGTAATCTGAGTTTATCTGCAGCCATTCTTGCTTCACTTGAAAGGATGCCAGCAGAACAATTTGAAACTACAACCCCTTGATGAAATCTTTCTGCCCAGTCAACACTTCTCTTGCATGCAACGTCAGTGTAAGGAACTTCAGGCATCTCTCCAAACGTTAAGTGAAGCCAAACTGTCTCACCCCTACAAAACGGTGTCATTTCCACTGAACTGCACACTGAAGTGCACAAAGGATAAACTGACCAGAACTGAATCAGCTGAGTGACAGAGCAAATTTTATTCCTCCTTTCACAACTACTAGTCTCTCTCATAAATCACACGAGGCTTTGAAAGAACCGGGAAAGAGCGAAAATCTTTCTGCGCATGTGGCTAAAAGGAAATTGCATGGCTCAGAATCGCCAGGATCAAGAAACGCTTCCATTCAGTTATTGCCTAGAGCAAAGCTCAGTTCAGCAGCAACTTCACTCTCAACCACGATTCAGAACAAAGAGTTTTCTTCTTGTAGTTTGATCCACATAAAAGAATATTTTACGCTCAAGGACTTTCTGACACAACAAGCAGGAGCAAACCATGATGAAGTGTTCTGGTTCCTCCCCTCTTAAGAAAAAAACGTTACGTACCTGTCTATAGGCAAACAAGCCTTATAAGAAGGCAAGAAGAATTAAATCCATTTTCAAATCATTGTGACCCATGACTTTTAAGTCCATCCTTACTGCTGCAGAAAACATAAGGAAAGTATTCACTAGCTTCTACAAGGTAAAGCAGGAAAAGAAAACTTAGAAAAGAATGGAAAATGGAGTCAAGTTATTACAAGAGGTGGGAAGTTGGTAAATGAAATTTAATGAGTGCAATTCCATAGTTTAACACCACAATACTGTTAAAATGGCATCATAACAACCTGTCAAATTAAAAGGTAAACAGAAAACAACAAACCATGCACTTGAAGCATCCTTGTGTGTCAGGCTGGATTATAAATATTTCTCATAAACCCAAGGGACAGCAAAGGCTGATGTACCAACAGTACGCTGGTACAGGGTTTTTCCACATTTAATCAGTAGCTTGGCAAGTGTGTCCAAGGCATGTGACAGAAAAACTCCCCACCTTCTTCCTCCATCTTCTGTATCCTTCTACTTTAAGTTCACTGGGCACTGTCCACAAATAACCAGGGGAGCGCAACTGCCAAAGGATAGCTTTTGGAAATGCCAGCAGGCATCCATCTGCAGTCAACGCTCTGCATTAAAAGTCTGACCCCAGGCCTTTTGCAGCCTGACCTACTGTAGTACACCAGCCACGCCGAGATAGAGCACACACAAGTATTTGTCAAGCTGGTCAGCAACTGGAGGGGAGTTGCTGCCAAAGAGCAGGGTCAGGAACAATATCACCCCCTTTGATGCTGAAGAGCAAAACATTTTCAGGAAATGTGAAGTGCTGGAAAACAAAAATTTACAGCCAAACCATAACCACTACATAGGTCCTCAAGCAAAACAATGCTAGTACAGATATACACAGAAATAGGAGTTCTGATGGCACCCTCTAAGGAACACATGTGCACGCATTACCGATCAGCTATGCTACTGCCACTTTGGTTGTTTAAAAACGTTCCCACCCAACTCTTTGAGCAGAAGAATCAAAACCACTGACCATTTTTTCTACTTATGGAACATAAAGTTACGTAGGAAAACAAACCAATTGATAAAGTAAACTGTTATTCATTCTGTCCTGCAACTCTTCAAAAAGCCTCTGAAACACTGTACAGAAGAACCGTCAGCCCTGGCCACTAGAAGAAACGCACATTATCCAGCAGATTCTTGCAGTGCTGGGATGCAGAAATAAGTGCAATCGGTGCCAAGCGCTGACCCTGGCAGCAAGCTCTGTAGCTCAAAGGCCAACAGTTTGTCTCTGAGAGCTCTGTTTGCAAAGCCTGGAATGACAGTCTATCTGGACGTACCACGTTCTCTGCAAAAAGCTCATATGGGCTACATATCCTAAGGAGCAAGCACCTGAAATGCTTTCCTATCATCTACTAGGTATGCATGTGCAAAGGAAAGACATGGCAGGCTGAATAGATACATTAGGAAATCATAAATAATAGGTGTATCATTTCTTGTAGATACGTAAAGATGTCGTTAGATCAGAGCTGTGGTTCTGCAAAGCTTTCTTTTTTTGGTGCTGTTTTGTTTCTTTAAAAAAGAATCATATATTGAAAATTCAGTGGTGGAAACACTAAGCACTGTTAATCAAATCTAGAGACTCCACCAGCAGAGTATGTAAAAAGATACTGCTCTCTGCTTCACAGGACATGACAGAAGGCACAAACATACACACCTGGAAAGCTGCTGACAATCATCTGCCTGCCAAATTAACTGCTACAAGTGCAGGCCTTCAAGGAGCATTTTCATCTTCATTGTAGTTTTAAGTTACTGGATAGAGGTGCCTGGAGGGTTCATGAAGGCATCTCCCTCACTGTTAAGGAAGTTAGATGATACTTTATTCTTGCATAGCATCAAATGTAATTGCATATATGTATTAGTTTCCATTGTACATTCCATCTAAGATGTGTTTGGGAATATAATGCTGCCTTAAGGCAGATACTTGGAGTCCCTGTCTGTGATCAGCCTGGGTCACATAAAACTCTTATCAAGTTCTGCATTTTGATGATAAGAAATACATTCCAAATACAGGTTTAAAATACAAAATGATTTTAAGTTCATTTACATTTTAAACACAGCCTTGAATTCCACTATATTATTTGGCTTGTGAGCCATATACAGCTCACTTCATTCATAAAAGAGTTCTGCAGCATCAATGGCATTAGCTTCCCAAGAAAACACTAACTTAGTCCTTTGTGTAGTAGAAAGTGGTCTTTAAAACGTTTCAAGTGTCAGTTAAATCTGCATGTGCCTTACCTTTCTAATAACCATAAGCTGTGAAAAACAGAATTCCTAGAAATAAAGTCTCAAACTTTGTATTGTTGGAATAGCCTCATTAAAAAAATATAGCAGAAACTAGAAGTCATAGCTGTAGTATCTCGCTAGATCATTTTTCTGTCTTCGACAAAATAATGAAAAAATTGTTGTCTTTATAAAAGAAACAGAATTACGGACTGTAATAACCATAATATAAAGAATATAACCATTGGAGGAGCCACACTTACAATTTCTCCCCACCAACGTTCAGCACACTTAAGAAACTTTAGCTCTTTCACAATCTCTAACAATAATAGGAAGGAGAAAAGATCAGCCAGAGCTCCCTTTTTTGTTAATATAGACACTGCCACTGAATTCACAGCCAAAGCAGACTAATTCCAAACTCTTAAGGGCTTACAGCTACCCCCCCCACCCTGCCGCCCAACATTGACAGAATCAGGTCCAAAAAGCAGCAGCCATTTGGAGGTAAGGAGAAAGAGACTGGCAACAGGTCTACCAACCCACCCTGTGCTGAAATACACTGCAAATCTTCCACTTCGGAAACAATTCCATTTTTCAAGTATTCACTGAAATAAATTGATGGTGAGTATAATTTAAACAATAGCCCTCTAAAGTGTTTATCTGTAAAAGCAAAACTCTGCTGTAGCTCAGGCAGTAACTGCACAGTGTCAGCCTCTCCGCTCACCTCCGGTCAACATGCTTCAACCCCGTTCTTGCAAAACCCCTGCAAAGCAAGTCACCAAAACCTACTGCCGTGGGTATTTCATGCCAAATCTCTCTCAACAGAACCACCAGCACACAGCTACTTATTAGATGCACTGCAGCAACAGAAATGTTCAAGCACCACGGGAACCACATCAAAAAGCCAACAAGATGGATTCAGAAGAGGCAAAATGGATAAACACAGCAGATGAGGAAGACCACAGAACAAGATGGGTGGAATAGGAGTGGGACGGTTACCCAGACTGACTGTGTAAACCTTTCTGTAGGACTTCTTTTGTTCCCCAAACAAACACACAAAGCATTAACAGGTAGTTCACTCCAGGCTAATAAATACCCATATCCCACCTAGCCTGTGTTACAGTTAACACAGAGAAATACCATACACAAGCAGTATACTTACAGTACTAATTGTCCCAGAAGCCACAAAAAAAAAAACCCTGTTGTTTACCGTGGTTTCCACTCACACTTTTGCAGAGTGAACGTGTGTGTGTATGGTGGGCTCTGCTTTCTGCCTGCGCACCATACCAGGTCTGCCGTCCTGCCAGGCAGCCTCCGCTGCCCTCGGGTGCTTTGCAAGCATATCAACTGCTTCCCTTACAAGACAGGTGTCAGAAAGCATGTTTTCCCACTAAAGCACACAGCCCTCTACAGACTATTAGTAGGGGCTCGGGAGAAGGAGAAGAGATTGATTTATTTTACACTGTGGAGTTTGCTTCTCCACAGAAGCAGGATTATTTTTGGTTAAAACGCTGACCCACGCCCCCTGAGCACAACCAACGTCTGAGACACAAAATTCCGCCCTTGCCCTCCCACGGTGCGAGGAAGAAGGCAGCGCCCCATGCCAGCCATGGCACACGCAGCCGTGCCCCCAGCGCTCTTCGCTTCTGCTCACCAGCCTGAACCTCCCAGCTCCGATTTAACTGGGGGTGCATGGAAAAACACAGAAAACGGGATTTCCACGGTCTCTCAGCCTCAGCTGGCCAGCTTGGGTGAAGAGTGACCCAGCAATCCTCCAGCCCACCCTGCGCAAGTCCTCCACGTCGGCTGCACGTGTGCTGCTAAGCGGGACACCACGGCCCACGACAGCAGCTACCAACACCCGCTGCACCCGTTATGTGCGCGTCGGGCGAGGGGAGGCTACCGACCTGCTCCTCCCCTGCAGCGGGCCCGCGTGGCTCTCTCCCGGCGGAGCCCTGCGTCGCTCCCATGGTGACATGGCCGGGCCACCCGCTGCCACAGGCGATAACGGCCGAGCCCACCGCCCCGCACACCCCCGCCAGGAAGGGCTGGAGGGAGCTGAGGGGAGGTGGTGGCGGGGGCGGCCAGAGCCCGGCACGGACAAAGCCGGCACTGAGGAGCCCGCCACAGAGAGACTTTGTACCGCCGGGGCCCAGCCGCCCTCAGCCGCCGGCCAATCCGGCCTGCGGAGGCCCCAGGGAGGCGAAGAGACATTGTCATTCTCCCTGGGATGAAAAGAATTGTTATTCTCCCTCTACAAAAATATTTCTTGTCTTCTTGCCCTTGGCAGCTGCCAGTAGCTGACGCGTGTCACGGGATAAACCAGAGATGTCCTGGGTTCAGGCCTGGGTGGGATTTCTGGAAGTAGTGCAAAGCTTTTGGATGGCACCCACAGACCTGCTTTATCAAGCAGAAAGGCACCCATCACTTCTACCTTTTCGGTCCATATGCTTCCTGAAAGAAAGCCCCCCCCACACCTGCTGACATCCCCAACCCCACAGCCTCCATCAAGTACCCTCCCATCACCTAACAATCTTTCCATATCTGTCCCAAATACAGCAGTGCTGCAGTTAATTCAGAGGCTGGATTGACCATGTTGTTTTTGAGGCCATTGTTACATTTTTTTTTTTTTTAAAACGCATGCTCTTGAGGTAACAGAATTCTCAAGGGCTTTCAGAAATGACTGGGCATTAAAAAGGAGAAGACTGGCAGAAGTTCAGCCGCACTGTTGTATTCACAGACACGGATTCTTTTCCCAGTGCTACTGTCTTCCTGGGGCTGCATTATTTTGGGTGGATGAGTCAATACTTGAATCAACTCTTGGAAGGAAGAAATTAAGGAGGACAAACCATCAGAGAAGAGATTTCTTAAGCCAACACTTTAAAAAAAGAATGCAAACAGCATGTTACTTTGTGTGGCCTACCCTCAAATTTGGAGAGAAAAAGGCAGTAAAATGCCAGAGCATTAAGTTGGCTCTTCTTTCATCTGGTTTCTACCCTCAAGTTTTACAAGTAACTGACACCACCCAACTTCTGTTGAAGTACTAGCAGTCCAGTATATGTGCAAACATCAAGGTCACTAGGAAAATGAAGCACAGAGACCAGTCTCCTCACATAAACAGGGTAGAGTGAGATACAAGAGCAGCATGGGGTAGAGTGAGATACGAGAGCAGCATCTGGCCTCAAGAATGTCTTCGTGAGATGCAGCAGGGCAAGGCAAACCTGCTCTAGGCACTGCTGAGCACTTCTGCACATCTCTGAAATTGAAGACAGCTTTCTGAAAAGCTAGCACAGGCTGGCAGTATCAGCATAGGACATTATGCCACTGCTTCAGCAGGGAAAGCCACTACCCAATACACACCTCCCTGAAATGACTGGACATGATGACAATTATATGGGCTAGTTTTTACTTTGATAGAATACAGTAGGATTTTGCTGCAGATAAGTAGACAGCTTTAAAAGCAAGAATAGTTTTAGCCTGATGGCAATGTATTCTTGCAAAGAAAACAGTTGACAGGCACGAAGTGGGACAGGGGAAGGAGAAGCCACGAGATCACTAACGCATTCTCTTAACACACACATATCAAGTTCATGGCAGCAAAAAGTACGGCACCAGCCACCTGCAACTGCTTCCCTCCACACAGGCTCTGGCAGGGGACGAAGAGCCAGCTCTGCCAGCTCCCCCTCTTGACACAGCCCCCTTGGGAGTGCAGGCAGAGCATGTAAGCCTGTCCCATGGCACGACTGACAAGGATTGCTTCTCATTCCATGCAAAAGCCACGGCTTGGCCTAAAGCCTCCTTTTATCATGTTTTGTGACTATCAAAGCAACATGGTGTTAACACTAACAGTGAGGTTATCTGACTTCACTTCCCTGAGCTGCAAGGCTGCCACCATGGTTAACACACTTCGCTAGCCTGAGGTAAGTGCAACACAAATGCAGGAACTGACCACAGTTATGCAAGCAAAACAGATTTGTTTTTAATCCTTTACCACAAATCATCACCTGGGAAGGGCCTATCGGTTTGTCTCCATTCAATTTCCTGCAATAACAGATGGAAAACAATTCATTTGGGCTTATAAGAATATTTCCTATGTTTGTCCACAACAGTATAGTGGACATGTAACTTTTTCTGCTTTTTTCTTTTCTCAAACCAAACAGCTACCCTGCCACGATAGGCATATAAATTGTCCTGTAACAGCCTGAAAGAGTGAGCAGTGACTCCTAGTGCTCAGGCTCACACTAGAGCTTGGCCAAGTGCCCAGATGCCCATACTGATGTGACAATCAATGCAATCACAATTTACAAGCTATTCATCCTACAATTAGTCCACAGAGAACAGACTTTAAGGCCTTCCTGGGTGCTTTCTTCCCTTTGATGGAGCTATCCTCCCAAGGTGGGTATGTGGTTGGGCCTTAGGAGGGGAAGATGATGCCACTGAAACCAGAAATGGAAGGATACAGTACAGCAGTCTAACCAGTGACAAGAGCTGTAGGAACTACTCCTCTGGCACAAGTTACAGAACTCCTACAGCAGGAAAAGGAGAGCAGGTACTCGAGGCACCCAATTGACCTAACAGCTATTCCACTGGAGGACAGCATCCCCATTCTCCTCCCTTGTAAGCTATAGGGAAGAAAAAAAAAAACACAAACCTAAACCACAGCTCAAACAAGCACATCTTTAAGTGTATAATTAGATACACCTTCTCTTCCTGACTATTTGTACTGAAGGCTACAAGACCCTGCCCATCAATCATGAGTGACTACACAGAATATGTGCAATCTAGTCAAAATTAGCTTGGGACAGCAGCACAAGCAGAAGAGGAGCCAGAGACCCAGCAGGACAGTCTGTTCTGTCTATGCAGGTCTCTGCATGCTCAAGAGTGAGTGTCTGCAGGCAGGGCTGCATTCATCTTTCACTCCTTCTACTTCAAAGAGAATATCTAGGTGCAACTGAAGTCAGTCCTAGAAAGGATGCTGTTTCATGGAAAGTAATGGCTGGTTATCAATACCACGTCAAAATTACATGCATCAGACTAACAATGTGCAGCTCTGTTCTCAGCAGTGTTTAGGACCAGCTATTCTGCATGTGCAACAACTGTAAACGCAGTATTACATTCCAGGGATTTCATGAAATGTTACATAGTTGTTCAGAGAGTTTACTACGAACTTCCATGGAACAACTAATCATTATTAATTGTATGAGAAGCACGGAAATAACTTTTAATGACCACATTTTCCTACTGAGACTTTCAGCTTAAGTAATCAAGGCAGACATTGTTTGCCTAGGATCAGATTCAATCCACAGTCTGTGTAGCGCTAATTTAAAGAGATTGCTTCTGCAGCTTGAGTCATGTAAAACCTAGGATGTATTCCATAAATTATCTAATTTTACTGTGAATGCAGTGGTTGTGCTGCTTCTACCATCAGCAGAGGGAACACCCTTTTACCATTACACGACAGGATGCAAATTTAAAACAAGCAGCAGCCTCCCAGTTACTCCTGCCAACCAAACAAGGCAGTCCAGCAATTTGCCTGCAGCAACCACGAGCGGTTACGGTGTTGTGACATAGGTGATCTCTGCTTCCTTCCCATCCTCTCCACACCTCCAATCAAGCCTTTTAAGTGGCCCCTCTGACAATCATACATATTTAGTTATTTGTTTGTAAGCAGAGTTCAACACTGAACAGTGCTAGACAGCATGTCAAACAAGCAAGCTTAAAGAAGTGGGAACTGTTTTCAGTAAGAGACACTGGGAATGTACGCTGCTAGTCCACCTATTGAACTGTCTGAACACAGACATCAGTTTTGCTTTTGTTTTTAAGCATGATCTTTTTAAGCATGATCTTTTAATGAAAGGCACTGTAGAAGTTTCTAAAAATACCATGTTGCCAAACAGCCTTTCCCCCTTCCAATCTCTTTAGACTGCTTTTTGTCATCAGTCTGCAAAATCACACAAATCAGTCAGCCCAGTTCTACTTAAATGATTCATAAATCCAATTATGCCCACTTCTTTATATAGCGAGCTACGCCCTAACAGATTCAACCTTCAGGATTAGAGGATGTGTAGGTAGGTGACCTCTGACTCTCTACCTGCTCAGGACATACATATGGTTCAAACAGCTCTACACAGCAGTTAAACCACATGAATGGCACAGTAATCTTAATCTGTCTTGAGGGGACGGGAATGCTGCAAGAAATGCTGCCCCGAACTTGTTACTGTGTGTAGGAGTGAATCCAGTGGCATGCCACCAAGGTGGTGGGGCTGAAGAACTGACCCTGCAGCTGGAGGCTGTGGGAGCAGGGCTCGTTCAGCCTGGAGAAAGGATGGCTGCAGGGGCACCAAGCAGCAGCCCATCAGCACCGATGAGAGGGGATCGAGGAGATGCAGCCGGGCTCTTAACATTGCACATGGCTGGAGGACAGGAGACAATGAGCAAAAGCTCAAACAAGAGAGGTTGGAGCTACAAGCTATGCAGCTTGTAGAGTCAGGAATGTTGGCCACCTCTGGTCTACTGTTAAGGATGCAGAAATATATGTGCTCTCCATGTTCCAAAGCAGTAATTCCAAGGCTCTTATTTTAGAAAGCATAGGTGTCCTTGTAAGAAACATTGCCCAACTTAAAACTGCTCCTATGCTCCACATGTATTTTTTCTGAGGTAATAACCAGTACAAAATTATTCGCGGTTCACTAAGCCACCTCTTTCGACCTTCATGTGGGATTTTATTTTTTGCAACCTAGACATACAGACTTAGACATTTTGCAACCTAGACATTTCAAATCAACAAAGCTTAAAAGACATTGGTAAAGATTTAGAGTAAGATGCAGCATCATTCTGAGCTAATGAAGTTCAAGTTCACAAAAATCGGAAAAAAGTACTGTGACAGATCTGTTACGTGATCAACAACTAGGACTAGGAACAGTACTACAATATTTCTTACTGTTAATTTCTGTAACATATAGTATATTTTTCTCAACGGTTTTGAAATCTTGGTCTTCAAGTCTACTAGATGTCACACAAAGATTCTAGAGGTTTATTTTGCTGAAAAACAGCAGAAGACCCTGCTTGTTTTATGTTGCCATGTCTTTGAAAAGAACATGTGAATTAGTAGATAGATGCACAGCACCTTTCACAGGATAAATAAAATCAAAACAGCAAAGGCATTTGGTAACAGGCACTAACAGAAATGATACCATTGAAAATAAACAAATACAGCTTCTATTTGTCCTAAACATGTTGATACAATACATTTTCTTCTCTGCAATGTTTTAAACTGTACAGTGTGTTCAAAAGTATACCGGTAAGCAAATGAAATACTGTGACATAATGCTAGAGCGTGATGCCGGGATGTAGCAGTGACTATCTCAAACCTTCTCTCTCATCCTTTATAATAAAATAAGTTTACCAGTAGAGTAAGTAAAATTAAAACAACTTCCTCTGGCATATGCACTTCGACCTCTATTAATTTAAGAAGCTAGTACTGTTATTCTAAAAAACAAAACAACAAAGTAGTTTAAACAAAGTCAAACCACATAAACACGCACTGTGTTTCTCTTCGAACATCATACAAAAGTGCATATCAACACTCAAAAGAATCTCTCTTCTTTGCCCTCAACTTGCTCATTTTACACAGAAGGCATCACATGAGCACATTCTGGTTGAACACTCATTTTGCTTACATCTCATTTCCTTCCTCTATCCTCCATTTTCCTTGACTGCTCCTTGCAAAGCAGTGAAACAATCTTCTGCTTTTAGCAATTTATCTGCCTTCCCTCACTAGAAGTCAAGCCCTTACAACATCAAAAACTTTACCATGGTAATCAATTCTTATGGCACAAATTAAGACAGCACAGTAAAGAAAGATCCATTTCTCATGCAGCTCATTATACGTATTAAGAACAAGTAAAAAATATGCAGAATGCACAAGACATAACAACATACTCAAAACATTCTTGTCCATTTTTTTCCTGATACAGAGGTTAATTTAAAAAACAAAGCTCCAGACAGCAGCTCTTCAGCCAAGTTCGTTCTTTAGAGCACTAAAGCTCTGCTTCAAAGCTCTGCCTCTCCCTATCCTATTTATACTGGCAAACCTCCTGCCGAAGAGCTCGTTAAGAAACAAAGCAGTTCTGCAGCCCTATTTAGTAATAGCAAGGTCGCACACAGACTGAGGTATTGTGACCACTTTCTGGGTGCCGCTTTTCAGGAAAGACTGGAATTAGCTTGAAATTAGTCCCCCTACACTGAGAGTCCAGGGAAAAAGAGAGAGAAGAACCATCAGTGACAAGGCAGATGGACACAGCCACCCCAGTCATTTGCTTGCCTATTCTGTAACTCCTGGAAGCTCACAAGCTGGGTGGCCGGATGCAACCTCTGAAGCATCTTTTTCTAGGGGATAACTGGTTCTGGAATTCTGCTCAGAGTTGTGCTTACATGTACCCAAATCCCCTGCTGTAAGGCTTGCTTACCATTCAACTTGAAAGTTTTTCGTTTCAAGGGAACAGTGCTAAAGAGTCTGCTACAGAACCCAGCTAGAACATTCCTGCCTATCCATGCTTCAGTGACATTTTCACGTCATATTTTCCCCCACACTGCTCCCTGTCAAAACAGGGCATTGTATAAAATAACAAATAAGCAAGCCAACATCTTATCTTTTTTTTTTCCTTTTTTGTTTGGTCTTTCTATCATGTCTTTAGAGTCTTATTAACCAGCATCCTCTCCCTTTACTCCCAGAACATTAACCAAAGTCACTCATCTGTTAGTTTAAGTATATCACAAATTAGGAAGACCAATTAATACCCACATTTCCAAGTAAGTAACTAAAGGAGCAATAGCTATTCATCTCTCAGGAATGAAAGATAAGTCAATTTTAGCTTCATAAAACCAACATAAAGATCGTTTGCTCTCTTAAAATTGTCATCTGTTAATGACTTACAAAAACAAGCCAAGCGTGCTTGACTGACACATAAAAACTAAGTACGCATTTTATATTCTCTCTGGAAGCACTTGAGAAAACGTTTCCAGTGTAAGATTAAGATGCCAAAAGGATTATATTTACCTTAATGATGTACTATAAGAAAATATGCAGCAAAACAACTCTCTTTGTGTGTGGCTATTCTGTTTCCCAGGACTCTACTGAGTCACTAAGCAATTCCCATTAATATTACCCTCTGTGCTTAAAGTAATTTATTTATTCCCAAACCCACGCTAAATATTTATATTTGCTGAAGACACCACCATAGATTAAATCCATTCTTTACCAATGTTTAGCTAAGAGATGAACTAGTCCAGGCCTGTGCGTTAGTATTTGCATAACTTTAGCACAATATTGAGTTCATTGCAGAAGTCTCTCGTCTTCTGGAGGCCTGTGGTACATCATCAAGCTTTCAGAAAGTGTGCGTGTGCTTGTTCTATGTTGCTACGGAAATCCAGAAGAACTAGTTCTGATTTCAATATATTACTTACTCTAGTGAGTACTGCTTCATAAAACCTTTTAAAAGCATAGCTTAAAGAATGAACGTGACAGACAGAGAATGACAAGAATCCATCATTTCAAAGTAATGACTGGTTCTTACGGATGTAACTTGACCACTACCTTGTGAGGAATGTTGATTTTTGGGAGTCTTGGTCTGCTTGCTGTGAGATGCTTCGGGCGTGATGTACAGCCGTGCTCCCAGTCCCACTCGCAAGGAGATGGCAATGCAGCACTGTGCTCCCTGAAAAACAAAGCCTCATTTTAGTTTTGTGTAATCACAAGAGAACAGACTGAAAGCCTGGGACACTAAAGTCCTTGAGATAAAGAGGATACATTTCCCCGGTTGGTTTGGCATGCTTTAGCTTCCCTGGCAGTCGGGTTGAAGCAGTGCTCGAATGAGGGAGATGTCCATCCATTTTACACTTGCAGCAACACTATGAACTTCAAGTCAAGCACTGTTCCCCATCAGGCGCCCACACAGGCCTGCACACAAGGAAAAAATGCATTCTTGCAAGCTAAATAAGGTACAGACAGGAAGCATGCTTATTTTCCATTTGTTGCACTTGTCTTCTCCTTAAGGCATTTGGGCCTTTTGTTTTGATTTATTCTTTAGTCCGATTGCTTTGTTCACACAAGATTGTACAGAGCTAAGCTAATAACAGCACTCTGTCCTAAGTATAACCTCACTAAAAACAGATGCATACGCTCAAGTTATTTCAGTTGGTAATTTAACAGCTCCACTTGCCAATTGCAACCTCATTTTCTACTCCTTCCCCTCCCAGGACTGCTTAACAGGCCTCCGTTACCCCTCCGCCGCGCAAGCCGTGTGTCAGCTTCCACTCAGCATTCCTGCCAGAGGGCTGCACCTCTCCCCACCCCTCGTCACAGCCCTTCATTATCCTGTGAAGGAGAACTGAAAAATGAGTGGTTTAACTACAGTGAAGGACAGACTTTTGACAGGAATAGAAACAGAAGCTAGCAGTTAGAAATTTCTTTTTCCCGGCACATCTCGATTGCCTTAATTCCTCTCAAAGAGCATCTTTCCAAAGTGTCCCACCTTCAAAGATATACCCAGACTTCCTTAGAAGCATATTGTATTTCAAAAAAAAGTGTTTTGTTTTTTTTTTTGGTTAATAATCCATAGCTGCTTCTGTATAGCAGGAAAGCCATAAGAAATATGATGAAGGAATTTTGCTGAACTACAGTCTACACCACGTTTTATTGAAGTGTCTTCTATGCAGCACCCACTTTTCCCTGAGTACAACCATAATGAGGTCCCAGATTCAAAAAAGGACACTTCAGGCATCTAACATTTTTAAAAGCTACAATTGGTCTCATTAACTTCTTCAAAACCTCACAAATGCAAGCACTTGCCAGATGTCGCATTGTCAAGCTAAAATGTTGTTTTCCATCTCTGCTGACTTTTCCAGCATAAAAGCACCTTTCTCAAAGTAATATGCTACTCTTTTTAATCAAGGTAGGATTTCTGAAGTCACAGAAAAACAGAATGCTTAATATTAATTTCTATTATCACCAAAAAGCAACAAGAGCTACACATTATGAACAAACATCAGCTTCATTGTTCCAGTCTTCATCATTCCAGGCTGTATGCAGAATAAATACTCTTTTGGAAGCAGCAGGAAAGTTACACAAGGAAGCTAAAACTATACTACTATTAATGTTATAATTTGCCTCTCTGTGAAGATGCCAAAACTTGTAAAAAAAAAATCCATCTGCCACAGAAATCACATCACCATTCCAAGCAAAAAAATGGAAATAGGAAAACATACTTTATAATGCCTTTGACACGGAAATGTAAATGAATACCTTAGCAAAATAACGTATTTCCGTTTCACAACTTTCAAGTGATAGCACTGGAGCTGGCGTCACATTCTAATGCTAGCTTTTGTCTTAGGAATAATAAGAGCAGTGAAGGAAAAATTTAAGTTAGGAATGCACATGAATTTGTGCAGTAAGGAGTCAGATGAGGATCTCTACACCTTACATTCAGTATTAGCTTTTGGAAGCCATCTCATGATCTTAATATATGTATAACGTAATTATATATTATTATTAGAAACATATATATGCTTTTAAAATGCTTATTTTGATTTTTATATGAACCTGAGAGTACCTCTAGAAGCTGAATGAGAAGCAGATGTTAACAAAGTGAATTATTAATTTCCTTATTCCAGTTGTATAGAACAAGCAGTCTGCAGCTACAAAAAGATCGGTGTTTTTTTCTTGAACTTAGTTCACTTTGCAGCAATAATTTGTCGCTAGCCTTTAGTTCCCTGAAAGATTTAATGAAAACATAAAAGAGATCCCGATTACAGTCCAATGACAACAGCTTTTCTGCTTTTGTGAAACAGTTGGAATAGCAAATCCAAGTGTAATCCAGATACATCTTAAACAGCTTGGAATTCGAGGCATATATAACAATTGTATCGACTAAACCTCTCTGTGAAAGGAGGAGATGCCTGATTAAGGACGCTGGAAAGAAAAACAAAGATTAACAGGCTAGTGTCTTTTGCACTTTGATACTGACGGTCAGTAGCAGGTGAAAGAGAAGCAACCCCATGTTTGAGTTACAAAACAAAAAATAATGGGTGCCAAAGTTAGCTAGTTTCATTTTTGGACTGCTTGTTTCAGGCTGCGACTCTGGCCAAACAAGCCCACTTGAAAACAAAGAGGAATTCTGCAAGAATGTACTGCTACCTTCCAACACAATTCCTCACAGCATCGAGAGCAGTCATGTAAACCTTTCGTCAACATGCAAAGAGAGGCTGAAAAATTCTAAGAGATTGGCATGCAGATAACTTACATGAAACAATCAAAGGAAGTCACAGACTGGGACACTCCACTGTCCCATGTCCAAATACACTGTACTAAGAATCCCTTTTACCAGGCAGATTTTATATACATATATATGTATACAAAGCTCAACTACTCGTTAATTCAATACCAAAACCCTAGGACAAACTTGCAGAATTCTTGTGTTGGTAAGAGCCTGGAAACTGTTGGCATCAGTGTATTTTCTAGACTAGTTTTTGTGGGTTTGGAGATACAACTGAAAAGTCATACCGTGGTCTGTGTTTGAACTGCTTTTACTGCTGCTGTTACTGTTAGAGGAAGTGCTCTTGTGGAAAAATTACAGGAGAAATCTGAGTTCAGTCACAGCCAAATAATCACATTTTTACTTCAAACTTGTGTTTGAAGGCTGGCTTACACAGAACTATCCCAAAACAGTAGAAACTTATCTAATAATTGGTCTTGAACAAAAGCCTGCTGCATCTTGCACTGTGCCTGAAAAAATGAAACAGCCTTCTGATGCAGAACAAGAATATGGGAGGCTACAAAGGCTGTGACGATGCCCATCCATCGGCGCTACTTATACTGGGGCAAGTGGGAGCAAAATATAATCAACTCCCTTTTCACGCTATTAGTTTTTGATAGAAACAGTGATGAACAAGATAAGTCTAATACTCAAGTTGTGTTGTACAAGAAAGCATTCTATACTGTTACATAAAAAAACAGAATTGTCTGTATTTCAGAGTCAGAATATTTAATACCCTTAAGCGATATATCTTTTAATAATTAATGCTTCCCCCTCAGAAAACCGAATTCTTAAGTATGAGCAACTCCTGTTTCCTAGCAGAGAAGGAAAGTTTTACACATGCAGAAAAATGTTCTTCTCCACTTTTACAAGCTGTTAGTTCTCCCATAGGTAAGACTAAAATACACTTTTTTAAAAAAAAAAAAAGGAATGGGGACAGCAGACGGACATCCATACAGCAGGTTTAGTAGTGCCCAGCAAACACAGAACAACTATTTTGTTTTCTTTCTGATGAGTATATACCTGTTTATCTTTTCTGTTCTCAAGCAAATTCCTGATTTAGAAATAACGTCTTCTCCTGATTATTCTGCCAGCCAAGGACAAAAGGTACACAGAAATCTCAAGCAAAACCACAAAGTTTAACTACAACTGCAGAAAACAGATTGCTTGGAAGCTACAAAAAAAGATTACCTGTTCAATGAACGATATACCTCTTTTCGGATGAAAAGTTTTCAAAACTGCAAGGCAAGCACAGATTTTCCCATTATTATTCCCTGACAGTATTTTAACACTTACCCTGGATGTTGCCACAGGTTTGCATGTCTACCCTCAGGAAGCAGCTCCCTCTTGTTAAGGGGAGTAATTCCTATTGCTGCTTCTAAAATAGTTATATATTTCTTGTACCGCATCCTGCCTCTCTCAGGAGTTTCACCACGCTAAGTTATCATCCAAATGCAGTTTCTGCAACTGAAGTCATGCCTCTTCACTTATCTGAACTGCTGTTTTTCAAAACATGCTGTGAGTTTCAAGCACATAAACAATGCTTTTTCCCCCCTCTCCCAGGCTTGGAGAGTTAGCAGGAGAGAAAAACCAAAGAAAAACTCCCACCAGATTCCCCTGAAACGTCATTGTTACATAATTCGATCTTTGAATAAGACACTAATGAAAATGATTGAAGAGACAATCACGGTTCTAAGCCTGGCCGGATAATGCACACTCTTCAATTGACTAATCCTTTGCTAAATCTCTGCTGCCTATAATCTTCCAAGTACTAATGGAGCCCTAGGTAACTTCTCTGTCAAATCAATCCAGGGAATGAGAGAGATACGCACAGAAAACTTGGGACATTTTTTAGACACTGGAAGACAAAAACAGATTTTTTTTTCAAACTTTCTCCTCGCCACCAGAACTCAATAGAAGTGATATCCAGTCAGAAAAGACACGGATAAGCTTTCCCTTTCTTTACTTGTTGCAGAATTAAGAAAGCTAAAGACTCCATTACAATACCTACTAGTCGTTCAGATGCATCTCACACAATGCCTGTCGCCACTTTCTACGTCAAAACTGTTTTAGCCATGAGGTAGGTGGCCTCAGGTACTAACTACAAAGGCGGATGTGGATGTACAAATCGCAATATTAGTGATGTTTTGGAAGTGCTGCAGCACCGCCAAACGACAGTATTAAGGAGACTTTGTGGATTGCAAGAAGACCAGCTAAGGAACTATTTTGATGCTATTCAGACACTAAGAGAGTAAATATGAATGTTTTGTATATAATTTTAGTGTATTAACTATATTACTACAAAGGTGCATTACTGTTATACAGAAATGTTAAAAGAACAGATGGGACAGGAAGTATTTCTTCTAAAGACTTCAGCTACAACAACTCCCTCTATACACTAAGTTATTCTCTATTCTCTTATTCCTTCAAGGGTCTGTCTTGGGACCAGACCTGTTTAATATCTTTATCAGTGACATAAACAATTGAGTGCACCCTCAGCAAGTTTGCAGATGACACCAAGCTGAGTGGTGCAGTCGACACAACAGAAGGAAGGGAAGCCATCCAAAGGGACCTGGACAGGCTGGAGAAGTGGGCCCATGTGAACTTCATGAGGTTCAACAGGTCCAAGTGCAAGGTGCTGCACCTGGGTCGGGGCAATCCCAGACATGAGCACAGACTGGGAGAAGAGCTCACTGAGAGCAGCCCTGAACAGAAGGACCTGGGGGTTCTGGTGGACAAAAAGCTTGACATGAGCCAGCAGTGCGCGCTTGCAGCCCATAAGTCCTGGGCTGCATCAGCAGAGGGATAGGCCGCAGGTGGATGGATGTGATTGTGCCCCTCTGCTCTGCCCTTGTGAGGCCCCACCTGGAGTACTGTGTCCAGGTCTGGGGCCCCCAGCACCAGAAGGACGTGGGGCTGTTAGAGTGGGTCCAGAGGAGGGCCATGAAGTTGATCAGAGGGCTGGAGCCCCTCTCTGATGAAGAAAGGCTGAGAGAGCTGAGAGAGCTGGGGATGTTCAGCCTGGCCTCTCACTGAGGCCTTTCAATACTTAAAGGGGTCTTACAAAACAGGATGTAGAGGGACTCTTCACTCAGATAATAATGATAGGAAAAAGGGAAATGGTCTTAAACTAAAGGAGGATAGATTTAGATTAGAGAAGGAAAATCTTCACTGTAAGGATAATGAGGCACTGGCACAGGTTGCCCAAAGAATCAGAATCATTAGGGTTGGAAAAGACCTTCAAGATCATCTGGTCCAACCATTGCCCTACCATCACTATCATCCACCAAGCCATGTCCCCAGTCACCATGTCCAACCTCTCCTTAAACACCCCCAGGGATAGTGACACCACCATGTCCCTTGGCAACTTGTTCCAATGCCTAACTACTCCTTTTGGGAAGAAATTTCTCCTAATTTCCAACCTCAACCTCCCCTGGCCCAACTAGAGCCCAATCCCTCTAGTCCTATCACTAGCTACCTTCGATAAGAGGCCGAAGCCCAGAGAAGCTGTGGATGCCCCATCCCTGGAGGTGTTCAAGGCCAGGCTGGATGGGGCCCTGGCCAGCCTGATTTAGTGGGTGGCATCCCCGTCTATGGCAGGGGTGTTGGAGTTAGACAATCTTGAAGGTCCCTTCCACCCCAAGCCATTCTATAATTCTGTGATCTCAAATGAATACTAATAGGCTATCTGTGGGACTAATCTTAGAAGAGCAAAACAAAACTAAGCCTTTTTTAGATTCAGGGAGTACAACTACAAATGACTGACAGAAGGAAGCATTCAGTTTCCACCTACCTACTTGCATTCTGACTTGTAAGAAATATGGAGTCTGAAAATTTGTGATGTATTAAGAGAGATAATTAACATATTAAGTACACAGAAATGAAATTAAGAAAGCAATTAACTTTTGCAGGTCCCAAAAAAGCACTTAACTACAACTTCAAACATCTGTATAGAAAGTATTAAGAAGCTTAAGAAAGTCAAGTACTACTGGAAGTCTCTAAGGACAGTTAATATCATTAAGCTTGCATGCATCCTGGCTTTTGATAGCTTTGTCAGATCTATTGTGAAAGCAGTATTGACTAGGAAAGGAAAAGACAAGAAGGAGGCAGCAATTCCATCTTTTCAAGAATCTTCTAACTGCAGTAATCTATGCCAATATCCAATTTTTACTAGAACACAAAAACAGTTTGATCAAACCCAACCTTCCTTCAAAGTCAGTTTTGTCATCAACATCAGTACTACAGCAATTTCTCCTCTGAAGTGCTGTTTCTTCTTCTTTCTGTCCTCCTCAGCACTTTTTTGACCCTAAATTTTTCCCCTTATAGATCTAAGGAACAGATCTCCCTTACAAAAACTTCCTGAAAGTGTTTTTTAAAGCCAGAGCCATAAGCAAAGTTTAGAAACCATTCAGTGCACCGTTGGACCATTCTTTGACTCGCTGGGGAACTAAATCTGACTAGAACAGGTACCTCACAGTTAGCCTTGTGCAAAGCTCACAACCAGACTCCTACAAGAAGCACAAGCTTCTTCCAAGTAAAGTATCACGAAATCTTCAGATATCTAGAGGGAGTAAAGACTGACTCACCGCTTATCAACTTCCTTCAACTTTGTTTGAAAATAGAAATTCAAAGCTACTAGTACACCCATTGTTATTGAAGGACTGCTTTTGCAGAGCAAACAAAAGCTTTAAAATATACCTTCATCCATTGTTTCCTGTTGAGGAGTTATCATCCACTCCCCTTCTTCTGGTTTAGTATTTTTTTTCAGGAAAAAACATCAAGTTTTATTGAAAGAACATAGCACATTCTTCCTAACTGGGAACATACAAGTGAACAAACTTAATCTAAGAATTAAGCTGTTAAAGAAAAGTATGTGTCAACTTCAAGAACTCATGGTCCTCAGCTATATCCACACAGATAACAGCAAACCACCTCAGAGTTCAGCTAAAAAGATTATTTGCTTACTCAATGTATTTGTACTCTGCCAACCTTCTCCCCATAGATTCCACATTAATTACTTACTAATCAGTTTACAAAATAAAGAAAATCCAGTAACATGCACTTCCATCAAATGGATACAGTGATATATAGTGCCACAGCGCACTGTGGCACTGTATCGAGGCTTGGAGCCCGTCACTGTCTTACCAAGCTATGCTGCTATAGGGAACAAGGACGCATGCAAACTTTAAGCTTTTCCTATACCTGTTTCAAAGTCCCCTACTCTTTTCTGTCCTCCTTCTGTACCCTCTTCTGTGCTTCCTTAGCTGCAGCAGAAAAAATAAACGTGCTGGGGCAGTGATTTCCACCCTGGTGAACTTCTACAGAGGACTTTTGCAAAAGCAGTTCAGAGTATTTTCATTGTATTGTTCAATGTATTTTCAATCATCTTAGAACTGAGTCTAAAATTTTTGCAGTGGATGGTTTGGAAACGAAGACATATTTCAGGGAAAGGGGAAAGAAAGATGAAAGCTCTTTTCTGCATTGAAGAAACACTTAAGACATCAAAGTGAAGGCATCCTTTTACTCTAATCCACACTGGATGAAAACGAGTCATGCTCTCTTAATTAGATGTAGCGCATATTTCTTGCAAAACTGATGACAGAAGCATGATCATATCTTCAGTCACTTCAGACCCAACCCCAAAGGAGACAACAGTTGTCCACTGAAGCCAAAAATTACTTTGGAAAGAAAGAAAATTCTTTTTTTCCTCATCCCTCAACAAAACATCTCTCCAACACCTACAGATCAAAGAATTCTGTCATGAAGAGAGCAAAAAACCAAAGGTCTTCTCCTACGCGCTTATTGGGTGACAAGAATAACAACAACAACAGACAATAAGCTTCCAGAGCAAGTGTTTTGTTTGGGCTACACAGCTAAGAAACAGCAAGAGAAACAAGTCAATGCCTATGTAAAGCCTGATCTGTGGAAACAACCTTGAGGCAAAGGAACATCAAGGTTCAGATTTTGTATTTCTTTTTGGGAAGGGGGTCATAGGGGAAACAGTTTCATGGAAAGAGAAGAGGAGGACTTGGAAGCTTCTTTCACACAGCTTCAGTGGCTGTAACTGCTTTTGGCCCCTCCCTGGAGAGCATCCCTTGCCCAAACAGCCCATATGTTCCTGGAGATTCTCAGAATCAGCTTATACAAAGTTGTGCTAAGGAGGCTAGAGACACCAGCAGTCAAATCTGCCAGCTATTAAGCAGAGCTAGATGATGAATCAGATGTTAGAACAGAGAGAGCATGCTGGACTACAGACAGCCGTGCTGTCAGTGACGTACGGGAGAGATTTATCAGTTTTATCTAATGATCTCTCACAAAAAAAAAAAAAAAGTACTAGCAGGGCAAAGCAAACAGCAAATAGGTTGAACAAACACATGAAACCTTGGTTTACATGAACCCGAAGCACTACTGAGCTCAGGCTCAGTTTATCAATACAAGGGGGGCTGATGTTAAAGAATTAGTTTGGCATGACAGCGAAATGACAGCAAAAAGATTCTGGGAGAAGTATTACTGAGCCTGTCTTAGGAAAAATACAAAGTGGTCCAAAATATCTGATCTCATGCCTGGCTTAGTGGAAACATAGCCAAACCTAAACAGAGATCTGAAATCTGAAATTTCATGTGCATATAGACCACGCCTGAGATAACGTGCATGCCTTGAAGAAATAAAATGAAATTTCTCAAAAGCAGTTCTGGATTGCTAGTCCAAAAGAGGTGCAGGCAACAGTATGGAAAGACAGCAGGCTCTAGGAAAAAAAATCTGAACAGAAAGGGATTCTCAGACAGGCTAGCTTTATATTTTTCCTCACATACCTCTTACTGACCCTTAATATCGCATCACACAGCATTTTTGTCTTATGATGTTATACATGTGAAAATACAACACTAATGAGTTTCATTCTTTCCACGGCTCCAGATTAGGAACTGCGGTTATCTCTGAGGTTCCAACACTCAGATACACAATGACAACCTGACCTAATTTCAGGAAGCCTTGGGTAGCTCATGTTTCCTTAAAACAAAGCATGCAGCTCATGAATATACAGCAGGGTAGATGCCATACAAGATATCAGGCCAGAGCTTCCACAGCTCTGTGATTTTTAAGATCATAAACATTTCAAGTACGCTCACAGCTGCAAGAGTCATGTAATGCTGGACAGAAAGGAGAAGCCACACTCCACATTCTCATTTGAAACAGAAATACAAAATATCACCTAACATCATGCACTTTCAAAAAGCAATTATCTAATTCAAAACAAGAAAACACACACTAAACTATTAATGTTTGGGCTGTTTTTTTAAGTTGTAAAGTGATCTGTAGTGGTCTCAAGCAAGTTATAAATCACAACTTACATATTCACCCCCCCCCCCCCCCACACACACACCCAAAAAAAAAAAAGAAAAAGGATTTACTTCTGAAGTGTGACCTAGCTGTAAGGACATCCTCAGTACTGGTGAAATATACCAACCATTAGAGGAGGAGGAGAAGCTATGGAGAATCTCCGGACAAGGAGCAGACATACTTGAGAAGGGAACTGGCACAAGAGCCTAATACAATGCTGCTCTTTCTGAGGAAGAGGGTAGGTTCAGATAGTTGAAAAAGCAGATGGTGGTTGAACAGTTGTATTACGGCAAAAGCATCAGGGAGAGAAACCTGGGCAGAAACGATAAACGTCAGTACTTCCCTGAGGACTGACAAACAATTCAGAGTACGTGATCATGGGACTGAAACCAAACATTTAACTGTGAATGACGACATGCACCGGTGCACTGCGTCAGCGTGGCCATGCAAAACCAGCAACACCCACTCGGGTGCTGCCGTCTTTATGGGAAACTCCCCACTTCCAGGCATTCTCCACTACAGCAAGATCCACGGCAGAAGACAGACTTAAAAATTATGCCCTATAGTCTCACTGTCGTAAATGTTTGTTTTACAAATCGATTTTCTCATTTTCAAGAAGCCATTCACAGAAATTCACTGCAACGCAGGATTATGATTCACAGGCCTTAAGCTGCTGATCTTATCCAAGATCAACTATCAGATTTAATACATTATTATTTTTTTTCCCCAGGAAGGAGTGTTTTCACACCTGCTTGAAAGTAAGCCAGACCGGAAAATTTCTAACTTCATCAAACTGTACCTGCTATACCATGTCAGTGCTTTCTTTTCCCCTTTATTGGAACAACTAGTCCCAGGACTGCTACAAAAGCATGAAATCAACACAGCCAAAGCCTGATAAAAGCTAGACTGTCCTTGAGACTGTAAATGCTGTTATTTCAGCAATTAAATGAGAACAGTCTTGTAACAAGAGTTTCCTTTGCTGTACAAGGAAGTTTTGGAGACATACAATGTTGGTAACTCAACATACACGTGCACACACAGACGCTTACTGTTGCCAAAATTTGTACCAAGCTGAACGCTGGTTTGAAGGAGTCCTGGAATATTTTGTCATTCCCCACTTGAAGATTACTAAAATTCAGGAACTTTCAGATGCTTTTACGCATCTAGATTTTGTAAAGGTATATCTCAGCTTGTGAGCTATGCCAATGCCTCTATGTTATTTTAACTACTAAGAAAGATTTCCTGGTTGTCCTTACAAGACACTGAACCAGGAAAGGGGGGCAGGGGGAGCTAAGCAATCAAGAAGTATCAGAAACTTAATTACTTTGATGCTTCATTCTGAAGAGCTCTACTGAGATTATAGTTCATGAAAAGAATTGGGATCACTCTAACCCTCCCGCATACTTCCAAATACTTGTCTTTAGTCTCACAAAAGCCCTGCGCAGAGGCGCTGAGTGCAGCAGCGGTTGTTGGCACTGTAATTTGGGGCAACGCAGAACGCAGCCGAAGTTGGATGCAGCTTCTCCAATGCCCTGTCAGCACCTCTGAAGAAGGGGAGACCCTGCCGCTACTTGAACACTAGGCACAGGGCATAACAAGGTGTTTGCATATAACAGTCTGTAAGCAATTATAACTGTAAACTTACCTAAAAGTCAAATACATGCAGAAAGCTTCCTCAGAAGCCTGATGAAAGCCCTCCTAAGCACTAGTTTACACTAAGTACAATCTTCCTGACTGTCTCTAAATGGCACACGTGCTTGCAGCACGCGCAGCAGCTCAAACTCTTCTCAAGAGCCCTGATGTCCTATCGGCTGATATGAATATGCACACACGAGCTTCCCGTGCTTCCTAATACCTGATCCCGTGGATCCTGACAGGCGGTGTTGCCTGGAACAGCTCGCACACGAAGCCTTGGGCTACCAACACTTCAGGAAAAAAAGAGCAGCAGTTTTATCGGTCACTGCATACGTGGTTGTCGCTTTCTTTTCCCCCCCTCCCCCTCTGAATCACAGCCCTGAACAACTGCCTCGGAAAAAAAAACAAACAAACAAAACAAAACAAAACAAAACAAACCAGATTTTGCTGCATAAAAGAGAGGCTAAGCCACTTTAATTTGCCCCGATCCCACCCTGGTAATCACACCCCAAGTTGAAACCCAAGCAGACCTCGGGTGGCCCCTGCTGGAGCCCAGCTGCGGGGCGCTCACGCAGCCGGACCCGGCGCCAGCCGGCACACCGCTCCCGGCAGCGATACTCAGGCGCCCGCAGTCGGGAAGCGACACGGGGTGGGGGGGGGGGGGAAGCGAGAAAGTTTTCCGATACCCGACCCCGAAACTCCTGCGCGCCCGGGCAGCCCGCAGCTGCCTCCCCGCCGAGCAACACACCCGGGGAGGCAGGGCTGAGGCGGGGGCGAGCCGGGGGGCGACCCGCCCCGACGCGGGCACCGGGCGCGGTGTGGGTACCGCGGCAGCCCCGGGCTGGCCCCTTTGTCCCGCAGCTCCTCTCCCTCAGACCTCCCCCGACCGGCTCGGCTCGGCTCGGCAGGACGCACCTGCCCGCCGGGGCTACTCGCCTGCTCGCGGAGGTCTCCCCGGTGCAGCGGCAGAGGGCGGCCGGCCCCTCGCCTCACGCCGCCTCCCGTCCCGTCCCGTCCCGTCCCGGTGCCGTGCCCGCCGAGGAGCGCGGCTCCGGCTCCGCTCCCGCCCCGCCGGGCGATTTCCTGCCGGGGCGCGGGGCGGGCTCCCGGGCTCCCGCCCCGCCGCAGGTGCCGGCCTCGCCCCCAGGTGGGGCGGGGGGGCCGGGCTGGGTCAGGCCGAGCCGTGCCGGTGTAGGGGGGGGGGGTGCGAAGCGCGGCCCCACCTGCGGCCGCCGCCGCCGCCCCTTCCCTCCCCGCCCCGCGCCTGGCGGGGCTGCGGTGCCGCTGCCGCCCTGCCGGCCCCGCGGCGGCGAACAGGAAATACCGGCCCCAGCCCGGCTCCGCGCCGCTGAGTCACTCACGGCGGCGGGGCCGCCCCGGCCGCCTCGGCCCCCGGCCTCTCGCCGCGCCCCCCCTCGGCCCCGCGAACTTCCCCGGCTCGGTGGCCTCTGAGGGAGCCGTGCGAGGAGGCGGCGCGGCCGCCCCACCGCGCGTGGCTCTGAGCGTCCTCCTTGCCTTTTGTCCTGGGAGAGCCCCGGTGGAGGTCCCCCGGTGGCGCTCGTCACCCTGCGAGTCCTGCAGTGCCCCCGGTATCGGCTTTCTGCGATCGCTGCTGTCCTCCTGCAGCGGGAACGAGGAAGGCAAGACCGAACAGCCCTAACTGGATTCTTCGGAGTCGTGTTTCTTCTCCATTGTGCAGCACGAAATGTCACAAAGAATTCCTTATCTGCCCTCTGCCGCGGTTGAACCCCACGCCAGCTTCTCCAAAGTTAAGCCGTGCTCTCCCTCAGTGTCAGATCTGAGGAACAAAACCTGCTCGGAGCTCCTCTGGCTTCGCGTTAGCTGCCCTTGAGAAAGGGCAGATGGTTTTTCTAGTTGCTAAATATTCCAGATTCCCAGAGCATTCTTAGTTCCGACCTAGTTTCTTCCTCGTTAAGCAGGTGAACGGCATGTTTGTGCAGCATGCCTCATACAGAAACCAAGATAAAGAAGGCAAACAGTGCTCTTCGTGAAGGCGCTGGACTTTGGAAGCAGGCCCAGCGAGCAGAAAGAGCCCAGTTTATTGATACCAAATACCAGACTGTGTTCAAATGTTATTTTGAAAAGTCCTGCTTGTAGCTACAGTTAATAATTAACATGCATGCGCATGCTGTAGTCTTTGACTGTTCCAGTCTAAACGCCCTAAACGGAAAAAAAAAAAATAATTAGAAAAAGGGACTTCAGTAACTTGATGTTTTCTGTCAGCTATCGAGAGGATCTGGGATCAGTAAGTACTACAACATTGTGTTCAAGCAACCCGAATCGAGGCTTAAGGAGTGGAAACTTAGTCTGACATCCAGGTATGTGTCAGACTATTTGGTTTACGCTGTGCTCGGTGTCTACTTCCTTAATGAATGTTTAAAAAACTTCATTTGTTAGTTCTATAAATGTTTTCCTTTTCTGAAGACGCTTTTCTAACAGTGGCTTTATGATACTTAGTTAATGGCTCTGAAATGTTCTGAAGAGGAGTAATAATATTATCATACTTAATGTATTCCTTTTTTTTTTTTTTTTAGTAGGACAGTAGAGAACACCGGCGGCTTGTACAAGAATATACATCTGGAAACTAACAGTGTTTACAAAAGTACTCATTGTAATACTGACCACGTAGCATAACTACCATGACACAATTTTTAAAAATTCAGCAAATTGGAGAGGGCAGCAACGACACTATATGGCCTGTTTTAAACATGTATTGTTTCCTCATCTAAACTGTGTCTATCGTTCCTTAAGCTGAACTCCAAAAAAAGGTTTGTAATTAATAACTGTTTGAAAAACTGTGTTTGTTCATAGCTCTGTTTATTCTTCCCCCAGGAAAACAGTCTCCAATGCCTGTCTCCTTTGGTAGAGGTCATGAATCTCGCCTTTGTTTTACGATGGCCAAGAGTACAGTTTACATAAAAGACAATTTGGGATAGAGAGGAACATAACTCTAGACAACATTTTCTTATCTTTAAACAGGAGTTAAATAAAAAGCCTCAATAGCAACATGGACTGGAACATCTGCTTGATTGGTTACACTTGTAAGTAGTGGTGTGCAGCGTGAAATTAAAATATCATCCCCTAAGGTGCCACAACATGATGTCGCTTGCCTCTGGTCTCTTCGCTGCCCTGCCACCAACGTCAGCCAATGTGCACAGTTAATCTCTTCCTGATAGCCTTTTCTTCTGCTCCTCCCATGCTTCCTTTTTTATTTTGAATGTTCTTCCAGGTATTTTGGCAAGCTTCTGCCTTCCTTCCAAGGACTCACTCCTGCAAGACTCCCACACATTCCAGAACTGGTTACCACAATCACAGAGTTCAACCATTAACCAGAAACCAAAAGTAATCAAACACTCCCTGCAATTCCCCTACCCTTACTCAGCTATCAGCTCTTCGAGACCGGTCAATAAATCCCGTTTACTGAAGCTGCTAAAGGACTTAGGGAATTTTAAGGAAACAAGACAGGCTGATTTTGTCATATGGAACAACCTTGCAAGGAAGAGATACCATTGCTTAAGAATTACCACAAGCAGAAAGGAAAATGAACCAAAAAACACCAGACAAGCACTTAGGCACGTAACTCCTGCTGAACACATGTAGCATTTCATGACCACCACAGATGGGGAGCAGTTGCTGTAAGCTTAGCTGAACTACATGTATCTATCAAGATTTCCAAAGAACTCCTTGGCACACAGGAAACAATTTTAGCAAGGTTAGAAATGCTGGGACTTTGGAGCTGCAGGACAGAAGCAGACAAACACAATCACTGACTGCACAAAAGGGCAATTAGGTATTGGTGAAAACTCAGATGTACCTTAAAAAAGAACACGCCTCACTTTCTCTGAGTATCGAGTATGGTTTCAGATGTCAATATTCATCTTTCAAAAGCACTCTGTGCTTTCCTTCACTGAAGACAGAGCAACTGTCTTGTGGGGAAAAAGCCACCAGTAATACACCAATTCTTACTGATATTAACCGTTCATAGTGAGTATCAGAGGATTTTCCTTCAGCTATTTCGCGAGGAGTGAAGCAGGAAGCAATTGACATGATGTCTGTCAGGTTTGTAACTGTGGAGCAATCTGCTACTACAAGTAAGTTACAGAAGTAAAAAATAGTACAGAAGCCCTATTTGTCTTGGGGCAATATGAAGTCTGTCACCAGGATCTGAACTCCTCCTGTGCCTCCACTGCACAAGCATGGTGACTGACGGAGTACTCATCCTTACTTAGGATTTCATGCAAGTATTAGAGCACAAATGAATCATGTCTTACGATTCATTTTGTGTATGGGGATAAAAAAACCCTCATTCTAACAAGCTGATGCTATTCATCTTCCCCAGTTGGAATAAATCCAACTGTTACTCAGCTAGCTAAAACCAGGAAATTGTTTGCCTAAATAGCAGTAGCATTGTGGATGAAAGGGAAGGCACTTCAAACATGAAGGTTGGAGTGCTCTTAAAAACCCACCCTGGCTGGCCAAATTCTGAATAGAATCTTTGCCGTAAGTGCTTTAAGAAACACAAATAATCCAGCAGCACAATACGCCCGACCGCGGTCTTTATTGTCATAGTGGGAAATCAAACTTTACACAATGAATTCAGAACTCTACATGCAATTTTATTTTGGTGTGAACAACTGTGCCAGATGAAAAGGCACAGAGAATGAACCCCAAAATATGAATCAGATGCATGTTAATGAATCAATTGCATGCAAATTTCTTGAAATAATTTTTGGAATTGTCAATAGGAAAAAATAATTACACAAGTTATATATGATCATGCAAAGAAAGAAGCAAGAGGAAGTATCCTTGATTCTAGTATCAGATAATTAACATCTATCCAGATGTATCTAAGTAACTTTCTCAGTTACTAGGAGACTGATTGGAATACTATTGTTTTCCATGTGCTGTAAATTATTTTTACTGTTCTAAATTCAAAACAGCAAAAACATGTTCTGTCTTTAGCTTTCATTTGAGGGGAAAAAAAAAAGCCTCTTTTATTCCTACATTACTTCCTAGTCATTTTATTTACTTCATCCAGTAGAGTATATATTTCAGATAATAGTGACCATGTAAAATTTTGATTGAAAAACATGTAACAGTTTGCACAATTAACATGATCACAGTTTGCGCACTTAATCATGATCTGGTTCCAAGGAAATGGTATTCTATAATTAACAGTGGGAAATAGCTAGTAACAACATATATTTTAAATATAAGTACTGGACAATGATGCTATCTAGCTATTGTTCTTCTGTAGCGGAATTAATCGCACCTGTAATAATTCCAGCTAGCCAGAGAATCATGACAAACTAATCAGAAGTGTCAGAGGAACCACTAAGAAAAGTAATTTGCAGTGAACATCTTTTCACCCCATGATAAAAATATGTTTACAATATGGTATAAGTTATCTCAAGAATCAGACAACAACTTTGTGCTCCCATTTCATAGGCAATTCAAGAATAATCAGTGGCAATAATACGGATACTCAATACAGCAGTGCAAGTGTTAGTGTTCTTGTGGTTCAACGTTTTTAAAACTTTTTGGTGTAAGATCTGGAGTATAATAATTTATTTCATTATCTCTTTCTTTTTTTAAAAACCTATCTGAAAACCCAAAGGGAAATGTTTCTGCATGAACATGGTATTAAGGGAAGTCTCATATAATGGTTAAAAAAGATAATCCAAGCCCACTCACCTAAGAAATGCAGTGGTGCAATTTTTGCTATCATGAAAGGATCTCCATTTACCTTAACTAAAAAACAGGCAATAAATTACATCTTTTTACTCTGTGGAGAGTAAAAACAGGAAGAGAAATTCACAGTAAGAGAATAAAGTATTTGCAGAAAGATTGCTGCACAGCTTAAACATTACACACCAGCCTTTTTGAGTTCATATGATGCTTACAACCATACAGACCTGTTGATAGTTTTAAGTTTAGCTCAGAAAAATATCCCAACATAAAAGAAATGAGAATTTGGAGAAAAGAGCAAGTTCTGCAATACTGAGAAAAAAATTACATCCATCACACAAAATGAAAAGTTTCCATCTGTCACAGTCATTTCCTTTATGACACATTCAATTCGACTCCTATGCCTTATTTACCTGCAGTAACATTAAAATCCCATCAATAGCAGCAACTTTTACTTCAACGCATCAAAGTACCACAGCTTACATCATTGTAATTCAGAGGCATTTCTTGGTTTTGGGCTAATGTCTCAACAAAAAAGTTTGACACTTGTACGCTTGTCAGAACTCACCAGGCAGGCCAGTCCATGCAAAACTACAGACAGTAAGAATCCACAGCTTCTGCGGTAAGAAAGTAAGAAATGCAGTGACAGGAAGGGAGACCTCAACCATGTGTTCAACCATGGGCATAGATTCAAGCACTGACACAGAAACCCAAATGCTGAGCACTTGAGAAAAATGTATTATTTTCATATTGCTGCACAACATGGTGATGTCAGGAAAAACAGTAAGCTCAGGTACTCAGAGAACAAGGAAGGGCTTGTGCTTAAAGTCTTTAAAGTTCCATGAGGTAGAATATCATCAAGTATCTTCTTTTCCAGAATATATTAAGCAGGACAAATCCAATTTAGTTTTTAATGCTGTTGAAAACTCTTTTGATAGTAGTTCATGAAGGGATACTCTATCATGAGAATACACCCAATTCCGTCCAGTCCAGTCATAGCGCTTGGGCCCACTAGAAAGCAAAACACATGCTGTAAGTACAGATTATTCATGGGGAGCTGCTGGAAGCACGTATTTACAATGTAACCCAGAGAGTGCCCACGACAAGGAAAGAGAGTGGAGAAGGATTTGTGTGGGGAAGCGGAGCAGCAAAGGCCAGACCTGCCTGAGCCATCTAACAGACGTATCTGAAAGGTGACACGATCTTTCAATATTGACAAGCAGACACATGCTCCTTTCCTTCTTGCTTTTGGCACTCACCTCCCCACTTTCCTGCCTTACCCCCCTTCTTCCCTCGCCCACATAATCTTCTTGCACACAATAATTACAAAGGATATTTGTGTGAGGCTGAATTAATGCTGTTGATTAGCTGATACAGCAGAGTTACATGCAGATATTCTAAACACAGCAGAACACATACCACCAATCTCACTTTCTTTTTGGATGCAATAAAAGAATTTACCATCTGAAAGCACATACATTGCCATGTGGGAGATTTACATGAAAATTCTGTTTTCCTCTATGCTATCATATAGTTTTTGGCTTGGTTCTTCAGCCTTACATTAAACATCAGGAAATAACTTGAACACCTGGGTTGCATTACAGACCTTTGTATCCACCTAATTCTCCACATCTGAAACAGGAGCAATGACTGACAGGTGCTCACTACTGTTAACATCAGCTACAGAAGCTAAGAAAAGAGAAAGGAATGGTATGTTCAGCAGGGATAAACATCACTCTTATCCTTGAACTTAAACTGATAGGACAAAATGCCTTGGAACTCAGATGACTGCATGCAAGGTCTGCTAAGAAGACAGACTACACGTACACGAGGACAATCTGCAGATTCTCTACAAACATAAACACTAACCTGAACCTCAAATACCCTGAGTTATTCACCGTATTTAAATGACGAACTTTCAGACCACTAACCAAACTATGAAGTCACAGATGCAAACAGAAATCAGAATGACTTCCACTGATGTCTCACTTGCTGTACGTGAACTGGGAACTGTTCTGAATTGGGATTACGTGCTCCAGTCACTTTACCACGCATTTCTCACTTGTCTTTGCAGAACAAGTATATGTTTATACTGCCCTACAGCCAGAGAGCAACGGAATGGGATGCAGCCATTCACGAAAACCAGGCTAAGACAAACCGTTGAATCAACGAAGGCAAAGAAAAAAAATCGGTCATTTGAACTATTTTTAAATGTTACTTAGTAACTATTAGTGATAAGGTCGACATATGAAACACCTCCACAGTTCTCTGACTCTTCAAAATTCTGTAGAAATGCGATTTTTTCATTTACATTTATCATTTAATGATCTTGTGAGCACTAATAAATGCCTTCAAAGGCTAAGTATTAATTTCTCTCTCAGGGAAAGTCTGCATACATTTAAAAAAAATAAGACAGAAGAACCAAAATATCACCTTAAGGCATTATTAAGGTTCAAAATTCATTGCAGTCAAGGGAGCTAAAAGAAATTACTGCAGTTGCACTGCTGGCAAGTTACAGAGGCATCTTTTTTTTTTTTAATTTGTCAACTAAATTAAGCTATGGAAACTCAAGTTCATCTGCATGTATGATACATGATAGCAAACAGAAGGTCAAAAGGATACAAAAAAAATATTTCTCATATCTTCAGAATTTGTCTCCCTTGGGATACATTCTCAAAGACTCAAAATTCTCCATTCACTGTACAAATTTCACAATTATAATATCAACTGCAAGTGATCACTAAGAGTAACGTTTGCTTCTTCCCCCTCCTAGTATATTGCATTTTAGCAGTACGTCACTCCAGATCGTACAGTATTTGCTGGAGTTGCAACATGTATTTTCAGAGGTTAGGAAATAAGTGAACGTGTGATCGTATTTCAAGAAACACTACTGTTTACTGTATTACCAGTTAAGCAAGCACAAAATGGAATGCTCGTTGGTGAATCATTTTTCACAACAGATGCTGAAAAACACCATCAGAAAATTTTCAAGTTTCTTGCATGTATTTTTATTCACCAGTGGAACAACCAAAGATACTAGCACTTTAACACATATTCATTCACAAATACTCTATTCTGGTGCTTGTACATCTTTGCTCACAGAACTCTCTGAATTTTGGTTTCCATAAATGGTTGAAAACTTTGTGTCAGGGACCCGAAAGTCCTCTTAAGCAGAATCCAGATTCAGGAATTGTTTATTGCAAAATATATGAAATGAATGAGTGACACACAGCCCGCATTTGTCTGAATGATACGCTTGCTAGGCCAGTGCCTTAAAAAGTAACATGCCTGTTAAATACATTATTTTTAACAAAAATGGATTCTGGGACTGGAGAGGAGGTTAACAGTAGAGAAAAATGACTAATAAAACGTGCACCAATCAGTACTTAATTACCCTAAAGTGAAATTAAAATTTTATTTAGGTAAATTTTTTATCTATTAAAATAGATTCTCTTGAAATCTTAAATTCCCTTGAGCTTCTCTCTTTTTTTTTTTTTTCCCCCATGCAAACCCTACTACGACATTTTACTACTGCAAAACCATTCCCGGTTTTGCAATTACTACATTCTTTATGAACAGCCTTCAAGAAGTATGCCTACGTAGTTACTGGGTGTGCTCATATTTTCCAGCTAGCTGGTTCCTTCACCAGTAACGGTGACTGACTCCCTCAGTTCTCTCCCTGGGACAGTGGCAGAGGACACATTAGTTTTTGAAGGGGGAATCAGCTTCAATATTTTCCCACATATCTGGCTGCCCCGGCAGGTGAAACCAACCAGAAAACCTACAATGGATCAAAACATAGCATTAGAGAAGGCAGAGGGCACACCTAGCCAAGGCTTCCATGAAGTGCAGGAGCTTGACAAAAACAACTAGTGGGTGAGCACATAAACATATAAAGCAGGAAATCCCACAAGCTTGAAGCGGAAGGAGCCACCCTGTTTAAATACAAAGAGTAGTTTAGATTATAACATCATCATTTCTTTTTCCAACAGAAGTTTTTGTTTTCCTTTTTAATCATGGCTGTGTTATTTTTTATTTTTTATTATTATTATTATTTTTTTCCTGAGTAGCCTATATTCCTGTAGATAATGGCTTTGGACTGGAACAGAGTATGAAAATTCTGTTAAGCATTTCCTGGATTTGGGCATATCAGTATACTACACCATACCCCACACCTCAGTAACAAAATCTTAGTGAACATTTAGATTAAATCATGTTTTGAGTATATACTGGAGAAAAGAGCTATTTATGGCATTACATAATCCATGCAAAGCTAAGAAAAAAGGGAAGAACATTTCTACTCAGTCTTCAGATGTTACATACCTTACACATAACTTACCTAGTGGGTGAGGACAGCCAAATCTGCCGGTTTGGTGTTTGTTTATTGATTACATATGTTCCCATGTCTCCACCTAATTTAACTGTTAAAACTCCACTCTTAAATCACAAAGAAAATAGTGAAAAATTTAAGTTTGTATCCTGTTACTTGACAAGAGTTACATGATCTGCAGTTTGTAAACAGAAACTTACACATCTGTATCACATTCCCAACTATTTTCCAAACAGTAACAGCTTGGAAGAATGATTGTTATGAATCAACAACGTGTGACAATACCTCAGACAACCTGCATATCTTCGAGCCTGACCTAGACTTTAAAACTTCTGGTTAGTTTGATTTAGTGTGTTTGCACCATTCACAATAGCACTACTTAAATAATACTCTTGAGCTTTGACCTGTCATCTTGAAACTGGTAGTTTATTTTGCAGTGACTAAAACATCACTCAAACCCAACTTTTTCTACCCATGAACTGGTGTGGTTCCAAATCAAGAAGATTTATCTGTCGAGACTAAATTCCTGATCCATCCGCTTTTACCTAACTTTTCTTTAAGTAACTGTAACAGTTTCCAAGTGAATAAACACAACTCTTTCTCCAGTAATTCTGATGAAGTGCCTAGATCCTGAATCATACCTAAAAAATGTTCCACTTCTAAACTCCAGGTCTGTTTTGTTTTAGTTATGCCAGCTTCAGACCATTATCCTAGTAAGCATTTCTGTTCTCTATCTTACTCACATTTCTTAGTGACAACATGATTCGTATTTCTCTGACATTTTCACAAGTGTGTTCTGAAAAGCAGCTGACAAAAATGTTTCTGTCTGAAGGAGCATAAAAGAGTAACAACATTTGGACCCGAGTTAACCTACAGATGATTTGAATTTATGCTGGTTAAAAATGGCATCCCTGCAGAACATAATTTTATGATTCAGTTAATACAGCTCCTCAAACACATCACGCGCTATAGCACAAAAAAGCTTCTTCGGTGCATCCATATTTTTCACACCTTAGAATATATTACTAGAGCTACTGTCGCTACTAAGGCTATTACCTATGTAAAAACACTTAATTGTGGGCAAAAACATTTTCATTTGTGACTGCCTACAATCTTACTTTGTAGCCGGTGCAGCAGCTTAGAGCCCCCTTCTCTTACAAAGTAATTCAATGTTACTGATTTCTGACATATCTTGAGGTTTACCAGCAATGAAATAATATTCTCAAGGTCTGACTTTTCTTTACTCCAGTCTCCACGCTCTTACTTGTACTGCTAGATTACAGATTTACAGCTGTGAGCAATAAAATATAAATAAAGACATCCCTGATTAATACTGCCATCAGGTTGCCTTGCTGGTTATGTTAATTCGGAATTGGTTTAGAAGGGCAAGAAGAGCCTACTTCTCTGGTTGTCATCAGTTCAATCTCTTCTATATATCATCAGTCTTAGATCTGTAGATAGACAGCAGAGTAAGAGCACGTTGTGCCCTGAATACAGATATAAAGGTGTCAGTATTCTTCTGTGCGTTCCTTAGTGCCATATATAAGTATTCAGCATGATGTTACGCTGTATGCTACAAAAGCACTGAAAATAAATTGGTTTCCAAAGAGTTAACAAAATTTTATATCATCGCTTACATTACGTGTCAGCTGTGGCAGAATACTGTTGCTCTGTCATTGCAAATTAAGTAAAGGTTAACTTCTAGTGCTGGGTTTTTAAAACTTTTAACCATACATGTGGCAGTACTTTTGAAATACTAGAAAAGACAACTTGAGCTGTCAGGAACTTTAAATGCAAGATACTTTGATCATATTTTAAGAAATTCTACCGCATGTGTTTTTTACTATCATATGAAAGTTTTGGGGCTGCTGGTAAAATGTATATATTCCTTAAAAGAGACTTTTTATTTTTTTTCTCCTCCTGGACACGAATATATAACTTGTGAAGAAATGATAGGTATAGGAAGACCTTCACCGCGTTCGCCACCTTGTGGCTTGCTGCAGCACTAGCCCTGTTTGTCTGGAATTATCCTCGGTAAACCTGGCACTATTTAACCCTTAGCTCTGAACAGAAACTTTCAAGGCAGTATGTCATCGTACAGTCTGTGCAACAAAGGGGTACACGTAAAAGTTAGGATGGATGTACAAACAACTCTTTAGAGCCCCAGACGGAGTCAATGTCAAGCACAAAACACTCTGCAGTGCCTGGAGATAAAATTATGGCAGAAAAGAATTCATAACCTTCAGATAACAAACTGTTTAAAAATACTAAAGAGGTTAATGATAATCTTTTTGCTAATGTTTGTCTTAAGCTCTTTAAATCAGTCTAATAGATGATAATATGCTGAAATATACTGAATAGTAATGGTTAAACAATTCATTGCTATTCACCAGAAAAGTAATTAGACATAACGTTACTACACATTCGATTAAAGCAAGGAATAATATTTGCTAAGTGCAAGAACAGAATCTAACAACACGTTACTGTTTATCTTAGCTATGAAAAATAAATAATAAACATTATGATGACACAAAGTTACACAGGAGAAGGTCTAAAAACTACAGTTGTGGGTTTTTTTTTGTTTGTTTGTTTTCCCCCAACCCCTGTACAACCCAAACCATCTGGTTCAATGTCCTGAGCATAAAACCTTAACTGACAGAGCTGGAAGAAAGCAATCTCCAAATGGTAAGATATGAACAGGGCGCAGCAGTTATGCAAAATAATAATTAAAAAAAGCTTTATGGAAAGACCTATGCTGCAGACAGTGGTGTAGGGAGAAATGCAGTTTCCTCCAAGTCATGTGTAAGACTGCACGATACAACCCATTTCAGGAATTTTATATAAAACTAATAAACTCCTTAAAGAAATACAATGGCCATTTCTGATCTGTCACTTTGTAAAGCAATTTGAGTGGGTGACCTATTAAAGGCTCCAACTATCAGGCTATCAGATACCCAGCGTCTCATGTGACCGGAGCCTATTCCCTGTGCACGCTCACTTCTCAGTTTTGCAACAACCTGTTGAGACATCCTCTGTTGCTCCTCTCCACCACAGGCTCAATCTTCATCAGCGCCAGATAAAACATAATCTGTCATGGCTGTTGAAGGCACATGCTCCCTCTCAGTACTCATGGCCATCAATGAAACTGCTCTACCAGTAACATGATTTACACATACTACACCACATAGGCCTGCCCTAGCATCTACCTTGAGGGAACAGGTTGCTGATTCCAGAAGTCAATGTAAGGTTAGAAAAATGTAGAGGACACTGTCGAATCAGAAATCAGTTTCTATCTCCTCTTGGGCTCAGTCATTATTCTATACTATGCCTTTCCCTACAGACTAAACATTTTAAATCGTCAAATCAGATAACTGCATGTCACTTCTTACCAAAATAGTCAGTAAAAGAGGCGTATTTTTAGCAGTAAAGCTGTAAAAGAAATACTTTTTAAGTTCTGTCCCTAAGGTGACTAGTTTAAAATTCTCTTTCAAAGAAAAAAATCTACAGTAATTAAAAGTATTAACAGAATCTTTAGAACATACCCCTAAAGAGACATCGTAATCTTCTGGGGTAAAAGGCTTATCTGTTAGGTCCTCAAAGAAATCTGCTAAGGAGTCCAGTGTTTCTTCAGCCAGTTTTTCGTAAGTGGTCTCATCTAAAGAGCTATAAACAACATACAATCATATAATTAGGAGGAAAACATGGACTTTTTCATATAATTTTGCATTTTCAGAATTTTCATATAATAAAAAATACCAAGACTGTGTCCCTGGAGGACACGGAAACCACGAAACAATCACATTAAACAAGTAGTTATTTTTCTTAAGGTGATGTAGGTAGGTAACAACACACCTTATAAATGGAGGTGGAATTTTAATATTTGGGTAGTAGAGAACTCCAATTAAAGACCGTGTACTTCTTTTTTTAGTGACCTCAATATTAGGAAGATAGAGTTAGGTGTCAAAATAAGGCATCTTCATAAAAGGACTTTCTGTAAGAACTAAGCCATAGTTACTGTTTGAAACTCTATGGATAGACACAAGACCCTCCTGTTTAGAAGCACAAGTAATTTGACTATAAAGAACCAAATGTAGCTACAAGCAGAGATTTAGGAACATCAATGTCAAATGTCACATCTACATGCAGCATTTGATTTCTCCCCTGGAGTTACCAATGCAGCCCAGTAACTGGATATCATTTAAAATGTACACAGGAACTAATGCTTTTACAATTAACTTCTTCTTCAGCGTCTCAAAACACCCTTGTAGCCATTACATAAGGCTTACAACACTTATGAAACCGCTTCTGTTATCCTCTTTAAGTCAGTAAAAAAAAGTTAGTGGGAGCAGTCTAGAAATGCAATCAAATCACCTAAGTTTTTCTATCTGTGGCAGTGTCAACTTTTAACTGAGTGTGTAGTTGGTATCTCTGTTAACAGACAATTTGGTGAAATCATTTGTTTTGCTAAGAGATACGGCAAAACAGCAGTTACTGTGATCTATGGGGACTCGGTATCTTTCACCTGATGTAGAATGTACTCTTTAAAAACGTTTCTTATTAGTCAATTACCAAAACACACTCCACACCACTTATGTCAGGGATACCACAGAAATACCTAAAGTTCTGGAGAACAGAAGGCCTTAGGATTAGGCAGGACTCATGTACTGAGTCAGGATGCAATTCAGGTACTTAATGGTAAGCGCCACTCTAGACATCTTCACAATAGTTCACTGGGCCTCCAGCTGCAGCACTGTACAGGGAGAAGTCTCTCATGGGTACCGTGTCACGTCCTGCCTGTGAAAGGCACAAATTTCATGTTCCCTGACATACACGAAATGGTGCTAGACACCCACCTTCAGGTACAGGAGTTGTTTCCTTCCCAAACTCACACAAAATGATCTTCCCTAGAACTATACTTTTCCCGTGAATCACCATATCAACATTATATTAATTTGATAGCCGCACCATGTCTACAATTGTTTTAAAATGCAAAGGCAGTATTTTCATATGAATAATATTATCTCAGAATATTCTCGGAATAAAATTTACCTTCTGTCATTCAGAGTTCCTGCATTTCTTATATTCATAAACTGAACAGTCCTGCTCTTCAGCTCTGAAGCACATTGTAACTGCTGTTGAAAATATGTGTAAGTAAAAGGGAATTAAAAGTTAAAATATGAAGATTATGAGTTACATACTGGTCACACAAATTAAATAGGTTGGAAGACCTTGCCATCCTCAAGTAAAATATTTACATTCTGTATTACAGAGCTAATACAGAAAGAATTATGCAGCTTTAGTCCCTGGATGACTGAGCCAATCTATAATATCCTTGTTTTCTGTTACAAGCTAGTGAGAAAAAAATTAATTTTAAAATAGCTATTTTCTATCGCTATAACACAGAATTACAGAGGAGGCTCAGACAACTGGTTTAGGCCAGGATTTCTACACGCATCAACTACTCGGACGCTTCACTGTCAGCACCCTGTGTCCCCCTGCCAGCAGCCACCAGCACATCCAAATGAAATGCACAGGAGCCCCGAGCGCTCCTCGCTTACGGACGTTAAGAGCTGACTTTCACCACTTGCCATATTCCAGATCTCTTCTCTGCAACAAGCTGATTCATTTATAATTTCTCTCGCGTTTAAAGGAGATTAATACAGATCAAAATGACAGAAAAGCTGGGTCAACGTGTGGGCATCCTGAGACAAAAGGAGAGCGACGGGCAGCCGCCCTGCGGCTGAGGAAGGCACACATCAACGCGGGTGTGAGTAACGCTGATCCCCAAGTGCAACACGCTCGCGGGAGCACCCGTGCTACCTGCCAAGAAATGCAGGCGGCATGCCTGCCCCTTGCTTCCCCGCCCACGCCACGACGGTGCGTGTTTTCGGCTGAACGGTTAGGACAGCACTCCTGCTGCCTTTCCACGTGCACGCGCAGGGCTTTGCCGACCACCACAACGCCCTGAGCGGCTGATGATGAAGCTCTTCCTGCACCCGGAGGCACAGCACCCCGGCACCCCTCCGTACGAGGACACCCACCTCGGCCGCCGCGGCCGAGCCGAGCCGAGCCGAGCCGCGCCGCCGCTCCCCGCGCCCGCCCATGAGCCGCACTCGGGCACCTCGGGCTCCAAACCCGCCGGGCCGGAGGAGCCCCCCCCGGGTGCGCGGCAGGCCCGAGGCCGCCCCGCTCCGTCCCCTGGCTCCCTGCCGGCCTCGCACTCACCGCCCGGCCCCGGACGGCGGCGGCGGCGGCGGCCCCCTCCAGCGGGGCGCCCCCGGGGCCTGCGCTCCGCCGCCGCGCCGCCGCCCGCCGAGCCGCCCGCACGGCGCCGGCCGCCCCCGGCCTCCACATGCCGCCGCCGTTCGCTGAGGAAGCGGCCGGGGAGGAGCCAGCACGGCCCGGCCCGGCTCGGCTCGGCCCGGCTCGGCCCGGCGCCGGCGAACGGGAGGCCGCGAGGCCGCTACCGCCCTCCGCCGGCGCCGCGGGGAGCAGCGCGGCTGGGCCCGGCCGCCCCGAGGGGCTGCCCCGGCTCGGGCCGCAGGCCCGGCAGAACAGTCTGAAATGAGAGATACGTGCGAAAAAAACGTTACCCGTTGTCCCGTGAAGGGGAAATGAAGCACGCTGTGTGCCACAGCCGGCGTGTGTTTGGCGGCACGTCTGAGGAGAGCTGTCGGTCTGCTTCAGAAAGGAGCAGAAGGGCTGGTCAATTTCCTGTTTAGTTATTTTGTTGCCGATTATATTGCGTTGTTAACGATGTGCGAGGCTGCCAGGAGTCGCAGCTAGGCGTCTTTTATTGTTACTTGCATTAAAAAAAAAAAAAAAAAAGACTCACCAGGGAGATGAGGGATAAAAATTAACTCTGATGTGAAAGTTTATTAAAAAATAAATAAATCTGTGAGAACACAGAAAAATTTCACTTCAGATCCTTCCGCAGAACAGGACTGTAAGATGCAACAGATTGCAAGTAAAATCATAAATACATAAAATGTACAAGTACTACTGTTTGATTACTGTGTGCTGCATTTTTACATGTCTAAAACTCTCACTCGAGTAAACAGCTGGCACCTCGCAATGCTTTAGGAAATAAGCCGTCAGCTTTTTCAGCAAAACTTAGCTGTTTTTTTGTTTTGTTTTGTTTTGTTTTGTCTTTCACTTTAAGCCAAAAACCCAGAGAATTCAAGTAGGTTGTGCAAATTTCAACTGAGACTTTGAAGCGTGTAGTTAAAAGTGGTTTTACCAAACCAAGTAACTGATCTCTGCCACCCCGTCTCTTTCCAGCAGTGTCCTGAGTGCTGTTTAGTTGCCAGTGCCTTCTCTCAGACTGTATGGGGGCCTGCGTCCTTGTTGCATTCCGCCACTGAAGTTTTTATATGTCATCTAGACACAAGATGCTCTCTTGTTCCTTGAAGACTGATCCCACATGCTTATCGCTACTGGAAGAAACTAGTTGTGTTTTTGCAGCTATAGTGGTCTAAATGTTGAGATAAGGCTTGCAGGGAGAAATAGCTTTTATCAGTCAAAAAAATACGTTAGTAAAATAAACAGTTCCTTTTTCATACGTTGGTGGGGAGAGGGTAAAGCAGCTGGAAGAACGCTTTTGTTTGTTTGTTTTAGTAAAAGATAGTGTTTGCTTACACTTTGCCATTCCTATACAGCATCCTATATAGTTTGCCATTTCTATAAAACATTTTCTGGTGGTTTCCAGGTAGTTTCAGTGATTTCTCTTTAATGGTGATATGCATGAGAGTCATATGCAACTCTCAGTAGGAAATGCCCATCTCTTGTTTCTAAGTTAATAACAAGTCAATAAATTAGAGTAGATGGAGCATTATCTTCATTATTAGCAATCTCACTCTCAAAACTCAAGAAATTGATAACAATGTTCACGTTAATGAACTTCACAGTGCACTACTACCAGAGACAATTGTTTCCACAACTTCGAAAGGGTACGAAGAATGTGATTTTTGCAATGATTCATTACGTTTTTTGTCATGATCCTTGTTCCTTAGATTAACGTTCATACCACAGCACGTTGCTACCAGTACCTTTTTAGGCTGGCATAACACACCCACCAAGCATTTCCAAATGCAAACTGGCTGCAGGGTCAGGCCTTGTGCCTTTAGTCTGCAAAGAGTCAGTGTCTTTCTGTGAGCTACTGCATGCACCCTGGCAAAAAGGGGTCAGCAAATGTCCTCTGTGTAGTATAGCTGGAGTGTATGACCTCTTTTATATGACCTTTATCACTGTCTAGCGTTCTGGGTTTGGGCAAGTAATATCGAGTTATATGAAATGAACTTACCTGAAGCGTAAGGAAAGGCAACAGGAAAACAGGGGATAGGAGTTAGTGTTTTCAAACTGCTGAATTCTAGTGCAAGGACACAAAGTACTCTTTTTTTAATAACTGAGGATGACTGTTCAACGCTACTGGTAAAGGCAAAGCTCAGTCTCTGAATACTATATGATTAAGTTACAGCATCAAATACACGTATCTATAATAACTCTATGGAGTTATTCTCTATGTATCAATAAGCAGGCATCAACCAGTGCTTTTTCTTTCTGGGCAGTTTACAGGGCCAGAGCATTCAGATAGCACTGCACCATGTTTGTGCCCTCATTCTTCAAATTTTGCTCCCCGTGGTGAGTTCCATCTGTTTAGACCTGGATAAATAGTCCAATATATCAATTTAATACCCCAGGGAGCTGACTATTTATGCCTATGCCATCTGTACATATTTTATTTTTACTTGACACGTATTGCCATATCCTCTTCATAGATAAACGTCTTTGATTTTTTATCAAAGTACTACCAATGCAAAATGAAGAGAAATCAGATACCCAGGCATTAAACATACACATCCTAAAAGCCTTTTGTAATCTTTGATGTTTAAAGTTTTACACCATTTCACGTGTTAGAGAAAGAAATGGATTCCAAGTTATTGATCATTAACATTGCTTTGCTGTAATCCCTCTTCCCCCTCCGTGCAACCACAGAGTTCTAAGTCCATGTGCTTTGGAGAAGGTTTTCCCAGTACGCTCCATAGTCTATATAGGATTACTTTTTGCAAGTATTAATTACTGCTTTCACTTATAAATGACTGTTAAAAGAGACTGTACACAAAGGGTAGTTCATGCTCTGAATCATTTAGTACAGGAATACAGACATTCTGTTTTGGGTCAGAATGGTTGCATTTAAGCTGTGTGTCCTTTGGAGTCTTCCAAAGGACAAATGATTTGGACACTACAGACTGCTAGATAACTGGGGAGAAAGTGACATATATTTGCCTTCTGGTGCTTAAACTAGGAACTTTTTTTTTTTCTCCACAAATAAAACTGATCAGAAATATCTACTTTGCACACGGACACCTTTTAACTATACTATACACCATGCATAGTTGAGCAGACACTTTACGTAAATGTACATTTTTTTTTGCCTGTAGGGCATGCAGATTTGTCTCTTGCATTTCTAATGCTGCAGAATTATCTTGCTAAGATGAAGCAATCTAATTTTAAAGCCTGGAAAGGGTGTAACCATGGGACATAGGCTCTAGGTTAATCCAGAGACTCTACATTTTTGGAAAAGAAAATCACTTGACCTCTACGTTTCTCTATTCTGTGCATGGTAAGTGAGTAACACGCCCCTCCCTGTTAAGATTATGGGATTGTAAAAAAATCCCATATGGGATTGTAAAGTGCCAAATTCTGGTTTTGGCAATTCAGCAGGTTTAATAGTACTTATTCCTACAATAAATATTATTATCAGTTACTTCTGCAGTCTTTCAAAGTGACAGCTGTGTAGTTTTCTTTAAAAACACTACTGCATCAAGTCTTGGATTGATGATCACCGGTGCTTGTGATCGTCTCTCAGCCGCCAGGGAAATTAAGGAAACCAGAACAGTTTTTATATTTATCTTGTAACAATCGCTTGTTGAAATGAATGAAAAACGTGAAAAACCGAAGAAGCAACACCTACTGAGTGCATTCCTTTGCCTTTTCTGCTTAATGTTACGATTCCCCTCTTCATTAAAGAGCTGGTAGGAGATAAGTACAGATGCCGTGTTACAGAGTGGTTGTTATATCTCTTGAGATCCCTCTCAAGCTGTTTCATCAAGGTAGAGACGTGCCAGAACAGTAAGTCCCGTACAGACCACGAGCATACTGACAGTTGTGATAGTCTTGAGAACAAAATATTTTATTCATCAATAAAACTATAGTTTACAGTAGTATTTACTAAATAAATTATATAATTTCTCTTTTACAAGAAATAAACTAAAGTTGAAAATATTCCAAAGACAATATATATACACAACATAAGGCCTTGTTATAAATAACATCTTTTCTTCTTTTCACCAACAGTGAAAATGTCTTTAGAGGTTCATTTTCTTCTAGTATGTGCAGAGGCTTACCCTAACCCTTGCATCAATTCCGATTTCCACAGACGTGGATCTAAGCGATTACAACTGAAGGGTGAAAAACATGTGAAATTAATTATATTCACCACTGTGCTTATTTTTAAATAGGTAAAGCAGATAATATATTTTGCTTGTGCCTAATTACCGAATGCATGCAAATGAAATCACTAGAGAGCTGATAAGAAAATATTACTTTCAAGTCGAAAAAAGGTGATTGGCAATATAGTAGAAAGCAGCTCGAATACGCAGGTCTTCACAGTTCAGCAAGCAACAGCAGATGATAGTGGAGTGTGGAATGTTTCACATCACTTTTGCCAAGTCCATCAATCCTTTCTATGGTTCAAAGATCCTGACATTTCTTAGAAAAAGTTCAGTTGATTATTATTCTTTGACTATTAGGCTCAGCAAATTCCTCCTTCTTAAATCAGGAGTGCAGAAAGTGCTCTTCATTAACCACGGTCACTTCTCTGTCCTGGTTTTATTCTTCATGTATTCTTTATTACTGCAAATACAGAAATAAGAAGCAAAATCAGGAGTTGTGTTTATTTGCTTTCTTACAGAATTATAAATTGGTAACATTTTTATTCACCTAAAGAGGATACAGCACAGTTCAACAACGATCCTATATTTATCTTGCCCCCTAAAAGCAAAAGCATTGGGTATCTTTTTTTGAAGGCAATCCAAACTGAGGGCACTCAGCAGTTCACAACAGCTTTTTTACCTTGCAGAAGTGACTGGGGCTCAATAGAAGTGTTAGGGGACAAAAGTGCAGTTTTTGTGTGTCTTCTGTAAAAGTCCTGAGAGCTCCTGCTGGATACTTTCCCCGTTGAAAAACCACACCTATCCAAAATCTTTCAAGAACAACTAATGTTCAAGATCATAACCAACTTCTATTCACCATAAATAAATAAATAAATAGATAAATTGACTTGCTATTAGTGGTTTAGTTTTCTACAGTATCTTCCACAGAAGCAGCTGTTAAATAATACAAATAGTTGATCACTTCTTAGTATATCTATTGAGTCAGAGATTAATCGAGGAGAGGCTGTTCTTTGATGAATGCTTTATTACTACTATTTAAACTATGCATAAACTGACAGCTGAACAAAATCTTGCAGCAAATTGAATGCATCTCAGCTAACGTATCCAACACGGGGGAGGACACAAAAGCAAACTGATAACAACTGCAGTGACCCCACTCTAAAACCTCCTAAAAACATAAAGAAGCTCTCAGTCCCCATTTACTAAGCAAATTTTTAAGGTCAACTTTAAATTGTACTTTTACATGCAAGGTTTTAACTAACCTTCAAGTAGTTCAGCAATAATTTAATCTTGTCTGGAAACAACAACAAAAAAAGCTCTGAAGGCATTTTGAAAGCTCATCTTGAAAGTGAACACCAGTAGATTTAAATCAATATTTTAATTATGACTTCTAGCCTTAGACTTTGAACCTGGAAGAATGATACTAAAATGTTGTAAGCTTTAACCTGCCCCTGTATTGTGCACCACTGTTATGGTCAGGGTGTTCATAACCTTTGATGGTTAACAAAGTGCTAATTTCTCAAAGAGTATTCTCTCTCTAGCAATGAAAGACTACACGCTGCCATATTAGCACCTGACTGCCTGCAGATAGAAAAGTAGTCAGTGGGTACTTACAGGATGCAGAACAATTGAATATGCAAAGGGAAATTGTTGGACAAGTGAGTAAAACTAAGGTAAGAAGAGGATGATATGAGGCTAACAAGAATTAAAAAAAAAAAATTAAGATCAGTTTGGAGAAAAAGGTTGAGAAGCACAGGGTAAACACAATAATCCTTTATGAAGCTGGCATAAATTACTCAAAATTTTCACTGGTTGCATCTAGTTTGTGTCTGAAAGCTCATATCCTGAATGACTGCAAGTCCATTTCTGACAGATATAATGGTGATTCAGCACAACTTCAGACCCTCTGGCTTTATCACTGCTTTTCACTCTCTAAGGAGATCAGCAATATTATTGATGCTAGCTTTTTGCTATTCCACTGGTACAGTTTTGACTAGATTATTCTTGTTGCCTTACCTCTGATCCTTCCAAAGCAAAGGGATTACGGATGCAAAAACTATCTGCAAAATTTGAATAACAGAATTGGAAAAGATTGCCCCGACAGAAACATATAGCAACTGCTAACTGTGTGAGTCAGTCACAGAAATGCTGTGTATGTGGTGGGATTCAAATGATCATCTTTGTGTCAACTGCAATCCAGTTCTGTGCATATTATCGTGGGAAAACCTCCATCTACTGCAGTGCACAGAACACGAACCTCTGAGAAACTCTGTCACCACTGCATATTGTATGGGTTACTTTAACCACTGGTGTAGGAAACTGCACTTTCTGAAAGAGACAGAGTTTGGCCACAGCAATCGGGTCTGAAACAATAGTTAACGTACAGATGACTCTACCAGATGCATTCCTGCAATTACTGTCTGAGATGTCTCGCACTGCTTCTGTAATATATTTACAGTATTTGAGCCTTTTTCTGTTCCAATTCTTTTTTCACAGATAAGAATAAATTGATTTCTTCATATGGTTGACTTTCTTCATTAAAATCCTCAGGGCATGAGAACTTGTAGTATAGCAGCAATATACACTGTCATTTTAGCACTTGGCTTACTCCCGTAATGTATTAATTGTGATATGAAATGGTATGTTTTTAATCTAATCAAGCACATAATCCCAGTATCTGATTTTCATGGAAGGGAGACTGAAGTGTTGCTTCCTGCATGACTTTGCTTCTGCAAAAACACTCCTGCCAAACTATATTCCAGTGCTTGGTTGTTGTTTCACCTTACAACAGCCTTCAGTTTTATGAGAGACAGACTCTTTCCCTACTCTATCTAAGATGATAGGTGGATGGATAGAGGGATAAAATCGGTAAGAGAGGAAAGGAACAGTTGCCTCACTGCATGGAACAACTAGGTTTTCCACTTTCAAACTTAAATAAACTCTACTTCGAGGGATAACTGCTTGATTAGTTCCAGTATGTGCATGTAATATATTAAGGATTATTCTGCTCTCAGGGGATACTCCTTATAAGTGTCTGTAAATGAGGAGGCCTAAATTCTCTTCTCACAGTCCCAGAATTAACATTCAATCTACCATGCTTTTTCACCAATATCTTCAGTGGAGATGGTGAGGCAGAGAAACTGAAGGAACCAGAAAGACAGTAATATATCTTAAATTGAGGTATGCATCACAGTGTGACTGTACACTTAGTACCTTGTTCTTAGATGTATCCTGCTTAGGAATTGCTTTAACTTCAGGCACAATTGTTACTGCTTCACAGCAGCACTCTGAAGAAATCTACAACATGATTGGAATCAAATTAAATTTTATGAAAGACAGAATCAAAAAGTTCCTGAATGAAAAATGCCTTGTCAAGAAGTTATGGTAGAAGGAGAATCCCATACTTGAAGTATCTGATGAGAATCATAGAAAGGCTTGGTTTGGAAGGGACCTTAAAGATCACCTAGCTCGAAACCCTGGGCAACCTGGTCCTGTGAACAAAGCCCCATCCAGCCTGGACTTGAACATCTCCAGGGATGGGGCATCCACAGTTTCTCTGGGCAACCTGTGCTCCAGTGCCTCACCAACCTCAGAATAAAGAATTTCTTCCTTATTAACTAATCTAAACCTACCCTCTTTTAGCGTAAAACCATTATTTCTTGTCCTATCTGTACACACCCTATTGAAGAATCCCTCCTCATATCTCCTGTAAGCCCCTTTTAATAGTAGCAAGGCTTCTATTAAGGTCTGCCTGAAGCCTTCTCTACTCCAGGCTGAACATCCCCAGCTCCCTCAGCCTTTCTTCATAGGAGAGGTGCTCCAGCCCTCTGATCATCTTTGTATCCCTCCCAGGTGCAGCTCCTTGCACTTAGACTTGTTGAACCTCATGTAGTTCACATGGGCCCACTTCTCCAGCCTGTCCAGGTCCCTTTGGATGGCTTCCCTTCCTTCTGTTGTATCGACTGCACCACTCAGCTTGGTGTCATCTGCAAACTTGCTGAGCGTGCACTCAATGCCACTGTCTGTGTTATTGATGAAGCTATTGAAAAGCACCAGTCCCAAGACAGACCCCTTTGGGACATCACTTGTCACCAGCCTCCACCTGGACATGGAACCATTGACCACCACTCTCTGGGTGTGGCCTTTGAGCCAATTCCTTATCCGTGGGAATGGTTTATGCTTCAAATCCATATCTTTTCAATTTTGAGATTAGAATGTTGTGTGGTACTGTGTCTAAAGCCTTACAGAAGTCCAATATCTGTTCTACCATTGAATTACATATTTATACAAGCAAGAACCCTTTAACGTTTTAACTCTCTGTGGAGTAAGATTTCAAATTCCTAACTGTTTTATAAAATCTTTTCTTATCTTTCTGTAATATTTAATTAAAAAAAATAAAGTAACTGTTTTTATAGTATTTTCCACTGTTTGGTATTAGAATATTTGGAAATAACTTAGACTGGCTTGCACTTACTGCTCAGTGCAGATCATGTTTTAACCATGTTTTATTAATAAAAACTAGAATGCTTCATTTAGGATCTGGGTTAAAAGATTTAAAATAAAATAAATCAAAGGAATTTTAAAGTAAACTTGGATTTACTGACATAACAGTGCTGCTTAGAGTCATAGGTGCAGTAAATGCTGCTTTGCTGAACCTGGTCTTTATTGACAACTGAGGAATTCTATGCCCAGACTGGCCTTTGAGTTGCAAACTCAAGATGTCTCTCTGTGTCCTAGAAAAAAAATTCTTGCCACTACCAGATAAATTCTCAATTTTGACATCAGCTGCGGAGTGCAAGTCTGCATAGGTTTCCCTTAACATAACAACCCCAAACCAATGCCCTTACCTGTAGGAGGAGTTTCGTTTTTTACAATCTCTGTTCCCCTTGCCTTAATTTACTGTCTGGATTGGTATGCAACATTGTTCAGACAAATGCCATTTTAAAAGTGTATTTATAATAAGTTATGACAATGCCATTTAACTACTTTTTTTTTTCTTTTTCCATTTATTGGATCAAAAAATCATAGCTCTTAATTTACTTTAGGACAAAAATCTGTCCAAGAACCTTAGCATTTCAAAGCAGTAGACAAACACATCAAAGGATTAGTGGAGTGATAGAAATTAAGCAAATTAAGATGTTTTCCATTATAATACCTAGCAGGTAAGACTACAGCAGCTTGCCTTGTAGTAGAAAAACAGAGAAGGATTACTAACTAAAGGATTAAAGGAAAACTGTGAATGCCACTTACAGCTATGTCTTCACCAGTGCTTTTAAAATGTCAACATGTATCTGGTAATGTTTTTAATTGAGGGTTAAAATCAGCTAATGTAAACATAATTGATTTGCTTTATTTTTGATACATATATTAGAAATAACTGACCTGTTCCTCCCGTTCTTGAAAACATGCATCTTTCCCTTCCAGTGTGCATTTAATCATCCTCCTACATAAAAACACAACTGCCTCCTGCCTCAGCAGCAGTGAATAAAGCCAGTAACGCATCACTAATCCTTTAGTCTCAGACTCTCCCAACCCATGACTGACTGTTGTTGCACTGTCTGCTGAAGGATATCAAGGGGCCTTAGGAAGTAAAAAGCGCAAAAAACAAATACCTTATTCTATTTCTTTCCACACACACCTCGGCATGCATGCTGGGGTAGATATGATAAAGTTACAGCTCACTTCCACAGTAATCTCAGAATAATTAAGGAGACAACAATATAGCGCATGAGACAGAACCAAGACGGTAGGGAGAGGGAATTTCTCCAGATGGGTTTGCCACCAAAGAAGTAACATGTGCTTAGCCATAGTATCTAATTTCCTTGAAGTGGTCAGCCATGGCATACCTGGAGAATCTACATTGTCTAGATCACTGAGTTTCAGGTTTGTTTTATTTAGGATGCAGAGAAAGGGTGAAGCTAGGACAAAAAAGCATCTACGGTTTTCTCCACTTAAGACCAATGTATTCTTCCAGACCTTTGCTCATGGGAGTAAACACTGGATGTTTGTATAACCTGCAGAGTAGGGTTTTATTTATTTTTCTGTTGATACTGATTAGTGGAATATACATATACTTACTGCTGTCTCCCAGACATAACAGTAATGAATGTTTTACAAGTTCCAAACTATCTAGAGTTAGTTTCACTATCACACTTGTAATGTGTAAGGAGGGTTTTACGGAAGGTATTACCTATGCTTGTAATTAGAGCTTTCAGAACATTCCACTATCTGCCTGATAGAGTCCAAACTTCAAAAAAGTTCTTCCCAGTGCTGAGCAGGGTTAGTGATCCTTGTTTCCAAATTGGCGAGACATGGATTTGATGGATGGACCACTTGGTGGGTAAGCAATTGGCTGGATGGCTGTGCTCTAAGAGTTGTGGTCAATGGCTCACTGTCCAGGTGGAGCTCAGTAATGAATGCTTGTCCTCAGGGGTCAGTATTGGGACTGGTGCTGTTTAATGTCTTTGTGGGTGACATGGACAGTGGGATCGAGTGCACCCTCAGCAAATTTGCCGATGAGAGCAAATTTTTTGCTCATGAAGCCCCACCTGGAGTCCTGCGTTCAGCTCTGGGGCCCCCAGCCCAAGAAGGACATGGACCTGTTAGAGTGAGTCCAGAGGAGGTCCATGAGGAGATCAGAGGGCTGGAGCACCTCACCTATGAAGACAGGCTGAGGGAGTTGGGGTTGTTCAGTCTGGAGAAGAGAAGGCTCCAGGGAGACCTCACTGTAGCTTTCCAGTACCCAAAAGGGGCCCACATGAAAGCAGGAAAGGGACTCTTTGTCAGGGATTACTGTGATAGGTCAAGGAGTAATGACTTGAAACTAAAAAAGTGGAGATTTAGAGTAGATATTAGGAAAAAATCATTCACTCAGAGGGTGCTGAGGCACTGGCACAGGTTGCCCAGAGCAGCTGTGGATGCCTCATCCCTGGAAGGGATTCAAGGCCGGGTTAGATGGGACTTACAGCAACCTGATCCAGTGAGAGGTGCCCCTGCGCGGGGGTTTAGAGCTAGATGATCTTTAATCATCCTTCCAACCTTTCCAACCCAAACCATTCTATGATAAACAAGACTGTTATAAACCAAAATCAAAAGTTTTCAACAAGTGGTTTCTCTGTTAAGTGGGGCCAAGGAGTTAGGCTGTACCTGATTACTTGTCCATTTCCTGAACATTTCAGGATTTATTGTCTCTCTTTACAGACTATTCATATCATCATCACATCAACACCAGGCCCACAGGAATAGGCTGGTTTAATGGTCTACTTGTGGTCAGAGTTAACTAAGTGGTTCTGTATCTAATTGGCTGCTAGTACCTGCTACTGTTGTTCCAGCGGAGGCAGGATAGACCAAGAAGTTTGTTGGACTATTAAACTATTAGCTATGAAGTGGGTACTGTATAAACTCAGTTGTTGCTGGCTAAAATGAAAAATACATCAGAAGCACAGCCAACAGAGAGCAGAAGGGAGATCAGAAACTAATGTGATTTGGGATCTCATAAAAAAAAAACAGGAAATTTTAAAGACAGGACAATAAAGAATGCAGTGAACTTCATCTAAAAGGAAAGCAACCATGACTGTGTGAAATGCTTGCTAGAAACTAGTTAAAAGTCTTTGCTTTTCTCCCTTACTCTCTAGTACTATTTTTGTCACAAAAGTCACAGACGTTTTTTCATGAAAGCAGAAGTAAAATATGACTAAGATACCAGGATTGTTTAATTTGTACTCGAGGAAAACAAACCTTCAGAAAAGAAAGGCCAAGCTTAACACACCTCTGTCCTATACTTACACTGAAATTTTCAAAAGGGTCTAGAAGAGCTAGATGCATAAAACTTCAGTCAAATACAACAGGCATTGGGTGTCTACTATCTGTATGTCTGGGGGAGAGTGAGTGCACAGCTGTGTGGGGGTCAGCTGCCCACCAGGATTAAACCACAACAGCTGCAGATAACAAAAAATTTTAAATGCCATCACAGATGATATGAAGACAACCAAAGATTCAGACTTAAGCTTATTGCTCATCTTTCAGCAGTCAGATAAACTGCTCATTAGGAGCCAAAGCAGCAAAGAAAAGATCCTTTTCTAATTCCAGCCATAGCAACTGGAGAGCCTTTCAGAACAGAAAGGGGAGCCATTAACTTACTTTATATTGAGATCTGCTTCACTGTCTTTAAATTCACTTATGTAAATACAGTACTTGTCTCCCTGGGAAAATTTACTCTCTCCATTGTGGAATATTCAACGTGAAGAAAGATTTTTTTCCCCCTCATATAAGCATGAAAAACAAGTAGTATGCCATTCCCCCCTTAACATTAGAAAAAAAAAAACTTCATTATTAACACAATAATTAATCGGCACATAGATTCCAGAAGGATTTGCTTTGGCAAGGTATTTAAGCATGTGTCTCATTTAAGAAATATCTCAGTGAACCTCTGGTTCTTTAAGTTCAGCATTTATTTAAGTCCCTTGCTAAGAGTCAGTCAGAGGAATTACAGAAAAAAGCCCACCAGAAACAGTTTGACAACTTACTAAGTAGACGTCCAAAACTGAAGCATTATCATTTTCCGTCTCCAGTGTGCTCTGTTCTGAAGTCAAATAGATGGCACTGTCTTCTAAAGTATATGTTGAACTTGAAGGCAACCCTTTACTGGAAAGAGAAGGGAGACTGCAGTTAACAAGCAATACAAGCTGCAGAGGAGCTCAGTCATGGCTGAAATTTTAAAATTTCTCTCTTAAACATACAAGCTTCAAATACTTGAAAAGAAGAAAAGCAAATCAACAAGTATAGGTATCTTGACAAAAGCTAGTTAATTGGGGTCTCATAAATTACTAGCAAACAAACCACGCAGTTTCCACTACAGAATTAACTAAAATGTTATCAAGAAGTAATACAGTTCCTGAACTCTACTGAAAGAATTAAACTACGCCACAGTCAATGTGGGATAATTTCATTAATTTCAAAAGAAGCTACTTCCACATTTAGCAGCATTTTAAAATTTAAAATAGGGGGAAAAAAAATAGATTCAGTAATTAAGCAAAGTAGCATTGGACTTTCTCGGGTAGATAAGGGATCACCTGCAGCCAGCAGTTCAGATATGAAAGCAGGAGATTCATGGAGCAGATACACTTTATTATCTCAATCACAGATATGATTTCTGTTCTCTGCTATGGAGAAAGGATGTGAAACTACAGATGGATCTGCACAGTAATCTTGTTTTGCTTTGTAAACACTGAGAACTACAAAGCTGAAATTGTCAAAGGTGTTCTAATGGAGTTAGGCACCCATTATCACCCATCTACTAGCTGCCAGAAACTAATAGACTCCAGGCTGCCTTGAAAACCCAACTATCAGTTTTGCAGACCCGTATTTCAAATGGTGGTCGTTACCTATTTACACATGCAGGAAAACAAACAATTCAGCATTATAACTGGATATCAAAACATGGTTACAGCCCATAAATGAGGAAAGGAGAATTAATTTTTCCCTCCCTTTGGAGTACTTCATACTTAAGATATGTTTCAGATTGAGCATAATTTCAGAAAGAATAAAGCTAGTATCCAAAGTAGAAAACAATCACAAGTGCTCAACAAAATAATGAATCATTAGTCATCCTCATGTCATATTAGTATTAAGTGCACAGCACTACATTTACCACATCATAAAGCTCCTTTTACTATATAGCGTATTAAGCATCTTTTCCATAGCAAAGATATTTCTTTCGTCCGAAGGGTGATCCAGCTCCCACTGACTTGGTACCAGTTTTCTAACGCTCTGTTTGTATTCTATTAAGCAACATTTCAGTCACATCAGTCTTCTGCCAACACTCATTTTCCTGAAGGGGAGGGGACAGACAGGAAGGGAAAAAAGGGTCTGTTGCCAAATGGTGACTATGGTTTATCATCTCCCACAAAATAAGCGCTATCATTAGGCATACTATTGGTAAATGAAAGAAAAAAAAAACAACAAGAGTCACTTTTGCTTGCAGAATTTTGACACTCAATTCAGGCTTCAGAAGGTGCAAAGGCACCATATATGAAAACCACATGACAGAAGATGAATGTGCACAGAGCAACTACTACTGCTATAAAAATATGCGAAGCCAATGGTCAACCATTCTTTCTGGAAAACAGTGTTCTGCATTACTAAGAGCTAGTCAGGCAGGCTGCAGTGTATACCTGGCTTTCATTCCTGCATCATTTCAGGTTTAAAAGGAAAAAAATTGTTGAAGTAGTTATTCACTTCACGTACATATTAGGCCACATCACTGCTACCTTTACTGCTATTATTCTTGACTTCCTGCACTTGCATAAACCTTTGCACTCAGACTAGGTGAGAGATTCTCCAATTCACACCATTGCATTTTATTTTATAACCTTTATGTATCAGAAGAGCAAGAACTAGTTGACCTATTCTTCTGTTTAATTCACTGGCTTACTGTTACACTTATTTTTCTTTCTCCCTTTCCTATTTTTCTGTTAGAAAGCACTGTGCTTCCTTTGCTCCTAGTTTGTTAAGCTGTAATGTCTGTTGCTTCACAGCTTGTTCTGGACTGCAAACAATAGCAAAGTGCTCAGTTTTGGGATTGTTAAACTACTGGCTTTGCCTATAACACATAATAAAGACCATGCCAACTGCCCTTCCGGCTGTGCCTCTTTTTTATGGAAAGCAGTGCGTCATGCTGGGTCTGGCTGCTACAGAAATCCACCATACAGCCAGGCAGCAAATGAGGGTTGACACAAAAAGAACATGGAAACTGTCAAAAGCAGCTCCTACTAATGTCACTGTTTGGTTATTCACTAGTGAACTTCCTAAAAAAGAGACTTAATATATAGAAATAAACAAAAAATATTTTTATATTAATATACAGAAAGAGAAGGGAGAAGAGGGAGACAAGTAGGTACAGAGTAATCTTATGCAGAGAAAACCAGCAGGGACTACAGCCCCTTGAACAAAAGCAGGCATGAATGAAGAGAATGGAATAACAGAAATGCCACTCTATTTTTCTTACAATCAAATCCTCACAACTTATTTGCGTATAACAATCCTCTTGCTACTGTCACTTTCACACTGAATAACTAGAAATCAATTCTACAAGTAGGGAAGACTCATTTCCTCCATGAAGAACTATTTGCAAAAGAAGTGTAGGAAAACTTTCAGGGCAGAGTTTTGTTTCATATACCTTAAGTTCAATAAATGGAGACTTTCAGAAGATTCCAAAAATTTTCTAAGAAAAATCTTAATTTTATATTTAAAAGAACAAATACTGTTCTTTTTGGGAAGCCAATCTATTATGCACGTAAAGGAGAAAGTAGTAATTTGATGAAACTGCCATCTTAATTTGCACCTGGAGTTGGTGTCAGTCTGAAAACAGTAACTGGACAGAGTTCAGCTCTTGGTGCACAGTCGCAGTACAGTGCTTATGTGTAATAATGTAATAACACCTTCTTAGTTAAGCTTTTTAGTTATAAATCATTTCCATGTCAGGATACCACAATTATTTTGTTTATTCAACTTGCCTCGTAATGACAACATGAAGAAAATGCATCCCAAGTGGATAAGTGACTATGAAATACATAAAGATATGCATAATAACAAGAGTTCCAATTTTCCTATGAAAAGGGAAAAAGCAAGAAGCTTTATTCTTTTCTTTTTTTTTTTTTAAAAAAAAGGTCTCACTGTTAGTTTTAACTTGGATCCTCTTTTGAGAAACACTACACATTTTGACCTTATGATGAAGTAAGGTGAAAAGCCATACTTTGACGCTTCTAAATCAGCACACTTCAACATATTTAAAGGCTCACATTCTCTTTCTCTTGAGCAGAAAATAAAACAAAACCTTCATTTTTCAAAGTCCTTCTAAAATGCTTTCCTGGACACAAAGTGCAAAATATTAACTTAAAACGTTAAAGGTGGTCAGGGATTGTGATTTACAAATATGGAAAATCAGGGTGTTCTTAAGCAGGAACAGTTAAATTAGACTGATTTTCTGTGGATTTGTAGAGCAGTGTAATTCTCATACATTTTAATCTAAGGATAATACATGCAAGATCCTATTAAGTTTCTAAGGCATAAAGAAAAAGAACTACCCTTTGTCAAGAAACTAGCATAAGTATGCAGGATTATCTAAACAAACAAAACCCAACCAGCCAAAAGACCAACCAAAAAACCCTCCCAAATTTTAATTGCTGTTTCTGTCCTTCAGCATATTTTACTTATACTAAACTGTAACCAGTTCCTGAAGTGACAGCTTTAGAAATGAAAGAGTTCTGCTCTCTTAATGGAAAAGAAAATCTGCCTCATTACAATGTGTCTACTTCTAAGTCAGCCTGCAAGACAGGTAGGAGTCTTCAGTCTTCCTTACCAGTCTCCATGGCCTTTGAAGAATGAATGGCAAAAGCTATGCCAGGTGGTCACAACTGATGGAAGCAGAAGTTCGAGGTGTTTTTTTTTTTTTTTCCCCCCTCCTGCACTGTGAAGAACAGCTCATGTATGAATATAATTATCAGCTTCCTTCAGATGGGCCAAAATACACGAGCTATGAATTAGAATGAGCCACTACGAGTCCTGTTGGGAAGAGTTATAATAAAAATAGGCTTTGATGTCTTTCGCTGGATGTCAAATATCCTTTTCTGTCACACATCCCACAGAATATTTATGCCCTAAAAGCAGCACATTTGCAATGTCCAATGTGTTTGAAAGCTGTTATATAAGCTTTTGAGAAAATTATCAGCTCATTGCATCATGACCTTTATAATCTCTTTACAGAAGCTACTCAGAAAAATGTTTTGTATATAAATGGGCAGTAAAACTGTTGTTCTGATGTACAGCTCAATACCAAAGACTGCGGAAAATCTAGCCTGCATACATATAAGTATGAAAAGGGACAACAGGTTTTTAAAAGCCTGTTGAACTAAGTGCATTAGTCTAATGTTTACAATGTAAAAATCACTTCTAAAACACAACCTCACATTTAATTTTTTATACATTTCATGCATCTGAAAAAAAAAGTGTAATATTAAAAAAAACTTTGTCAGTCATATTTTAATAACGCTGTTTACAAGCGTGAAAACCATAGACCTGAAAAATCATAGAATCATAGAACGGCCTGGGTTGAAAAGAACCTTAAAGATTAGTTTCAACCCCTCTGCCATGGGCAGGGTTGCCAACCACTAGAGCAGGCTGCCCAGAGCCACATCCAGCCTGGCCTTGAATGCCTCCAGGGATAGGGATAGGTAGACATGACTGATATTCTAAATGTTGTTTCTGTATTCCAAGTGAAAGAGCATGACAATGAGACTCCACGTTACTAAACTTACACTAATGGCAAATCATGACATGCGAATCAGTAAGCATCCCAGTTACATGAAGGTGAAACATACACTCCTTTGCAGTTGCCAATTAGAATCCCAAGACCTGTCATTTTTGCAGCTGACATACATATATAGTTGAAAAGCTTGTAGGTACACGCAATTAGAATTTAGGAACTCAATCTGTATTTCAAAATCCTGAGTAACCACGGTGAAATCCACTGGGCAGTGCACATCAACACATACCAGCTCAGGGAGGGATCTACACATGAAGTCTGTTCTAAGATGTTCCTTTGGACCCTCCTCACCAGAAAGAATTAAGGTCATGAAATCAGACTTGTAAGAATGAATGTGGAATATGAAAGGCAGCATGCAGAGGGACAAATTATGCAAGGAAACATTTGCTTTTGTATTAAATAACTGCTATTACCACATGCTCATCTGTGCATTTATCGGAACAATAATTTTAAATTTCAAGTTAAAAAAAAGTACAGGCTTTCTTTTCTACTTTTTAACCACTAAATCATTTCCAGTAACATTTCATTTAATCATTTATAAAATATATATATATTTTTTTTCTGTGAAGGAAAGCATCCAGATCTGATTTTCACTTCGCATTTTAAGTCAGAAACTGAAATTTTATATTTCGGTATATGTCCAGGACAATCATTTACATGCCTGAGACAGATTCCCTCTTCTATTTCCACAAACACTTCATGAAACATCTCCAATAAATCTAAACATTAAATTTTGACATCACTGGAGGGGGGGAGGAAGTCAGTTTGCTTAGATGACATAGTTCTTTTAATGCTAACGCATATAATAAAATAGACTGTAGGATTAAATGAAAAGTATATTCGTCTTTAGTCCAACATTGCTTTTTGATGCTACTTCAAGATTGCAGATAGCAGTGTTCTGCCCTTTTAACCAATATTTTTCAATCTGTTTTTCTGCTAAGTTTTTTTTTTTCTCTTTTAACCTTGTCACAGTATTGTTGATTCAACAGGACATAATGGATAAGCAGGTAAATTGTTTATTTGACTAAGTACCCCTGAACTTAAGTCATTATGCCTTTGTATCTAGAAGTGTTATCTGCTGTAGCTGTAGTTCTATACTAGGATGTAAACAACAGCAACAAAAAATGGATGGTGTACCTTAAAGCATACAAAGCTCTGCGGATACGACAAAATACAGCTTCTACCAGCACACTAATGAGAATTAGAAATTAGTCTTTTCACAAATTAACTGACTGAGCTGCAACCAACATGTACATGGAACTTCTGCATGAGTGAAAAAAAAAAGAATATAATCTCTTAATGCAACATACTTGCTGGAAACGGTAACTAAAAGTTCAAATTACTGCAACAGCCTCATCATAGCTGCATTGGTGATCATTCAGTTTCAATGCAGACTTCTAATAGGGCATTCAAAGACAAATTGGGAGTGAGGGGACAGAAGAAGAAAATAAGAGAAGACCCTATATACGTGGTGTATCAGAAAGAGCAAATTAGTGGAACACAGGTTTTGTACAATTTCCATGATGCACTCTGTTCTCATCCTTAATTTTTAGACTGAAAAAGAAAAGCCAAAAAAAAAAGTTACTTTCTCCCATTCAGTAATGATCATCCACAAGTGTGCTCAACTCTGCTGTTGCCCTCACCTTCCTAAAGCAGTCTATTTTATCTTGGTTCTTAATAAAAAAAAAAGAGAGAGAAAAAGAAAAAAAAAAGAAACCAGAAAGAAAAAAATAATGCCATCACAGCAGAATGGGGAAAGCCTTATTTTTCTTTCAACTACATATTACATGTTGCTTCAATCATAGTCAAATTTTCTTTCTCTCCCATGGGGATTCCCCCACTGTCTCAGTGCATCTGTCCACGAATTAGAGCTTTCAATTCTTTTTCCTCCACTTAGTTGCTTATTTACATTCAGTTTGCAAGAATTTAATTCTCTTTTAATCAAATTCAAGCAATTTTTTCTAAGCTTCAGAAGCTAAAGGTGGTGGGTGGACAGACAGAACATTTAAACATAACACAAAAATTTGCCTATATAGAAAGGCAGATGCACAAAAGGTGTGTATTTCTAACAGCAGGAAAGTTAATACTTACAAATCCCTTCCAAAAACAGCAGAAGCTTTTACTCTTGTTTTCTGAGCTGTTTTAGAAAGGGTTATTTGATAAAATGTCAAGTCTTGGGATATATCAGTTCAAAGCTAGGGAGTTTCAGGAAGTTTTGACGGTGTAAGAGAAAAAAAAAACCAATCCCTTAAAGACTTCCAAAATTTCCAGTGTTCTGCAGTGAAAAATAGCAATGCAAACAAACAAACAACAACAAAAAAGAAACCTGCAAAGTTGTTACTTGAAATTGAAATGCAGCAAAGAAGAAGAAAGAGAAGGCAGAAGTCCATTCTACATATACACCTTACACAAAGAAGGTACAGAATACATGAACAAGAATTATATTTCATATAGGTTATTTTCCTAGGCTTAAACACATCAGGTAATCCAGTAATCCTCCCTATATAAACCACAGGTTCTTTGTGTAGGTCTACAGACAGAGAGGCAAAGTAACCCTTTATGTATCGTGGGATTTTATTTAGGTTTGTAACTGGAAGCTGTGAGACCTGCTGTAAGATAGACTGGAAAGAGAGTTTGTTGTTGTTTTCTTAAACAAAACAAAAAAATCCTCTTGTTTAAAACATGTCTAGAAGCACCTGTAAAAGCATCAACCTTCTCCAGTTCTTTGCAATTATAAAAGCAATGTTAACTGAAACAACAGACACAATGCTCAGGACATTCCAATTTATCTGTAATTTAATTCATCAGTACTCACTATGAAAACTTTACCTTCAGAGAAAAAAAAAACACATCTGGTATCACTTCTGCTATAGAAGTAATGCCAGATATGATATGTAAGAATTGCCTTTCCTAAAATAAAGCAAATAAACCCTTTCAATTAAGGGTATTTAGACTCAAAATTGAACATATTTTCTTGTGGAAAACACATCTTTTAAATCTTTTAATTACTGAAATAGCTCTGTGCCACATATAAATTTACTTGAGGTGGAGTGGAAAATCTTGAAAGCCTACATTTGCTGAATAACTTTTATCACATGATGTTTGTTCACTTTCTCCTTTTTACTAGATGAAGGTCCTTCTGTGCTGAAAAATACAGCCACCTTCCCCCCCCCCTCACTTCTCCTTCTTTTGCCACTCCTTCTTCACACTGCCAGGGTAATACCTGAAATCTCCTCTACCTCTTCAAGGACTGAGGAATAACTTGGTGAAAAACAAGCAGCTGGCAGCCTGGACAAACACTCCTAATAAGCTATGGGTCTATGACTGCTGCTCAGTCTCCCTGTTTTGCTGAAATCTCAAATCCCTAACCACTGCTCTGTGTTATCTAACAACTGTGACAGTTCTAACCCATACCAAATCAGGATTATATACATGCTCCTCAGATGATAAAGCCTCAGAAGCCAGCTCCAACTCCGCAAGTCACCACTGGATAGCCACACAGGCAGCGGCTCCTCACTCAGACCACAAGTGCTAAGCACCCTCAAGGTGATAATGAGATCCTTTCTTGGATAAAATGCCATGTGTCTCTCCTTGGAAAAAGATTACATTCATGGCCGATAGAAAGAGAGGGTAGTTCTGAAAAACTGAGGTTACAAATGCGTGTCTCAAGGTATTGAGATGTGTGCCTCAAGGTATTCAAAAGTATCATTGCTCTTTTTTTTAATGGGGCATACAACAGCATCTGTCTTCTCAATGGTATCGGCACACACTGCTTATCAGCATTAATGGCAGTCAAGGAGCCATCCGGACACTGTACTGTTACTACATATGCAGGACTATTTCCTTTCAATATCATATAACAGAGATTTTTAAGTGGTTATGAGGAAATTGTTGTACTACCTAGTTTGTGCTAGGACACTCTGAAGGAGGAGGAAAAAGCCTGAAAAAGAAGATGCCAAACTGTGGTTCTATTGAAGAACTTAAAGCAGAATTTCATAGTCGATTACACAGTTAAAGACTGACAGCAGGCTTACATTTGTAAACAAATCATTCATTCAGGCTTTGTTTCAAAGACTGCTCCAGGCTTTACAGTTTAAACAGCAAAGTGCTGAGTCTTGCAGCACAGCGTTTTGTAATGCTCAAAAGAAGAACTCTAGTGAGAAAAAACTAAGGCATGTAAAACTGGAGGCATCATTCTGGCTTTTTTTTTTTTGATTTATTTTCCTACCAGTTTTTCTTATTGTATGACTGAAGTGCCTCCAATATATAATAAAAACAAACAAAACTTCAGCTGTACATATTATTAGTAGCATATTTCTTAAAGTTTCTATAGAGGCTTTTTGGGACAACTTGTCATGGTTCTGTAATTAAAAAATCTTATTTTTTTTAGACCCTAAACCATACCTCATTCCAGAATTTCTTTTTTAGCAAAACATCAGACCTATGGAATATGCCACATTAGTGAGATTTATTTCAACTTAATGAAAATGGTACCTGCAAATATCATTTTGATCAAGCAATGCTGCAAGTCATTTTACCTCTTATACAAAAGCAATTGGTCAAATTTTAATAGGGAAGTAAAATTCTACTGCTTCAAGATTACTTGTAAAATAACTTGATCTTTTTGGACAAAATGCAAAGTAAAGGACTACATCTCAGTACATGAGTAAGCTTACCAAATTTATATAGATACTGTGTAGTGCAGGATTCCAAATTACTACAGAGAAATTCACGATACTTGATTTCACAAAAGATACCCTTCCTGACAAAAACAGATAAAGAAACACCTAGTCTGTGATACCGCATATCACGGCAAGACAGCACAACACAAAATTTCCTTTCAGGCACACTTGGTAGAGTACAGGTACACACAATCTCCCAGAAAGCTTTACTGGCACAACAATGGTATTGGGCAGACATGACTACAAGACATTCAAACACAACTCAGATCACATCCAAGCTAGATCACAAGTGTCTACACTTTCCTTGAGACCTTCTTGTTTTCATCTGTCTTAGGTTAAAATTAGACAGGCTCTCATCACATCCATTGGAGAAGGCTCATAGAAATGCACTTCAGAAATGGTCACTTTGAAGGAATGTAAAGAAGGTCATTCAGCACTCAACATTCAGAATAAATATCAACTTGAAAGCAGTTCCCTTTTCCTAACACATCAAAGTTTTCTGCAGGCTTTTCAGGCTGCAGCCAAGTTACAACAAGTATTTCCTACCCTGATCTTAGTATACATTGACTTGTGGAACAGACTAAGGCCTAAGCAAGTTTTCAATGCCTAATTTAGTTTTGCAACATGACAAAAAATCAAAGGTGTACTGTAATATTTATGCAGTATTTATGCATTTTATTTTGTGAGCTCAGTGCAAAATACTTAACAGGTCCTATGGCGTAATGACACCCCTTCTTCACTGGTGATGGTCAATATTGATCTACAGAGATAGTTTCACATTCTGCATTTTCTTTTGCAGAGCCTCCTCCCATTGCATACATTGTCAGACTTTAACCAGAACAGTGGGGAGTATTATTCCATATATACAACCTTTACCTGCTAGAATAGAGCATAGATTGATCACGTTGACAACGCTCATCTGCATTCAAGGAAGAAGAAGAAAGTGTGGTTGCCAAAGAAGCTGCTTCAAACAGAGAAGGAGTGCTTGGCACTAGATCCGGTCGACGGCGCGAACCTAGTACTAAATTCACAGAAACAAAGAACAATATTAACAACTGTCATTTCAAACTGGATCAAAGAATCTTTATGCAAGTGTACGGAGTCACCTGCTGCTCTCACCAGTTTCTTTAAGCTTCTTGATGTGTTTGAATTGATAAGATAATGATACTCATGTGCCCATACCCACACTCTTTCACACTATGGGGCAAATTACAGCTGCTAGCCAGTACATTTCTGCAGATGACAGAGCAAACCCATGGGCAAACATTAAACACTGGTATGAATATCTGATGAGTTCATCTAAGTTCCAGGACTGGTCTCATGCTGTGAGGGCCTGGTTTTCAGATGGGTTTAGGTGGTTGGTTCTCCCTTGTGTCAGGCTGCAGATGCACTCTGAAAGGGGCATACTCTGTGTATCTCTTCAGAAAACCCCGGGGGAAAATGAACTGAGCTCTAAAACACTTCACATGACATGTTCATTTAGAAATCACAGAAAAGAACAGTACTGGCTCTGGCCTTAATCTACCTCCTGTGTTGAACATATTGTTTTAGGTTTCCCTGAAAATGAGGAGAACACTAAAATTATATTAAAACCTCAATTCTGACTTCCTCTTGCTCCTGGAGGTCTATTGCGACAAATAGATCTAACTGCTCTTTCCCTGTATTAACCAAGAATAACCCAAACCTCAAGTTTTGAAAGATCAGCCAAATTGGAGACCTTCTAGTTCAGGCTTATACTAAAATTGCTTTAAAAACACTGTTTAGGCTGTTGATTTGAAAGTCATTACCTTCCTCATCAAGGCTGGAGTAGCTTTGTCCTTCAGTAATAATGCCATGTTTCTCATCCTTCCAGTCCTGGCTAACAGCATACACTATTTCTTGCGATGTTGCCTTTAGGGCCGTGATGGAATTGCACCGTTTCTTGGAAGGAGAAGATCTTAAAGCTGCATTACCAAACAAACACAGGTGTTGAATGAAGTCATCTTAATCAACCTGCCTACCTTTAACAGCATACAGAAAGACAAGCCATCTATAAAGCTAGAGTTTCTGGATACAGACCAAGAATCCAGATAGACTGTATCCATTCAAATACAATATCACTTATCAAATAGCTTAAACCAAGAGCCACAGGCATTGGCTATTCATCTATGAGTGAAGAACTTTAGTTTTTTTCTGAAGTTCCTTATTGACACAAAAAAAAAAGTCAAGTCAGTAAACCAACTTTGACATCAATAAGATACAAATCTACTACGTAGCATCAACCTGTGTAATTAGACACAGAAGAAAACACAAGACAGGAAAACTGAAAAGTTTTGGAGTATTCTGAGAGGTTATGATCACTTCCTTGACCTGTGAGAAGACACGAACACTCCTATTTTATTTTTGTGAAAGAATGATAATGCATTTGAACTATTGATCTATATAAAAGTAGATTAATAGCCTTGTATGCAAATCAATGACAGTGGGATATTAGAACAGGTTAATAGTCTGGAAAAACGAGACAGACAAATTAAGATCAGAGAGAAAATAAGGCATAGTGTCCTTAATTTTACATTGTAGTTTTCAAATACAGAAAGGGTTGAATCTTGTGCTTACATAAATCTAGAAGTAAAAAATAGAAAGAACTGAAAAAAATACTCAAATTTTCAGGAAATGTATATAGCTACAAGATAAATTTAGTTTGTTCAACAGAGAGAAATATTGAGCTCTGTACTGTTTATTCTCCATCAGTATGGAAGAGTTCCAGGTAACAAGGCCTTTGGAGTATATCTCAGACAACACAGCTCCCATCAGCTCTCTAGCAAAATTATTCTATGGTTTAGGAGATCTCAGTCTCAGGAGCCTCCTTCTTCCTTTCATCTGAATTTTGCTTCGTTTTTATCACATTAGCAAACAGTGGATTAATACCATAAAATTATCATAAAGTGGTAATTTTAAGTTCATATACTACATCATTTACCCGTTCCAAAGGTTTTAGTATTTAACACCTTAAGTTGTTAGCTTGTGCTAGTATTTGCAGTAATTCTCCTTTCACTTAAATCTCATTTAGTTCTATCCTTTATTTGCATTTTGTTCTACTTCTCTCCGCGTGGGCTTCCTTCTCACTCAGATAACTATTGACAATGTTAAAAGAGACCAGCCTCACACTGATCACAAAGGTGTTTACAAAACACCTTTCATCAGTTTGACACAATGCTATAGCCTCAATACTCTTCCTGTGGCATTTGAGCCAACTGTCTGTTCCACGTATCAACATTCACCTCCAAACCAAATACACGTACACAAGATAAGATTATCATAATGCTAACCAGGATGTTTCTAGAGTATACGCTTCTCTATCAACTACATAGTTCTAGCCAATCAATCTGTATTTATTTGTCAGGAACTGTGCTTTATGAAAAGCCATGAAACTTACAGAACACTATTTCCTAGAAGATAAATGCCTTCTTTTACCAAATGGGAAAAAAACAAGTGCAATGTCAGCACCTCCACAGATTTAAAAAATAGTTTAGCAGTAAAGCAGTAAGTTAGTAATGGATGATACCAACTGCTTTGTTTGTCTTATATATTACATTTTTTATACCACCTGCCACGATTGCTCAGATAACCAGGACAGCTTTTCCCCAGACTGCAGCTTGGGACACAGTGAAACCCAAGCACTCATCTGTGCCTTGCTGGTATATTCATCAGGTCTTGCTTACAACTTTCATTACTGCACAAATGTTGAGCACTTCTCAGCAGTCACCACCATTCTTCTCTGCATATTTGATACTTCAGACTGAACATCCTTCCAGTAGCATGACCTATTCTATTCACAGAAGAATTATCCATTGACTCATTAATAAAAGACTCTCCAAAAGTCTTATTTTCCTGAATACTTGTCACAACGTAGCATGTATATGTAAAATCACTAGGGTTAATTCAAGTTTTCTCTACTTCCTCTACAACTCCCTCACTCTACTTAAAAAAAACAAACAACAACAACAAAAACACAGTTTAAGTTTGGCTTCTCTCAGTTTTCTCTTTTCTCCATAAGTCCTTTTTCTCTTATTTAGTAATTTCACAAAGTACTTATCATCTTACTGTTCTTATTTCTTGTTGTTCTTATGGTCTGCAGAGGATCATTTTCCCCTTCAACCCCAATGCTTAAGAGGATATACAGTTGCATGGTCTACTTTAAGTTATATTAATAATTCATTTTATTTCTGAGAAGTTACAATAATCAATAGTTAATTTTAACAGTAAATTGTTGCTGAAAATTTTAAACTGAAGTCTTAGGACAGCTCTTGGTAGGTAGTGGTATCCTTTTGTTGTGAAGGTGGGTGTCTATCGGCATTCTCCCTGTTTTTTTAACCCGTACCTAATAATGGTAAAGTATTAGGCAAAGTACTTAATAATGGTATGTAATTTACCCTTGAGAATGAATTAAAAGATTAAGGAAAGGAGAAATGGATAGGAAAAGCATATTAATAGTGAACTTCCTGTTTTTTTTCCTGACAAAGCACAGAAGAAATCCATATCAAAAGGAAGAATGGCTACACTCAAACATGCTAGAAATGGTATTTAATCAACTAATGCAAATTAAATAAAGTGAATGGGGGCATTTCTCTGAATAGATGAAGGATTGGGCACATAATTAGCTCATGAGATTTATCTTGATATAAATGCCAATATAAGGGAACCTGCCTTACCTTCAGATACCCCTGATAAGACAAAAAAATACATAGCAAATAATTCTCCATAATTCTAATAGTAGGATACAATCCCACTAGACCCAGTGAAGAAACTCAGCTTCTGGTAATGTAGTTACCATGTGATCTTGAAGAAAGATTTATTCTATTGTCAAGATAAAAGTATTATGAAGTAATGATTATAAAAAAGTGTCTAGAAGAGCAAAAACAACTTTCTTACCTTGAAGTTTCTTGAAAACTCTGGTACTCATAAATTTTAAAAATCTGTCTGCATAAAAACTTGGTCTGTGCACTGAAACTGTGTCCTATAAGATTGAAAAAGTTCTCAGTCACATTTTCCACTTGAAAATCAAAATCAAATTGTCGAGAGAAAAGCTCTACACCTCTGGTAAATTCTATCATATATTTCTGTCTTACACAGAACAACAAAACCACATCTTTTTTTCCTTTAAGGAAACTTGGCTTAGATGAGACTTACCTAAGTTAGACAATTTCATTTATGAAATTTTGTGTTATGAATTATACAGCCACATTCTGTAAAATCTTTCCAGAACCTGGAAATGCTATTTTTCACCTTACGTACTTTCTTCAATGTCTTGCTACATGACTATTGCCCTGAGTAAGTTATAAGGGCAAGATCATTTTATTTGCTTTTTGAAAGATCAACAACTAAAGTAAGAGCATTAATTGGGAAATGGATCTAAAAAACTTCAGCAACACTCTAGATGATGTAGTGATGGCAGACTACAACTATACCAGAGCTAGCTCTTCCCTGGTCAACAGAAGTCAAATTTCCATTACCTAAATATGAGCAATTAAAAATATATATATATATTTACCCCATCATAAACAAGAGCTTTCCATGAGTGTTCCAGCTTCTTCATTAACCTAAGCACATAAAAACAAAGTCAGAATTGCTTTATAAATATTCCATACTTGTAAGCAATTTTCGAATATTTTATTCAATAAAAACATGAAATTCAACTGCCACTTACCTGTAAGACTGTAGAATATCAATAATACCCATAAATAGAAGCAGCTTTTCTCCTTTATGGCTTTTGGCTGGAATACCTCCCATTCTGACAAAAACAAAACAACATAGTTAGATTGTCTTTTAAGAGATCTCTGATTTTGTCGCTTAGCAGGTGAACTGTACCTACTTAAAAATCCAAAGAGGTAATGCACAACTTTAATGCCAGATGTCACAGTGCAAAGTCAGTCAGATGTGGGTCCCTTAGCAAGCAAGTGATTTTAAATGGCAAACTTAAAGTGCCTCAGATACACTGGTAAATATCCATCATAAACAAGGAATATCTTGGGATGACTTTTAGATAGGATTGGAAATCCATGGAAAGACCCAACTGCTGCTTTCAGCAGCAATACTGCATTGCTCATGATCTTGGCAGCACCACATTATCACTACTGTTACATGATACCCAGTCTTGCATATATAATAACCACGGGGACTTTCTCAGATGACCTGTGTAATCAGTCTTAGCTTTTAGTAAATAACAAAAAACAAAAACAAAACAAAAGCAGAACCCCCCCCCGCCAAACCTGCCAGTGCAACACCTCTACCACCATACAAGGGCATTCACAATGATCTGTGTGAATGTTATACTGTAAAAACTCGTTGAAATTCAGCTCTAACTTATATCCTAGACCTCTGAATATTTAGAAACTCTATTAACGCTAAGTATCATAATTCTCCCATTTGTTTGCTCTAGGTTTGCACACACTTCTGTATCATCAGTTGTATTTACTAGAACAGCTCCCTTGAGAACCATGAGAAGAGTAAATCCTTTGAATGTGAAATTAAACCCTTACAATCAAGAACTGACTATATAGAATCGGAATGGTGATCATAATGCTCCCACTAATATGGGATGTATTTCAAAAGAAACAGGAGAATAATTACTGTCTATATACTTAAATTTCTACTGCACTTTTTGCTAGATAGAAAAAAAGAGAAAAGCAGCAGTTTTTAATCTCAGGAAATATCATATGCTGATAATGACTGTATTACAGTGGTTAATTAATGATCCAGTTCTACACATTGAGCATATTACTTTAAGATGAAAGTAAACACTGTAGAAACATTCATTTCAATGCTAATAAATAGTTTTTGCTTATGGGCCATCAGGCTGTTTCTAGTTCAGATAATATCCGGGACTCCTGTAATGGCTGTCTTATAACATCTCTTTTATAAGTGAATGCATTTATGAAAAATGCACCTAAGTCACCTGGAAATAAGCAAATTTGCTTTCATGCATTTAAAGACAATCAGTCAACAATCGAGATCTTTATATCTTGGTCTCCAGCAAATCTTGATGGTGTACCATTGAAAAAGTTTAAACACACTATCTTTTAATTCCTGAAATGCAGTGGTCTCTTGAATGTTTTGCCAGTCAGTACCAATTGGCACAGACTGAAGAAAAATAATGTACAATTTTGATAGCAACCTTAAGAGTGCGTTACGGCACTTACGTGTTTGTTGCCTCTGTGACGACAGAGTCCCCTGACTTCCCAGGCCCCTGTATAGACTCCATGGCTGTGGAATAGAGAACCTTCTGCCCTCCAGGACGTTTTGCATCTGATGCATTCTGGGAAGTCTCACCCTCTTTTTCCTTCATGTGACTGTTCAATATGTGGATTCCCAGTAGAAGGCTGTAATCCATGATCTTGAAACTTTCTAGAACCTATCAACATAGAAGAACTAGCTGTACTAAAACAAAAAGGGCTATATACAATGTCCATTACTCATCAGTATTTTGAGAACCTAAATAAAAATAGGCCTTAAGAACACGTTTCTTTGATTAGTAAAATGTGCACATAAGTCAAACACCAGTTACCTATTTATCTCAACCTTCTTGTAACAAGTGAGGAAAGAAAAAGATACATAGCTGAAATGTAACACAATATCCACAATTGTTTTTATTTATAACAAATAATAAATTAATAGTTCCACTACGTATTTATGAACTACAGTTTTTTTTTGTTTGCTTTTAAGTCACCTCTAATGCATGTTCCAGACTCCTTATTGAGTATTTTTGCCTGAACTAAAAAAAAATTACTCTCCCTCCACCTCCTGTTTATAACCAAAAGAGCATTCTTGGAGAATTTTCAAATGTCAAAAAAAAAAAAATTTGCTATCTCTCTCATTCATTTCTTCTTTCATGCTCATGTATCATGAGTTTCTAGCCAGTTACATCAGCATTAAATCTGGCATACTTCTATTAAAAGTTCAAGTCAACATGTAAACATGTGAAATAAAACAACCTGCAATCACATCTAGCAGTATAAGGAAAATGTTAGCTGACACAGACTGAATTAAATGTCCTGTAAAATGGCAGTGCTACATGGAGAGAGAAAAATTGACAGCAACCAGGAAAAATAGGCTGTGCCATTCAACTTTCCTTTACTTCATGCATCTCTGCAATGCTTTATGATATGATTTGACACACAATACCCAATGATAATGGTGTAAATTTTGGCACTGAACCAAGAGGCAGTAGAACGTCTTTTTACCTGAACAAGAACAAAATGTGACTTCATAGTGATAACAAAGACCATTAACTCCAAGTACGTCAGCTGAATGAAGGCAGTCAAAGCATAAATATTCTTACACAGAACATTGAGCTGGTTTCTGAACTCTAAGACATATATTGCAAATCTAAAATGAGATTTCTTGATAATCACCAGGGAAAGTTTAATCACCTGTGAATTTGTATAAGGAAGTAAAGGTAGTCTACTACTTAACAGTCATCTTCAGAGATAATTTTAACTTCGATGACCAAATATATATGCAAAGAGGTAGGAAAGCTCTGTTCCACTCCATTTGTATTTCTTATATACTTGTCAAAGTAACTAGAAGCTGAGTTCTTTCCTGTCTCTGGCTCATCTTCCATGAGGAACATAGTGGCTTAATTTTAGCACCACTGTTAGTATGTAAAGCGAAGAAAGCAAGTATAGCACAAAGCAACGTAAGTGTGGAAAGGCATGGACTCATCCCAATTTCCAGAGACAAAGAAGACTAAAAACCATGGTAGGTTTGATCTTGCTCAGAGTAATTCTGCACCGAGGTAGGATTAGAAAAAGGCTGCTATTTATGGCTGTCAATACTCCAGAGCATCCTTTGATAATGGAACCCACCCAGGGTTTCAGGACACAATAAAAAAGCATATTCTAAATTATAACACGACAATGTAATGAAATGTTATTACTAATTGTGTGTTGGTGGCTAATAACTTCCTGTTTTATGATCGTGAATTGCAAGACTAGCACAGCTAATGTATATAAATGCAAATACACTAGTGTCAAATAAATTCTGTAACTTCCCTTACCATTTGCTAGTTACTAACCTTTACAAAGGCATTCTCAAAGACATTATTACATAACGCAGTCACTAAAAATACGTAATCAGTGGATATCTGCCACCACATACTGAATTAGTTTCTGGGTTGGCTGAAAAAAAAAAACAACAAAAAAAGCAGGCCCAAAACCCCCAGATCAGATCTCATCCTCTATAAAAATGATTAGCTCAACAGATCAGGTAATAACACTGTTTATGCAAAGCCAAATTTCAACAGCTAGCTGAACATGAAAAAAAGTTTAACCACTTTTATTTTACAGTTATAAACAATCTCTGGAAGTTTTGCACTCAACCTATTCCTTACTCTTACTTATATTAGATATGCTACGATGTAACTGCATTAATTAACTGCATAACCTACATTTAAGATTAGATCTAGCCTCATGGAAGGCTATGGTATAATATGCTGGATCTTCTTCCCCAGGGACCTGTTTTGTGATAAAATGAATCTTTCTGACTACATCAACTCACCACTGTCACTTAAGCCCATACTCCTTATATAGTACAATGGACATAAAATCTCTATTTATTACTTTGTTCTAAAATCAATGAAGAAAAACACCATAAAAACAAGAGGCCATTTTGTTATTCCAATTCATTATGAAATTGAAGCATGCGCACATCCAATGGATTACTGAAAAAGACAGCATATGAACTCCCACCCTTGTCCCCCATAAACCTTATTCGTGGTCCTCTAAAGAGGCATGACTGTTTAGTCTTCAGGATATTGTAATATGATTTGTCTCTTTGACTGTGAATGGGCTTGATACACATTTCTGATTACTTCCCCTTAAAAATTTGATAATCAAAATAGACACTCCTAATGCAAATATACATCTTTTGACCAGATCTAAGCATACCTCATTGACCTGTCTGTGTCTAAGGAAAATGCTGGTAAAAAATTATTACCCATAATAATAGGAAAGAACCTCAAATATCAGTGCTGAAGAAAAAAACGTCAAATTCTTCAGCCTGCATCAAGACAGAACTTTTACTTCAGTCAAGAGGATTTCTAAATGAAGGTAACTGAAGGGTTCTCACATACGTATCATTAACAATTTTTAAAGTAACAAATCATGGTTATTTGAAAATGTGTAAATAACATTTTGCAGACAAACCTGCACAAATGAAAAGGGAAAAGTCAAAAAATGCAGCACATCAAACTATTTTTGAACATGCAGCATCTGAAGAACACAAACAGGTATAAGCCTTTTCCTGTGTCAAGTGTTGCTTGCAAATAGTTCTGCTGATTTTAGATGAAACTGCTTTGATAAATGGTATCAAGTTTTTGCTATAAAGGTACTGAAATGAGTTTCTAATCTATTGGGAAAAAAAAAAAGATCAACACTCAAAGAACTCAATCCTATAAAGGCATATACGTATAGCAAAATGAGCAAGCTCTTTAAAATACCTGATGTCATCCATGTGGGATCACTGGAAACCAACGTTAATGCTCAGAAATGTGCCCCTTGTGTAGGTAAAGTGAGAGAAATTCAATCTTTCTTCTTGTAACCCCTCTGAAATGCACCTTGATAGCAAAATAGCACTAGGAAATTTCAGCAAGAACATTCTTGTTCGTTTCTACAGAGCATGATTGGTGTATTTGATAATGACAATCATAGAATCATATATATATGTGTGGGGTTTTTTTTCACTAGCTACAAAGATTCACACATTCAGCAGTGTCGTCACCTGGTCACCATGTGCTGTTTGCAGGGCTGGTTTTAGCTGCTGTGACTACTTCCAGGTGGCAAGCCTCACTCATTCTGTTCTAGTCATATGCACTCACTACTTTGCGTTCACACTATATAAAAACCCCGTAAAATGGCATCACAAAATACGTTGTTTTCTGAACAGGCAAAAATAACTCCTTGAATCAGATTTTCCCTTCTCTGTGCTAATCAGATGTTAAAGTGTTCTGTGAATCATCTTAGACATAGCCACATGGAACAATCTCAGCCAGTGACTAACAGAACAGAAGCACGTACTTCTGCCACATTTTCATTTTTATTGGAGACGCAGCCCAAGGTGTTTACTGTCCGACAATGAAATCTGCATTCATGCAGTTAACCACAAAAGGCAACTACATAAAATTGAAGAAAATATTACTCAAAAAAGGCTAATTTCAAACATTCAAGAAATGCTAAAACTTAAGAGGATAACCATGTAGGGAAGCATTTCCACTCCTATACACATTTCAGAAAGGGACCATAGGAACTAATCTAGCAGAAACAAGATGAATTTAACACCTAATCAATAATCATTCTCCAACATAAGGAGATATATTAAAATAAAATAAAATAATAATAAATATGGTCTCACAGATAAGCACTTAGAAAAAAGTGTGCGAATGTCAAATGTGTAGTGATGGGACAGGTTTAGAAGTAATTTATCCCAAGAAAATAAATCCCCAACCATTCCAAAGCATTATGTGGAATCCCTTCCCATTTCAGTAGAAATATCAGAATCACAGAACATCCAAGTGGAAGGGACCCACAAGGGTCATCAAATCCAACTCTTGGCCACATATGGGACCACCCAAAAATCAGACTCTGTGTCTGAGAGCGTTGTCCAAACACTTCTCGAACTCCAGCAGGCTCAGTGCTGTGAACGCTGCCCTGGGGAGCCTGTCCCAGTGCCCGGCCACCCTCTGGGTGCAGAACCTTTCCCTAACCCCCAGCCTGACCCTCCCCTGTCCCAGCTCCATGCCGTTCCCTCGGGTCCTGTCGCTGTCCCCAGAGAGCAGAGCTCAGCGCCTGCCCCTCCGCTCCCCTCGTGAGGGAGCTGCAGGCCGCCATGAGGCCTCCTCTCAGCTCTGGGCTGAACAAACCAAGGGACCTCAGCTGCTCCTCATACGTCTTGCCCTCTAGACCCTTCACCATCTTTGCAGTCCTCTTTTGGATGTGCTCTTATAGTTTTATGTACTTCTTATATTGTGATGCGCCAAACTGCACGCAGCACTCAAGATGAGGCCACACCAGCGCAGAGCAGAGCAAGACAATTCCTTCCCTCAACCAGCTAGTAGTGATGTGCTCAATCCACCCCAGGATACAGTTGGCCATTTTGGCTGTCAGGGCACACTGTGTTGACTCGTGTTCAACTTGCCAAACCAAAACCTCCATATCCTTTTCTATGGGGCTGCTCTCCATCCTCTCATCCCCCAGTGTGTAGGTACAGCCAGGGTTGCCCTGTCCCAGGTGCAGAATCCAGCACTTGCTCTTGATAAGCACATTGCTGGTGATTGCCCAGCCCCCTAAATCATCAAGATCTCTCTGCAAGGCCTCTCTATCCATGATGGAGTTGATCACTCCTCCCAACTCAGTGTCAGCCACAAACTTACTCAGTATACTTTCAAGTCCTACATCCAAGTCATTTACGAAATTGTTGGAAGAGAACTGGCCCTAAAAGAGAGCTTTGTAGAACCTCACTGGTGACTTTCCATCAGCCTGATGTAGCACCATTTACCATAACTCTTTGAGGCCAACCTGTCAGACAATTGTTCACCCATTGTGTTATGCATTTGTCTAGCTTTATGCTGAACATTTGGTCCAGAAGGATACTGTGAGAAACTGTATCAAAAGCTTTGCTGAAATCCATAAAGACTACATCAACTGGCCTCACTTCGTCAACTAGGTGGGTGACCTTGTCATAAAACGCAATTATGTTCATTAAGCAGGACCTTCCCTTCATGAACCTTTTTTGTCTGTGACTGATGACTCCATTGTCCTTCAGGTGTTTTTCAATAACTCCCAGAACAACTTTCTCCATAATTTCACCAACTATTGAAATGAGACTGACAGGCCTGTAATTACCAGGGTCCTTCTTGCCCTTCTTGAAAATTGGAACAATGTTTGCCAGCTTTCAATCAACTAGGACCTCTCCAGATTCACAAGACTGCTGAAAAATAATTGAGACAGTTCTCAATAATGACATCAGCCAGCTCTCTGGGATTCATCACAAGATACTCAACGGGCCCCATAGACATGCATGCATCCAGCTGGAGCTGCAAGTCCTGCACAAGTTTGAGGTTGGCTGGGAGTTAATCGTTCCTGCCGTCATGGAACTCAGGGTAACAACTCAGGGCACCTGGGGTCCCAGAGCCCATCATCTGTTGAAGACTGAGCCAAAGAGGATATTAAACATCCGTGTTTTGTTTATGTCCATCTTTGTGAGGTGACCATCCTCATCGAGGAACAGAGTAATGTTTTCTCTGGCCTGCTTTTGCTGTTAACGTATTTAGAAAAACCCTTTTTATTATCGCCCACAGTACTAGCCAGCTTCAACTCTAATTGCTCTTAGGCTGCACAAATTTTCTCCCTATAAAGGTAAACAGCACCTCTGTAGTCCTCCCATGTCGTCCAACCTTGCTTTCAGTGACCATACACTTTCGTTTTTCACCTACGCTCTAGAAGATCCCTGCTCAGCCAAGCCAACCTTGACTGCCCCACCTGCTTGACTTCTGACATTTTGGAACTGCCTGTTCCTGTGCTCTTAAGAGATGGTACTTAAAAACTGACTGGCACTGATGGAACCCAATGCCTTCAAAAGCAATTTCCCAGGGGACCTTACCAACTAGTTCCCCGAGTGGTCTGAAGTCTGCTGTCCCCAAATTCAGGACTGAAGTTTTGGTGGCACTTTTCCTTCTGTCACCAAGGATTTTAAACTTGACTGCTTCAGGGCCACAATCGCCAAGATGGCCAACAATCGCAATTCAACACACGAGACCCTCTTTGTTCACAAGCAACGGATCTAGGAGAGCACTTTCCTAGTCAGTTCCCTTATTAGTACCTGTAACAAGAAGTCATCATCGAGGTGTTTTAGGAATCTCCTGGACCTGTTTGTATCAGCTGTGTCATATTCTCAGTTCATTTCTGGGAAGTTGAATTCATGCATAAAAACAAAGGCAGCTGATCTACAGGTATCTCTTAGTTCTTTAAAGAATATTACATCAGTGTCATTATCCCGGCCAAGTGGTTTGTAGTAGACTCCCACAATGACATCCCCTTTATTTGCTTGTCCCTTAACCTTTATCTTGTAACATATTGCTAGCTAATACTTTTAAAAATTACAATCTGGTTTCTTATTTTCAAAGTAGAAGAGGAAATTTGAGGCTTCAACTTATACTGCATGTGAGATAATATATAAAGACACAAGACATCTGCAGTATCATTCTACGCACATGCTCCTCAAACTACCATTTCTGCCCTAGAGGCCCTTCATCAAAGATTAGGGTATCTTCCACCTCCATGCCATGACATCTATATTTTCATAACTGCTCTTTGCTGCATTTTAGTCCTTCAAGTAGTACTACTCTTTCGAAGGACATGCTGTAAAAAGGGTGACTGAAATGATTTGGGTTAAAGAATAATCTGCATAAACCCTTTGGGATAGAAAAAGAGCAAGAAAATCAACAACAGCAACAACAACAAGGAAAACTAAGGGTTTTGGAAAATCCTGTGAACAAATTTGATCATACAAGGTCTCCTATAGTTGCTACAGAACAAAAGAGGTGTGCATTTATGCAATAAAGCTTCAGATTTTTGCAGCAACCCATTAAAACTGCAGTTATGAAAGTATTAGCTGGATCGGAAACTTATAAGACCCTCCTTGTCCTCAACTCTCAATTTCCTTGTCTTTATAGGCTTCTTAGTTAGTCAGGTTACTAATAGGGGATGGTTGGACCAGATGATCTTGGAGGTCTTTTCCAACCTTAATGATTCTATATTCTTTGTTTATGTGGTAAAGGAAATATGCAGACTTTAAATAACCATTCAACTGTCACTAGTAAAAACCTTTTGAAATGATTTTTTTTTGAAATTAAAAGCCACATGAACACAGCTGGAATAACTGTCGTTGCTTCTGTAGTAGACGTTTTACAATGCAGGTACTAATATATTAATTATTCTAATGTTAACTTAAAAATGAAAAATAGGTAACCACATATATTTGTTTAGAACATTCTCTAAAACTTGCATAAAATACTTATAAATGTAGAGAGCATCCCTAAAAAACTATGCCTGTTGCTTTTCCAGCAATCAGATCATTTCCAACCATTGTTACTGAATGCTTGAAGGAAAAAAATAAAAACAAACAGAAACAAAATGGTTTTACATCACAACAAGTAAAAATATTTTTGGTAAAGTGCAATTTTGGAATAAGTAGGCTCAATTTCCACTTAAAATTATCAGAAGGGAAATTTGTTATTATAAAAAGCTGAACTCAGTCATTTGGTTTGCAATTCTACTTTAAAGTCTTAGCAGCAATGCATTTTGACCCTTATATCTTGAAAAATATTAGGTAATGAGAAAGAAACAAACGTGACTTGAACCCCTATTGCTACCACCCAAAAATGGCATTCAGAAAATCTAAATTTCCAGATAGCATGGTGATACTAGCTAAATAATACTCACAAAACTCCTATAAGGCGCTTAGTTATTATCCCTTTTTTTTTTTTTTTGGATGCAAAAATATGGTATGGAAATTAAGGACTCTTCCACAGAGGGAACATTGACTCAGTCTTCATACATCAGGAAAGGTTTTCGTTTCCTCATCTGTAGTATGACTTCTTAAGGAGAGGAGTGAAGAAGGCAGAGCAAAGATGACTTGAATCTCACTCTCAATATAGCTAATTTACAGAGGAAAAAAGAAGGTCATTCTTCCAGCCTCATGAATTTGGAAGAGCTATCCCCAGTGAAAAATCATAAAACATGAAACATCTCCAGGCATAATTTGCCTATTCATAAATCATTAAGCACTTCAATTGATAACTTGAAAAAATCTCTTCCTGTTGAAACAGAAAATCTAATCACTTAATGCCAGACAAAACCCCTTAGTCTTACAGTGAGCTGGCTTATCTATTTGTGCAAAATAACTTTTGTCAATGTAGTTATGAATGTGATAGGTGTCCTTTACCTTTCTAAGGTTTGAGAGAAGACCAGGGTTTGAGTTTATATAGGCATTGAGTTTATAGTATATAGCATATTATGCAATGTGCTTCATTAAGAAAAAAAAGTCCTTGAGTAACAAATGAAGATCACTAGTGCTCTTATAAATTGTCTCATTTCCTGCCCACCTCCTCTCCCCCCCCCCCTTTTATTTTTTTTTTTTAAGTAAATGGAGAATAAATCTTAACTTCAGTTTTCAGAATATCATGTATTTGCAATTTCTCCAGGGAATTATATCCCAAACCTTAGGATAAATAAACACTGTTCAATTTGCACAGACAGTGTTTCCATCTCCAATATTTATATACATCAAAAAGTGTTATGCAAGAGGAGGGAAAAGCACAGGGAACTGCATACTTTCAGATGAAAATAGGTTATCAGAGCGCACACAGATAAACATCTTACTGAGCAGACATTAATAGCAAAGTAAAGAGCAAAAGGAATACTATTTGTAAAAATCTTTTCAATTTGTCCAGTTACTACAGCAAACTGCATTTACATAAACCCTTACTAGCCCTTTTCAATTTTATTTTGTTGGATTCAGCAGCAGATGGAAATGGAAAACACCACCAGACTATTTTTAATAGAATACTCCAAATTCCTGCATGTGACTAGTTGACATTCAAGAACATGCTTCACATACTCACATATATACAGCAAAGATTTACAATAAAAAAAAAAAATCCTGTAAATACCTGTTCTCCTAAAATTAATGTTTACTGTTTAAAGTTGCACTAATGTACTTTGTTGGGTTACTATATGAGTTTGTAAAAGAGTATCTCTGCACAATCATGACACTGCCTGTTTTTAAAGGTACTTCCTTCTTTTTTCCTTTTGATGAACAGTTACTAGTTCAATAGTTTTTCTGCATTTTAAGGGTCTACAGGAAAGAAATTAAGGGTGGACCAAATCCTGATGAGATGTTCTAGTGAGCCTTTCCTACAGTAATTTTGGCATGTACATCCATAAAACTCCTAATTTTTATATGTGAACATCAAAAGACTACCTTTGTTACATGTGTGTTTGGACTGTGAATTCTCTGTACCAAAGGACAGTCCTGGTGTCTTCTCCTATGCTTTCTGTCCAGAAGAGAGGTAATTGGTATTTATGAAATTGCTTAAGAGCTCTAGTAAAGATCAAGCATATAATAATGGATGCCTTCAATTTGGTAACACCTATGAAAAATAAAATACTAGTATTAATTCACTTCTAACCTTTCTCATACAAACTAAGTCATGCTCATGTTACTTTTACCTAAAACTACAGTTAGTGACATAGCTTAGCCTTTATCCATATTTAAGTATTACTACGCACAGAAAGAATTTCTGTGGGATTAGGTGTTTATAAGAAAACACAAGAGAGGTAAATTCGACGTGGAGTTGAATTTTCTGTACCTTTAAAAAAATAAAAATGCACTGTAAACTGTCTTTAATACCTTTATTGACTTTAGTTTTGCTTTGTATTTGCTTAGTGATAAAGCTTTTATTTCTTTGTTTCATTCATGAGTGGAACAGCTTCTGTTATTATTTGTAAGACTAGAATTTTATTTGGAAATTGGAGAATCTGCCTTGTTTTTTAATAATGTTACAAAATGATCAGAGTAACTACAGCAGTATTGTTAAAATAAAGTACAGATTAATAGCAGAATAGTTATAAAGGTAGTTTAAATCACTACCTTTCAATACTCTCAATGTTTACCATTGTACAAAATACGGGCACATTGGCTTTAGAAATTAAAGCACTCTGAAGTGAATAAGGCTTTAAATATAACATTTTCAAAAAAGGTGTTCAGGCCAGTGAAACATTTATTACTAGTACCATTTGGCTGTATTCCCTCCCTGCCCCCAGTAGCTACAATAGTGCCTGCTCACAAGAATATGATAGCTATATGAAGTTTCTATGATAGTCTGAAATTTGAAAGCGAGTTCAAATTTTCAATTGTATGACTTGTATTGTACCATAAACTGAAGAATGTTACATCCTTATGAACACTAAAATGTTATAATTCTTCATTTAGATATGCTTCAAAAAGCGCAAAAAAGTATGTGAGTGAAGCTTTCAGATCCCTCCGCCTTGAGTGTGAACATGACAAGCAGGGGATGCAGGAGCTGGATGGAGAACACTATCAACCTGTACTTGTCCCAAAGCAGAGAATCTGGAGTGGACGCTGGAAGCAGCAGCCTGCGGCAGATCACCGCAAGCCCCTCAGCTCCATCCTTTAAGTGGACAGGTCACACACATCTCCTCATCAAAGCTACAGAGAGCTGTGACACATGACAGCTAATACTCAGCCATGTCCCACCAGTCCCTTTTCTGCTAGTACAGCTCCGGGGTACTGAGCTCAGGGTCTTCCAGCAGCCCAGCTGAGGAGATGTATCGGGAGGCCAGCCTGGCTAAGCAAGGAAGCCACAGCGTGGCTTGAATGTGAAAAGGCAGTACACAGGATGGGGAAAATGGAGAGGCTACAAAGGAGGAATTGAGACATACTGCCTTGGCTTGTAGGTACAGCAAGTATTGTCAGAGAAGCCAAAAATCAGCTAGAGGTGAGACATGCAAGGGGTGCCAAGGAAAGCAAGAAGAGCTTCTACTGCTCCGTCAGTGCTAAAAGGCTGACCAAGGAGAACGCAGGCTTGTTGCAGCATGGGGTGGGTGATACAGTGACAGCAGACCCTCATCACCTTTTCTGTTGCCACCAGAAGGGTCTGCCAGGACTCTTGCTTAGTGATGCGGCACAAGGAGAAAAGGAGTTACCAGTTGGGGATGTTTATATTAAAGAAGCAAGAATAAAAAGCATCGCTTACTTATTCTGATTGTAAATTCGAACGTGAAAATACAGCCTAAACTTAAGCAACAGAGAAGACAATGGCTGAGTGCTGAAATACTGGAAAGATCAATAATTTCTTCCCTTCAATGAATTCTTAATTCCAATGTCTACACTAACTTTCTTTCTTTGAAGTACAAGGAAAAGTAGAGATTACTTAAAATTTTGAAGCTATGAAAAACTAGGTCAGTTATCACTTGTGCTAAATAGCCATCCAAATACCACGTGGGCAGAAAAAAGCAGTGGCAAAACTTTTCTCGAAATGCACAGAGTGCTTCTAAACTTGCTAAAGGCAGCAGTACAAGGCAGGCAGGTAGATCCAACCTCATTTGTTAAGCAAATTCAGCTATGTGAAATATGCTCCCTTTGTTTTACAACACAGAGCAGGGCTTCTTTAAATAGAAAATAAAAGTTGGTTTACATTTTATTTTTTGTATATACATACGTATATAACATTATATATGTACACACACATGCTATATGTAGCATATATGTGACGTATGTATTCATGCATACACACTATTTAAGGATAATTTTCTTCTTTTCTTTTATAACAGTAACATTTAGCTGGGCCTTTAAGAACCCCAGGCTAACATTTGAGTTATTGATTTAAGATTGCACACTAATCACACTGAAAAAGCTGATGTTTAGTTCAGCACTCAAATAACACATGCCAAGATTTTACAAACACTTTCTAACAAAGAAGCTGTAAGAGTCCTCCTTTATATGCAACAGTTAAATGATTGATTCTTGCTTTTACAATCACATTCCCTCTTCTAGATTCTTTATTATTTTCCACATAATAGACTACCTCCCATGCTTTCACTGCATAAGTAACCTTTGACAAGTTGGGGAGAATGCACAAATGGGTGTCCAAATCCCCAGATGTGAATTACTGATGCACTCTGTATTATCATACGTGGCAGGAGCTCAGGAAATGCTCACTGCAAGAGGCTACAGAAAGAACAATGCTTGATGTTAGATAAATGTCTCACGCTGAATATGCAGCTGAATGTTAGGTCACCCAGCTTTACAAACCTAGCACAAGACATTGCAGACTTCTGTGTTAATTAAACAAAAGGTACTACTCATGCAAAACCAACACTTTCCATCTTACACCACAGGTGGCAGTGAACAACAAACTGACGTTCAGGATTCCTCTTCAGTGTAATGAGTTCAATCTACCCATTCTGCTGTTTTATCACCAACTTGTTAGAATTCCCTTAGACAAAGCTGGATTTTCTTTCCACATCCCCCTTTGAATCTTGTGAATCCCTGAGAGACCTGGATAGCTCCCCTTTTTTCTTACTTTGTATTTTCTTACCTTTGCTTTTACAGAAAAAAAAAAAACTGCAATTTTTAAAACTATTCTCTGTCTACAAGAGACACTGATTTCATTCACCAAGTTCCTCCCAAAGGATAATGGCAGACATCCTCTCCTGCCTCAAAAATCTTATGTGGACATCAAGCACTACCTTTCAGCTTGGGAAGAAATTACTTTGCTCCAGAACTAAGACTGCTGCCACAAGACACCACTTCTCCATTCAGTTTGCTAGATCCTGTCCACTTACAAAGAGACAGACTTACCAAAGCAATACAGAGCTTGTAGCTCTAAATACACTTCTATCATACATCACAACAGTCCTACTGTTGCTGTGCATCAGAAAAAAAATCATTAAAATCTCTAAATTAATGGAAAACAACAAAAATAATAAAAATTATACAGAACTACTTTCCCAGATTAATCTGTATTTCCATGAATAGATCGTAGGTAATAAATTTAAGTAAAATACAGTCTTGATCAGTGTTTTGACAGCCATAGTTTTTCTAGTTAAATTGCACGGAAAGGGACTTGGAGGTTAAAAAGCACGGAAAGGGACTTGGAGGTTAAAAAGCACAGAGAGCCATGTCTTGTTCCTTGTTTTGCTGAAGTAAGTCTAGAACAGATGTGAACACAAAAATTTAAAGTCAATATTTTTACTCACTCGACAATCCCGCTGTAGCGTTTTCATTAATGCGCTGTGAGTTTCAGAGTCAAAATACAACCCTTCATGCATGTCTTGCAAGAAATCCAAGTCTTTGAATGTTGGGTTGGACTTCTCCCTCTCTTTTCTTGATGCTCTCCTTTTATATGTGGAGCCTTTCAAGTCGTATGTGAAATGCATTTTCAAGGCTCGTGGCAAAACATTGTTCATTACAACAATTCTAATATTAATGCCGCCTGACTGAACGCAGTACAGCCCGTAAAATTTGGGTAGGAGAGTCCTTGGATTCTGGTTCAGATTCTAGAACAGAAAGAGATATTGTTAAGTATGTTTATTTTAAAGAAACTTACATGCTTGAGAAAGTGATTTTTATGCCAAAGGACATTAACAAATAGCAAGAAAAAAGGGCATGTTTCCCTATTCAGTACAGTTCCTTTGACCAATTTATTTTCTTTGTGGGCCCAAATTTCAGAAAGCTAGTATAAACACAAGAAAGTAACTACTCTGAGTTGAAACTGAAAGAGAGGTCTATAATAGGTCAAATCTACTGTGAAGCCCAGAGCACCACATACCCAGGCTGTCTTTCCAGTGTGAAGGGTAAATAGAAGTCTTACAGGAAAAGAAATAGGATTCTGCTACCACCGTACACTGTTTCCTGCCAGGTGGTTCCAACCTAGTGTAAACTGCCACAATCATACTCCCTGACATGCACTGTCCTGAAAAATATGACTGAATCTCTGATTCCGCTTGTATGCCAGATTTCACTTTTCCACGTCCCATGAAAGCACATACTGGGCCAAACCTAAACATATCCCAAAGATTTAATTTATTATTCTGACCTGAACAACCTTTGCATTCCACCTGCTGGAAGAAGTTTGGGTCAAGTAAAGTTCTCATTGCTTTGACCTGGATTCTGAAAAACAGAAGCCCTGTCTCCATGCTTTTCACAATGAGGGTGAGTGCCAAATGACCAGGTTGTCTCCACATGAGTCTGAGGTCATAACAGAATCATGACTGACCATCAGAATAGAAGGTGTGAAATTACCCAAATTCCACAGCAAGTTAAAAAATAACTAGAAGGTGGCAAGAGAGATGAGAACAAAAAACCTTCCTTCTGAACACAACTACTCTCAGTTTTCGGCATGAAAACCAAGAAAGGGAAAAACTACTTCAGGTTGTGCATTATTACTAAAGTCAAAACATACAGCTACAGGAACAAAGTACTGTCATAGGAAACAATCTCAGTGATTAAGGTTTTACACTTTGGAAACCTCTGCATATGTTAACAGTGAGAATGAAGACCTCAGAAAAAAAAATAAGGTGGTCTTACATCTACTTGTAATAATGATCAATTCAAACTTATGCTGAGATGATTATTCTGATTATGAACAACAGAAGTACCTGCCATCTTTTTTCTTTTTGATGCTGTCAGTGCACTAATTTTTTTTAAACAAACACTGAATCCAATTTACATTACTGTAGTAATGATGATATTCCTCATTTTTAGTGCAAGTGAGAGGGTAACTTTTCAAGTGTTTACTTAAGAAAGCATAGAAAGAAAAGAAAATCAGGCCAACAGTAACAAGCCTAATACTTCAAAGTTCTGTGTACTGCCCAGAAGAATCTCTGTTTACATGTATGTTGAGTGGCCTTATTTTTAAAAAAAGAACATATTAGTTACATTTATTTGGGATTTATGGTCTCCCTTTCTGATACCTGATGAACATAAACCAAGACAATCAACTTAGCATTAGCTCTCAAAAAAGCTCTACTTCAAAATTAAGTTCTGAACAACTTATAGTTTTAACATCACTGGTTTAATACATGAGAAATGGAAGCAGTCCAGAAACAAAAGTGAAACTGACCGGTCTAGTTTCTTTGTCCACTCTGAGTGAAATGCAGAGGGTAGACAAACACAAAATGGAGAAAAAAAGTTGAATTAGAAATTTAGGAAATCTTTGTTTAACACTAACTTATTAGAAAAGCAAAGTTTGGTATCAAGTCAGAAGATGATATTCTGCTTCATCTTGAATGCTAAAGAACAACTGTAATCTTAAATTTATTCTTGATTTATATCTATTCTTTCTATGGATGTGGGAGTACAAAGTCAAAAGGTAAAAAATGTCAAAAACATATGACAAATATGGATAAAGTTACTGAAAGATTTGAAGACATCAAATGAAACTGAATCTTTAGAAGTGTGAAATGAAACTGGAAAAATACAGGTAATGATTTATAAAGATAGGAAAAATGTCTTCAATTACTTACCATATAATAACCTGGCAAGAGCTTCTGAAGAAACTCAGCCTCTTTGTGTTGAACTGTTTTGATGATGAACTCGTCATCACTAGTTACAAAAAATAAGGACCCACTGGCACCTGGATTGGATAACTCAATTAAAGGCTCACTGCAGATTGAATACTGAAAGAAATAAAAAATGGTTTTCATTGCCAATGCATGCACTACTTATACACAAGCTTAATACAAAGAATTGCAGGTGCAAATAGACACGGGATAATTGGGGAGCTCTATCCTTTGGGCTTCAACTGCAACAAAACCACTGTACGGCAGGCTGGGTCACAGTAATCTGTCTGAGGACATGCTGCACAGCTGTGGAAGAAGCAGCTGTAAGCTAAGCATACAATCCTTTTCCATGTCTCACTTCACCAGCTGAATTCTCACAGGAGTGAAGTGGGCGAGTGAGGTGGAAACAATCCATCCCCATACCATCAGCACTGCAAATGCAGAAGCCCTAAGATGACATTTTCTTTAAAACCGTTCACGTTTCACATCTGTTTATGAAGCACATGTGGGAAGTACATTACAAAAAGCCACAGGAAGTACAGGTATTGAACTTCATGAAAATAGGCAAGTCCTCTTCTGTGCAGCTAGGGCTGACACCATTAGCATAACAATCTCAGTAAAACTGCCAATGTAGTTTTCTGATTAGTTGCCTGCTTGAAACAGGAAAACTAGATGTCAGCAAGTACAAAAAATTGCTTTTTGGAGGACCATTACTTTGGATGTTTAGACAGGCTCTCTCTTCCACAGGGAGACAGTAATATTTATGATCACATTACGGAGGAAAAAGTAACAGAGGACTGTTCTTTCCTAGTAGACCCAGACCTCACACAGAGGCTCATGTTCATTTATTAGACCTCCATTAATTCACACTTTATGTTCCATTCAAGCTAAGTGGCGAAGAGATATTTAGCTCCAAAACCATAGAAAAATCTGTTTATATTAAACTTGAGAGTTTATTTAAAATATAATAACATTAAACTTTGATTCACACAATCTTTTCCTCTGTTATATATCAGCAGCTTTACACACGGAGATTTAGCACACAGTCCAGTAATTTAAGATTTCAGTCTCTGAAAGAAACAAAATTACACAGGCCCTGAATTGTGAGCAATGTAAGCACCAGGTAATTATTCTGTGCAGAGCAGTACATCTTCTGTTCTTATCAGAACAAAAGGAGTAACTGTTTCAGTAACAAATACCTGGTTTATTGGGTCAGTGCCTGAGATGAGTTGAGCAATTCCATGGGAAAAAAACAACTTACCAACCAGTTTTGTTTGCTGAAAATGGCTTTCATTAAATTTAACCAGAATCTGTCCCATGATTTCAGAGAGTTGTGATAGCAAAGAAAATTGACCCACAAAAATGTAACAAGCATGTTTTTTTTTTTTTTTTTTTAAACCTTTATCTAAGGAAGCACACTTTCTATCTACTCAAGTTGCTACTTCATGCATTTTCCTACAGTGGCTCTGGCTCAGTCTTTTCCCACGCTTGGAATTTTTAAAACTTTTGCATGCTATAAAATTTTTGCCAGTTCCTCTCTCCGCTTCTGCGGTTCACAGTTCCAGTTCATAACAGAGATCTTCCCTATTTATCCTGGCATTGCAGGAGGAGTCTAAGGATAGAACAGCATTACTGGTCTATACTGCCACAAGCCTTCAGAGCGAAACATCAGTTGCATAACAATCTCTGAGTTTTTCTTGCCAAAATATAAAAAGCTTCATTAACAACTTTCGTTGTTGCATGCATTTGAAACCAATTATCTTAAACATTAAAGTTCGACAACACAGTTTAGCATAAGCAAGAATTACTAACCTATAGTGTCTGCTGGTCATTTTATGGTTTAGTTCATTCCTATAAAATAAAAGTCTACGCACCAAACAAAGAGCCCACCTAATTTTGCAACTGGAATTGCTGGAGAGTAAATTAAATTAAAAATGAAAAGTAACAAAATCCCTCAAACCACAGCACTTAGGGACTTTATGATCAAAAAGTTCCTGTATAAAATGTCAGCACTACATAAGGTTTCCAATTCAAGGTGTCAATTTCATTCTGTAAGTTGTTCAAATGCATTGATTATTGCCATCCAGTCTGATTCTTACAATGCATTACAGCTCAACCTCTTTGCCAAAGGTAAAACTGTAAATCTCTGAGCTCTGTCATTCCAAGTTAACCACGTAAACCTTCTTATACTTGTTGTAATTTATCCTCTCCCCTATTTAACTTTACTTTCTCTTCAGCCCCAGTTGGACAATCAGTTTGCACATTGTTACTGTAAAGTGTATTATTTTAGATACTGAAAGCGAATTGTGGTCACTGCATGACAGACAGATCCAGATTTCACTAAAACAAGTGGGACTGTTCAGGCAGGATCCTGACACGTGCTACTGGGAGCAATAGTGTGGTCACAATCAATAGGGAAAAGGGTTCCAAACTAAAAATAGTTTTATTATTTGATTTTTGATTTATGGCTTGGTTTTATGATTATAATGACTTCTCTGATCACATCTGCCTCTGGACCACAAAGGACTGCAACCTGCTCTGATTGCAGTATGATGCCCATTTAGTCAGAAACAAAGATGAATTCTAACTTGGTGTCAGAGCAAGTATAAATGTAACAGCAACCTGCATCAGTTACAACAACACTAAAATTCCAACTATATTTCAAAAAAAATACCTGTTTGTTGAAGGAAACATGCTTCTGTATTTTAAAGAAAAAAGGTGGCACTTAATATTGAAACTGCTTAACTCTTAACTCTCTAGAGTACTGCACTCAGCCTTCCCTTAACCTAGGTAGGAAAAGGGGAACATACAGCAACAGCACAAGTGTCCCAGACACATTGACCCAAATGCACTGTGCCGACACTGTGGTACAGAGAAATTTAAATCTCCCCTCTCACCAAAAATCAAAAATACTTCCTGAAGTTTCTTAACAGCTGCCCAAATTGAATGCCAGTTTGGAAATAAATAATAATTTTAAAATGCCCATCTACACTGTCTGCATGGAGACAGGAGGATAGATTCATTCAGCTTTTGACCACTGAAAAACATGCTTTCTCCATTTCTCTCTCTTCTGAGAAAGTTGCTCCTTTTCTTTGGAAACTTATCAAGGTGACAAGCTGTGCAGAGAGCAAAAGGATTCTAAAACAAGTTGGAAATTTCCATCAGGAATTACTTATTTTGTAGCTAAGCAGAGTGGCACAAATTTCCATCAATAGCAAGTATGGTCTTCCTGTAATCTTTAATTTATGCTACTGCAAACAGTTCTTTAGATGTAATAGAAGTTGCAGGTGACAGTAGCTTTACTCTACTAAGTACAGTCTTTTCGAGCAGCTGGTAACACAGCCTGAATACTTGGTCTTTCTCCAGGTCCGTAAAAGAAAATAGAACATGTTACATAAAGACACCTTTATAAAACTCCAACCCAACATTTCCTAGCAACTAACATCTGTAATTCAAAGGAATGATCTGCTTTTACACATAAGTATTGCTCTGAGGGCTAGTAATACAAAATCCATACACGATGCTATAGAGTTAAAATCAGATGCCCACATTCAACCTAAATAAAAGCAAAAGCAGCTACATTTTGCTTTTATGTTCATTGTCCACAAAGGGAAAAAAAAAAAAAAAGCTTATAATGTACTCAAACACACTGAAGTCAATGAAGTAATATGTTAAGTGGTATTTCAGCATCATTTAATACTTTTTTAATGCATTTCTTTCAAATTCCTTTGGTTTAAAGAAACTCATTTATGATTAATACCAAAAAATATTTAAAAACACATTCTGAAGAAGTAAATAAAACAATAAAACTGATGCACAAAACTGCTAACTTGTACAGGGACTCTGATTTGCTGGGTGGACCAGCATGAGATTGACTGGACATGAGACAAACATCTAGAAAACAATCCAGCTGTTCCCTTTCACCATACCCTTTGAAAAGCAGAAATATAGGAGAAGCAATGTAAGTGGATCCTTGTCTCTGGCAGTGCACAATCTGGTTCCACCAACTAAAGCCTGCTCTTATGACAACAGCAAATACTTAATATTTTTCTCATGTAAGCAGCTGAACAGCAAGGAGGAATAAGTCTGCAAAGTATACCGATACTGGAAAAAAGAAAACACTAGACTATTTCTTTCTCAGGCCCCCATCCCACTTTTCTCAAGGCTAGATGGGAACGTTTGCAGACAAGTATGTATTTAACAGAGTGAATAAGTTAAATAACAGAAGAGCACTTGCACACAAGTATTGATTATAACTTCTCCAGAAACAATGACCTGAATGAACAGTAATACTCAAGTTACTTTAGTCAACTAACGAGGCTTTTTTTTTTTTTCCAGGAATCTTCTCAAAGACCAAGAATTAAGATTTTTGTAAATCTCTAAAAATATTCACTTATTAAACACTACACACACAAAATCTATACCCATTTATGCACCATTAAAGCATCCTCCTCTGTCAGTACAAAACAAGTATACATTATAATTATTCGTAACTCATTGAAAAACTACAAGCTCTTACCAAATAATCATCAGGCTTGATACCAAAAAGTTCTCTGAAATATCGGAAGGCAAGAGGTGCGTATGTCTTAAATCTGAAGTCAGGGTAATGATGAGCAGGGGTGAGATTGCTCCCTTCACTGAAAATGAAAATAAAACAAACCCAGTTATTATTGAGCAATTTTTAGCAACTTTCTGTAAATCTCGTCCTTAAATGTAAAGCTATCTCAATCATTGGCCTTGCTAGACAAGAGTCATGAACACAGACAAATGTGCATTTATGTATCACCACTCATCAATGTAATACAAATATCCGTGAGAGGCAAAGCATTGCCAGCAAATTCCTTTTTCTCTCCTTCAAGTCATTAGTCTTTTCACCATCATTTCCACATTCATAAAGACCATGTTTAAGCTACTGCTACAACTTCACACATCCATCCAGGGTAAGCCAGTCCAATAGCTTACTAACACAGAAAGGGTCACCCCATTTCATGTAAGGCCTTCCAAAAAGCTTGGAAGTTAACCCAGAAAAACATAACTTCACACTAGCTTGGTGACCTGAACTGGTTCACAGGGGAGTCAGATAGACAGATACTGAAAACACTAAAAATGCAAAACAGATGAAAATATACTAAAAAATGAGACAGTACAAAAGAATACTGAAGCACAACAAAGAGGACAACACTGCATTGCCAGAGCAGTGCTAAGGAAGCAGGTCTACCTATCTTTTTTTGGTGCCAGCAAGCTTTGACTATTTATGAAACTCCATCCCAAGCATTAATTTCTTCTGCAGGTTAATTACAGTTATGGTACCTCTCTCTTCCTTGCTAATGCAATACAGGATTGGAAAGACATACTAGAATTGCTAACCTTAAAGTGTTTTTTCTGTTTGCCTGTGACATTGCATTTTTTTCCTGCCTCAGTCTAAACCACCACTAGCTTACATGCTCAGTTAAATAAGGACACAGGGTGTACACATTGTGGGGAATTCTGGAAAATGGTATGCAGTTATACACAAGATACAGATTCAAGCTAGAAGAGGCATAGAGAAAGACTACTGTGGTGACCAATCTGGCAGACAGTCTTTCTTAAAGGAGCACATGAGAAGAATGTAGCCCTCTTAGATCTTTTCCTTGTTTTACAAATACACTTTCACTGTGTGTTTAGGTTGCAGTTGTATGATTCTTGAGATGAACACTATGCTATTTAAGCTGAAGAACAAGGCAGGAAGATGTTGCCAGAAGGAAAAAAAATATATATTAAAAACTGCCTGTTTTTATTTTAAATTTTAATATAATTTTAAATTTTTATTTTAAATTTTAAAAAGGCTTTAAACAGAAGAATAATATTCTATACTATGATTTCAACACAAGCAAGAACAGCATTAAGACAAGGCTTGGTCAGTCTGCACAGGTTTATAAATAGTTGAGAATAAAATCCATAATACTGGACATGGTGGCCAAAACAAGCTCCTCTGACAATGCTTTATCCATTTCGTTTACCCTAATTAAATTATTCAGAGATGCAGTATGTACCTATATGCTTAGCAACAGGAATATACAAAGAATTCAAAGAAAAAAAAAAAGACTCCAGGAATTCACATAAATGTGAAGAGGAATGAACTCTCAGTAAATGTCCTACAAAGACTGACTTACGTATCATGAACTTACCATCAACATATTTAAAAGCTTTGGTTCTGTACAATCAATGGTTGTCCTATGAACTTGTCACCTACCAAATAACAATGTGATAACAGAAGCCTACCCCAACCCACTTAGCTGCCCCTGCGTGCATACCACCAAAATCCACCAGAACTGAACTGCTGCCAGCTAAAGGGTTTGAACTGGACGGGAAGCTTTCTCAGGCTCCAGAAATGCACTTTCTTTAGATTTTTGAATAGGAGACAGATAAAGGAACAAAACTGATTTCTGGCTGGAAATCACATGTCAAAAGATAGCCATGGCTGAGCAAAGATGCATACAAAGACAATATAATACCGGTATTTCTTTGATTGCAAAACCACATGGTTAAGAGCTGGCAAAGACTGCCTAGTCCTAATGAACTCATTTGCACGTTTTATAGTCTAACATATAACAACTCTAAGGTATTAAAATCAAATCCATCTATATTTTATTGTTCCATGATATATTAAAAAAGAGAAATCAATAAGCTACTAGGCTAAATGTGGTATTTTTCCTTATAGTTAAGACTGGCTAATGCTTTTTCTTACAAAGGCTTACTTTCAGTATGCCAGTCTTGCCTGACATGAAGCTTTGATTGACACTGAATTTTTCTGTAATATGGGGATGACAAAGGATAAATATATAGTTATATTGAGAACTTGGGGCCACATTTGTAAATGTATTAGATTGTTTTAAGATGCAGACAAGAAGAGAACAAAGTGTTCTTTGATGAAACATCACATCCTTGTCACAGAAGATTTATCATCTAAACTGTATAATGAACCTCCTGCCTTCTAGAACATACCTTTATAAATCTGCTTCCTGTAGCTATAACTTAACAGTGTCTTTTGTGTAAGTGCGGCAATAAATATATTACATGTCCTTCCTCTACTAGAACATGTCCGTCCCATTGTTGAAACTTCACTAGGGTAGGAATGAAGATAGGATGTTTTCTATGCTAATATCATGGGCCCAAGCCATTTCTTAAACACAGTATAAAGAAAAATGACGACTAGTCAAAAAAAAAAAAAAAGGTTCTTAATAGCTCCAGAGATGGACTGTAATGCATAGTACATGGAAATTTGTTCCAGAAAAGCTGGAAAACAGAGCAACTATTTTTGTACAGCACTGACACAAAGAACAATTCCACGTACCTAACAGCACATAAGCTTACTTTATTACAGATGTGGTAGTCATTTCACTAAGCAGATAAGTTCCTTTATTCTTTGTAAAATTATTACTAAAAAATTCTTTTTTTTACTAAGGATCTGCAGGGTTTGTTATCATACGCTACAGTTTCTGCTGATCATATTGAATAATTTCAGTTTCTTTGCCTAATAGAATAGATTACAAGATGCCAATAGTAAGCTTGTCTCTGATGTAAGAAGCAAGCTTGACAAAAACGTAAGATTTCTTGGTTAGCTTTCTGGATGAATGTTGCTTTTAACAGAAAAAGCACTCTGACTTCAAGTAGTTTCCTACAATAATGAAAACTTTCGAAATCCTTGTGCCTAGGTATGCCCTTGCTCTCACCTGCAAAGGACAGTTTCCAGTGACAGTTCCATACTGTTCTGTTCACTCTTGATGTAAATACATCTCTACCTTACTTTGACATGAAATTGTCCACAGTGTATCCTCTAACTACCCAAAAATCACTTGTAATAGATAAGGATGCTATGCACACTATTTGCAGGCAAAAGCAAGCCTCCAGGTAAGTGCATTAACTCAACCCACCGTAAAAATTGCAATAATAAAATAAGAAGATTCCTCTGTTTTCTCTCAAGAAATAAAATACACCTCCCACTCTATTAGTTCCCAAAATGATTTATTCTGTGCTTTCTGCTTGCATTTTGCTGGGGAATTCACTCATTCATTCATGTGCATTTCACTCTGGCTGGATTAAAGAATATGTGCAAAGTACTTCGTATTATAATTTCTAATCAGGCTAGGTAGTTCCCAGGGTATGGCTATGTCTGTATAGCACATCAAGAAGAGTACCTGAGATTTGCTGGAGAAAATCTAATCTACAAAATGGAGCTTTGGACATAAAAGAAATGCACTCCATAAAGAAAGAAGGCAATCATATAAATTTCCTCTCGTGTAGTTTAGAGCACACATCTACCAGGAAAAAGAAATGACTTTTAATACCAGCTTTGATTCCTGCAACCTTGAGGGAGTCTAGTCTCTGTACATGAGCTATGACAAATAACACAGGCTTTGGAAAGTTTATGAATCAATTGCAACTTATGAGGTAATTTAATAATCTTTCCTGAAGACCACACAAAAGTAGAAGACTGGTAGTTAGAACAAAAAGGAGAGATTCATTTTAACCTATGCAAGTCAGATTTTAATATCTAAAATAAAAAAAATTAACATTTTCTGGAAGGAAATAGGAGAGCTGGTCACCTGGGATATGGAGAAGGCTGAGGTACTCAATGATTATTTTGCCTCGGTCTTCACCAACAAGAGCTCCAGCCACATGGCTGAGGCCCCAGAAGGCAAAGGCTGAGACTGGGAGAATGAAGAACCACCCTGTATAATAGATGATCAGGTTCAAGACCATTTAAGGCACATGAAGGCGCACAAGTCCATGGGACCTGATGAGATGCATTTGTGGGTCCTGAAGGCAGATGTAGTTGCTAAGCCATTCTCCATCATACTTGAGAAGTTGTGATAGTCCAGTGAAGTTCCCACTGACTGGAAGAATGGAAACATAACCCCTATTTTTAAAAAGGAAAAAAAAAGGGAGACCTGGGGAATTACAGGCCAGTTAGTTTCATCTCTGTGCCTGGCAAGATCACGGAGCAGATCCTCCTCGAAACTATGCTAAGGAACATGGAAAATAAGGAGATGATTGGTGACAGCCAACATGGCTTCACTAAGGGCAGATCGTGCCTGACGAATCCGGTGGCCTTCTGTGACAGGGTTACAGCATTGGTGGAGAGGGAAAGAGCAATTGACATCATCTACCTGGACTTCTGCAAAGCATTTGACACTGTCCCCCATGACATTCTTGTCTCTAAATTGGTGAGACATGGATTTCATGGATGGACCACTTGGTGGGTAAGGAATTGGCTGGATGGCTGCACTCTATGAGTTGTGGTCAATGTCCAAGTGCAGATCAGTAACGAGTGGTGTTCTTCAGGGGTCAGTATTGGGACTGGCACGGTTTAATGTCTTTGTCAGTGACATGGACAGGGGGATCAAGTGCACCCTCACCAAGTTTGCTGATGACACAAAGCTGTGTGGTGAAGAGGGAAGGGATGCCATCCAGAGGGACCTGGACAGGCTTGTTAGAACCTCATAAAGTTCAACAAGGCCAAGTGCAAGGTCCTGCATCTGGGATGGGGCAATCCCAAGCACAAATACAGTCTGGGCAAAGAATGGATTGAGAGCAACCCTGAGGAGAAGGACTTGGGGATATTGGTGGATAAGCAGCTCAACATGGGCCAGCAATGTGCGCTTGCAGCCCAGAAAGCCAACTATATCACATCAAAAGCAGCGTGGCCAGCAGGGCGACGGAGACGATTCTCCCCCTCTGCTCTGCTTTTGTGAGACCCCACCTGGAGCACTGCATTTAGCTGTGGGGCCCCCAGCACAAGAAGGACATGGACCTGTTGGAGCGAGTCCAGGGGAGGCCACAAAGATGATCAAGGGGCTGGAGCACCTCTCCTGCAAGGACAGGCTGCGGGAGTTGGGGTTTTTCAGCCTGGAGAAAAGAAGGATCTGGGGAGACCTTATTGCAGACTTTAAGTATGTAAGAGGGAAGACGGGATGGGACTCTACCAGGGAGTGTAGTGACAGGACAAGGGGTAAGGGCTTTAAACTTAAAAAGGGTAGGTTTAAATTAGATGTAAGGAAGAAATTCTTCACTCAGTGGTGAGGCACTGGAACAGGTTGCCCAGAGAAGCTGTGGAACACCTCCAGGGATGGGGCATCAAGGCCAGGCTGGATGGGGCTTTAGGCAACCTGGTCTGGTGGGAGGTGTCCCTGCCCATGGCAGGGAGGTTGGAACTAAATGATCTTTAAGGTTCCTTCCAAACCCAAACAATTCCATGATTCTATGAAATACATATATTTTTAAATAACAGTATGTGCATCTTAACCTTTCTTCTAGTAAATGATGTGGGTTGATTTAAATGTAGGTGGTGCAATATCAAACTAAAAATGAACTAACACCAATTATATTTTCAATGGCTAACCCTGTGGCTTGCAAAAATTCTGCTAAACAGGACACCCACGTGTTCCTTGGCAGCTTTTCTTTTCTGTGGCCTCTCCCTGGTGGGAAGTGCTCATGAGATAGCACACTTATCTGAAGGTGCAGGGAAGATGAGCTGCATCTCTTGACAACAAGCATTCAGCAAAGAGCAGCGTTAATATTCTGTGATGTAGCTGTTTACAAAAGAAATAGTCATAGTATAGTTGTGGATCCACACATAACCCTTCTTGTATATAAAAAGGGTAAAGAGAAGGAACAAAAGAAGAGAAGAATATCAGTTCTCTCATGTGACAGTAACTTTTTTTTCAAATCTGAAAATCACAATAAAACGTCTAATATTAAATGCTCCCAGCATTAAAAACTGGCAAAGAGTATCCAATCTCAGTGCTACTGTTCTTGGAAAAAGCTGCTCATTTATAACCCATCAAAATGTGTTCAAGTGCTACTAACTGTATACAACAAATACATACTCATAGACCAGTGCTAATGTAGTTCAGGCACAGCTTTGGCATATTCATTTCCTACATACTATTTCAGGGAAACAATTGTTTCCCATATAGTAGAAATAGGTATTATGGCTACCTGTACAAATAGGTGTGTGTTTGCTTTTTTCACATTGTGGGATAAAGTCCAGTGGTAATATCCTTGCTTCTCACTGTATTTGCTATATTTTTGGTTACTATTTACTCTATGCTAAGCAGTCCCCTGCAAAGGCAGCTGTAAAGTAGACCTGTGAATTGCAAATAACTTCAAAACAAGTCAAGCCAGTGGTATCTGTGGAACAGCTGAATACACAGACATTTTCTTATGATGATGATATGACTATTTAACAAACAACTGGAGATGCATTTAATGCAAGGGATCTCAGAGTCCTTTAAGAATAGGTAAGTAGGTCTATAAGGTCATGTAACCACACAAGTATCCAGGATATCTCAGGTTTACCAAGAATTTGATACTAACAGAAGTGGGCAAGACCAGTAGTTCACAATGAATGTGGGTTTTGCTTTTGTTGCCACAGTATCACCGTCTCAAATACTATTTGTTTTGAAACAGGAAACTAACTGCTTCCTCCTATTTTTGCTGTCACTCTACTCACAAACCATGAAAAGTGTGTCGTAACTTGGGTCATCCTGCATATCTCTGTGACTGAAGCACTAAAAAAAGAGTATTTCTTTATAAAAGGTGGAAGGCAGCCTTCTTAGTTGTCTTGTGAAACTGCCCAATTGGAAACAGATACGCTCACATAAATCACACAACAACTAAGTGTTGATACGAACATTTGAATCTATTCACATGTAACTTTCAGAGTATTTTATGCTTCGTTAATTAAAGAGACACTGTTCGGCCCATCACAAAACCTATGATACCTGTTTGGTACAAAGACACTTCCAAGGCCAAGTGTCAGTTTTCCTCATTTTCACAAGAAAAAAACATACCAGAAGACAGAAGACAGTCTCTGAGGCAGGGTAAAACCCAGACTGCCTAAACATTGCCCAAGCTTTTACTTTTCTTAGTACTTCCCACTACTGATTTGGGCTGTCATTCAAATGCTACTGTACCACCGTATTAACCTTTGGATATTAAATAGCAGAAAGCACTGAATAATCTTTTCATTAGCATCAGAAGAGAGCAATTTGCAATTGAACCAGTTCCTCATACAGATGACTGTAGCTGCAGGGCACATTCAGGTCAACAACATGTAACAGACTTAATATTTTAATTAGAAACCACAGCAAGTGTTCATAACATACAGGGTCTAGATCCTGAAAATACAGCATATTAGTGAGGGAAGTGCACAAGACTGATTAACAGCTTGCTGCAAAAAGGTCAAAGACACAGCTGTGCTTAGCAGTGGCCTGTATCTGAGAAAACAAGAAGAGATGAAGCCTGAAACATACTGCTTTTTTCCAAATGTTCTGAATTTCTGAAGCTGCAGACTACTGACTAGCCAAAGTTGGCTGACAGTATGGAGTGGCTCGTCAAACCACTGCAGAAAATGTGCCTACCTATTAAGTGTCTGCTGGAATTGCTTAGCAAACTGCCCACATTCCCCGCTCACAGGCAGCTGCACAGCCACATGGCGCAGCGACCAGCTTGAGCCACCACTGCCAGACACAGCTGGGCTGGTTAGCTTGTCACCAAGGCTTTCCAACCATGGCCACACTACTTGGAACTAGCTCCGAATTTAAATTAGATAGCTGTCAAAATACTGCCGTATCCACTTTGCACAAATGATTGATTTGGGAACAAAATGTGACACCAAGAGATGAACTGGTTCCAGCAGAGGCCAGGGGCACTGAGCATAATGCAGGAAGACAAGAAAAAGCCCCACACAGCTGAAATATGGGACGGAGGAGGGAGAAGAGAGAGCAGGCAGGATGCACAGCTTTCCCACTGAATCCTCCAGCCATTGTTGCTGTAGATAAGCACATCCCTGTTATATTTTCAAAGCAGTATTTAAAAGCAGTTTCCCCTGTGGTTTCAGCCTATGCAGGGAGTTAGGCTGAGACTTCAGATGTCGTATCTTCAGAATCAACTGGGTCACTGCAAACTGCATTTGTTTCTTTTTTTTTTGTGGAAAGGGCACATTTGCATAGTGCCATTTGAACTCAGTCTGGACCGTAGTTCTAAATACACCCTTTTATAGCAACCCCTATTAATACTTCACTTAACTCCCAAAAGCAACACAGTATAAACTCCCTATTAAAAAAAAGGAAAGTCACAAAAGGGAAAACATGAAGCAAAAAGTACCAAAGGCACTTTCCCACCTCCACAGTTGCCACAATGTACAAATGAAAGCAAGCAACTTTGCAATTTAAATCCACTCACTCTGCTAAGATACCCATACTTCACTGAGAGTCACTTCCTGAAACAAACATCTAAATGAATCTGGGATAACCTATAACCCAATTAAACACAGTTACAAAGTAACTCTGAGCCAGGCATAACTTGCAATCTGTGGGTTAATCCCGATTTACAACAGCTCCCACAGTATGTAGTGCAATTATATTCGATTCTGAACTGACCATTTTTCCCTGCCTCTTTCCTCCCTCCTTCACTAACTGTGAACTGTGTTGAAAGTGTTTTCCTATGGTTACCAAAGCTGGGCTACAGACAGTACTGATGTTTACTTCGGGGTTGAGGGAGATGCAGAGACTATTTCTCTTTGGTCACTTATTGAGTTTATAAACAACTGTTAGCTTGTTAGCTATTTTTCCCTAAAACAGCTCAGATGATATTGTTTTGCTCACTGGAACACAGCCTGCTGTTTCGCTGCATTTCTCATAGGTCAGGCCTATTTTATCACAGGCACTAAGACAATGTTCATGTTGCTGTTAAAACAGCAGGTGTGCCTGCAACTGTGCAAAACAACTGTTTTCTCACTTCTCTTTCCAAATCACACCTGCCAAATCTGGATGTCACTGGGGAATATCAGGTAATACCCTACCTGGAGTTGCAGCTAAATTATGTATACCCCAAGCAAGAGTAAAAATGTTGCTTCTTGCTTGGTTACTACTTTCAGCACCATGCTTGATGCACTGCCTTGACAGGTTCTCGTCCAGCTGCAGGTATTGGGCAAAAGGATTACTTCACCTCAGCTTGCTCTTGGATGCTCACCACCTTCCAACAGTAGTCAGCCCACTGCATCTGCTGATGTAACTAATTTGAACTTACGTCTTTCAACCCTGACCAGTCCAAGCCAAAAAAAAAGAACCCAGAGAGGACATGTAACCTTATCTTTTTACCTCCAACTATGGTAATGAAGCCAACTACAGATATGACTCAGGAATTATCCATATAATGCCACCGTTAAAGACTCAAAATGCCAGCACCCTTGGCCATCAGGAAAGAAGCCTGTATCATTACATGTAATACTAAGTTATTATGATTTATGCAAATTAATACCACCTTGGATCAAAAATGCTTTAGATGAATGTGCATGTTATGTGAAGACAAGAGAAAAACTTTAAATGTGAAATTTGTTTGTTAGTTTAAGAAATGAAGTGTCATGGTTGTTTTTAAGAGACTGCTATGGATAGCCAATTCTTAGTTTTAGAGAAAGTATTACCAGCGAGGGCTATGTGTAGAAAGGCTCTTTATTATAGACAAGATGAGTTACTATATTACGTACTCCTGCTTACTAGACAGCTATTCAAAACCAAGAAGTCAGACCACTTGCTGATCCAGCCATTTCTTTCATTCATATCATTTTCCTTCTTTTTTTTCATGTATCTGTCTAGAAAGGTGCTACTAAAGTTTTTATGATAAATTTCATGTTACTGCAAACAGGCTATTACTTCAGTCTTTGTTCTCTTTCTCAGCCACAAGGGATCACTCTTAGTTCTCCCTTAAAACCAGTACCAAACAAACAGAGAAATCTCTTTTCTGAGTGTACAAGCATGAAAGTTTCATAGGTGACTACAAACCATTTTATCTTACTTGGCTTTTGGAACAATGTTAAAAGAGATACAGATTAGACTTTTTTTTTCCCAAAAAACTTGGCTATATAATAAAACAGTTTTATCATGTATATCTCATTGTGTTTCATGAACAACAAAGTCAGTATCACAGCCAAACAAACAACCACAGAATCCTGCACAGCTGTCACAGTTGCATAGTTTACAAATATGATGGCTCATTCCATTTTTCAGAACAAAGAATACACTTATTTACATGATATGCAAATTTCTCAGTTGAAATTTGGATTCTTTAACAAAGAAAAAGTTGAAGTTACAGTGTATGAAAACACATGCACACAGACAACATATCGATGTTTATCTAATCCCAAAGAGAAAGACTACGAAGTTGCATACAGACATTACAGTTAACAACAGAACACAGGATATGGGATATCCTTGATTCCTACAAATGTAATGTAAATGCTTCTTTTCACATAAGAAATGCCCCTACTCCTTAAAAGATATCTCAGTTCAGAGGAAATCAGAAGTTGAAACTAGAAAATATACTTCAGCGGAGATCAACTTCAACCTACTACAATTACTTTGTTCATTGTCAGTTTAAGTTCCTGTTTAGTGACATTAATAATCTCTAAACATTATTAGGAACAGTTTATGAAGTAACATTCAAATTGCAAATGAACCAAACTTCAAAAAAAAAGATTTAAAATATTCCCAAATTCAGGAATTACTGCATAGATACCATCTCCTTAAAAAATAATGGACACTACTAGTACTTAGTAATTCTGCAAGTCCAGACAACACCAAATAGAATACATCCTCCTGGTTTTGAAACATATGTTTCCTATTTTCCTATATCTGCTTTATTTGTTCGTACCATATGTAACTTGGAAGTTACATGACACTGTACATCAGCTTCCAAACCCACCAAATGAAGATGACCTTGATTTCTCTTATCAGTGTAACTGTATTATTACAGATTCTGCATCATCATTGCTATATGCAAGGCAGTAATGGTGCACAACTTGCAGTCTGCTACTAAGAGCCAAACCTAGTCATAGGCTAAAATCCTGGTTAGAATGCTATACTAAAGCTAACATCTTATGTTACTCTTAACCCTGTGGGACTGGAATTTGCATCAATTTTGATAACACCTCAACAAAATTGCAAGTACTATCCTCAGTTTTTAGAGCCCAAACTATGTTTGTGAATGCTGGACATAATACTTGCTTGTGTATAGATCCATCAATCACTTTCAACTGTAGTTAACAACTCATTTAGTTGAAAGTGTAACAATTATTTTCCTTCTCTAGATAAAACATGCCTCAACTCTTCAGTTGAAGTGTGATCTTCCCAGTTTTCTCCCTACATTTATTTTCAACGACAACATGAAGACAGGAGCATTTTCAAGTTCTCCTACCTCAAGCTTACTCCAACCCCATTTTGTCAGAATTGTAAACCAATCCTTATTTGAAATATTTAGGTAGAGTTTCATTATGAAATTCTGCAAGAAAGTAATTTGAATAGGCTTGTCCTTACCTGGGTAGGAAGACACTTTCCACTACGTAGAAGTCTTGCATAAGAACATCTCTGTCTGGTTTTGATGTAAGGTTTCCTACTGTGTATCCTATTCCCAGCTGGATAGCACCTTTAATAGCTGAGGATGCAGTCTGCATAGAAAGTAAGAATTCAAGCATCAGTTTGCTACAAACAGATTTCTGTTCTTTACCAGTAATATAATACACTAAACATGTAATCGTTATCACAATAACAACAATACTACATCACCTTTACCTCCTTGCCTTCAAGAGCAGAGAACTCTTATCCAGAGATTTTTTTTTTTTCCAATTACAAGATTAAAAAGAAATACTATGCTGTAGCAAAAGCCACAAAAAACTACTCTCTGGTTGTACAGACTGAGAGCTTTAAAACTGTCTAAAGAATGTAGACATCAGGTTCTAACTTGGACACTTCCAATATAATTAGACATCCAAACCCCTTCCGGAGTCTGAAACTGCATGCATCCTCTTCTGGAAAAAAAAAAGTTACAAATTCCATGGAAACGTACACACATGCCAATGTGTAAGTCATAATGCTGGCTGCTGTTCTACATACAAATTCTGGATACACATTTATTTACTAAGTTCTGGTCAGCAGTCAGTACAAGAGGTGCACTGACTGGGGGGAATCCAGAGAGAAACCAAAGTGATGAGGAAAGAAAAATCTCTATAAAAATCTATGCACAGAGGATGAAAGACTTAAGTGACTTAGATTCAAATAACAAGGTTTGCAGGGGACAGAAGGGTTCAAATGGGCAGTGCCAGATTGTTTTAGACACTGTATACGCAAATTGAGCTCATCTCTGAAATTTTCTCATGCTGACTAGACAATCCTGCTTTGATGGATAAAAAAAAGTGGTAGAAGTGAGTCAAGATAAGAACTTGCCAAAGAAAGGAACTCTTAAGAAAATATGGAAAGAGTGGCTAAAGGAAATTCCTGGGAAGGCAAAGAAGGTTGTCAGGAAAGAAATATCTTCCCTTAGCATCGTATATTTTCTCTAATTTGAAGACACTATTTTGATGCCTGTTTTCAGGTTTTATCTCCCACTCACCAAACCAGAGATTGTATCAGCAAAGCAAAAAACACCAGAAGCTCCATGATCAGAACTATTGCAGCACTTGAACAAAAACACTTCAGAAATGAGTGGGAATTACATAAGAAAGAGTTAATGTATACAAAACTACTTTTGTTTTAGTTCTCAGAACAGCTTATGCCAGAGTCACTGCTTATTTTTAGAAAAGAAAAGATGGAGATGTGTAGTTCCTCATTAATTAAGACTGCACACCAAGCAGAACTTGCACTTTTATAACAGTTCTGAACAGGCAATTTGGTGGGAACAAACAATGCCACCATTCTTAGACTGATACTTTGACTAGTAAAAAGATTTGGCTTGTGTTGTAAGAAGATTCACATTTTTCCTTCCTAAAAAGGCCTCTATTCATGAATGATTAATGACCAACAAAAGCAGTAATTACGTAACTTTGATCAAACCAATACACATACAAAAAGAGTTTGTGCTTCATAGCTGGACCCCCATCCTGTTCACTGCCACAGTGCGGGACTATGTCTGAAAACACAACATAGATAACCCAGTGCTCTATTTTACTGATGAGACAGGACATTCAAAAAAACAAACAAACAAAAAGGCAGGTAACCCGGTAATGTGATTCCAAGAGGACAGAACTGGATAACCATTCTGGCACATAAAAAAATTCTGTAGGATTTCTGCAAAAAAATTTCTGCAAAAAAAAAAAGACCTTATCTACAAGGTTATTTTCTTGGGAATTTTCACTCCTATTCAGGGGTGACATTAGTAATCACCCATAATCACATCACTGGGTTTAACAGAAAATCAATGTTATTAATTATTTAGGATATTTTAAAAACTGTTTTCAAACAAATTGATAGCAGTTACAGCATGCTGAAGTCAATTGCTGACCCAGGTCAAGTGCTTATGAACTACTGTCATGAGTTAACAACCCTCATAAAGGCTGGTCAACCAAGACTCTTACAAAAGGCTATTTTTTGTTTTCACAAGCCTTAAAATGAAAACAAAACAAATCCTGAAATTTCTCTCAATACAAATGCTTGTTTTGGTCTATTGTTTATTATTATTATTATTTTGTGGTTAAGAATGGAATCCAAGGAGGAGAAAAAGAGCTGCTCCTCAGGCCTTAGGGGAAATGTTCTCAATTAATCCATTTCACTGCTAATATATATATATATATATATAGGAAGTCAGTGTCTACCAATGCAAATGGCAAATATCCACTCTCAGCATTCATTTTTCCTTACTCAGGCACCTCTTCCAATGCCTATGAAAGCAGCGAAGTCTAGTTTCAAACCCAAAACCCTCATATCTTTCAATTCCTCTTAAATACTCCCTACTGTAGAGAAAGCAATAAAGTTTAGCAATCTTCTGTGCCAAGAATTCTCCCTTGTAGAGACTGAAATATATATATATATATATATATATATTTTATACTGGTCTCACGCAGATGTTCACAAAATTGCCTTGGGCTCATGTATCAGCTGTAACTGTGCAGCGACTCTTGGATCATTTACCATGTTATCATCACCTTCTGAAGCTCTAAGAAACCAAAGAATGAGAATAATCAGGAAGATGAACAACTTCAGTTCATGAATTAAATAAGCTGGAACTAACTGGATTCGTAGCAAATAATGTATGCCCTGACAACTATCTTTGCTACCCAAAGTGGCATAACAAAACAAATGCCTATCATCCTCCTTTTACTGATTAGGGTATTACTACCTACTGCACAGGTGCACTCAATGTTGGGTTTTGTACTGACAATGAGAAAGAAACCCATAAAAATATTGCCAGTTTCAAACTAGACTATCTTCTACTGACCCTAATACTGCAAATCCTAACATGTCAGGCCTGAATTTGTCCACCTCTGAAACATTAACAGCATAAACTTGAATGGGCATAAGCACATTCTCATTTTTCTCAGATCCTAAGTGTTATTGACTTATAACAATACCTACTTCTAATGCTACTGTTGAAAAAGAGATTTGCTGTCCACTCTCCAGCCCACAAAACATATGCATGCTACCCATCACACCGTGCCAACAACAACATCTATGTGGCCAGACAACAAGTTACAAAAGAGCTGATACAACAGCAAGTTTTCAGCAGGATCAGTTCCCTGATTCACATAAACAGTTATGTCAGCTGCCTAGCTGAATGCAAGTATCACACTCTCACAGCCTAAAGCAAATTTATGCTATTTAAGGTTGTCCTTCTACTGGCTGAGGGAGTGTAAGTGAAATCTGAACTAGCAAAAAGCCTACCTCTTCAAAATTAACATGTCATCACTTCGTGAATACATCCTAATAGACACTGAATGGCACGCTAGCTCAGTGCTTTGTGTCATATGGCAATCACATTCTTGACTTGGTAGTGGGACCCCTGGGCTTCTTTTCAATCCACAATCAGCATCGGGTATAGTTTCTCCCCAGCCTAGGTTTTCAACAAGTTATTTCAGGAGAGAAAATGTTTTCGCATAAATTCAGGTTAAATGTAGATACTAAGACATAAGGCATGCAAGTATATCAGTAAGGATAACTATAATTCCTGCTGCCACAGAAACTGAGAAATTGCCCATTTCCTGTACTTCTGCCCTTACCTCCTCCACCTCTCTCTCCAGAATGCCAGTGATTTAAAGCAGGTAGGGACAGTTCTCTTCCACCTGCCACCAATCGCCTGTTAAGTGGGAACAGTTCAGCAAAGGAGAAAGAGATACATTTCAGGAAGCGGTACAATGGTGATAAAGTGCTCCAGGATCCTCCCATGCAGAATTCACCAGTCCCATTCAAATTAAACACAAGTGGAGTCACCGTATCTAGATTACTCTATATAGAACCACAGACTTGTGGAATGGTTTGGGCTGGAAGGGACCTTAAAGGCCATCTAATTCCAACCCCCTGCCATGGGCAGGGACACCTCCCAGCAGACCAGGCTGCCCAAAGCCCCATCCAGCCTGGCCTTGAACACCTCCAGGGATGGGGCAGCCACAGCTTCTCTGGGCAGCCTGTGCCAGTGCCTCACCACCCTATGAGTAAAGAATTTCTTCTTTATATCTAATTTAAACCCACCCTTTTTAAGTTTAAAGCCATTACCCTTTGTCCTGTCACTACACTCCCTGGTAAAGAGTCCCATCCCATCTTTCTTGTAGGCCCCTTTAACGTTCTTGAAGTCTGCAATAAGGTCTCCCTCTCTACTCTGATCATTTCTGTGGCCCTCCTCTGGACTTTCTGGTCCATGTCTCTCTTGTGCTGCGGACCCCAGAGCTGAACGCAGTGCTCCAGGTGGGGCCTCACAAGAGCACAGCAGAGGGGGAGAATCATCTCCCTTTGAACAAGTCAAGGTAATAGATTAACAAATAATAGTGGAACTTATTGTAATGCTTTTTTTTATTTTCTCCTCAATCAAGAGAATACCTTCACTGTGTCTCATAACGCTTAGATAATTCTACCTTAAATATTCCCATATTTTTTATTTTAGTCATCTGCCTGGCTTTCCATGATATGAACATACTGAAAATGAAACTTTACTCTTCCACTGCTGCCTACAGCCTCTCCACAGTTTTATCCCTGCATATAAAAGATTAAAAAGTCTTCATTCTGATGAAATGTTATTTTTGCCCCTTTTTGTCACAACTAACCATATCTTTACTCTGTATTTGTCCTATATCTTTGCTAAAAGGCCCATAGAGATGAAAATTGATATGCAGAGTCAAAAAGCATAGTGAAAGGCTACAGGGTGATAAAATATACCACAGTACACAGTTCAGAATACAGAATATCTGCATCAGAAGTAAATATTTTACAGTAAATTGTGCTGTTACATGAAGTATTGTTCTGTACAGATGGGTCTTCTACTCTCTCTACATGACTCCAAGCTGAAATTGTTTCAGACTAGCAAAATAAATGAAAACTTAAATCCTTTCAAATCAGGTATTAAGTTTGAGCATGATCCCATAATCAGGACTTTTATACTTCTTTTCCTACAAATATTCTTTTTCAAGCTAGTACTCTAAAATTTATATTTGTTATTTTCATTAAAAAAGCATTAACCAGATAGATATAACGTGTAAAGGCCATTTACGTTCAGGGAACGACAACAAAAAAAAATAATGAACTGAAGCTATTTAACAACTGGGTACAGGGCTATTGAAAAGACTATGAAAATATGTCCTTTAAAAACAGGGAAAAGAATTCAGGGATGACAATAATACAGGTACTACAGTTACTAGAAAGTATGTTACATGTTGCCAGATAATTATTTCCATTACAATTTGAAGGTCATTGCAGCTTACACATAAATGGCTAGCAAACCTAACTAGCCACTGATTTGAATGGCTGGCAAAGCTAACTAGCCACTGTGTTCACAGTGAACAAAGAGTTTGGATACGGTAAACATGTTCATCCTTTTAAACATTTTTTCTTACAAGTTCTCTGTAACTGAATGGGGATATTGCTGTCAACAAACAAATTATTTAAAACAAACAAACAAACCATGAACAAAAAGCAACTCTGTGCGACACAGGCTTCATTTAATTTTATAGTAGTTCCCCTTACTCTTATTCACAAAGCTGTTTTCCCATTCTTCTCCCACAAGTAGCTCGTGAATAATGTAATTCTACATTTTTGCTTTCTTTAAAAGTAGACATCCTAGGAATGCCATATAGGATTGCGTGGATGTAAACTTTGTCCTTGCTTATCTGTTTGCCATTTTTATGACTCATTTTATTGCAGCTGAAGCTTAGCCTATGAACTTTCTGGGTCAAAGATGGTGATGCCTGGCTTATTGCAGGTGCTATAAAGCAGCTGCTATAATGGTCATACTCTTTGCCTCAGAAACTTCACCCCATTATCACTCTAGAAGGCAAGATATTTGCTTTCTCCCACCCTCTGTACTACTGTAATTCAAATAAATACAGGTAAAACAACACAGGTTTTTAAACTCTGCTTAATGAAATGATAGAGATGCCTATTTATGCCACTTCTGTGAATGAGACTGCGAGCAGACAGCATCTGAAGTGAAACCACCATTGATTAACACTGTTCTACAGCTATGCTTCCCACACAGTGGCCATTAGTTCATTTCTTTCTACTACTGTCTGTGGAGAAAAGACTGCTCTTATCTCTCTCACCAGCCCACTCTGCTGCTTGGAGGGACTAGATCAATAAACTGGTTGTCTACCTCACATTACCTTGTTAAAATACTAGCTGGTACTCATCTTCATTTAGTTGGAAAACTTAGCTCATGAAAGAGGTCACACTCCTCCCCAGCTTAAGATTCTAGAGCTTCAGTAGACTTTAATTCTTTAACACCAGTTATTTCGTAACACTACAAGAATGCATTTTCACTTTGAACCTTATAAATCTATTACACTAACCTGAAACCACAGAGAGAGGCATAAAGAACCTGAGGTTGGCAGTAGAGGAAAAAATTCTGAGGAAAGATATTCCTTGACTCGTTATTTAAATTAAGACACAATGCACACACCTCAAATTGTCAATTACTTAGATTGCTGAGACCATAAACATTGCTCCCTTGTAATGGTACTTCAGAAGGGGACTGGTGTAAAGTAACTGCATATAGAAGCCCTCCTGCAAGCAGCATACTCAGTGAAGTAAAATAAATAAATAAATAAATCCACAGGGCTTCACTTCATCAAAATGATTATAGCTGCGTGGATTTGGACAGATCTGAATTGTCTACTACAAGTAAGCATTTGTTCTTCAGTTACACTGGTTACCGTAAGTACCAGAAATCTGCACATACTACAACTTCTATGCAAACACGGTTTATCTTTTAAAGACCCCTGAAAAGAAATTAAGCCTCCAAAAATAGTGTCAACACTTAAGCCAAACCACCTGAGGAGGGTGCCTGTTGAAAAACAGTATGTCTTCTTCAAGCAATATGCAAAAAAAACCACCTTTTTTAACATTAAGAAATTGCCATTTGATCCAGGATGTATGGGTAGTAATTGTACAGTCCATTGCTTTTGCACTAGAGCTCTCTTGCCTTTGGGTGCTTCCTGCACTTAAAGTCCCATTGACAACACTTCTTACATCTGCTTCTGTTGATGCTTCTGTAAGTGGCTACCATATCTCAGCATGCTCTCTGCAGCTGCCACATTTGAGCTACGTTAAATTACAGACAGGGACACTAAAATAGGACTACTAGAAAACTAGTGACTGAACTGTTTTTCCTGTTTCTCCACACCTTGGAGTAACATGGTACCCCTTCACTCACCCTTAAGGTTACACTGCCTATCTCTCTGACAGCTGCTTGCCCAGCTGCTACTGGTCACATTTCATTAAACTGGACTTCCGTCCATCCCCCTCACCTCTGGATCTTGGTGCTGGGGGCAGAGGTTAACACCTATTCCTAAACTGCTCTTCCTACAGGAAAAGTTACCTTGTGCTGCTAGTCTGCTTTGCAAGAAGCAGCTGGGACCTCCAGATGAAAGCTATGCACAATGTTTTTCTTACAATAAGGCAATTCATAACTCAAAATAAACAGAAAAACAGACAGGCATCCAGATGTAAGCAGAAGTAGTGTCACAGACCTAGCAAAATAAAAGGCTGCAGCAAAGGGTAGAAATATCCAGGGTACACCTACTCTTTCAGAAAGCTATTCATTATACTGGTCAATGCCATATTCTTTGGCCGTTCTTCTTCTTTGCACTCTAGAGCTGTGCCAGAGTACAAAGTAATGCAGCACTACATGCTGCTCTACAGTGTTGGCTGTGCTTTCTATATTAAACGTATCAATAGCCATGATCGTAAAATATAAATAATAGAGCAAACCTTTATCTAGTTACTGTTCAAAATTGGCAAAAGCTCTTTTCTTGCCTTTTTTTTTTTTAATAATGTTAATAACTTTGCTGGGGTGTTCTCCCAGAAAAGAAAACACACCTATGTTAGATTCTTTCACTTCCAGCTCAATTGCTATCAGAATGATTTTATCACCCAAGATGAATATGATCTTCCTTCATATTTCAAAATTGGATTCAGGTGACTTCATGGTTTTCAGTTAGTTATTTCTCTATTTCAAAACACCTATGCCAAAGTTTCAGAAGTAGCCATGAATCCAATTGCTTTAGTTCCCCTACCCCAGGCAAAAAAAAAAAATAAAAAAAATTGAGTACTGTAAGTTTGGTAGTAGCCATTGCTACAAGCAAAACCATTACAACCAATTTCGTCAATATCTTTACAGATGTACAAAGCACTCAAAAGTATGCCATTGAAAGTATACATTCCAGTGCAGCACAAACTCCAGGAGGGAAGTTTCATTGTCTACAACAGCAAGTATTCTATCTGTACACATCAGACTCAGGACATAACCCAATGCCATCAGTGATGCAGCAATGCTACTTGTACACGTTTGCCAGCTCTAACAATCAGTAGCTGACTTCCTTTATTCAGATAAATTCCCTCTGCTCCTGGGCAAAGTGACTCACACATGATGTGCAGTTTTGAACAGGTTACGTAAGATGCTTGCTGTAATACACTAGAGAGTAGAACTGTAAAATATGTAACAACAGGAAACAAAGTCATGCCACACATATATGCATGTGCGGCAGCATTCAGATTACAAGCAGAGATTTTGGTAAACCAGTAGCAGGTTTCCACAAAAAGAGCACTATGTATTCTGGTGTGATTTTCTTATACACACTTAACATGCTCTGACAGACCTGTCTGTGCCTCATTCTTGCTACCAGCATATTGCTACTAGCATATAAATTTCAGAATACAACTGAAATCTCATTTGCCAGAAAGCAGATTAAGGAACAACCGTGTGATTGAAGACACTGAAATGCAAAAGCTGCATTGTGTGTCAGCAGATTCTCACAACTGAGTCTGCAAAATATCAGGAGGAAAATAAAAGAAGTGGCTATTGCATACTTGAGATTTCAGTGACAAAACTGTGATGGATATCCACGAGAAGCTACACTCTGGTGACTACATTTTGCTGCCAGGTCTCCTTGCTACTTTGCTTAAGATCTTCAAGCATCAGATGATGCAAATAATCTCAACTTCTCAATTGTTTCTCAGTTTCTTTCAAAAAAACCCAACAAACAAAAACAACAACAAAAAACAACAACATCCAGTAAAACCAATCAACCAACCTCTCTCCACCCCGCCCAAAGCACCTTCAGAGTTTTCATACTTTGAGATTTCTTTGATCTCTAAATTATTTCAATCCTGTACCCTAAAAGCTGCATTGAACACACAACTGTGAAGCTTCTCTTCCTTTAAATGTATTCTTTGATTAGAATTATTGAAATGTTTTTATGGTATTCACAATGTAAAATCAATAACTTCATGAAATTTACAGATGCAGAGAAAACCCAGGAGAAGTCCCACAGATACGCTTGTAGCAAATGTCTACAGTTGAACAGACCTACAGATACATCTTGAATAACACCATTTTAAATAGAGGATACACAAGGAAAGGTTGTGGTTTTCAAAAGGAAAAAAAGCAAAACAAAACAAAAATACAAGGTTGTGTCATCTTTCAAGGACCTTTACTAAATAATATTAGACAATTAAAAGGTAGAAGAGCTTCTATGCCAGACTGAGGTGGCAGAAAAAATATATTTAAAATATCACCTGAATGAGTAAGAATGATTCAAAACAGAAACTGTCGCACTGTCTTCATCTACTTATGGATTTCAGAATCTGTACAATTAGGATGTTTTTATCAATGGTTGTGCAAGGCCCTTCACAATGTTTTAGTAAACTAAGACTTTTTTTGGAGCTCTGAAGTATTCACATTCGTGCAGCTGGCAAGGAACATTTTCTTCTGCCAGGGACGTGGGCCAAAACATTAGTGTTGTAGGAAACTGAAGAAAAACATGCTTCATGAATTCAGATAAGGACGTTACCTACCTCTATTTTAGCTGAGCTAAACAAAATCAAAAAGGAAATACTTCAAGAATCTGACGTCCCAGAAATACAACTGACATGCCTACAGGCTACTTATTCTTACAGAAAGCTTTATCCTAGATAAAGTCAGAGATGGTCTGCCAGAGAAAGATTCTTTTACCTGACTCAGCCAAACTTAAAAAAAAAATATATTACCGATGTTTGTAATAGCTCTTATAACTAATCTACATAGATTGAAGACACATTTGGAACATACTGGTACTGCACAGCAAAGATACCACAGAAACAAACTTTTCCATTATTAACAAGATTCCTTCAATACTGGTTTTGTCTGGGACAGAGTTAATTTTATTCCTAGTAGCTGGGATGGTGCTGTGTTTTGGGTTTAGGATGAGAATAATGTTGATAACACACCAAAGTTTTAGTCGCTGCAGAGCAGTGCTCACACAGAGCCAAGGCCTTTTCAGCTCCTTGTGCTGCCCTGCCAGTGAGGAGACTGGGGGTGCACCCAGAAGGGAACAAAACCAGGACAGCTGGCCCATGCTGGTCAAAGGGAAGTCCCACACTCATGCTCAGCAATAAAAGCTGGGAGTAAAGAAGTGGGTGGGAGGGGATGTTTGGAGCGATGGCATTTGTCTTTCCTGGAAGTGGCTGATCATCTGCCTGTTGGTGGGAAGTGGCGAATGGATTCCTGGTTTGGCTTTGCTTACGTGTGCAGTTTTGCTTAATCTAGTAAATTGCCTTTAGCTCAACCCACAAGTTTTCTCAGTTTTACCTTCACGATTCTCTCCCCCATTCAGCTGCAGAGGAGTGATGGAGTGGCTCCCCACCAGGGTTAAAGCACAACACCTTCTTCCCCCAGGATGAACAGGCTAGTAATCCCTTTGTGAACTCTACTGAGGCCAAACAATACCATAAAGAGTTACAGCGTGCCAAAGTATACTGATGTATATACACATAGAAAGGATGATCACTTTTTGAAGTGTTCCCATTTTCACCAGTGAACGATTCAGATGCTTCTTCTTAAAGAACTACAAACTAATTTATCACTGCTAACCAGTCCTCTAAGCACTAGATGAGAAGACCCGCAGCAGTGCGCAGCCTGACTGCATGAACAGGATGCAAAAGGCAGAGTTACAGAAAGGAGATGAAACAACAGAAAAGACAGCAGATTAGTCCTTAGGTTCAACTCATCCTAGAGCTGCTGCAGCAGTTGAGTCCCACATCACTAGATACAACTGTAGCTGCATAGCCCACTCACACTTCAGTCAGTCCAGTTGCTGCTTAAAGCAATATCCACATCAGCTCCAGAGACTTCAGAAGGTTAAGTGATCCACAAGCAAAAGGTAGTGAAGGTTTTCTACATGCTCCAGCAGGAAGTTGTTTTTCTTCAAACAGCAATTACAAATACTTTGTTCTCTGATGGAAATGTGTTTTAGTAAGCCATCATTCATCTCTGTGTCAATTAGACTGACTGTATTGTGCTAAGGAAAGCAGTGCAATTTACATTAGAAGCAAGCTACCTTTATCTCCAAGATAAAATAATGATATTTAAAACTTATATAAAACAGGTCAAACCAAAAGTCAACCATTTACAATTATTTTCTCTAATTTTCCTTCATGTTTTACTTATGATCGTAAGGAATACCTGCATTTTCAGATCAAGCAATGAAAACACTGTTTAATATGTATTGATTAGTTAGGTTTATTTTTCATTGGATCTGGCAAATGGAAAATGCCTCTAAAGCTATGACATTTATTTAATTTTCTCTTATGGGTCACTGAATTTTACATCGGACATTTTCCATGCATTATGTTTCCCATTTGTATGCGCTTATATATATATATATATATACACACACATATAATGCATTTCTATATATATATATATATGATGAAAGTTGCACAGACGTAATCCTTGCATGCTATTATGAAAAATGGACACAAGATATAATCAATCAATATATAATTAATCAAAATGCAAAATGGTTTAAAGCAAAGTCAGTTTGCTTTTTAGATGAGATTGAGAAATGCCCCCTCTCCCCAGCCAACATGCAAGGAAAACATAACCCTTCAGTAAGGCAGTATCAGCACATTACTTATCCCTACAGATATCATTTTAGTTTTGGCATTACAGTCATTCCAACATACAGTTGAGTATCTTCCCCCCCCCCCCGAGAAGCAAGCTCCTTTACAACTGCTGGGACAGAGAGGCTGAAGAAGCACCCTGGGGCATTTTGCTCTGTGAGAAGACGAAGCTCTCAAGGAAGACTTTAAAGTTAAGACCAAACCACACAGCTCATGAAAGAGCTGCTGCTGAGTTCTCATGTGCAACCATGTGGCCAGGAAGGCCAACAGCATCCTGGCTTGTACCAGGAATAGTGCAGCCAGCAGGATCAGGGAGGTGATCGTCCCCCTGTACTCTGCTCTGGTAAGGCCGCACCTCGAGGACTGTGTTCAGTTTTGGGTCCCTCAGTGCAAGACAAACACTGAGGCCCTGGAGCGTGTCCAGAGAAGGGCTACGAAGCTGGACACAAGTCCTGTGAGGAGCGGCTGAGGGAACTGGGGTTGTTTGGTTTGGAGAAGAGGAGGCTCTGGGGAGACCTTATTGCTCTCTACAGGTACCTGAAAGGAAGGTGTGAGGAGCTAGGGGCTGGCCTTTTCTCACAGGTAACTAGCGATAGGACTAGAGGGAATGGCCCCAAGTTGTGCCAGGGGAAGTTCAGGTTGGAAATGAGGAGACATTTCTTCTCAGAAAGAGCAGTCAGGCATTTGAACGGGTTGCCCAGGCAGGTGGTGGAGTCACTGTCGCTGGGGGTGTTCAAGGAAAGGTTGGACATGGTGCTTGGGGACATGGTTTAGTGGGTGATAGTGGTGGTAGGGGGACGGTTGGACCAGATGATCTTGGAGGTCTTTTGCAACCTTAATGATTCTATGAACCTAAGCAGTGCAGCCCACAGCAGGAGATGTGGGAGAACGATATTGACTCTTCCTTCACTATGCTCTCTGCTTTGGAAGCACAACCTTTTACCTGGGGTAGTGTTGAGACTGAAATTGTCAGCACATTTCAGGATGATTATCTCCTAGTATTAACACTAGAAATCCGTTCAATCACCCATGTAAATCTTGGCATTACAACACTTTTCTTATGTCGGTGTTTCTGAACTACCTGCTAGTTATCCATTCTGCCCCCAGTTATCCTACCGGTCTGTGAACCCCCTACACCCGCATCTCATGATACAACTTCTTTGGCTACCAGACCAATTACTACACTGTCTTTCGTGGAACACTTCAGTGGTACAAATAGTCAAGGTCAAAGACATACACCCAGGTCTAATGTCACACAGCCCTTTATGAGCTTACTCAGTCCCATCTTAACAGCAGATACACAGCTGCCTCTTGACATTAGAGGTCAAAGCAGAGCAGATCTAAAGCCCAAACTGTCACAATTCAAGCCAAAAACTGTATTTTGCCCATTTTAAGATGAAGAGCATATGCTTCTTCACCTTTAATATGTTTTAAAAAAATATGGAAGGGAGGCCTCTGAGAATGAGTTAACAAGCACGGTCTGACCTCAGATCTACACGAGTATCTTGTCTAAGCATTCCCACTGCCATCAAGTCCAGTGGTAGACAGGAACAGGAACTGCCCAAGTAGCTGAAAAAGCATCAGCTGAGGAAACAAGCTTGTCCCCAGCCCAGATTTCTGGAGGAAGTGGCACAGGAAGTCACAGATCAGAATGGCAAGAATTTTCCAGCCAAAAAAATGGCATGAAATGCCTCTGTCAACTGCACGTCCTGCCAGCCTCATCTCACAAATAACTTTCTAGGCAAATGCAGTTGATTTATCCGGACTTCCGTAAGAAGTATGCAACATAGGATATCTGAAGAAGGTGAGAATTAAAAGAAAGTGCAATGTTTGTAAAGAATTTGGCTTACAAGGAGAGAGATATTATCAAAGCAAAAGCATAATGAAAAGACATGCTACCATTAAGCTCTTTGTGCATTGATTATTGAGTCACACTGTTTTTTATTAACATTGGCACAAAAAGCAGAAGCATAATCACAACATTTGGTGAAAACACTGAACCATAGGGTATCCACAAAACAGGATGTTGAACAGAGAACAACTGGATATGTGAATATCCCTGAAGGAATTAAACTGGCGTAAGATGCAAGTACAGACAATTGGCAGCTCAGGGGAAAGGACAGAATTTGGAGATGACAGACTGTGATCTCCCAGTATTGTTTTGTCAGAGATGCATTTCTAGTAAAAACAAAAAAGAATTGTTGCCATATCAGGAAATCTTTTCAAGGCTTACTCTGGAATATTTTGAATTTAGAGTTGAATGGGAAAAAAGTAGGGCATGTAGGATGACTGGGGGGAATGGCAATTCTCCCTTGCTGGGACTACCAGGTTTTGTATTGTCTAGTCTAGCAATATAAAACTGTGTAAATGTCCACCTTGGGCTCAAGAGCTTCTTTTTCTTTCCAGTACCAAAGTGTCAAGAGCAATTTAGACTGCGATATTTTACGGTTATAAGCAGAGGAACCAAACATAACCTGTATCTAAAAAGAAAAAAAGCATTTTCTCAAACACTATTTTCTTTCGTTTCTGAGAAAATTACCAGAATGTTAAGGCCAGCTAGATACTTAAAATGCAGATGACAACAAAAGGACTGGGAAAAGAAATATAGCTTAATATTCTCCTTGACTTCACCAGCATTGCTGTAGGCAACATTCAGAAGAAAAAAAAACAAACAAATGAAAAAAACACCCTAACCTATGGTATATACTCTAGGACCATGCAGATCTCAGTGCTACATTACAGGAAAAAAAAAAAAAAAAGATAAATCACCACTTCGAGATAATCTGTCAGGAAAACGATCAAATCCAGCAGCCAACAATTGGTTTATGTAAATATGTACACGTACATGTGTACATATATCTTGCTTTATTTACCAACATTTCTAGGTGGACATAAATAATGCTGCTCTCAGAGAACCAATGAGAGAAAAATCAAAACCAAAACCAATACCACTTACCATTACAACATCTAAATAGCCTTATACTCCTACTCTTGATGCATACTACTACATTAATTATAACATCTCTTAACATCTCTTTTTTAAAATACAAGTCAAACAAAAAGAGCACTCTTTGGAAAAGCACTTGGAGGTGGTAAGGCAAGTATGCAGTTCAGACATATGGCATAGATGTTCAAAGCATTAGCCAACTCACCGTACTACATTTCTGACAACTGTACATGTGCCCAGCGTTATCTCTGTTGCTAAGAGCAAAGAATTTCCACCAATCTAGCAAGAATATGTATTTTAAAACCTTATTGAACTAGCTTTCAAACAGTCAGCTCAGTGGGTAGAAATGTTTTACAATTTCACAAAAGGGGTAAAATACTTTCAAATAATCCACGGAACATGCTTTGTTTGTTCTTGTTCTGAAGCATAGTTCACTCACAGTAGGCTTAAGTTCTCAATATGAAAGGAAAAGAATGTAAGGAAAAGGTTGTAAGTCTTATTTACCTTTTTGTATGTTTTCTCTTCATTTGGCTTTCCAGCAGTAACATCTCCATTTTCAGTAACAGACGACATCTAATAATAGAAGCTTAAGTTATAAATGAAATACTTGCATAAGTAAGCATTCAAAAAAGATCATGCAATCTGTTGTTGAATTCTTACTAATGTCAAACTTTTTAGAGGATGGCAAGTCACTTAGTTACTGACAGTTCATGAGGATTCTCCTCTTTTGATGTTAACTTAACCTTCCCTTTTTTTTCTGGTCACTTGCTCAAAACAACGTCCAGAGTTGCAGAAAGTAAGTATTTTAGTTAGGATCACCTCTTTCCCCCTTTATAGGGGGAGCTCAAACTGCACTGGCATAGCCTATTTGCCCTACTGCAACTAAAATTCACTCTTCATTTCAATTATTGAACTAAATGTTAATTCACTCATTTTGTTTTACACTATTTTGTATCTTTCTCTTTGAATAAGCAGTATTCTTTTAAGTATACAAGCATACCACCTATATTCCTTGCCTTATTTTTTCCTGATTAATTCTTGTTCTGCTCTCTTTATGCACTTCTCTAAAACTTCTCAGCTCTAAGTCAGTGGGTCCCAGACTTTGTCAGTTAGGTAATGCCATCAGCAGCAAAATGACGTCCCAGCTGTGAGCAGGCCACTATCACATTCAGCAGGAGCCACACCTACCAGTTTCATCCTCTCTTTACCAAAAGGGTAAATATTTTTGCTGTGCACACTGAACTACTGTACAACTATCAGCTACTCTGTGGCCCTCCCTTAAATAAACCTTCACTTCCTCAGAAGCAAACATCCTAACGTACCTTGCCATCCAGGTGTGTGCACTCTACTCTCACCTGACCTCTCCCAGCCCCACCTATGGCCTGACCCAGAGACAAAGCAACAGTGGCTTCCCACATCAAGGGGTTATCAGATGCCAGGAACAACAGTTCAAGCCCTAGATACCTTCAGATCAACCCATTCACCACCTGCCTCTCACCGGCAGGGTTGGGACTGCTGTTATTGCTGCCACTGCTACTGCCACCAGCACGATCCTCTGCCACTGACCAGTAGACACTGCACTGGGTCTTTCATGGTACATGCAACACCTACTCGTTTAGCTCCATCAGTGAATTCAATTACTGTCATGTCAATGTTATCTTTTGGATTATTAAAGAAATACTAACTAACACAGGGACTGACAGCAACATTACAAGTTACAGGACAAGTGTTTTTCACCATCTCTTTTCTGTGAGTACTTGACTTCACATCTGAACAGTGGCAGCTGTAGTTTAAGTCAACTTTCCATTAAATTGTCTTAGTTTCTAAATTGTTTGACTGGTAAACTCTTTAGAGAAGAGTGATGTCTATTTATTAGATGCCATAAGGTGGCAACCAAAAAGAGGAGCTCCTAGACATGCTGCAATGAAAAAGGATAGGGTTTGGTAGACTGACTAGATGCAACATTTACTGAAACTCAGTGGAATTTTACTTTCCATATTTTTTTTCTAAGTTATGTCAATAATGCAATCCTCTCCCAAAGCAAATGTACTTTCTCATTCTGTTTCCTACAGTTTGGTCACTGTACAGTTTCAACAAAATCAATATGCTGATCACATTCATACTGTCTGAAATTCTCATTTTGAGCCAGATCTCTGAAATTCTGATTTTCAGAGACAACATTTTTTCATGACTCTTTTCAAAAAATCACATAGATAAGAGAGGCAAAATTTCCTTGTTGCTGAGCCACTATGCAAGCACCTTACATATCTGCTGTGCAAAACCAGTACTCAGAAGGATCCCTTTGGGCGGGATTTTCCAGGCAGAAAAAGACAACATTCTCTCAGGCCCATGTACGGCACATGACTTATTCAACATGAATGTCTTTTTCTTCACACCCGTGTTCAGCTCCACAGGAAGACTCTTCAGCAGACTGCATGGGATGAGCTTGAGAGGTACAATGATGGACAAAACTAAGAGGCTTGTGAGCTACATTTTCAGTGGCACATCTCAGAGACTCCAGGTCTTTGGCTGCACTGACACTGTATCTCCCCCAAACAGCAAGGAAGTATTTGACATTACATCTTGTCATGGTTGTAGAGCAACATTAGATCAAGAATAAACCAGTAAGCTAGAGATCACCTGGGTCAGGCACTCAAAGTGTGGCTGTCAAATTAAAATAAAATTTAATAAGCAAAACAAAACAAAAAGCACATACACACACACACAAAACAACTCAAAAAGCTACAAGAAAATGTTTTAAAATCACCCTAGATTTCACTAACACTTTCACAACGTAAGTATACATACCCTTATAAACACCAGGGAAAGTCATCTGGAGCTGAAAGTGATAATCAAGCCATTCATCGGCGTTGTTGATGTTTTCCAGAATCTATTAAAAGAAAAATCTGTTACCATCTGTCTGCCATGACAAACGTACACCTCACAGAATAGCATTAGACTTCCTTCTTCCATTCTTCAGACAAAATAAGGATCTAGCTAGAAGCAATGCTGTTCAAGAACTGTCTCAAATAGCTAGGTCACTAATATGTCAATAATGTACTTAGGACACTAGCAATGTTACAAAGAATAAAATCATTGCAGTTCAACTTGCCTCTGCCCTAGAGATGTCACTACTACGGCACCAGCATCCCTACTACGAAATTTATATAGAGCAGTTGACATACATGCTGTGAAGTGTTGTGAAATTACATGCTGTTTTCCATGAAGAGTTTCAAAATTAAATACTAATCTGTATCATCCTCTTTCCCTGGGGATAGCCCAAATTCCACGAAAAAGATAAGCAATGGGAGTGATGGTTTGCAGGACTGGATTCCGAATAGTTGTAGATAACAAGTAAACCCATTTTGGAATTTTTTTCACAATGGTAGCTGCTGTAAGCATAATTTCTGAGAACGATGTCGAGGTAAGCAATTTCATATTTAAAATTATTTGAATAAACATGAGACATATTTAATAGTCAAATATTATTCAATACCTCTTTGGAATGAGCTCATCCTCCCATCTTCTACATCTGTTTTAAGCTACATCAGTAAAGCTAGTCCTCAATTTAATTTCTCAGCCACATCGGAAGAAAACAAATCTCATTTGTCCTTAATCAGTACAAACTGCATCTTGTATGTAACTAAAAATTGATTTAAAAAAAAATCCACAGCCCTTCTTCACTGAATTTAATTTTCCAATAATCTGAAAAGTATCCATAACACCACTAGAAAGCCTTTTCATAAAAGACTTCAAAACAGTATTTACCTCCCCTTCAGTGATGCAGAATAAAAATTGCTCTTGAGATTAAAAACAAAAACAATAAATGAAGGGACAACACAGAAACATAGGTGGCTGGATTCTCTGAGAATAAAGGCTTCTTTAGAAACATCTTTTGTAAGGTCACATACCAGTATTTTCCTACTACAATTAGCTACATTGTTCTTTTTAGCCTTCAAGCAATTAATGTATCTTAATCAATAATTTCTTTACTTGGATAGGGACTGCCATCATGGTACACATGAAACTTCTACTTAAAGACAACTCAGTCCTGATAGCTATTAAAACTGCCTGTAGTTTATCTAGCTTACCTATTTATAAATTTTATGTCATTAACTGACCAGCGTTTGTAACTCTATCAGTACACAAACACAGACATCAAGAACTTCTGTTAATACAACTTCTGTAGGAGGAGGAAGACTCTTTATTATACTGATCGCTGGGTAAAACTCTACCTAAATCATTGTCCTCCACACACACGAGATTATCAATACAGTATCCTCTACTACTCCCATCACTTCCTAAAATAGGATCACACATACTCAGCATAAGCCAAACACAAATGCAGCAGGGAAACTTTCTTTCAGTAAGACACTGGCTGAAGAAAACACTCAAGCCAGATATGGAAGAAAAGCTTGATTGTCCTTGGTACAGTCAGATAAATTATTTAAGAACGCCTCATCCATGTGAAAATACACAGCTATAATACTGACAAAGATAGAAAAACAGACAGTGAGATCCCAGCTGCAGCAACTACCAAATACAAAAATTCACACACCATGAAGAAAGTGATTTTTTTTTCTACCTACGCTGGTTTATTTCATTCCTAGAGGCAGCTAGAATTTTTTCAGTTCCTAGTCTTTCGGAAAACAGATCACACAGTTCTGACTTAATTGGCATTGTGCTAAACACCTTTCAAGATCTTCACACTTGGACAATGATCTCATATTTCCTGCAAATAATCTTTGGAAAAGCCACTGTAACTTAGAGTGTTTTCTCCCTGCTCTGCAGCAACTTTGTGTGCTCTGCGCTGTGTGTATCAAGAGCTACTGTTTCAGTTCTGCTGAGCTTTAGCAGTGCAAAGATGGGCTGCAACTTAAGAGTTTTGGAACCCACTTCCAGGCTGAACTACGACTGATTGATCGATCGATTAACTACAAGAGCAGGGAACTGCCATAACTAAAGCATCAGGTCTCTGCATGCATCTGACAAAGGGCAGACTCACAATGAAGTATGGCTGGGCAGGGGGTGAAGAAGGAAAACATCTAGTCAGAAAAATAAAGTGGGTATTCAGAGAAAGACTGGGCCATGCAGATCTGTTGTTGAATTTCTCAGACATCACACATCCTATGTCATGGCACAAAACAGAAACATTAAAATCCAGTAGAAATTTAAAGGGCATGAAAGAGCACAGAAATACACACTGATGAATCCTCCACTTAATAGCACTATTTGGTTCTGTGTATTTCAGATAATCTGCTTATTAGAAATAGATACTTTCTAATTGTTACAAAGTTGTCTTCCAGAAAGACACAAAACCCCCAGAATGGGGAAGTTTACTCCTTGAAAGAGCATATATAATTTCATATTGTATTCACTACAAAGATATTAAGTCAACACCAGACCAAAAAATGAAGATAAGAATAATTGTTTTATCCACCCTTAGCAACTGCAAGTTTTCAATTTAAGATTGCATTTTTGACAATGGCAGCTTGCCAGAACAACGTGTAAAGGTTTTTTCAGACATGTCTGCATCTGTAAGCAGCATTCATAGTGAATTCTATTAAAAAGAGTAACCATTACCACAGTTAATACTTTGCTAGCTTTTGTCCCTCCTTTGCTGCTTTAAGGCAGCATCTCTTAACACAATTAGGAGTACAACACCCATTTCATTTACCACAAAACTCACTTTTACTCGTAACATTTGCCCAGTCATACTTTTTCTCGTGGTGGTAGCTGTGAAGTAGCTTGTCAAGTCCATTCCTCAATTCAATAAAGACTTGCGTATCTATCTGGAAAAATACTTCACCAAGCCACACGGAGCACAGAGTCAACGTGCTGCCAGGTTTCAGGTACAGTGTGAAAATGGAAATCTTCATCATGCAATGATGTAGGAAACGGAAAAATTTCCAAACCAAGAATGCTCCACAGAGGAGGAAATCCACCATGACTTATTCATTAATGAAAAGCTACTGTCTTCCTAGGTGCTTTCCTCTTGAGATGCACTGATTCCCTTTCTCATTGCCCCCGGCAAACAGAGAGCAAACAGCACTGTAACATACTCCTGCCTCCTCATACTGCACTTTCCACTTTCAAACCTTTTTCACTCTTCTTTTCCTTTACCAAACCCTCTAGAGTTTTTAAAAGTAAGATTCATTGACCAGACAACAGGCATAATAAATGCAGCTGCCTAAAGCTTTTTCATTCCTCTATCTCTCTGTTTCAGAAACTGACATCTAGTAGGCAGTGTGGTCAGGGCTTGGAAGTTTAAAAAGATAGCATAACGTGGATAAAAGACTTTCATTAACTACCATATTCTCACATCACCACAGGAAACAAAAAAAATATGAAAAAAAGAGGAACTCCAAGAGCAAATGACACTAATAAAGCTAACTCTCTTAGCTTGGGACAAGGGGGGACTAAGACTGCAATTACAAAGCCTCCCTCCTGTCTAGATTCTCTGGTAACTACTACAGCATATACATCAGTAGCAGTATTCCCTGTTAGGTGTCATCTCAACTTGCCTATTTTTCCATGAAACTTGCTGCAATCCTGTGGCACTGTAATATTTTGTTGACACTGGTCAATTAGAGCTGACAACAGCTTTCCCCCTTCCCTCCGCAGTAGAATTTGAAGAGTAAGATTATTTTTAAGATTATTTGTAAAGGAAGAGACTTGGGACACACAAAACATCCTCTGACACATGTACAACTTTCATGCATACATCTTGTTTCCATAGGAATTTAAGTTAAAAATATCAGTGTGCTTCTGGGTGTCCCTGGGAACAGGAACCGAAGAGGGGACCTCGAAGGTTTTTCGTGTTATGCTATTTTCAGAACACTCAGGAGGTAGCTGAATATTTAAAATGAGGTGAAAAGTGTGACCTAAATTGTTAGAACTTGTCAAAATCAATACAATCCCCAGGCAGAAATTACATGCTACCTCCTTTCCAGAGTTTTTCTTTAAGCTTTAAGATACTGCTAACTATAACTTTCATGATTTAATTGCCTCTGTTCTAAGGTGAATGGACAATTCACGGTGGTGCAAGAACCTGCAAGCAATGCTAGCATTGTGCCAATAAGCAGATGTAAATAAGAGAAAGGAAGCATAATGTATTCATTCATGTAGAGAATTCAATTCATGTAGAGAATAAGAGAAGAGGTATTACAAGAGACATAATATAGCTTTCTCAATGGTCATAATAAGTTAACCTCATCTCCAAGAAACTCTTAATTTTAGTTAACGTTCTTTGCACACGAGCAGCAGGACAGTTACACAGCTCTTAAGGAAAAAGTGAGGTTTTTCATGTGGCCACTTCGATATAAAGTCCATAAAAATCATGTTCCCCCCCCCCCCCCCCCCCCCCCCTTTTTTTTTAAAGTATCCCAGACACTAGTCTGTGAAATGGACTCACTTCCTTATAGCTTCCTTAGCTTCCTTATAGCTTATGGTTACAATCATGTAGCCATCTAAGATCAAACATTCTTGCATGTCCACATACCTGAAATATCCCAAAGCTGGTATCTACAAACCAATATATCCTGAGAATTAAGTCAGTGTTTACACACTTCAATGCACATGACAATCATTGTAAGTTGACAAAGCTTTAATTCTGAAAAGCTCTATTTTCCTCTTTCAATTTTCAGATTCAGAACTTCAGTCATAGTTGCACAGCTATCTGGTCCTAATGCCTGTTTTTAATCTCTATTGCCAGCTGCCATTTCAGCTCTTCCCGGAAGCACTGAAGGATCTCCTTTTGTCTTTCCAGACACCAGCCATGAAAGTAAAGGGAAATTTTTACTGCATCATATATACCACTGATATACCCTGCTAAATATGTGTCAGAAAAATATATTATATGAATTGTGAGAGAGGGTAGGAAAGGAGCTAAAAAACAATTGTTAGGTCTGTTATCCTGGCAAGTCTACCTCCTGCCGCCAGGCTGGTTATGGCAGTTTTAAGTGTGATTAAAAGTCAAAACTTTTCGGTGAGATTTGTGATAGTACTGTAAAGGTTTGTGCATTAGTGAAAACTGGAAAAGGTTTCCCTTTTAATTCAAAAAAAAAAAAAAATACTCTTCCCGCACCCCTCCTTCCCCCCCAAAATGGAATTATTCCTAAAACAGCCTAGCTTATTTTCTGCAGTTTCAAGCCCTGGCTAAACTATAAATCTTTCTAATTACTTTTTCTATCTTGCCTGAAAAAATTAGAGGGACATGCATATAGCACAGAAAGCAAATGATGAAATGCGTATCTGAAGTAAAATGGAAAAAAATGAAATTTGTTTCTTCTCATGGTCTGCATGATAATGAGAGGGCAGCAGAAAGGCTACAGAGAAAAACACAAGCAAAAAGCATCATAAAGCTGTGATTCAGATAGTTTAACTACGTGAACAATCTCATCTGTTCACGCCACATTTGTTGACATAGCTTAATACCACACATTAATTTCAATGGTCTGTCAGATTTTTAGGCTCACAGTAACTAACCCAAGCACAGTGCTGAGATTCTGATACTGTTTGATTCTCTTGGCAATCCCCATTTCCAGGAATATAGGATAGCATTTGAATTAAAACAGACAGGAAAAAAAATGTAGCAATAGGAGAAACAATCTTAGTTTGCAGGCTGAATTTGAGATTTATCTGAGTAATTTGAGCTTTAAAGCTATATATGTTTCTATCGCAATTCTTTGATTCACTGTTAGAAGTATCACATCAACTACCCCCCCGTAGCTTTCAGAAAGGGAAAACACATTAAAAGGTAGAACATCAGCAAATATCACCTCCATCCAAGTTTACAAATACTCAGAATACAGTTTAATTACCTGGGAGATTTGACAACTTACAAAAGCCCAGCCCTCCTGCACTTAAGGTGATATTAATTGCACATTAAGCTGTTCTCTGGTTCAAAACATCCTGCAAGTGCAATAACCACAGAATCACAGACCACAACAACATCACAAGTTATAGCTGCATATTCTATTTTTCACAAAAAATCACATTATTCATTTTGAAAATAACCTGCTGTGGTTTTTCATGGAAACTTGCTTAAAAGAATGGAAATAAAACTTTAAATTTGTGAAAGTAAACCCAGTTTACAAATCCTTGGAAAAAGCTTGCAGTCCTTCTACAACAAAGCATGCCTCTCTCCATTTGTAACTTCTTTGTTTTTGAAATTCTACATCTCACAGATAACTTGAAAGCCCTCTAGAAAGTATTATTTTTTTCTCCACAAATTATCATATTCAGATCTTCATTCTAAGTCTTAAATCCATCTCACTACCCCGATGCCATGACTTCACTCTTCCCACTGAAGTATCTCTTACATCTTTCCAAACACGACCTGTAAAAGCATAGCAAACTTTCTACTGCATAGTAGGTGGTGTTCATGCATTAAGAACTACGGGACTTTTCCAAATCACTGATACTAGACCAGCAATCAGAAAGAGCAAACATTTGATCCTTGACATAACTGACGTCACACTGTGTATTTTGCAGAAATTGCTAACAAGGCCTCCTTTTAGAGTGGAATGGCTTCATTAATTTCTCATTATTTTGTAACAGACCAAAAGCACACAAAATAGAAAGGCGTATTTGTACATTGCCAAAGAAGGGTTCCCAATTTGTACTCATGTTTCAATAATTGAGATTTCATATTCCAACAGTAACATTTAGGAGATTAGCAGCCTTTTTAACAGCCAACTGCAGTGGCAAGGTAGAAGTATCTCAAAGTCCAGAGTCAGAGCTCTGCTCCATTATTTTGGGAACTTCAATATGACAATGGTCCTAATGCTATTAGCACATACCAGACACTGCATTATTTTGAAATAACATTACCATGCAAGTGCATACTCTCCAACTAATTACTCCAGCATGCTGGGACAAGTGATTGATTAACAAAGCAAAGAACACAATCAGAGAAAAAATTCTTCTACATTTGACTTTGCCTGTACATGGAAAATTGAATGGCAGGGATCACATGCCTGTGGCCATGATGTCCGGAGGGAAAGCAAGTCAAGAAGCATCACTCAAATAATTAGGAAGTGAGATCCAACAGGAATGATGTCTCATTCAAGGGAAAAAGGAGATCAGTTGAAGTGTTACTTATTTTCTAAAGGAATGAGACAAACACAGATGCAAACAATCCCAGCTTGCTGGATGGAAAATATCTATGAAAGAGGAGTTTGGCCAAGCCATCCACTTTAGTGACCTCAAACTCCAGAAAGAGTTGTACAGAAAATGGAGAATAGGTCAAATGCCTAAGGATAAGCACACACAGTGTAGAGTGAAGACATAAGACCAAAGGCAAAAAGCATGAAATGAGACACAGACAACCAGAAATGAAAGAAAAAATAAATAAATGCAGCCAATAATTTTTGAGACACAAGACAGAATTTTTCTTGTACTCTTCACACAGGCTTGAAAAGTCAGCCATCACTGACACCACTGGACTTCGAAATACACAGTATACCTTTGTAAAGACTTCACAGGCATTGGGCATGATAAATGGTTGCAAGCTATCAGCAACCACAATGTGGTAAGTACTCATGCTAGAGACACCACAGGAACTTTTCAACTTTTAACAAGGAAGTCCCAGAAACAGTAGACGCATCAAAGATAACCTGATAACTAGCAAACACAGGGAGAACAAGAACCAATTGAGTCCAACACTACTTCCTTCTCTATCAAGTTATCATGTGGAGTGTTCAATGGATCTGAAGTAGAGGCAATAAGAAGGCTTCAGTCAAGTTTTCAACAGCATCCCATGAAACATTCTCAAAACTTGCTAGAAATGATGGTCAAGGTGGAGCTCTTCCAGAGCATCAGTAAGGTTCAGCTGGAGTACTGCGCCCAGGTTTAAGTACTGTACTTTAAGAAGGCTGGAGTAAATTGGAGATCATCAAGGGGTAAGAATGAAAATGGCTAGAGATTCAGAATGTGAGCTATGCAGGGAAGTGTAGAAGAACTGGAATTCAGTCTAAACAAGAAAGAAAAAAAGACTGAGGAGAAACATGATAGCTAAACACAAATTGATGAGAGAGGGAAGGAACAATCCTGCACTCAGGACCAATAACAAATTACTATTATGAGAAACGTGTATGAAAGAACAAGAACTTGATGTTAGTTGTAATGCTCTATTTCAAGACATTTATCTTTTTCCACTCACCATAACCTCAACAAAATGTCAGCCGTAACACTTTTCTTCACCAACTCAAAATTACTGCGCAAACATAACCACATAACAGAAACATATAATGAAGAAAGATAATAGAAATTAATTGTTTATCTATCACGAACATTCCCAAAAAGATTGTTGGCAGACAACATGCAAAAGCTGTGGTTAAAAAATTAACATGCAGTAATACAGGCTGCATAATTTGTTCATCAGTTTTCCACAGGTTAGTCACAACTTGAAAGTGAAATGCCTCTGGGAATTACTGAGTCTTTTAGCACATTACCACATAATCAATCCTAATAGTTTGCAGAAGTAAATGCTGTGGAAACCTGGTACTGATGTTGAAGTGCATTCTCATGATCTTGAAGTCACCTACGTCTTCTCACCTGGTTCCTGCAAGCATATCTTTTTTTTTTTTTATATACATCTTTAACTGAGTGTTGGCTAAGCTTAGCTTTTCTGAAGCCACATTATCTAAGAAATGCAAGTCTTTAAATTCCTGTTTTAATCTCCATTTGAGGGCCCATCCATACAGCTGCAAAAGACGGTTGAAGAATGGAACAGATTGCCTTTGAGGATGCACTGGTAATGCTGGAAATTTTAGAATGGATTAGACAAATATCTTAAATGTAGTTGATACTGTCGAAGGAAGGGAAAGGTCTTGATATCCTTTCATGGTCCCTCCTAGCATCACCACATAACATTTAGACTGTATATCTGTAACAGTCACATTTGGTGTTCCTATCTTCCTGCCTTCCCAATATGCATTTGCTAGCATCCTTATTATAGCACCAGTGCTCCTCAGGCCTCAGAAAAACTCACCTAGACAAAGTAAGAAGAATGTAAGCTATCAGAAAATAATAATCATAATGGAACTCCTTATAATTACGAGCACAGTTCTCACATGAACTCCCATAAGATAAGAAGAAACTGTGAAAATGATGAGGAAGGTGATGCAACAGGTCACATGCCCTTGGTCCATACTGAACAAGAGATCCATTGTCTCAATTATTTCAATCACTTACGTACTTTAACACAATCTCATAACTGCGTTTCCACTTGTGACAAAACTGGGAAGAAAGTCTGGGACAGATGAAAGTAGTGCTAAAATCAGCATTCAAGAGGCTGCGCAACAGCACCAGAACAAAGGTAAAAATTAATTTAGAGGAAAGATCTGCAATAACATGTCTAAGCTTAGGTTCCTAAAGGTACATTTACACAGGTGCCTAGCCTTCCTGAAAACCAAAGTTGTTCAAGAATGGATATAGAAGACTGAGGTAAGCACCAAGTTTGAAAATCACATCTAAATTCAGATGAGAGACGCTCATCATTAAGTCACTCTATGGAACAATAAGTTTCATTATGACTAATTAAAAAAACACTGCTTTCCCTCAGGAAAGTTAAGACTGAATTAGCAGAAGCTTTCCCTGGACTCCGCCGATTTAATTTTAGTTAGAAATTAAAAGAAAGCTGACTATATTCTCAGAAAAAAAGTAAAAAAAAAAAAAATCGAACCTCTTGTACCATTCTCACTACAGAACAACTGCTACATCACTGAAATTCCTTTGATTAGATCAAGTGTTCTCAGTTTCCTATGGAGCAGAAGTTGCTCAGAGACCATTCAGAAACATATGCAAACATATGGAAAGGGAGAAGATTATCCCATTTTATGAAATAATTTATAAAATACAAAGCTGGAGCCTTCTTCGGTTGAATAGGCCTTCCTGAGTGTTTCATTTTAAACTACAGAGAAAACTTCAAGGGAGAAAAAAATAATCTGAGAAGCTGCCTCAGGTAAGAGGCAACAATAATAATAAAACAAGTAATGCAGTAAAATCAAATTCTGAAAACAATTAAAGAAAGAATTACTCAGCATACATGGAAATAGCTGCTATTTTTCATGGCTGCTGTCTAGTTGTCATCAAACTGAGACTGAAGTTTTACATCCATTGGAGGAGAACTACACCTTTAAGTGCAGAAAAACAACTTTTTTTTTTTTTTTAAATGTTATGCCACACTCTGACCACCTTAACTGCTTTAAATGTAAAGGTTACTACTATCTACAAGTATTAATACTTACGGATACTTAAGATATAGTAGCACTATAAGGAACTGTATACTTTTGTTCTCTTAGTCAGTCAGACTTACATTGGCAGACGAGAAAGAGCAACTGACTACATTTTTCCTGACAGCCGCCTGACAGTATGCTGAGATTTGGCACTCCTCTGAAATTACAAATACACTTGTAATGTACTTTAAGAAACAATAACACATTAGTGTACACATGCAACCTACTGACGTTGAGAAACACGGTATACTTTGGCAAGGAATACACACAGCTCTTTTAAGGTATGGAAACAGCCACAGAATTTTTAAATGGCAATACAAACATTTTCAAATAAACATTTTAAAATAGTTATTTACAGCCAAGTGGTATAAGGGGACTGTTTTCCAACAGTCTTTCACTTGCCAAATGTTGTGGCTTAACCTCGCAGGCAGCTCAGCACCACACAGCCATTCACTCACTCCCTACTCCCCCAAAGTACGATGGGGCAGAGAACAAGGAACAAAAAAAAAAAAGTAAAAACTTGTGGGTTGAGATAAAGACAGTTTAACAGCACAGAAAAGGGAGGGATAATAATAATAATATAAAGAATGTGCAAAGCAACTGAGGCACACAATGCAATTGCTCACCACACACTGACCACCAGTGCCCAGCCTGTCCCCGAGCAGCGCGTCCTCTCCCCTCCCCAGCAAGCCAGCCCAGTTTATTGTTCACCATGACATTATATGCTATGGGACATCCCTTTGACCAACCTGGGCCAGCTGTCCTGGCTGTGTTCCCCTCCAACTTCTGGAGTGCCCCCAGGCTCCTCACTGGCAGGGCAGCACAAGGACCTGAAAAGGCCTTGGCTCTGCGTGAGCGCTGCTCTGCAGCAGCTAAAACATCGGTGTGTTATCAGCATTTTTCTCAGCCTAAATCCAAAACACAGCACTGTACCAGCTACTAGGAATAAAACTAACTCTGTCCCAGACAAAACCAGGACACAAACCCAAACTGACTGACCCTGAACATTTTTGTCAGCAAGAATATGAAGTTATTACCCTACAATAATTACACCAATATGAGCATTATTGTATAAGAAAAAAAAAAGACAAGTTCATAAATGGTATGTAAGGCACCATCATCATCTCCTTCCCTGCAACTGGCTAGCTGCATTGTTGCTTTTTTCATATTATGGGAAAATTCAAAATCTTAAACTATAACAATTAGCAAAGGACACATTTTCACATAAATCAGTATTTTAATAGCACATGGGAGATAGCAAAAACAGCGAGAGAGGGATTTAACACAAAAATGAGACAGCTCTCCAATGACCACAAGCGCAAGTGGTACAAGCACTTTGTAGGAAAACGTAGCCTGACACTACTGAATTTTAACAAGAACGGACCAGAACCTGTCAGATTTTCCTAAGGAGAATGTGTACAAGTTTTCCCACAAATGAAAGAGGTCTCTGACTTCTTGAGAGGTCTAAATAAGATTTTTTTTGCTTTACACAGAAGCCCTCTGAAGAACTAACTGCACCTCTCAATGCATCATTATGAATAGTTAAGAAAAAACATACACTGTTATCTGTAAGTCTGTTAATAACCCTCACCACAGTTTTCAAAAGGTAAAAATAGAGCTTGCAGCATTTAGAAAGAAAAAAAAAAGCATCAATCACACTATCAGAACTCCATCCCTTTTTGCCTGATCCATATCCTTTTAAGAGTCATTAACTAAAAAGAGATCAAAATTCCAGCAAGATAAAATAGTCACTGGCTATGAATATTTATGATTTCCATAAACTAAAGTGAAAAAAAAGAGATCAAACAAATCAATTGGTTCTTCATAGGAACAAAGTGATCTTATGATTTAATGTATGCAATATGATACTCCAGTTTCTGATATGCCTTACTTGACATTATCAGCTGGAATGTCTAATTAAATAAATTAAGTACCCTTTTCAGCCTAGAATTTGTTACTGGATTGTTATTTTTTTAGTTCAAGGTGACAAAAAACAGTATGCTGAGCATTTTTGCATGTATTTATAGAAAACTGACTCTTTATAATTGCTGTTGCCAGTGTGCACTTATCATCCCCTAAACCTCTGATGTTTGTGTCCTGTTCGTAGGGGAAGTAGCCTGATAAGCTAGGTAAGTGGAAAGGGACGGTCATGAATATCTGGGATTGTCTAGCTAAGCTTTTGTAAATAAAGAGGCTGGATTTCAGTTTGCTTGCAATATTGTAAGATCATTGTACTGCAGACCTGAACAAGTTACTAAGGACCACCAAATAGGGGAATGAAGAAAACTGATATAAATAAAAGCAAACCAGACGACTCTGCATGCTTAACCCTGCTCACCATTCTGGCAGGAAGAATGGACGTAAAACAGACAGCAATTGCCCCTCACTGCAGAAGCAGGCACAGCAGAGGTTACAAAAACAGTGATGGCAGTGTGAACAGTTTTCCTGCAAAGCACAGGGTCATCCAAACGTTTGTTAAAAAAAAGCCATTAGTTCAAGAGATCAGCTAAAAATCTTTACTGAAGTACTGTATCTGGCGTGTTTGTGTGTGTGTGCGAGTTAGCGTATGCACATGTGAGAGTGACACATGTAGAGGAAGGCTAGACACTAAGAGGCCTCACAAAACCAGACTGAAGGTGCTAGACCACAAAAAAGCTGCTGTTAGCTAGCAGCGTCATCACTGGTCTGGTAAAGAAGCCAGAAAAGCTTGACACTACCCATACCTCACTTCAAAGCAAATGGCTTTCAGCAGAAAGCACTGGTTTAGAGAGGCATGACTTGGCTTACAGACACAGGACCAAACTTGCGTTTTGGCTCAAGGATGAAGGAGTTGCTGGAGCGATGCTAAGTGAGGCTACGAAGGACAGAGACACACAGCCTTAGCCTGGCAGCTGGTAGCAAACCGCTGTCCCCTCACAGACAGACAGAAGCACTGCATGCTTTTCAGTTGATTCTACACTTGGAAGTTTATTTATTACTTCCACGATTTGGGTAAAATAATGAGCTTGTCTAATTAAATAACCCATGATTACTTGCTCTATTAAACAATTTGCCTCTGTCGGTACACCTGCCTGCCCGTGAACAGCCTCTTGCACCACAGGGGCAGGCAGCTCCAGACGAAGGTTTGGAAGGAGCTCCTTCCACACCTCCCAGGGGTTGTGGAGCGCAGGGACCCTGCTCAACAAACAGCTTCCAACCTTCCGAGAGCTGACATTTGTCAGGGTGGGTGGATGGCAGAGGAATCAATACAGGTATTTCATACCTGCATGTCATTTATCTTAACGAGGGAGTCAACCATCCACCTTTCTTTGCTCAGAACGCAACGAAGGCTACTGAAACTCTGTTGTTCCGTGCTTGCCTTCACCTTACTCATTTCCTGTGCAGTGTTCATGTCCTCACAGCATGAAGAAGAAAAAAAAAAAAAACAGCCGAGGAACATACTTTGTTTTATTTTGAAGATTCCAGACAAAGAACAGACAAGAAGGATGCAAGTGAACAATGAACAATTTGGGATGGGGAACAAGAAAGGAAAAAAAAGAGAAAAAAACAGGTGAAAAGGGCAGGGCAAGACTCAGTAAGAGACTCTGCAACATTGAACTGGGAGTAAAAGAGGAATGGAAAGGAAAGATAGCTGAAGTGCAAGAAAGCCAGAGTAGAAGAGAAATAAATGCGGACAGGCTTTCTACTTCGGTCTATTATAAGCAGACACGCAGTGCCATTAACTTCGTGTAGTCAGAAAGAATACTCAGGGGAGGGGGAAAAAAAAGAAAAAATCAGTAAGTATCTTGTAGCATAGAGTTATGGTGCAGGGAAAACAGCAAAGAAAATTTGATTTTATCCCCATGACAATATAGGTATTTTTGTCCCAACATGCAGAAAGTTCAGTTCATTGTGAAGCAGAGATATATATATTTAGCTCACAGAATAGGCTTTGACATATTCAGTCCTACCTGGTTTGCCTATTGTCAGGTGATTACTATCTCTACAAAACAGCATCGATCCACAGTCAAGATGAAGGAGGCAGAACAACGCAAAACAACCAACCAAGCTCAAAATGCAGTAGAGCTTTGCAGAGGCAACTGCTCCAACTTGCTCCTGAGTTGCAGAAAAGCTCACAGAAACCTATTTGCAGAGGGCCATTGGAGGAGCCTGTGCAAAAACACCAGCACCAGCTTGTGTAAAAGCCTGTTACTGCTCAGCAGATGTGAGCAGCGTGCTATATTAAATCTCTTCTGCTCATACTGAGCTACTGTGAAATGACAGGATTGTGTCTCCTTGGCTTCATCGCATTCAAATATCAACTGTTATTAGGTGGAGGTGGACAAGAAGCTACAGAGAGAAATTCAGCCTTCACATTCAGCAAAAAGTCACACACACATGCACTTTTTTTTCCCCCTTAATCTCCTCTACTACTTGGTAACCTGCAGCTGGTATACCTGTGTCATATGTGATGTTTATGACCCTTAATAGTGCACATTGGTGCATGACATTGTGTTCTCGAACTCTTCAACAGGATTTTTCATTTCAGGCACAGTTTCTGTTGTTTGAAAATGGCCACAATTTCAAACAGCCAAGTCAGAGAAAATCAGGGTTCCACACACCTCTCCTGAAAAGTTACAAGTCTTTACTAATGTTTCACATCTCTGCTGGTTATCAAGCTTCCTCACCTTCCTCTGGTAGGCACTTGAGCACCACTGGCTTGAAGACAAACACTTACCCTTTCTTGCTGTCATTTCTTTATTAATAATAATACATTTATATATATATGTGAGCCACTGCAAAGTCTGAAGTATCTCAGTGAGGAACATGTCAAGTAGAGAACTATTTGCAGATGGATCAATATAAACTATTATCCACATGTATAATTTTGGCTAAGACGAAAGCAATCATATGAAGAATTCTGGCACCATACAATCAGAGCAAAAGGAAAGAGTGCTTTAATTCTCTAGGTTGACAGCCAGATGTAAGCTTTATAAAAAGAAATAAATGTGTGCAAGAGTTCAGCAAGATATTAAACACTATCTCTACTTTTCACAGTACATACTGTCAATAGGGGAAAATACCCTCCTACACTGTTATTTCAAATGCATTGGTTTCTAATAGAAGATGCAGGTAACGCGTGCTTTAAAAGCTTGTACCACACAGTTTCTTCACTGCCCACATTTGTGATGGCCTTCCAAATGATGTTTTGCGATGCAAAACACAAGGAACTGGAAGTCAGTGTGCACAATGTGCTATAGCAGAAAGTAACATCTGCATGCAGAGAAGAGTCTTTACTTGCATATTCTCTGTGCAGGATAATTTAATGGTTACAAATGGAACCTTTGAGCTAAAGGGAGCAGTCAATGGGGCAAGATGTGAACCCGACATGCTTGAACCTGTATTCATTTTGCAAAAGTTCTGTGCTACACTGTAATTGCAAACTAGCTACAAATACATCATTCATCAGGCTCATTCTTTTATGTGCTCACTGAAATTGTTAAAAGGCTATTTTTCGTAATACTGTTTCCTATTGAAAACCTGGACTGTACTGTCATTTCAACTGAGCTACACTCCTACTAGACAGCTTCTGTTTTGAAGGGTATTGACTACCCACTCTCACAACAACAATCTCTAGATACCATCAAATGGTCCTAATGCTCTCAGAATAACTTGAAACAAATTTCTTTTTCCCATTTTGCAGTTAGTGGTTTTAATTCTTACCAGGAGAACATGTATTTGATAATAAGGGGAAAAATCCATCATGATTTTCTTTGCCATCTCCAACACCATGTGTCAAATTAAATTTGTTAATATTTTTGAACTTGAAGATAGTCCGTAAATATACTGAGTAGGCTTTTTGCAGAATGCACCATTTTATCAGTGTTATATTTGAGATACGAATCGAAGAACTGTCCAAGTTAAAACAACATCATTTTAACTGTAGTGTGTGTGATCTTCTACCAGCAAGCTTCACCACTACATTCTTACACTCAACTTTGTCACTGCACACTGCCTCAATATAGTTTCCTCCTATCACTTGGCACCATGCAACGTTATTTCCGCAGGCCTGTAATATCAGTAAAGGTGCAATGATTATGCCAAGACTGAATAAGTGAATGATGAGCTGTTCACACCCACTTCTTCGAGGTGTCTCTCTGGACAACATTTATAAAATAATTAGGAACAAGGTTAAGCATCCCGAGAGGTGGATCAAAAATAAGAGGATGCTGTTTCTGAAGAAGTATGTCCTCCCTAATTCCTGCACCGCTATGGGCTTAGTTTGGATTACTTACATCAACATCAACACACAGTGTTTCCCTGTAAGAAATCACAAGATGAGACAAACAACGGTGAAGGAGCCTGTCAAACCACAGCCATTTTACTCAGATTTGATTTACAAAATCGTGAAAACAAAATTACTCCTGTGCCTAGCAGCTTGCAGAAGTAGGCCCTATTTAAAAACAAAACAAACAAAAAAACGCAAGTGGAGGTACCTATGTCACAACCTGAACAAAGATGTCAGCTGCAACAGCTGCAGAAGTATCCACACAAAATGTGATCAGCAAGACCTATCCTAAGGCAAGAAGAGGAAACCACCACCTTCCTGGCACTCCACAGTTCAGAGGTGTCTAACAGGAAACTACTCAACTGCTTAAGTTAACTGTAAATGTAAAGACAGTCTTACATGTGACACTTCCCATCAACAAGAAATTCTCACCTACTAGGTCATCAACACTTGCATCTTCAGCTAAGAAACAGGCCCACCTCTTATAGGAAGAGATTATTTTAGTCAGATAGTCAGGAACCTGCAGGACAAAAAGATCCCTCTAATCATGGAAATGCAGATTCTCTGACATCCTTACTTCCTCTGCAGAAATATAATCCTCCTGCCACTTTCCTTATTCCCTGCGTCCAAAACCAAAATTACATATCAGCCACACTGCTGCAAGGATCACCTGTTTAAAAGCTAAGTTTTAAGTTTTAAAAGCACCATTACTGTTGCTATTGCTTGTTTTGACTTTGCTTTGGAAGAAATTGGAGTGCCAAAATTAGGGTGCATTCTCAACTATTCAGAATCACTGAATTCACAGATGGCAGCTGATTGAATCACCCCGTTTTGTACCGGGACTTTGCAGAATTGCAGTTTCACTCCTTCAGACTTTTGTAAACATTTGTGTAATAGAGAATGGCTCCAAAAATACTATCAGAAACTCTTCCCCCTACTGTATGTGTATTTGTTAACTCTGCTGGGTAAGTATGAGAACAGATGCCTTACCAGTTCTTCCCTTTTATCCTAATTTTTCAAATATCCATTTCTATCTCATCAGCTCTTAGGATGTGGAGCTCAACTGGGTTACTACTTCTCATGCAGTAGATGAGAGCAGCAGTGAAGACACCAGCAAAACTTTCATGTTATTGAGTTGATGAGATGAGTGTTGCAGAAGAGGTTTTATTTATTTGTTTATAAAGGTCCATAAAACCTTTAACACATACTCATGCTTTATTTTTTTCTAGGTGGAAAAATCACGCAATATATACAGGGTACAATTAATCCGATTTTCCAATTTAAAGAATTTTGTAATAGTCATGAACTTAGAATGAACCCCAAACTGTGAGACAGGTAGCTAAGAATCCTACACCGTTAAAATGATGTCCTTGTTTCTAACACCTATTTGATGTTCAGTACAAATTTTGCTAAATGTGTACATTCAATCTGATTTTATTTTGAATACAATGATATCAAAGAAACCATGTAGCATGTGACAGCTTACTGTTGCCCGTTAGTTAGCAGTGTGCTTTTTAAGATTTATTTAGAACACAGAATGACCTGTAATAAAAATATTCACCTGAAAAAAACGTTCTGATCAGGAAAAAAGGATAGTTACAGCGAGCTTATGGCATAAAAAAATGCTTGGATTCAGAAAAAGTAGGAGGTTAGCAGCAGTAACAGCATTAGAAGCGTGCTGGGAGAAGAAGGCCTAAATCATGAACAAACAGAAAAAAAAAGTTTTTGAGCTTTCTTTACAACTAAAAACATGGTTACAATACCATGTAGTAGCTAATTATAGTCTGCCTATAACAACAATATTTACATTTCATCAGGATACCTGTTAAAAGAAAAGAAAGAGGTAGAGTTTGAAGTTGTGAACTTTTCACAGGCTTGGTTATTTTTCTCCCCATGATATATCACTTTGTTGATAAATGCACTTCTCAGTTTTGTTTCACTAGTTATTAAGAACACATTAAGGTAATATCAATTCAGTGTCTTCTAGTCTGACAAAATTTGGACCTCATTATTGTTTTTAAAAGTTAATGTTATCACTAGCATTTTTTCTCGTACATATAGCATCCTATATGATCCCCAATTTAGGGCATAAAAGTCCAATGAACTTCACATCTAACACAGGTGCAAGGCTACAGAGAACTCTGTAAATGTTGCGTCAAACAAGTGTATTATGCAGATCTCAAGAGAATAAGGAAAACATGAAGAAAAACAGAAGACAGGAGAAGTAGGTCACCACTCTAGATGATAGCCTTGGTGGACATAGAGCAGGCAGGTGACTTATGGATACACCCTGCCACGGAGAAGAACAGACAGAGAAACCATGCGTGGGCCTGCAACAGACTGCAAAATGGAAACTTTCGCTTACCCAACCTGCAGCTGACACTCTCTCTGTGCTCTGAGTTGCTCCAATGCTAAAGCTCTTTATTGTCAGATGATTTGCATGAGTTACCTGTTCTGCACAGGCCTACGACAGTTGATTCATCTCCTATGAATCAGCTGGAAAAGTAAAACCATGCAGGGTAATAGGAGATACTATGTAAGGAAACACTACAAGAAAGAAAACTTGAGCTTTCTGACATGAAAACATTTTAAAAATGATTTTTAGTTGCACTAGTACTTTTTGAAGCTGCTTGTAGCACATACTCAGAAGCAAAGTCCTGTTGTTAAGGAATGCTGTTTTGAATGGCTCTTTTAGTTGAAAAAATACACGGCCCTTACATCACATCTGTAATATACCATAGGTCAAGAAAGGACTAACCTGTACCACTTTCTATAAGAGAGTCCAGTAATAAGCATAAAGGAGGCATATTTACACTTACAAAAGCAGCTCAGTTTCTTACAGACCTGTATGAAAATACTGTATTTTGACAGCTTTAAAAACACTTATTTGAATGGTTTCAGGAGTTACTAGTGCTTCCTGAAACATTGTAAATGCACAAGAATCTTTTTTCCTAATTGTGTTTGCAGTCTGTCTGCATTGCGGGTTGGAAGAGGAGTGGGAGGGCTGAAGAGAAGTGAGATGAAAGCAGGCTTTACTGAAAATAAACCAGCTTGGTATTCTAGGTCACTGTTCTCCTCAACCCTACAGTCTGCTTCAGTTTTTCATTAAGCTAACACGTAGTCTAACTTTGCAGGTAGATGGCAAGGATCAAATGCCAGTCTTCTCCATCCATTGGCAACACAAGTTGCAGATCAGTCAGCAGAGAAACAGACAAGCATATCTACCACCTGTTCATTGCCTTTGCTGGTAAGAGAGAGAAGGGGGCAAAACCACCTTACAAACAACTCCACCCACCTACCCCACCGAGAATCCATACTCCAATTCATGATCTAGAGGTATACCACTTCAGAAAAGTTGTGGATTGTAAAGCAAATTGCACTTGACACTGGACATATGTCCCTTGTAGACTTTCAACACCCCCCCCAAAAAAAAAAAAAGACCAGAGACTGAACACCCTGACAGGCTTTAACCTTCCCACCTCTGCTGTGAAAAACAAATTTTCATCAAACATCAGCAGGAAACAAATTGCTATTGGTTTTGGCTTCTCATCATTCTGCTGGACACTGACTAAAGGTAGCAGAAAGCAGAAATGTAATGGTGTACACTGCTCTTTCTCAATAGTTCACACTTAGCCAGCAAGATAACTGAAACAATTTCCCTTCCCCTTTTTCCCTAGCATGAACTCTGTTGGCCAAGCAACTCAAGGCTTAAGCAATGTTTGCAAGCACTGAGGGTACAGCTTTGCCCACTTTACTTGATAGCCAAGAACATTGCAGAAGAGGATGCTTATTGGCTTCATGACAGCATAGCGAAGCTCTCTTTAGTGCTTCAAAGGTGACTCGATATCGTATTTTTCAATTCCAGTGTCTCAGTTGCCCAAGAAACACATACAGTGTGCAGTTCACATGCTGTTTACAAGCTCTCTCAAGTTAAAACATCAAGAAGGTCCTATGCACTTTAAAGAATATCCTCTAGGTTTCCTTCCAGCAATAGGATGAGCAGCAAGAGACAGAGTCACTCCTGTGGACAGCAACAGACACCTACAGCATAAGCAACCTGTTAAGCATCTACATTCAAAGTTTAAATCATGCAAGACATATCCAAATTCTTACAGTCATCATAAGACTGTGGAAGAAAAGAGCCTGCTTAATCATTCTTACATTTTGGAAGAAAATGACAAAGTTAAAATTGCAACAAATGGAGTTACCTTTTTTCCCCTTACATCTAATAGCTGTTGCATCTGAACATCTGAAGCGACAGTTCACTGCAGTATCTATTTTCAATGCAGAGAGCCCTATGCTCTTGAACATAATGTAAACGAACAGATGGAAGGACCAACAATGACCTTACAAGCTCCCAACCCACTGCTGGCTTGTCTAATTATTCAGTAATTGCCAAGTATGATTCTCAGACCGCATGGGTCAATAGAACAGACACAGCAGAATATAACATATTACTTTATGGGGACAAATAACAAGTCACCTAATAGAATATACGGCATGAAATACATTGACAAGGTCCATCAGATAGCACAGGTGTTTCACAGCAACAAATTTAACACCATGCTGCAGGAATTTGCCACAGAAGCTACAGCAGAAGCAGATGCACAGCCAGCATTTGCCTACCATGCACACAGACAGATACCACTGAGCACCCAGCCCCACTTACAACCTCAAGCTCACTGGAACAGCCATGCAGACAGACAGACAGAAGCCCTCACCATAAGACGGTACCCTTTCCTATATTCAGAATGCTGTATTTATTTCTTCTTTTTTTCAGTTAGCCCTTAAAAGCAGATCTCTTACAACTTTTGTTGTTTAGTCCTTAAGAGTCTCTCAAATAAAGGGGTGAACCCTTGCACCCTTCATTTCCACTCTAAGAAACAGGTCCCAAGGGGTGAGCCCTGGTTTTCTTCTCATATCCCAGACTTTAAACTGTAGCTCGTCACGCGGAGTACAGAGTTGAACTTCACAATATAAGCACAGGCTTTAAACAGTAAGTGAAAACTTATTTTTGATTAAGGCTAGGCCATGTTAATGAGCTTTATGAAATGCTTTTACACTCAGTGCCTTATAGAATAAACCTACACAAACAGAGGTTACAAGAACCATTGCAGCTTGCTCAACTCCTCATTCCCATGTACCAACTAGCTTTAATTCTTCAATAAAATGCAAAGTTGCATGAGGTGTGCTCTATAAAATTTGTGTTTGTAAACTTCATATGTATTTATTTTGCTCCTGCAAATCCCACTTCCACTACATTATCACCATAATACCATCCTTACTTTGCAGATGCACACTTTTACACAGTATTTTGCAGTTTGCAAAACACTTTGTAAATATCATCTACAGCTGATAGGTGGAAGCAACAAATTCACAGAATTAATGTTTATACTAAAAACTGAGGTCCCACAGAACAACTCTGATCCTCCTCCTTCCTACATCAACAACTGCCTCGTTTCAGTTTGCAGAAATGCAAAACACCTAAATTCAAAATTGTTTGCTCCCAACCTTTTCAGCTTTCTTGCCTCTAAATACAATAGTCCCCACTGTTTCAAATGTATTCTGCATAAAAACATAAGATAAACAATACTAAAAAAGCGCTGCAAGGAAACACAGATATTTTTGCTACTACAAGAAAGTTTTAATCCAATTATTGAATTCATATCAGAGGTTCTTCCCTTTCATCGATAATTTGCCTAGACTTCATTGCAAGTGGAAGAATTAAGTATCATTTTTCACTATTCCTACTTACTTAACATCCCTCAAAATACTTTATAAAAACATTTCTATTTCTAGTAGTTTTTATATAGTTTGTGATGCTTTACCACAGTATTTCAATGTTGCGAACACTGAGAAAAATGTTCACCTTTTAACAAAAAAGACAGAATTCCAAAAGAAACCTCCCGTCCCTGTTGTGACAGTTTCAAGTTAAACTCTGCTATTAAGGTCTGTGTAAAAATCAAGACGTTGCTCAATAGCAGCCAACAAAAGTATCCTAAGGCATCTTTTGCTTTTAACTCAATTTTTGAGGCACACTCCCTCAATTCAAGGAAAGAAAGATGGTATTCCCTCATGTCCTTTACCATCATTTGCAGGTATACCAAACCAGAGCTAATACATTCTACTAACATCACTTTCTGACAAAAAAAAAAAACAACTCATTAATGGTTTCCCACCATGGTCTGTTATTACACCTCTAGCTTCAGTTGAAGGCAGATGAAAGTGCTACTGGCATCTTCAGCTACAGTTTAACTATTCTGGACAGAGAATGTGCATGTATGCTTTCATGTTTGTTATAGCTAATGATGCTATCCCGACAATGCACATTAAACTGGGCATTTACTGGAGATTAAAAAGATGGATTAAAAAAGATTGGACATCAAAGCAAATAAGCCCACAAGGACATATAGAGTAAAAGATTTGAGGGAATTTCAGATCTTATTTTAGTTACATAAATTACTTTTAAATCAAAGTTCTATAAAATCTGAATGTACAACATATGAATAGACCAGTTAATGCTCAATTAAAATAAACAGAACACCCCAATATTAAATTCAGGCTCTTCTCTGAGTCCCACACAACCAAGGGGAAATCCCTCTGAGTTTTGCAAAGTCTTATGAACTGTTTGATGTTATTGTCTCCGGTTGACATCTCCGATCAAGTCTGTCTGGCACAGGGATGCGGCCATAAATAGGCAAGAATCAACTCAAGTAAGAGCTAGTACAGTGTCATGTATGAAAAACAGATTTAAAGAGATTTTATCATAATTGCTGTGGTTTGTATTTCTGAAATAAATCACTATGCTGTTTTATTTCAAGTAGTGTGCCTCAGGGTAGGAAAAAAAAGAATAAAAACAGATTAGTCTGCAATATCTCCCTTTTGAAAGGCCCATATACAATCAAGGCTGGAATATGACCTGGCAATATAAGTTATTATTCAAAATAATGAAGTTAAGCAATTTTGCTTCCAGTATACAATTAATACAGAAGTTTGTATTATCCCTACAGTTCTCAGTAAATGCCTTTATTTAATAAAAAGATGTCTGTTCATTAGCCATTTTTTTTCAAACTGAACTTTTAATTACTCAAACGCAAACCTTAGAAGAATGAAATATGCGAAGCCACACTTCGTTACACAGTAATACCACATCGTGACCAAAGAGATCCCAGTCCTCCAAACGTGGCTGACTTCGACAACGCAATTCCAAGCCAAACAGAGACCCAAATCAGCTGGGGATCAGGCAGGTGCACCAGTCCTTTACGGTAACATGTGACATACCCCGACACACATTCCCCTGCTGCCACGCATGAGCATCAAGACAGGGCTGGTGTCTCACCTCCGCCAGTGGCTCCCGGAACACAGTTGGCCACGGCGCTACACCGGTCACAATGCCCAGTCACGGCCACAATGCTCAGCTATGGCCACCGCCTACACAGGAGACATGCCGACACGTGCGGAAAAGCTGTGTCTGGGTGGGAGCTCCGTTCCCTGCAGGGCACGCACCTAGCAAGGGCTTGCTAGCAGAAACGTGCAGACTCACATCCCACCTCCCCAGTACCTGCCTGTGCCACGGGGAGAGCGAGGGATGAGACGGCCGTGAGGCAACGGGAACAGCGTGACGGTGTGGAAAGGCCTGGTTTAGGTTTCAACACCCTGTGTTCACGAATGGTCCCTTCACACCAAGCTGGAGCTGTGACCGAAGTGGTGAGATGCAAAGGGCGCTCCTGAGCAACAGGCAGTCTCTGTGATGTGCGCACACCACCTGGGAGGAGTCAAGGCGAGTGCTAAAGGTGACTGCACTTAGTAATTGTACAGATGTTCATGACTACCTACCAGTTAATGATTGACCTCCAGCTAAGGTCAAGCAGCTGTTTGCAAATTCTCATTCTTAAATCACAGATAAATAAATTCTAGCAACAAAAACATAAGGGTGGGCACTGACGATGCACAACTGCTTAGGGGCTGCACTGAAGCCACAGTCTAATCATAAATGTGCTTAAACTATGGTGATGTTTCTTGAGCAGGTTCAAAGACGAGTTCTGTGGCACACAGCCGCTGTAGGGATCCTTACACAACTTTTCTTCTGGAGAAACGAAGGCAAACAGGGTATTGCTCTCTAAGAAGAGGTTGGCGTATCGATCTTCAGATACATTTTCCACCCTTTAGAGTTCCTGTCACCGCCCAACATAAAGCACATGAAGCAGAAAGAAGCTGGGTAGCGCCAAACATAGAGAAGACTTGTCAAAATAAACTCAGAGGTGCGAACCATGCAATGCTGTTTGAGCTTTAGTACAACAGAGTTCAGATCCCAGAGAAATGCAGCTAATTCTACAAATTGGAGTCCTTAAAGACAGAGCAGACCATGACTCCTTCTTCTTTCTAAACCAGATTGCTAATGCCTCACACAGTTAGAAAATACCATTAATGCTCAGTCTGAAAACTTCAAGGTAACGATTGCCTCTCTTAGTTTTGCAAGCTAAAGTTATGTGCAAACACATTCAGCCTTTCTAAGGCAAGCACAGAATCTCTTAAAATTAAGAGCAAGGTAAGTGCACATTAGTGCCCCCCCACCCCGCAAAAAAATTTATACAGAAAAGGGAAAAAGTGAGAGTGCTAATTAGCAATGGAATAATGACCTACTGGATTGCTATTGGGAAGATGAAAGTAATTGATCAGTTCAGCTGCTAACAGAAGACAATAGTCCCAATTTGAGCTGCAGCATGAAGAACCAGTACCTGTGAAGAGTTGTCTGAAATGCTCCTTTTTTTACACTGATGTTTTGGATGCCAGCTCTTCAAGAACCAATACCACGAACCAGTAACTCAGAAGAGTGGTTTGAAAGTCAAAGCTTTTACACTGAAGCTTTGCATACTAGCTCTTAGTCAATTCGAGCACAACAGGAGGGCTTGTGCTCACTTAATAATAACCTAGTTAGCCGAGGTAAGGAGACATTAATGAGGACAACACTGCTTTCATTGCAGGCTATATAGGCTGCACATGACTCAAAGTATTCATTCACTACTCAAAACCTCAGGTTTTGCTCATCTGCTACAAACAGATAGTCAAATAAGGTAGACAATGCTAGGTGGGGTCTGTCTGTCTGCAGAAACATTTCAGGCTCCAGTGTAAGTGTATACAAAGTACATGACAAAAGTAATATATAGGTACACACCAACACACAACAAGAATTGTTATGCTCTCTAGCACTACTGTAACCGAAAGGAGCAGAAGCAATCTTGTAAACCCTAAATAAAGGCATGGGACAGCCTTACAAAACATCCAGCCTAGTTAAGTACTGGTATGTTTCTTGGCTCTTTTGCATGAGAAGACTACAGTATGCTAAATCTGCTCTTTAACATATGCAAACAATTAAAATGTTGCTCCACAGCTCAAAATTAGTCGCCTGTGTTCTACATAATTCCAGGCAGAGCGCTTGGGACTCAGAATAGATGACAGTTTACAGTGCTCCAAGACTTAATTAACATTTTGAGCTAACAAGTAGGACGCTTCTCCGACTGTTGGAGTTTCCTTTTACAAACACTGAGGCATAAGTTTGAATAAAGCATCCTTCAGAGTACATTTCAGATGTGAAACAACACATGAACCATCTTAACCTAAATATTTATAGCTACAAACTATTTGTTCTTTAAGTCCCAGCTTTGAAACTTGACGTTTGAATTAATAAATAAATAAAAAATGAACTTCATAATGAACATTTTAACAGGTATTCCTACGTAAATGAAACAAAAACGATTTACTATTTATATTTCTATTTAAGAGGTTCTGCTGAATTAGTACGACTTATTTTATTGAAGAGGTCTGAAAGTTTTGGTAAGCTTTTTGCAAAATTAGTTTAATTTTTGGTAAAAAATATCAGTAAAGCTTCAGCTAACTTCACTGCTTTATCTAATTACAACAGAATTTTAAAAGGTATCAAAGTTACACAGGCATTTGTGTTTTCATTCGGGGTATTTTTAGTATCTCATAGTTGAATTCCATTATCTGCACACCCAGCAACCATATTTTCTGTATTCTTCTGCCTTGACATGACTGAAGTAGTCCCAGCAGCACCACATCTCTGTAAGAGATGACCACCACATATTTCAGCAGAAGTACAACAACCTGAGAAAAAGCGATCCTGAAAGAGAGCGATCCTTACTCATCCACAGTCCTGGATGAGTCCAACTATTTCTTGTATGAAGATTGCAAAGCCCTGAAGCAAAGTAAGGTTTCAACTCAGATTTCTATTGCTACTCAGAAATATGTAGCAATATCATTTGCTAATAATTCCGTGTCCTACTGTAGTGATCTATGAATAGCTGGCAAAGGCTTTACAGTATAAACAAAACCCAGTAACATAAAATGTACAAGTATCATTATTTAATAAGATGACCTGTTACATCATCATGTTTGTATTAAAAACAAAACCAGAAGCTGTGGACACCCATGAAAGGGTTTTCTGTTTCCTAGCCAAAAACCTCTTCATAATACTTCTTTGTTTCCGTGTTGAACAGAGTGACTGAACTTCATGGGTGTCTCTCTGCCCTTCCAGGATCTTCCACTACCACTCTGAATGCAAAGTTGACTGGGGAATAAAGGGCAAAAGTACCAGTCCCTCAAAGGTTTCTGTGTGTGCCTGTCCTCATGTACCACAATGTACCTTACACAATTAACCATACTGACTTTCACGTGAGTTAAAACCAAGGAGAGACAATAGCCCTGGCAGAACCTGGGTGCCCAAGTTTGACCTAAAGGCATGCTCCTCAATGCAAGGTAAGTCACGCTCCATTTTCTTTCCAGACTACTCAGCCAGAGCACAAACAACACCCTCAGAGCCACAGAAGTACCATTTTACCTCTGCAGAGCTGGGTGGACTCTGTAGGAGACCCCCACACCCCACAAATCAGAACCAACCCCTCTTCTGTCTGAACAGACTCACACAAAATATACCACAAAGCAGAGAAGGTCGTTAGGAGTACCCACGGGTGTAGATCTGCTGGTTATGCTTTGTACTATGAAGAAGATGAGGTGCAGTCATCCTTAACTTCAGTCATGAGCCAGAAAGACTACACTGCATGGAAACCCCTCCAACAGCCGCAAATATAAATTTCTAAGTCTCTTCTAATATGGGAAGCAGACACCCTGGGGGAAAAAAGCTTCCCTAGTGAATCACTGAATAGGATTATTTATTGCCTTAGTGACGATTTTTTAGGATTATTCAGCAAAAAATATTCAAACAAACCAGTACACCAGCCCTCTCGAATCTGTGAGCGATTAGAACAAGTAAGGTCTCACTGAAGCCTAAAGTCTGTGACACACTTGACCCATCTCTTACTCGAATTCTGAATGCCAGAACTAACACTGAAGTAACTTTAAATAATAAAGTGATCCAAAAAAAACTTAGCTCCAATAACAAAACACTGACAACAAAGTTCAGCGTTCTTACCTGAGGTTGTTTTGGTTCTTTCACAGAAGTTTAAAAACATCACTGTCTTTCTATTGCCAAATACTGGCAGATAAAGTGCATACCACTGAACCCGCACGCCTCTACAGAGGAGGAAGCACCAACAAGCTACATAGCACAAACTGACGTGCTATAAACCTGGGCATGGTCTCATACAAAGATTACATCGCTCTCAGGCAAAAACACCTGATGCATGACACATCAAAAACAAGACAGAACTCTAATTAGGTACAAAGGAAAAGAACATCTGCAGAACCTTTCAATGTACAAATCCACAGAATCCTACAATCTTTCTACTTAATTCAATCATCCTCTGAAGATTTCTGTATAAAGCCATACTAGAAAGCACATAAAATTCTAAATTCCCTTTTAAAACCCTACACATTTACAGCTTGGATTAGGGAAGGTACATAAACATGAAAATTCTCATATTGACACCCCCCCAGATGTCTTCATTAATCTTCTATTTGGAGATTGGCAGTAGTGGTGGCTGCATGGGATTTTTAAGTTATCCAAACAAGAAGCTGGCTGCCCCCACATTTCTCTGGGTCTGGAACGCTTAGGATAGTTTAACAACAACTGAGTTTGCTGGAGAGAGAAAAAAAAAAAGGCAAACAATGAAAACCCATTTCCCAAATGTTGTAAACCAACAGATTGCAAACCATGCTCCAAATCACTTAGAGACCAGCAAAAACTTTTAGTGAGCTAAAGAAAAATAAAACCATTTGACATGCAGCCTGTGACCCTACTTGTCGCCTTAAAAGTCAGCAGTAATTAGCACACCACAGTTTGAGACACGCAGTTAATCCTATTCATTACCTAAAAAAACCCAAACCACCAACTTGAGACCTGAGGAAAAAACAGCAGTTTGTAATGAAGCCAAGAGGACCACTCTCGCGGTCCGTGTGGCTAATGGCAGGAGACTTCATGAGTTACGGGACTGTTACTCCAGCACTGGGAAAACAGTCAGCAGCAGCAGCGAAGCCGCAGGGGCCAGAGCCTAGCGCAGGGCCCCAGCCCCAGCCCGGGGCAGGTGCCCCCACCAGCTCAGCACCCTCAGCACCACCCTGCTCCCCCAGCTGCCAGGGCTAGCTAGGCTGAGACCCGAGGAGTGATAGGCACACCCCTGCTACAATTAGGCTGTCATTTAGCTGGCATTCAGCTGACTCACACGGGTACCCCGGCCAAGAACTTCTCGTGAAAACAAACTCGGCAGGAGAAATAAGCAAATGACTTTCCCAGATAGAGAGGGACGGGAAGTTCTGTGCACACAGCGGCCCAGGAGAATCCAGCCCGTCCACTCCCCTGCAGATACAGCTCTGCCCAAGGCCTTTGCTACGGTACAGTTGCTGGCAGAGAAAGTCCCAGCAGGTGCACAAAGCGAGACCCGGACCGTGATGCAGGCTGGGCACCCGGTGTGGGCAGCAGCTGCTGCAGCCAAGCACATTGCCTTCTCTTGACTGGATTACAGGAGGGCTGACAGAAACCTCACACGCGGTTTTCTCAAGAGCTAAAGAAGCTGAAAGGTCTCTACCTGTTAATTCCACATCTCTACCATGTCCCCACTGCTGTTTGCACACCCCTCAGTTCATAGTGCAACCCTGCAAGTGGCCATACCAGCAAACTGCACCACTGAAAGAGCTAGCCGAGAAACAGCTCTCCTCCACACCAACTTCTTTTGTTCCTGCAATTATTCTTCACTCAGATCAGCTCAGTGATCTGATATTATCACAAAGCCTCACCAACAGTTGTGCAACCACAGCCAAAAAAGTGGCAAACTGCCATAACAGCTGTAGTATTTTATGTCAGCTCTAGTGCTGAAGGCAACATCCCATTACTGCTCATCAAACTATAAACTTAAATGCTAGCAGTTTCCTCCAGTTCAAATGACATTGCCATGTTTTGGGAGATGTAAACAAGATTTAACAATTGATTTTGTAAATTACAGCAATATTTCTATTGCTGAATGGTATTCAATTTTTCAACTATTTGTGTAATCAAACCATCTGTGTATTTGCATCCATTATATTTAATATAATTGTGATCATGTTCTGAACCTCCATCAAAGGACACTAAGTTAGGCCTTCTAAATTATAGTTTCAAGTGCAGGAAACCTGCAACTCAGTAATTCTGTACAGTAACAAAATCAGTCAAGTGGAACCAAAGTCCGGATCCCCAGGCTGAGTTTTATTATGAACAGTGAAGTGGTCACCACTAAGAGAGGACAGAAATCTTCTTATTAACACTGGGATGTGATCTCCAGACACACACTTCTTACATAGCACTGGTTGAACGTGGGGGATCAGCATTTCAGCCTCTGTGCTTACAATAAAGATATTCCTCAGCCCCAAAGAGACACTTTAAACAGTGTATCACTACCAATTCTGTCTACAGAATTTCAAGTACTGCAGTAACAGAGAGGACATCAAAAACAAAGGGTGCCAAACACAGGGGGGCTGGATGGATGGTATGCAGTCAGACAACACATGAATATTGAAGACAGAACTAACAATAAAAATGAGCAGTTAATAAATGGCAATCATCCAGCACTTGCTTTACTTGACAGAACTGCCCTGTCTGTGCACGCACACAGCACCACGCAGTCAGTTTTACAAATAACTTCCTTCTTGACTATGATATAGATCATAGCCATGTCACACTGAAAAAAAACTAACGCTAGCTTACCATTACCTTTAATTGTAAAAAATCTCATGTTTCAAAATTAAAAAAAAGTGCATGTCTGGACAACGGGGAAAACACAGAAGGCATACGCAACATCTTCAACTTCCCCCTACTTTGCTGATCACAAATAAAACAGTTTTACAGCAAGGAGGAGATAACAGTAAAAATGGTAGACATTGTACCTTGCAACAGGATGATATAGTTTTTTAGTTCACAACTGAAGAATGAAGAAGGAAGATAAAAGATAGGGTTTCCAGCTCCCTGTAGGAGGACTTGAAGTTTCTTTCCCCAAAGAAGGAGTAAAAGCTCTTTCTGAACTGTACAAACGTGAAGAATAAGAGAAGATGCATGACCTCATAACCACAGCAGGAATCTGCGATGACACATCGGACACTTCATCTATTTAGGGAAAATAAAATTCAGAGTATCAGTGGCGCAGGCCCACAACAAGCAAGTATAGTACAAGAGGGATTCAAACACAAATGACACCTAGAGGATGATGAATGGCCTGGTCTGTAACTTAGACCAGATGGCAGGGAAGGTACGAGGAGCCCTCTTCCCAATCCCTGCCTAGCACTGTCAGCGATCCCTGTGGGTCCCTTCCAACTCAGGATATTTCAATGACTCTACAATTTAGAGCAGCATTTCATTGCATTTAACTCACGCTGACTCTGCTACTCAGTTCTAAGCTATCGGGGGCTTTGAATATTACAACATCTACCAAATTGCCCATCTCTATGCTTCTAAGTGCACATTTCATTTGCCCTGATCTGTGAAGTTTGCACTTTAGCTTCTGCCGTATATAAATTTCAACTACAGCACCATGCAACCACCAGCAGTAACCAAAGGCTCACATTGCAGCAACAACCAGTACACATTCTGCAAGAAGAGAAACGCCCTGAGTAACACTTAGCCCGACACCATGTCCTGCAGGATGCTGAAAACTGCACAGAAACTGCACCGGCTCTCATCTCCCCTCAAAACCCAGCAGAAGAGTTGGGGGAAGAAGGGGAGGCTGCCCCTAATGAGCAGGTGCCCCTGGCCTAAGGAAAGGCTGTTGCCAGCTTCTGTCCTGTAGCCTCTGAGAATGCCAAGGCACTTGACATGCCTTGGTTACAGGGACTGTAAACACACAGAGCACACGCCGTATACATGAAGCTGCAAGAATCAACAAGCGCTTTCTCAACAATATATGGACCACATTATGCAAGCTGCAAAGAAAGTATTTTTACAGTTTCCATCCCATTCTGCTGGCGTCAAAGAACAAAAATATCCTTAGCTACCTCCAGGCTTGGTAGGAAAAAATAAAGAAAGATAATCGATACCGCTCCATAAACATACAAACACTTTACAGCAAAACGTGTAAGCATATGCTTATTCTTAAATGCTGTGGTTTGGTTCTCCCGATACCAGGAAGACCTGACTACATAATTAAGATTACGAACAGTTGGTGCCCTAAACTAGCACCAACTGAAGTCAGTGAAAGAAACACCCCACTGTTTTTAACAGCTTAAGGATCAATTCCTAAACTTAGAACATGATTTTCCACTCCATGCTTTATCTAACTGGGGGAGGGGAAGAATCCAGGAAAGAGAGATTAAATATGTTGAATAAGAAGAGGGGAAAGGAACGTTTTTGTATGCACACTTCATTTTTTCCAAGATATATTAATTATCTTCTGATAACTGAATTTTAGAAACAAAATAGATTTGAATATTTGTGCTCAATTTTTTCATCACCAATTCTGAGATAGCTACAAGGCAAAGGAGTACATTAAGAATGGGAGAAACTATCTCAGTGGAGGAAGAGAAGTTAAAAGCTATTTATTTTCTTTTAAAGTGCTGGAAGAGTCAGAGTAGCAACTGTACCAGGCATTCATCAGACCGTGTATTCTCTGCTTTGAAGATCAAAGAATTTTGAGAGACCATTTAACGAACTTTATTACAAAGCACCTCTATCATAACCATGGGACAAACAACATATAAATTTACACTGGGACTTAGAAAACGTGGGTTCTACCATTTACATTCGCTAACTCCCAAACTGCCAATGCTCATTACCTAAGGTTCAACTTGAGAAGAGTTTCTGTATTTTCTCTTTTGATCCAAGCCCTCCTCTACCTTACATCACCCAAATGCCGGCTCAAAACATTTACATAAATACATAATTCTCTATCAAACCAGAAGAACTGTTCCCTCACCTCAAGCGGTATCCTTTCAGGAGCAACATGAAACAAGTATATTTACATTTCCTCTGGGAGAGCCAACACAGCACAGCACAGAGTTTTCCTAAAGCAACAGCATGTACCAACCAGTAGCTCAGTCTTAAAGCAGCAGCACCGAAGAGGAGGGAAAAACACACGATCACCTAGGCAGGGTACTGGAAGCACTGCCATCAGAGGAAAGCCAGCCTCACGGTGCTAAAAGGTAAGTTTACCATTTAAACAGCTCTCTGCCGCCGGGCTGCCAGCATCTCGGGGAGGTCTCGGTCCGCCCGCACACGCCGAGGGCTCCCTCCGCGGCTGCCGGCAGGGCTCAAGGCACGCGAGCAGCCCCGTCCATCGCGGCGCAGCCCGGCCCCGGCCGAGCGGTGCCCGCCGCACCCGCACCGAGCCCGGCGGGGCCCCGCCGGCTGGGACCCGCGCCCCGCTAACGGGGGGCGCTCGCTGCGGGCCGGGGCCCGCTTCGGCACCGCGGCCGGGCTCGGCGGTGCCACAGAGACACAGCCGGGGCTGCAGCAGTTTCAGCAAATGAAAACGAAAGGAGAGGGACGATGTAAATAAATAAATAAATTAATAAAAAGCAGGCGCCCCAGTGCGCCGCGGGGGTCGGGGCGAGCAAGGGAGGAAGGGAAGGGGAAGGGGAAGGCGCCCGCCTCCCGCGGCCAGCCCCAGCCCGGCCGCCCCAGAGCCCCCCGGGCCGCCGCGCAGCGCCCTCACCTCCTGCTCCGGTGCGCGGCGGCGGGTGGCGGGCACGGCAACGGCACCGGCAACGGGTACCGGCATAGGCCCCGGCCCCGGCCCCGGCCCCGCCCGCGGGCCGGCTCCTCCCGCCCGCTCCGCCGCCGGGGGCCGGGGAGGCACGGAGGGGCCGCCTGCTGCTCGCCCGGCGACCCGAGGGCGGGCGGAGCGCCCTCCCCGGCCCCCCTCGAGCCCTGGCTGCAGGAGGGGCCGTGGGGCGGTGTGGGGAGGTGTGGGGCGGTGTGGGGTGGTCTGGGGCAGCGGCTATGCGGGGCCCGGCAGGGCTGCGTGGCACCTCCATGCCGGAGGGCTGAGGTGAGGGGTGAGGGAAGGGGGTGTCTTGCTGCAGGCACAACGCTTCTGCAGGCCGGCCTGCCGTCTCGGGCCAAGCCTCTCAGCCTGGGATGAAAGGCTGGTGGGTTCACCAGCGCTCGCGGTCCTGCCATCGTTCTCTGGCCACTTGCCTGTCCTGGAGTTCTGCCTCGCACCCAACACTGCTTTAGGGCAGGCCACCAGGGAGCCTGTACACCCCGGGTGAGACCACGTGAGAAAAGTCCCTGGAAAGTCATCCTACGGGGTGACAGAAGTCCTGGTTGTTAATCCCCATAGCATCACGTACTTGCCTCATTCGTGTTTTGCAGGCCTGACAGCGGCATAAGTGAGGAGGATGGTCAGGAAGGCTGTAAATGTGTAGATCGTGTTTAATCAGTGTAGATGAAAGAATGAGAAAAGGAAGCTGGGAGAATGAACACACAAACAACGGGGTATTGGGATGACCATGGCCTTAACACTGCTGCTTTCAGGGAAGCATCTCTGGTGGCTGGCTTTCCTGCTTACCGGTCACGGATGGTGACAAAGCCTTAGCATCTGCTTAGGACCTTTCCATTCCTGGTAGAGTAGACTACTCCCAAGCTACACAAGCTGAATGCGTAATAGCTGTGCATTTATAGCTGTAATTACTGATATCGGATAGGCTGACTCATGCGCATTGAATTCCAACTGCAGAAGGAACTATTGTATGTATGCACATTGAAGAAAAAAATCACAGCATTTCAAGGTGCTACTTCCATTTTGCTCATGATTCTTACTCCACTCTGGTTTTTATCTGCTACGGTATTTATAACGAATGATAACAGAACAATTACCTTGTATGTTTATTCAAACCAACATCCAATAGTCACACCATTTCAATGACAATGGCTTCTCCAAGAGCAGCAAGAGAGGTTTCTGGTAGTCTCATTCCCTGATGCTTCATTTTCTACTTTTCACACAAGTAGCACGGTGGCTCATAGACACCGCAGTCAGATGTGCCATCTGGCTCAGCTCTGCGCTTTCGGAGTGAATGACACTTTCTTAATGTATGCAAAATCTGCAGCACTTGACTAGCTTGTGGTGATATGAGTGTTTGGAAGATTAAGGGTGAATAATCTAATACAGTCAGGGCCTCTCAAAATTTCCGTCTGGTCTTTAAGGTGGACTGCATACAGCAGCGACACTGGTTACATGTGGAGAACAGGAAACAACAAGACCCAAGCCCAAGAAAAAAAGCAGACAGAACTCCTAACTCCTCTTCATGCAAGAAGGCATCCTAACGTAGGAGGGACTTTCTTCCTTCTTACTGCTTGGGGCTGAACCAAAGAGGTACCTGAATGTTTTTCTCCGTCCTTGTGTATACCCAGTCACGGTGTTATATTAAGTAAGAAGACCATCAGTGAATGACAAGTTACGAATCTCAATGACCATGTTCTTCTCCTCACACTGCCAGGGTAGTGGCTAAGTGCCCTGGGGTCTGAGTGTAGTATTCTGCACAGGTATATGAAAATCAGCCTGGTATGGGTTGCCACCAGCTGTGGTAGTAGAGAGCTCCTTATGATCCAATGGTCTTCAGTTCTAATTTCAGCATAGTGCCCTGCACCAAATTCTGTGCTTACATTATATGCATCATTATGCTGCTTACCTTATGTGAGCTAGCTAGGTGACTGCAGAAAATCTGCAACCATACGTGGTAGTCCAGAACATTTTTCTTATTCATACAATCACTCTCGGATGGGATTGATGGTGATACTTATGTAGAGGACTTATGGCTTTGAAATATTAAAGACAGTCACAGTTTATTTATTTCTTCCACAAAATACCTGAGATGAGAGAAATACCATTATTTGGTTTTGTAAATGGATGACTGAAGACATGTATTGACAACATGCTAAAGTCACTTTTAAGATTCATAGTTCTAGATCAAAAGTACTGTGGCAGAGTGATGATCTAGCATAAACTCACATTGATGGCTCAGACTCCTTCAGACAAGCACCATGCACAGATATTGTTTTAGGCCCACGTTAGTAACTTCATTTATAAGTTCCTTTTGGCATTCCATACCCAGTAACCATAGACTAATTCTTGAAGAAAAGTCACAGAGAGGAAGATTTTGCTCTCCTCAACATTCAGAAAAAAGAAACTAAGAAAGGATGCCTAGAAATCTGAGAATGTAATAATGGGGAGCTTGGGCCCTTCTGAGAAGCAATGGGTAACAAAATCTTTTGCACCAAAAGTTTTCCTCTTGATTGTGATCTATATGGGGATTAAAACTCAAAGTGCTTCAAGACTGACAATTCCATATGTTAATTTGGAAAAGCTTTTTTTTTTTTTTTTCCTTCTCCTAGAAATGTTTAGAACTACAAAGACATCTATTTCTTCTCTTTATTAAAATAAGCAATTTTCTTCCCTCTACCATGTTTCTCTCCTGCTATGTCTTTGAAGATTCTGCAAAGGTTACATTTAAAGAAAACAACACTGTTTTCCAGTTGTACTGATCTGATCAGTTTATGAAAATAATTGCAAGGACTATATATTAAAATAACACTAAGCATGCTCATTAAGTATGCACTTTCCAGGAAATTGAAATTTATCAATCTCTTTTATTTGTCTAAGCATTCAAAGGTGTTTCCTCCATTCTGTCCAGTAACTTCAGATATCAATAACTTCTTACATACTTATACGCTGCCAAGGAGATGTGAGCTCTGGCATATCAGGGTGTCAGCATTAAGCCTGAATTTTTGTTCACTGGAAACATCTGGAGAGAAGGCCTTATAAGAGGCCTCTGAATACTTTTACAAAATCAGACCTTGTTTAGTAGGAATTACCTAGTTTGCTTATGACTTGCCTTCAGAAGAGCAGAAATCTTTGGTAGCTAAGAACTAATTGCTTGTTTTCCTAATTGTTTTGATGCTAAAGGAACATCTGAGATAACTGAGCAGAACTAAGCACTCAGCTGTGCTCTAGAAATGAGAGTTCCCCGTACAGGTATTTACGTGAGCCACTGTAATTCAGACAGCATCTGTCTACAGGTTGGCAAATCAGTCATCTTGATGTCTTCCTTAGAAGAAACCATTGATATTTGTACCATTGAAATTATTATTCTGAATAGAACAAGCACACTTTTATGGATCTAATGCTATAGGAAACTGACTCCTGCTTGAGTCACTTTCTGCAATCCAGACAAGTTTACAAATAAATTCATTTTTTGGGGGGATTCTTCATCTAAGACTCTCTCCTCTTAGCCATCTATGTATCCTTACCTTTGTCCTTGTTAGTGAGCCATTCTGCTACAAGCTGGGTTTCTTTGGTCTAACTATGAGGCTGCAGACCACGTGTATATGGTGTTGACAACATGTAGACAGGACTTCCAGTCTAAGTGTTGGCCATTGTTTACTACTTTTTGAAGACAATCATATACTCTAGGCCAAGTCCATAGGGGAAAATGTGTATAAGAGAAAAGAGGTTGTAAGAACTTTCAAAAAAGTGAAAGGGGGAGAAGCATCTGGGTGATTTAAAATGCAAGCACTGCCAAACAGAAAAAATTCAAAGTCCTAGCATTCATTGATTAAATATCATTTTGCCACATGTGCACTTGAAAACAGAGCTCTCCTAGCTGTCAAAAACCAGGTGACATTGATTCTGTTTCCCAAGTTCAGAAAATGTGTCGCAAGTGGTTGAATCCCTAGGAAGAAGAGTCATGGAGAAAATCCAAAACAGTATTTTCTTTTTATGTGGATTTTACTGTTCAGGGAATATAGATGCAAACTGAATAAAATCTTCAGTGGAGGGGAATAAATTAATAAAATACTAGAGTAAATGTCTGAGCTTTTTTATTCACTAGTCTTCTAGTTTCATGCTTTTTAAAATAACACTGAAATTAATGAAAAGATGTGATTTTTGGTGAAAGGATTATTTGAATTCAACCTTTTAAAGATCCTGCAGATTCAAACTGAGATTGCATTAATAAAGATTTCACATGTTCACTAATAACACATTCATTAATTTACAGTAGTCTATGTTATGGGTTATAAAAATCCTACTTCATGTGTGAAGCAACCTGAAAAATGAAAAATTAATTTGAACACAAACTATTATAAGTTTGCACCTTTATATTCTAACAAAACAGGAGTTACACAGAACAAATGAAAATGCAGGTACTAGCCTGTACCATGCACCATGCTGACTCCTACTGTTCTCTGTGGCTTTCTCCTTTATAGACCTATATCTTCTCTTTGAGATACAGAACCTAAGTATACTCTGGTGTGAGTGCATGCCTCAGGTGTCTCTGATGGCAGAGTATAAATCTCTGTTTATTCTGACTGGTTGAAAAAGATCGTCTGCCAGGGAAAGCTAATGCTCATGTGCCATCTTCCACATTGAGAGATGCCTGCTCTCATGCTTGGGATTCTGCTCTCTGTGATAATGAACTATTTGTTCTTACATTTTTCAATGCAGTTTTATGCTTTTTGCTTTAAAGGGTATCTCAGCTTTAGAGAAAAATATGTTCAGAATTGGTGTCAAGGACTTCAACCATGAAGTGCAGTGCATTTTCTATGTTTCTGGTGCTATTTAGCTGATAAACTCTTGATCTTGAGGTGCTATGCACATGGGTGTAGAGCTGTGCTCACGTGTATCGGTGGGGAGGAGAAAATTCAGTTTCTAAGTATTTTCAGAAGTGCCTTATTCATGTGTCGGGGTGATATCTTTATGTTTCAAAACAAGAAACTGCATCTGGATGTGCATGTGCAAACAGTTACATTCAAGTTTTACGTGAACACACTTCAGAAATCCTTTGAAAGTGTGCATCATGAGTAGCTAGTAGCAGGTCAAGAAATCATGGCTTAGAACTAAATAGGAGCTCTGAACTCTGAGGCGCCTTCTGTACCGGATGGAGGTAAAAATCTAGCCCATGCATTTTTTCTATTCACATTCTTTTATAATTTGTAATTGCACAGGAACAGAGTTCCAACATATTTTTCTTTCTATTATACTATCATACAATCATATGGAAAAGCAAATGCTGGTAAATACTTTTCTTCTGCTGAGGCTAGCTCCTATGACTTATATGACACAGTACAGTGCTATGCAAATATACTAAAGCAAACTCTGGCACCAGATATGATAGAGTCACATTAGCAACTTTATTAGCCCAGACAAAGGGCCATACTAACATACTTACACAGCTAGGGTTACAAGAGCAATGTCTTCCAGCACTGTCTCCAAATGGTGATAATCAGGCAGACCGTGGTTTTGTAACACTGCACAAAGTGCTGCATTAGTCTATGTGTGAGCAATCAAGCAAATGTTCTGTATACTTAACAAGCTGCTTCTAAACCTGACATGAGTAAGCAAGCAATACCGTGAATTTTCTATTAGTGGAAAATGCTAAAAAAAGTATTAGTAATTGTCTCCAGTCACACACAGACAGAGAGACAGAAACACACACACACAAGAACAAAATAATAAGCATAACAGAGAACAAACAAAAGCAGGAACACACAAAACAAGCTTGTAAGATGTTCAGTGTTCCTTCTTCTCATCCACCCTCAAAATCCAACATATTCAGGAGAATTTCTGCCAGACTGTCTGAATCTTCTTGTGACTCCACTCAGTGAAATAGGGTACATGGAATACTTTTAATTGCAGAGAAACATATCTGTCATGATCCTTCAAAGGTTTTTACAAGGACTGTGTTCCTCAGATAACTCTCTGCACTTGGATCTTGATGTCTGAACAGAACATGGTCAAAGATAACGAGACACTGTGCTGAAGAAAAGATGTCTTTGAGTAGAGGTCATCAATGAGCTGTTGATTATTCATCCATGTTCCTGAGTTCCTGAGTTGCACGTATTACATAACTGCTAACATTTCACATACTTCTGGCTGGGATATCTCCTGAAAACACTGCTATATAAGATTATGCTAAGATAAAAATGTATCTTTAATCGACTACTTTTACAGTAGATAATGGCGTCATTTCTGCCTCAACATCTGTGCTGAGCTTCTCTGTGTTATTTATCACTGTATATCAGTATTCAGGTATGACTTAGGTCCGACGTTGACACCAAAACCAAGTAGTTGTTTTATGATTGCATGGAGATGTGGAGAAAGTTTCCAACCTGGTTTCCCTTCTTGGGTGTTTATTACAGTCATGACTTCATTTCTTCTCTTTGCTACCTAGTATTGAAGAGGTATTTTTACAAGTAGATGACTTTGAAGAGTGGTTTTCTTCTTTCCTGAAGAAACAGGAAAGCTTTATAGGGAATAGGTCTGCATGTCTGTAAGAGCTGACACCTTTGACCTAAAAACACCTGGGTCTTAAGGAACCAGCATCTCTTACGTTTGTTGCAGAGTAAGGAGAGAAAAAACATAATAGGCTCATATTCTTGTTAGTGCATGTGCTTTCCAATTTTCATTGGGTTTTTCTTTATGCATTCAAAGAAAAGCTGTGCATTTTATGTGTGTTACTTGATTAGGAGTAAATAGAAACTAGGGCAGTAAGAGACAGTCATTTAAAATAAATCTGTAACAGAACAGAAAGTGTGTTTCTTTCACCTATATGTATGCATGAGGTGTCTAGCTTTCTTAAGCTACACAGAACTAAAATAAGAGCTCTCTTACTTACAGTTGGCTTGGTTATAGTAAGTAACTTTTTTTTTTTTTTTTGGTAAGTTTTTCACCTTTCTACTCATTATTTCCTGTTAACTAAACATACAGCCTCAGCCCCCTGAGAGTTGAGGTACCCATGATACCACAGGGCAAGGTTATTTTGCCCCAGAAATTCTTTCCTAACAAAGTGGCTGGTAGCAATGAAAAGAACATTTTCTGCTTCATTCTAATGTATGATTAGCAAACTTTTCTGTACAGTTGACTTCTGGTCTGTTTATACAGCCCCGCAAACTTGGTGTGGGCTTCTCATGGAGATAAGATGAATCCCTATGCATGGGTTTGCAGGAATGTTTCAAACTGTTTATAGCTGTCCCTGAGGAATACAGTTGTCATTATGATCAAATACTTGAGACTTATTAATATTAATAATCTTGCACAATCAAGATCCACCAAGACTTTGCTACTGGGCTGGAGACGATTATGTTGCAAAAGCCTAAATTTTCTAGAATTTATGTCTGTGAATGATTTTAAAGATAGCCTTTTCTATTTGGACTGAAGTCAAAAGTGGACAGGAAAGGAGAGAAGTACACTTAAATTCCAGGTGTTATCTCAGCACAGGTCCTGGTTTATCACAGAATCATAGCATCATAGAATGGTTTGGGTTGGAAGGGAAGATCAACTAGTTGATCAACTAGATCAACTAGTTCCAACCCCTCTGCCATAGGCAGGGAAGCCACCCACTATATCATATTGCTCAGGGCCTTATCTAACCTAATCTTGAACACTTCCGGAGTTGGGGTATCCACAACCTCTCTGGGCAACCTGTTCCAGTGCCTCATCACTCTCTGAGTGAAGAATTTCCTTCTAATCTCTAATCTAAATCTCTCCTCTTTTAGTTTAAAACCATTCCTGCTTATCCTGTCATTATCTGATTGAGCAGAGAGTCGCTCTCCGTCTTTTTTATAGGTCCCATTTAAGCACTGAAAGGTCACGACTAGGTCACCCTGGAGCCTTCTCTTCTGTAGGCTGAACTACCCCAGCTCTCTCAGCATTTCTTTATAGGAGAGGTGCTCCAGCCCCTTGATCATCTTTGTGGCCCTCCTCTGAATCACAGAATCACAGAATGGCTGAGGTTGGAAGGGACCTCTAAAGATCATCTAGTCCAACCCCCCTGCCCAGCAGGATCACCTAGAGCACATTGTGCAGGATGACATCCAGGTGGGTTTTGAATATCTCCCGTGAAGAAGACTCCACAACCTCTTTGGGAAACCTGTGCCAGTGCTCTGCCACCCTCAGTAAAGAAGTGCCCCCTCATATTCAGCCAGAACCTCCTGTGCTTCAGTTTGTGCCTGTTGCCTCTCGTCCTGTCACTGGGCACAACTGAAAAGAGACCGGCTCCAACCCCTCGACACCCTCCCCTCAGATATTTATAGACATTAATGAGGTCTCCCCTCAATCTTCTCTTTTCCAGGCTAAATGGGCCCAGTTCTTTCAGCCTGTCCTTGTACAACAGGTGCTCCAGTCCTCTAATCATTTTAGTAGCCCTCCTCTGAACTCGCTCCAGGAGCTTCATGCCCCTCTTGTACTGGGGAGCCCAGAACCGGACACAGTACTCCAGGTGTGGCCTCACCAGGACTGAGTAGAGGGGGAGGATCACCTCCCTTGACCTGCTGGCAACACTCTTCTGAATGCACCCCAGGATACTCTTGGCCTTCTTGGCCACAAGGGCACATTGGTGTCTTATAGTCAGCCTGCTGTCCACCAGGTCTCTCTCTACAGAGCTGCCCTCGTGCAGGCCACCCCCAGCCTGTTCTGGTGCTTGTGGTTATTCCTGCCCAGGTGCAGGACCCTGCACTTACCCTTGTTGAACTTCATGAAGTTCCTCTTCGCCCAACCCTCCAGCTGGTCGAGGTGCCTCTGAATGGCAGCACAGCCCTTTGGGGTATCAGCCACCCCTCCCATCTTTGTGTCGTCAGCAAACTTGCTGGGGGTGCACTCTGTTACATCATCCACGTCACTGATGAACAAGTTGAACAACACTGGAGCTGCTCTAACAGATCAACACACTTCTTGTGCTGGGGGCTCCAGACCTGGACACAGTACTCCAAGTGAGGCCTCACAAGAGCAGAGTAGAGGTGGCCAATTCCCTCCCTTGACCTACCGGCCACTCCTCTGTTGATGCATCCCAGGACACAGTTGGCCTTCTGGGCTGCAAGTGTGCACTGCTGGCTCATGTCCAGCTTTTTGTCCACCAGAACCCCTAAGTCCTTCTCAGCAGGGCTGCTCTCAGTGAGTTCTTCTCTCAGTCTGTGCTCATGTCTGGGATTGCCCTGACTCAGGTGCAGCACCTTGAACTTGGACTTGTTGAACCTCATTAGGGCCTACTTCTCAAGCTTGTCCAGGTCCCTTTGGATGGCATCTCATCCTTCTTTGATATCAACTGCACCACTCAGCTTGCTGTCATCTGTGAATTTGCTGAGGTTGCGCTCGATCCCACTGTGTGTGTCATTGCTAAAGATATTAAACAGTACCGGTCCCAGGAGAGACCCTGAGGGACACCACTTGCCACTGGCTTCCACTTGGACGTAGAGCCATTGACTACCGCTCTCTGGGTGTAGCCTTCAAACCAACTCCCAATCTGGAGACCAGGATGTCATGTGGGACCATGTCAAAGGTCTTGCAGAAGTCCAGGTAGATGTCATCGGTCGGTCTCCCTTTGTCAGCTGATACAGTCACTCCATTGTAGAAAGCCACCAGATTGGTCAGGCATGTTTTAGCTTGGTGAAGCTATGCTGGCTGTCTTGGACCACCTCTTTGTCTTGCGTGTGCCGCAAAATTTCATCCAGGAGATCTTTTCCATGATCTTGCCAAGCACAGAGGTGAGGCTCACTGATCTGTAGTCCCCTGGGTCCTCCTTTCTACTCTCTTTAAAAATGGGAGCGATTTTTCCCTTTTTCCAGTCACCAGGAACTTTGCTTGACTGCCAGAACTTTTCAAATATGATGGAGAGAGTCTTGGCAACTACGTCAGCCAATTACTTCAGGACCCTGGGATGCATGTCATCAGGCCCCATAAACTTGTTTGTTTAATTTCATAAGGTGGTCTCGAACCGTCTCCACTTACAGTGTAAGGGACTTTGCTCCCCCGGCATCCATATATGAGTTCAGGGAAATTAAAGATTTGGGAAGCCTTACTGTCAGTGAAGACTGAGGCAAAGAAGTTTTTGAGTACCTCAGCCTTCTCCATGTCTGTCGTTACCAGTTCACCCTTCTCATACATCAGAGGGGTACACTCTCCAACCACTTGCTTGGATAAACCACAGTGAATACACGACCTGTGTTCAGTGAAATAATATTGAACTTCTCAACATTAGGCATCACTTATGCCTACAGACTCCTGAAGTTTCTCTTTTAAATTAAACTGCTTTTATGAAACAGAAAACAGATTAATCTTTGTGGTTGCTGCAAATGGAAGTCTTTGAAGAAAAACCGCAATCCTACTCACACATGCACAGCCCTGGACACTTAATTTTTATTAGAAATACTTCCAGAGGTGTACAGAAAACCCTGGAAAATGTATATAATTGTGTTATTATTATTATTATTATTGTTATTATTATTATTATTTTATTCCTGTATTATTCATTAGTATTTCAGTTTTTGCAATGAATTCCATTTTCATTCTTTTTTTTTGCTTCCTGTTCTTAATGTTTTTTTGTTTGTTTTTTTTTCATTATTGCTTTTCATTATTTTTTTCAATTGATTCCTTTATTCTCCTCATGTTGTCCTTGTAGGGTATTTTTAACAGTAAATATTTCAGGTTTTGTTTTAGTTTGAGGAAATACAGTCTCTCAAAGCTAGGTATTGTGGTTTCCCTCAGCTTTTGCCTATTCCTCTTCAGAACACAAACATTCTTTTCTCTAGTTAAAGGTGTGCAAATATATTTATTTTACTAAAACTTCATAAACCTTGTTGGTTTTCTGGGTGGAGCTAGAATCAACAGTAAAACGAGAGCTAGCCAGGGATTTGTTCATAATGACTCCCTTCTTTAAATGTTGCACTTAGAAACACTTCCTGTCAGTATTTCACTTTCTCATTTAACTGATGCTAACAATCAGAAGCCAACATACTCATTACTCTTACTATTAAGTAGAGCTCACCAACTTCCACCTAACATAAGACTTACAACAGGTCTTAAAAATCCCGGCTGCTAAACGCCAGGCACTGTGTGAAAGCAGGAATTCGTGCAAACAGAGGAATTCCTTGCACAGACAGCTGCAAACTCCTCAAGTGGCAGCGGTGCAGCATGCCTGTTCTTCCCAAAGGCAAAGAGCCCCTGACACGATTTCTTACTTGAAGGGTCATGATCTGAACCGGAACAGCTGCAGCTTTCCATATATAGGAATGCTAAATGTATAGTAGTGTGTGTATACCAAGATCTCACCAAATTTTTGGGTTTGGCTATACAATCACCCTTATGCTCTGTGTTTATTCAAATGGATCAGTGAATACAAACTCATCGTTTAACCTTTGGGGATGTGCTTAACATTATGTTAGGTTCTTCAGTATTGCTTTTTGTGTTGGAGCTTTTGTTTATCTGTCTGTCCGTCTGTTTATCTGTTTGTCTCTCTCACCTTTTTTTTTTTTTTCCCCCAACAAAGTTATAAGTTCACTTAATGCGTTTATTTCAGTGTTACCATAAATTCAAATTCCACATTTATAAGTTACCCTTAAGTTACCAACCATTTAATACTAAGTTGGGTATATCAGGGAAGAGATGAGGTATTTTACTCTCAGCTCTTTAGTGACAAAGGCAACAGGAATTTAGTCTTGACTGTGGTCTACAAACTTACTACAGTGTACTTCAGAACACCAAGTTGTTATTTTTTTTTAAATATTCTCAGACTATTCCAAATTATAATTTAAATTTACATTTCTCAAGATAACACTGACCTCATTGCCCTGATGTCTGCTGTCACTAGGATGATATTCATTCCTATGACAAATGAAAAGGTTAAAGGTAAGTTATAGAAACTATATTCATTATCACAAAGTACCTGTAATTCTTGCTAATATAAAGCTAGGTAGTAAATATTTAACCAGTTAGTATCCCCCAAGAAACATATTTAGGAAGTTTATTTGATTAAACACAATCGTTCCTTAAATATTTTTATGGTAGTCCTTTAGCAAAATAATTCAATAAAACCTTACCATAAATAAACTTTACCATTAACTGAAAAACAATACCCAGAGTCAGAGTACTGTCATAAAGTTTTATTAATGAGCACTTGTGTTTCAAAAGCAATTGCTGAAGTAAGCAATGGCTTAAGTGCTTTAGATTGTTGTTTTGACCTTGTTAGAAGTTATTTCACTTTCACAGTGATTGTGAAATTCCTGTTATCATTTGTAAACTACCCTTGTTAACTGTGTTTGAATTGCATCACCATGTTAAATAAAAACATTATTTTAGTGTACCCGCAGTGTAATCTAACATATTTTGAGTCAGCAGCTTTTTGGTGGATGGAACCTTTTTGGTGACAGTTCATATTTGGCACACTGACAAATTCTTTTAGACCCTGGCTCAACAAAACCTGTGTTTTCCAATTTTTTTGGCAAATGTCTAAGGGCTAGAACAATGTTATGTGCTGTAGCATTTGTTGCAAACCAGAAAGAACATATTAAAAAAAAAAAAAAAGATTTGAGAAATTGGAAAATTTCTTATTCTCCTGGTAGAGAGACCATTCAGGACCTTAAGGTTTGGGTCAAGATGCTGTTGAAATTGATAGCAAAATCCTAAATTATATTCACTGGGTCATAATAAACAAACAAACAAACGAAACAAAACAAAAGAGTTCTGTGAAGCTACTAAAATGATAACATAAATGTAGCAAATATAAGCTATGATTAATTTCCTTTTTTTTTTTTTTCTGGTTGGTAGCTGAGCACCTTGCATGTGGTTTTATGTATCTTTAAGATAAACCAGAGACTGAAATGCAAAACCCATTGTATAGCCTTATTACAGAATTTGTCACAGTTGAATGTCTTGAATACAGAAATAAGGGCACTGATTACTACAATCTGTACATGTATTTTCTACCATTCCCCAGACGTCTTTTGTGAGAGATACTAGTCTTCAAATAAGTCTTTGAGGGCTGAATTTACAAGATTGCAATCTAAGCACACAGTAAGTTTCCATTTGAAAAAATTTCAGAAAAATTGTAGGCCAGAGTTGTTACTATTTGTTTTTAGAACTGAAAGTATCTGCTGGCTTTATGCAAACAGTCATAGATAGAACTTTTTGTTTATTCAGGAAAAAATGATGTTTTGATTTTGTCAGGGCAAGCAGGCGATCAGGCCCAGTCAGCATGGGTTTATGAAAGGCAGGTCCTGCTTGACGAACCTGATCTCCTTCTATGACCAAGTGACGCGCTTGGTGGATGAGGGAAAGGCTGTGGACGTGGTCTACCTTGACCTCAGTAAGGCTTTTGACACCGTTCCCCACAACATTCTCCTCAAGAAACTGGCTGCTCGGGGCTTGGACTGGCGTACGCTTCGCTGGGTTAGAAACTGGCTGGATGGCCGGGCCCAGAGAGTTGTGGTGAATGGAGTCAAATCTGGTTGGAGGCCGGTCACTAGTGGAGTCCCCCAGGGCTCGGTACTGGGGCCGGTCCTCTTTAATATCTTTATTGATGATCTGGATGAGGGCGTCCAGTGCACCCTCAGTAAGTTTGCAGATGACACCAAGCTAAGTGCGTGTGTCGATCTGCTCGAGGGCAGGAAGGCTCTGCAGGAGGATCTGGATAGGCTGGAGCGATGGGCTGAGGTCAACTGCATGAAGTTCAACAAGGCCAAGTGCCGGGTCCTGCACCTGGGCTGCAACAACCCCAAGCAGAGCTACAGGCTGGGAGATGAGTGGCTGGAAAGCTGCCTGGCCGAGAAGGACCTGGGAGTATTGGTGGATAGTTGGCTGAATATGAGCCAGCAGTGTGCTCAGGTGGCCAAGAAGGCCAACGGCATCCTGGCCTTTATAAGAAGCAGTGTGGCCAGCAGGTCGAGGGAAGTGATTGTGCCCCTGTACTCGGCTCTGGTGAGGCCGCACCTCGAGTACTGTGTTCAGTTTTGGGCCCCTCGCTACAGGAAGGACATGGACGTGCTCGAGCGAGTCCAGAGAAGGGCGACCAAGCTTGTGAGGGGTCTGGAGAACAAGTCTTATGAGGAGCGGCTGAGGGAGCTGGGCTTGTTCAGCCTGGAGAAGAGGAGGCTCAGGGGCGACCTCATCGCTCTCTACAGTTACCTGAAAGGAGGCTGTAGAGAGGTGGGGGTTGGTCTATTCTCCCACGTGCCTAGTGACAGGACGAGGGGGAATGGGCTAAAGTTGCGACAGGGGAGTTTTAGGTTGGATGTTAGGAAGTACTTCTTTACCAAAAGGGTTATTAAGCATTGGAACGGGCTGCCCAGGGAGGTGGTGGAGTCACCATCCCTGGAGGTCTTTAAAAGACGTTTAGATGTAGAGCTTAGGGATATGGTTTAGTGGAGTACTTAGTGTTAGGTCGGAGGTTGGACTCGATGATCTTGAGGTCTCTTCCAACCTAGAGAAATCTGTGAATCTGTGAATCTGTGATGCTCTGATAGTCAGAGCATCATGTACCGGTATTGTTCTATTTCAGTGGCATGTCCTCTGAGGATTTTAGGACTGTGTTAAATGAATCAATCTTTTAGACTGGGCAAAGGACGAGGAGTCCATCATACAGCATCTCTACAGCAAGAACCAGAATCAGGGTGGCTAGCACCCATTAATGCAGTAGCCAAAAGCTGTCATTTATTTAGGAATGAATTTGAACTATTGACCTAGAAAGACATTCTGTCCCATTACTAACCCCATGACCTCATTAGTTCCCAAGATTTCTGATCATTGGAATTAAGAGGAATGAGGTCAAGGGAATTTCACATGATGTGTGCATGTTGAGGAAAGACTCTTTTTACAATTAAGTTAAGAAAAAAGCATATACAGAAAACTAAATCAGTACACACATAGGAATTTAGCACTGAGAAAGCCTGAGAAAGTATGCAGATAATGCTATAGTCTTTAGTTTGGGGAAATTTTCATGTTGATTAAATTGCAGTTATGAAGTCTTAGGCTGCACATATGAAGGAGAATAATGCTTGCAACTGCTTTTCCTAAATAATTTGTTACCAGTAGCACAGTTTTCAAGAAGCAACCTTCATCTGAGCACTCAGAGTATACAAAAGTATGAATATAGTTATATATATCCCCATGTTACCCCATGTATCCCCATGTTACCTTCACCAGAGTACAGAAATGACAGTCCACAAACAGTAAGCAGAAAACGTGAAAAAAATGTGAAAGAACTTACTAGCTGCAGCCACTGTTCTTGCACAATGTTGGTTTCTTTTCAGGCTAAATGCATTGTCTGTTTTTAAAGAAAATACTAAATAACAAATGAGCATTTTTTCAATGTACACACATATAATATCAAAGCTGCCAAAAAAAAAAAAAAAAGGCTCTGAGTGAATATCCATAACAGTCTCCTTCCCAACAAGCTTTTTGCCAGGTCCTCAACTGCACAACTTGCCTTAATAATCACTTGGGAAGAAAGATGGAGCACATCCTACGTTCATTAAGTGTCTGACTCCAAGCAGCCAGTTAAATCTTCTGACACTTCAAAGTACCAAAATAAGTGAGCTCAGGCCAACCTGTTGTTCCATAAGAAGCCCAGTTCCCTGTCATGCGCTCCCTCACCTGTCTGCTACAGTGTTATATGAAATAGACAGAAGGAAATCTTGTCATAGGACAACTTAAAAGCTCACTCATATATGGAAAATCTTTCAAAAAGCAAATCCCTTAGGCATTGTTTTGAAATGTGTACACATTTTTTCTTCTTTTCATTTTATCTTTTATTGCTGCTTTATCATCTTAGAAAAAGCGTGAAAATGGAAGAGTTTTTCATGGTGTTATTTGAAATAGTATGAAAGCAGCCATTTGTCTGAATGTCAGTTATATCCTATTGTACCGTTAACCCACAGTTCGTGGTACTTGCCATGAATATTAGATACAACTCTGTTATAGACAAAATGGAAATTGATGGGGGGGATAGGCAAATAAATAAGAGAAAAACAGTGTTATATAAAGTGAGAATGGAAGTAGAACAGAATGAGAAATAGAAAGAAAATGATACACTAACAGGGAAAAATAAAAGCAGAAACAGCGTATCTTTGCACTTGCCATTCATGGTGTCGTGCATCCACCCTACAACTCCTCAGCTGCAGAGAAGAAGGAATTATTTCAGCGAACTATTTCATATCTCCACCACTTGGCAGGTATTATTATTAAATTTAAATTAGCATGACAAAGGAAAAAAACAAAGCAAATCACAAAACTTTATTTCTATATGTCCAGGCCTTTCACAGCACAGATACAATAGATATATATGCAAATAAATTAAGAAAATTAAAATGAACTAGAAAGGCTGGAATGATTGCTGTCAGCAATCTGATTAAAGGCTTGAAACTGCTCATTTTGTACATGTAAACTTGTATCTTGACTCAGTTTGAAACTTGTCTACATTTAAAAGTTATACAATTATATAATTAACCAGAGTCTTGATGGTGCTCATGCTGTGTACTCCGTAGCACAGTGTGAATTTCATTCCAGTTGCATTTGGACAGCAGGGGAATGCACCCAGAGTCCCAAAGTCAGACCGTGCAGGCGAAGAAGTACACTCTTTATAATGCCATTGACAAATTCCAAATAAAATTTAGAAATAGAGGAAGTAATTCAAACCAATCTATTTCTCTGATAAAACAGATCTATTTCTCTGCTAACCCGTTTGAAGGATGTCAAAGAGGGTTTTCCCATAGTTTTATATACTTTTTTTTTTTCAGATACACAATTTTTTGTTACTTATGTGGCAGTTGCTCTTAATGGCACAGATACGCAGCCCTGAGTCTTGTTTTCAGATGTATTATGCAGTATCATTTTACAGTATCATGTAAACTTTCAGACTCTCTGGCATACATACAAGCCAAAACAAAGGATTTTGAGAGTGATTTATCAGGAAAGCAAGATTTTCGTATTTGATATGCTCATGGCACTCCCAGTGGAGTAGAGGGAAATTATGTATTTACATCTAAGGACATAACCTCAAAAAATGTATTCCTCCCTCTGCTTATCAATAGCACCAAAATTAACTCATCTCAAACTGATGCCCTTTTAGTCAAGTGGTATTTCACTGTCACACATTAAGATAAACACATAATTTCAAGTTCGCCATTTGGAGAAACATGTGAAGGGGATTGAAAGAAGCTAAAATTATCATTAGTTTTAATGATACAGCTTGTAAGTCACAGTATCTTGGTATCCAAGGAAACAACTCCAGGCTGTAACTTGTGGCTGGTTTTCTTTTCCATTCCTTCTCCTGGGACCATAAACTGCATGGAAGATGGTTGTGAAGATTGTTTGAATGAGGTGGTCTTTACATCCTTCTTTGCATGGGTGTGTGGGAGTACCTAGACTATCAGAAGAGAACTACCTGAACAGAGATATGAAAACAAAGTGAGCTTTGAGAAACCCAGAGCTTGTGCTTCTTATTGCCCCCAAACCTTCCCTCCCCCCCCCCCCCCCCCCATTTTTTTCTCTTTCCCCCTGGTCTTGGGTACAAATTTCAGAAGTATTCAAGGCCATATTACATTTTCAAGATGCTCAACAAATGTAATTGCCACAACATAAGTTTACTAATTGATACATATCGTAATGTTCCTGAAATATTTTGTCTACCACATTTAACAATAAAATTCACAATTGTCATATCTTAATGGGCAAAGTACTGAATGTCACGACAGAGAGTAGCAACTTGCTGTCAGAGCAAAGCTTTGGCAGAGAGGAGAGCGTATCTTCCTGACACTGACAGGAAACATAGCTGTGAAATGAGCAGAAGAAAAATCCACTGTTACTCCTAATACTAGCATAATTTAATGTCCTCTGCAAAAGCAACAGACTCTGTTATCCCAGTCATCAGGTGCAACTTACCAGCAGAGGCTGCCCTACTAGTATAGTGACATAGTTTTAGATAATTTGAAAGTATTAATCTGCTTGTAGTCAACATTTCTGGAATAGCACTCATGTAGCCTGGTTACCTGAAGATAGAAGGGGCTACTTATGAGGCCACCAAGCTCAATTCTTTGTGGTAAAGTGTGAACTTCTTGATTTCTAAATGTGCTCCTTAAATATCCAGTTAAAGGTCAAAACACAGTGTAATGAGCTACCGCAGGCCCTTGAGCAACACCTGGGTTATGAGGATGGTGGTTCTGTAGTGTTGCCCAATGCAGAGTGCCCTGGACAGTGAAAGCACCACATGGGTGACTGCAAGAACCGTGGCGCTGCACCCATGCTCCCAAGTGCTGCTGGTCCTCTTGGTCCTCTGCAGAGTCCCAGCGTGGCCGCCAGCTGCTCTCGTGCACCCACCACAGACTTCCACCTGCCTCAGCACTGCTCCTGTGGGCAGCCCACCCCATAGCCCACCCAGCCCCTGCTCTGCTACTGGAAGCAAACCTTTCAGTCATGCTGCTGGTGCAGATGTTTAAGAGAGGGAAGGATGGCAATTTGTAGGGCAGTGATTCATTTCATTTTTCCCCGTGCCTGAGGTGACAGATTTGTTATTACTATTTTCCATGGGTCCCCAAGTGTGTAAGAATGAGATTTGTACAGTAAATTATAGGGATAAGCTGCACGGGAAGTTCTGCGTGATGTGCACTGAAGCTCCATGAGCAGAGCAGTGGGTGTTCTCCGGGCATGCATAGCCAGCACAAAATCCCACAGCACGTTTGTGTTACGTGGCACTCTACAAAGAGGCAAGGGACAGGTCCGCAAGGGAAGAGAGGGGTGAGAGACGTGAGGATGCCACACTTTGTGCATGATGAGAAGATTGTTCTTGCTGGGACCAAGGCTGATGCGGGAGCATTAGGCTGAGACTAGGTGCAGCCAGGATTTCTAAAGGTACCTGTCTGCAGGGGAGTGCTGGCTGCAGCCTCTCTCTGCTGGGGGATGCAGAAGGCTGCTCATCAGCCCAAACCCTAGCTGTAGTGGGGGCAGACCAGCACTGCACTGAGCCCAGGCTGATACTGCCTCTGGAGACATGAGGCTTTCATGGCTAACAAGATAAGCAGAAGACATTTATGTCTGCAAGAAACACAGGGGGCATGCATTTGTACTTTTACCTTGCTGCTTACAGTGGGGGATCTGTGTAATTCCAGCAAAGCATGCTTCCCGAATAGCACCGCCATTCTGTCAGCAGTGCTGAGGCGACGGAGAGCCCTGGTGGCATGACAGAAACAGGTGGACTGTGCTAGGATTTACCAAAGGATGACCCAGCTGGCCTGCAATCTGCAAAGCAGTTGTAACTCTTACAGTTTATAACCCCCTCCAAAAATGTGATAGACAATTACCCCTCTCTCTTGTGGTGGAAATGGCCTGTTGTCTGAAGCAGTCATCATCCAAAGGTTAAATAGCTTTTTGGGAATCGGGTACTATTCATAACAGGTTTATAAACAATAAGTGATTGCTACAGCTTCCTTAGTTGCTCAGCAGAGTGGTGTCTTGCTGTTGCAAGGTGTTTTGCAACTACAATGAATTGTCTGTGGTGTCACTGTAATTAAGGATTTACTGTAGTCATCACAGGGTGAAATTGCTTGGTCTGTCTAATGGGAAATCTGATTAGATGGCTGGAATAATACCTCTGACTTGTAAACAGCTAACAACCTCTGCACCCACTTCCTACACACAGGATATTACTTCCAGTACGTCCCTTGGGAATCTGTTTCACACAGTGATACAGTATTGCTTTACTGTTTAAGATATTGCATTTAATCATTTATTGGATTTAAACACTGGATATTCTCTGTTAATTCTTGCCATCTCAGGTTGGCTGTTCCTTTCCTTATGTGCCACAGGAAGCACGATCAAAGAAGGCATAGCATGTCCCTAGATGATGCCATGACCAAAGTTGTAACCAAAGTGCTGGAAAATCATAGAGGTCTTGGTAACAAGAGCTACTGGTCTGCAAAAAATTTCACCATTACAGTCCAAGCAGAAGGCTTGACATTTTCCCCTGCCACTTATTATAACTACTCATTGCTGAAAGTAATTCTGATATATAATAAGCATGCAGGTCTGAGGAGAAACAGCTGGATGCCTATTAGCAATGAATTTGTTTCAGAGTTATAGGTTGCATTCCACAGCCTTTATCCTCCTCCATTAAAGTCAGCAGGGTTTTTCTTTTACTTTAACAAGTGCAGGACTTAGTCTCTTGTGACTCTTTTCTTGTTTTCTAATTACTAAACTACCTCCTGTGTTGAGCAAAGCAGTGCTGTTACGCCATTACCCTGCCTGGGTAAACTGTGGGGACAATTTACCCAGAAACTGCTCAGTGAGAAGCTGTCAAATGAATTCCTGCTGCTTTCTGTTACAGTAAAAAAAAAAAAAGGCGGGGGGGGGGAAACCCTCACATACTGTCATTAGCATCACTGGTGCCATGACTGCTGGTCTCTGCTGTTCTTACAGGAGCATGATTGCCGCAATTTGATTGCTGCAAAGTCACTTTATGAGAAGCACGATGGAGCAGGGTATTTGGCAGCTTACAGCATGCTACTTACTTCTCTCTGACACAGAACAAGACAGTAGTAGTGGTGCTATTAGTGTTAACACAGCCATCTCCAATAAAGTGGTTAGCAGACCTGGTGCCCAAGAATTTCCAATTTAAGGTACACAAGCAAATAAAGCACAAACCAGGGAAGCATCTGTTCACAGGTGGAGTGCTTCCTGTAACAGATGGGTTTTCAGGACCATTTCAAGGAAGGAAAGGAAATTGGAATAAGCTTTTATTTTTTTTTTCCTTTCTTCTTCTTTTTTTTTTTTTCCACATTTTGTTTTTATTGGTGTGTGCAGTGTGTTTATGAACAGGGGAAGAGACCATCAGGTCTGGGTAGCTTTTATTAATCTTTGACAAACCTGAGGATATGGAAAAAAATGAATAAAATAAACAAGCAGATGTATGGTGGCAAGTTGCCAGGTTCTGATGAGCTCTCATGTGAATATGATTAAACTTCAGCAGTGGCTCTGGTTCCCACGCTTGCTGGTTTATTTAGCAGTCTCCTAAATTGCTCCCAAATTCCAAAATTGAGGGGGAAAAGTATATTTCACTGGCTTTAGAATGAAGAAACCCCAAACTGTTAGTCCTTGCTGTAGATCTACTTCCCTAACAATCACTCACTGAGGTTATGGGGTGCTTCTAATCACTGAAGGGTCACGCAGGGTTGTTATTTCCCCCTCCCCTCCTCCAAGTCAGACAAATAACAAACCTTCTACAAAGTTTTGAGTATGAAGCACCTAGACCTGTCATAATGAGAACATATTTTTTCAGATAAAAGGATGGGGGGGTTCACAGCATTTAGCTGGGCTGGGAGGTCAGAGGTATCCAAGGAATATTGAAAATGACCTGGGGCAAGGGGCTGCATGCTCTCCTAGAGGAGCTGCTGCAGCGTGGCTGTGCCTGTGGCACAGGCAGCTGGGGAGGAACAGCCCCCACTCTTCTTTCTTTGGGCATTGTGGCAATCTCAGGAAACAGTCCGTCTCCTGCCTGTGTGCCCTTCTACTTCATCACAGCTTGAGATCTGTAAGCACAGAGCATGATACTTTAAGAACTGTGACAAGTATTTCTATTGCTCTTTATATTAGGTGTTGCACCTAAACATTTTTAGTGCAAAGTAAGCACAAAATATCTCTAGTATCTACTCAAATTCCACAAAGAATAATCCTGTTCTTTATAATTGAAAATCCAGCACCTTCCTGAAACATTAGTTTCATAGTCATGTTTACTGCCCTGTGGAAAGCAGGGATTCCCTGGGAAACGGTTATCTGCTCAGCATGATGTTTTTTCCGTATTTAGCCCATAGTTATATCTGGAGAGGGGGGGACTCAGAATAGGCACAGGAGAAAGGGATTATATATTTTTTTTCTGTTTAGTTTGTACATCACCTTTTTCAAAGCCATTCATCACAAACATGATCTCTCACAAATAGAAAAAAAAAAAAAAAAAAAGATATGACTGAAGATTTCAGCCATTTTCCAAAAAAAACCCTGTTTAATTAACATTCATGGTTCTGCTGATTTTCACAGAAGCAGCAGGCAGTGCTGACCAGTTAACCAAGGAGTAAAACTCTATACATGGAGGTGCATATGAAGTTTTTCCACATTTCCTACTGAAACCTTATCTCATGGCTTATCACACAGACCAAATAAAAGTGGAATTCAATTGACGTCACTTCATGCTACAATATTAATGGACCTAGAAAATATCTGCCCAAGGAACTTGCTGATCTTAATGTCTTCTGTGATATCTTATCTAGGGAAGAATTTTATACTTGCTCACACCATAATCTGAATAAGTAAAATAACAAAAAATAAGAAAATGTTAGGTCATAAATTCCAATTATAATTTTGCCAAATCAAAGTTGTATGTATGGAGTATGAATAATTAGTCATATTTTCTAAGGAAGATTTTACATGAAAAGATGGTCATCCTATTTATTGCTTGCCAATTAACTCCTCCCTTGTTTGGCACAATTTTTAACATGTTCATGTGCTTAACTAACCAGGTTTTTTGTTGTGAAATATTCAAACCATTCTTAAAGTTTACAATTGCCAGGAACATAACATAAAATACTTTATTGTCACTAAACCTCATTCACTCAACAGTACTTCTTACTTGATCCTTTATTCCTGTGTACAACTTCCGATTACAAATCCCCTAGTAATATACAAACATAATCGACTTTGTAGTGTGCAGACCACAGGAGACCTCACATCACCCTCAAAAACTGGTACTTGATGCTATCTGTCTCAATCCTCTACTCAGGAAAAACACTGCATCTTCATGGCTCAGGCAGTTCAGAACTAGGAAGAATGAGATATTTTGGTTAAAACACAATCCCGTACACACTTACAGCCTAATATTCAAACTTGTATCAATGTGGCAATATTTCTCTTTATTTTTATTGTTTATTGTCAGTCACGTCACTGTATTTTCTTATTTTAGCTGAGAAGCAAAAGTACCAACAGAGCCTGAGAAAAATCCCTTCTGCCTTTGCAGGCTGGATGGGAAGCACAGTCTCAAGAGAGATGAGTACTATTTTGGTCTTGTAACCAGAAACATTTAAATAGGTTGGGAAGAGACTCAAACCTATGCATTGTATTTCACAAAAGCAGAGAATGTTTGAGTTTGGAAGTGGCCTTTGGAGGCCATCTGGACCAACCTCCTGCTCGAGCAGGGCCACCCAGAGCAGGTTGCCCAGGACCATGTACAGGTGGCTTTTGAAGATCTCCAAAGAGGGGGACTGCACAAGTTCTCTGGGCAACTTGTGCCAGTGCTTGGTCACCCTCACAGAAAGAAAGTGTTTTCTTGTGTTCAGATGGAACCTCCTGTATTCCAGTACGTGCCTGCACCCTCTTGTTCTGCCACTGGGCACCACTGAAAAATGCCTGGCACAATCTCCTGTGCACCCTCTCTTCAGTTATTTATATACATTGGTGAGATCCTCCCTGAGCCTCATCTTCTCCAGGCATCACTGAGGAGAGTCTGTTTCCTTCTTTCTATCTTCTTTACTTCTCCCTGGCAGGTGTTTATACATGTGGATAAGAACCCCCTGGGCTTTCTGTCCTCCATGCTAAACAGTACCAGCTTTCTCAGCTTTTCCATACAGGAGAGATGCTCCAGTCCTTTAGTCTTATTTGTAGCTATTTGTAGCCCTTTACTGGACTCTCTCCAGTATGTCCCTGTCTCTCTTGTACCATGGAGTCCAGAACTGGACACAGGACGACAGGTCCTGTGCTGAACGGAGGGAAAGGATCACCTCCCTTGGCTTACTGGCAATATTTTGCCTAATGGAGCACAGGGTACTTACCGTCCTTCTTCACAGCAAGGGCACATTGCTGGCTCATATTCAACTTGGTGTTGCTCTGGGTCTGGCTGGGATGGAGTTTACTTTCCCCCCAGCAGCCCACACAGTGCTGTGCTTTGTAGCTAGAACAGCACTGATATTGCTCCGATGTTTTGTCTACTGCTGAGCTGTGCTGGAACAGCATCCAGGCAGTCCCTCTATCCCCCACTGCAAAAGCCAGCAGGCTGGGGGTGGGCAAAAGGTGGGGAGCGGATATCACCAGGACAACTGACCTAAACCTACCAAAGGGATGTTCCATGCCATATGGTGTCGTGCTCATGAAAAGCTGAGAAAGAGGAAGAAGAAAGGGGGGTCTCTCATTATGAAAGTGTCTGTCTTCCTCAGCAGCCGCTACAAATGTGAAGGCACTGCTTCCCACAATGTCCCCAAACACTGCTTGCTGGTGGGTTGTAGAGAATAATTGTTTTCTCCTTTTGTTTCCACTCCACCTTTGCTTGTTTTGTTGTTTGTTTGTTTGTTTTGTTTCATTTTTTTGTTAAACTGTCCTTATCTCAGACTGTGAGGTTTTTTTTTCACCATATTTTCTCCCCCTGTTCTTTTGTGGAGGGGGAGTGAGAGAGTGGCGTGGTGGAATTTAGCTGCTCATCGGTGTGAAACCACCACAGGTGTCCACCAGGACCTCCTGATCCACTTCCTGCCTGGCTGTTCCCCAACTTGCTGGCCTCCAGCAGGTACTGGTGCCTGGGATTGTTCCTGCCCAAGTGCAGGATTCTGCACTTCTCCTTGCTGAACTCCATGAGGTTCCTGTCAGACCATTTCTCCAGCTTGCCCATGTTCCTCTGGATGGCAGCACAACCCTCGAGCGTATCAACCACTCCTCCCAATTTTGTGTCATCTGCAGACTTGCTGTGGGTGCACTCTGTCCCATCATCCAGTCTGTTAATAGAGATGTTAAACAGGACTGGACCCAGTATTGACCCCTGGGGTGCACTGCTGGTTCCTGGCCTCCAACTAGGCCTTGTGCCCCTGATCATCACTCTTTGGGTCCAGCCTTTCAGCCAGTTTTTAGTCCATCTCACTGTCTGCTCATCTAGCCAATACATCAACTGCTTGGCTATGAGTGCCTTGTGGAGGATTGTGGCAAAGTCCTTACTGAAGCCCAGGCAGACAATATCCACTGCTCTCCCCTCCTGTCATTTCGTTGTAGAAGTTCATCCAGTTGGTCAAGCATTACTTCCCCTTGGTGAACCCATGCTACGTATTCCTGATGATACCCTGAGGGATACTGTTTGTCACAGGCAAAGGCAGCCAGTCCCCAGCTGGCTGTATATATATTGCTTCTGCAGAAAATTAGTTCCTAGGACCTAGTGATCTTACAGGAATCTTTCCAAAAAAACATTTTTAAAAAAACATTAGTGCAAGGACCGCCCCCCCCCCCCCCAAAAAAAAAAAAAAAGTTAGTAATAAAATTGAAAATAGAGCTAGTAAAAAGAAGGATTTTTTTTTCCTAACACATTGTGACATTGTGACTGCAGAATACAAGAATGATATATGTGAATCAGAGTTGGATGTGATTTTAAAGTTGGTCATGGGAATAATTAGCCCAGCAAGTTTGAGCCTCTTTCAGTAGGTGTAGCTCTGCTTCCCTGAGAAACAATAACAGAGTTCACCACTGACCAGCCAGCTTTCATTAAATATGCCACTGTTGACCTGGGATCAAAAGCATCATATTTTACAGTACTGCTAAGCTTGCCAGGCATACAATACCCTAGCTGTGTAGGTGCCAACAAGTACATTATGTGAGAAGTTCTGTACTTCAGTGAAGTAAAGGTTTGCCTGATACCCAAATCACATCTTTCATCAGCTGAGGCCTTCAAAATGCAGTTTCTACAGGGGACAAAATTTTAAAAAGTATGATGTTTACATTGTTAGCGTTAGGAATTTGTATTACCTATTTTTTCCAGTGTTTATTAGTTTTAAAATACATTCTCTGCTGCACCAAGAAATATGTTTACACTGAGATATTTACACACAAGACTTCCACCCATCACTCCAACATACTCCCACACCCTGCTGCAAAGCCTACATTCATTCATAATTTCGCATTTCTCAAAACTGGTCTGTTACAGGCTTATGTACACATTTATATGTTTGTGTGTATGTCTAAATAAAAAAAAACTGACTCAAATGAAGACAGGAATTGAGAAATGTTAATATTACATTAGTAAATCAGAGCGGATTGAAAGAAAATCTGAATGTCCCATAAGCTCTAAATATGACTTAGAAAAAGAAAACTTCAGTTTGGGTCGTTTAAAGGACAATTTCTGTATTCTTGTTATCAAAAGATAAAAGTGAGATATAAATAAAAATAAACTGTATTCCCAATATTACTTTATTTAATAAACACTAAATGATCTGAGACAAAAGTTGTCCTCAAGAGGACAGGTGAAGTATATGATTTCTTGAAGTAGTCTTAAACTGTAATTGAATATGTATATATACATATTTTTGAACAAATACCCAAAATGCAATTGTTTGGCACTGTTAATAAAAATCTAGGGCCACAGAGAAGAACATATTGGATCAGATCAGTGCTTCAACTCTGAACAAGAAATGCTTCAGGTATCTGAAGCAGTTGTTCTGGGATGGGTATTTTTGGAACAAATTATTATAGATCACCTTATTCAGCATCTGATTTGTGACCCAAAATAATGAGAGTCCTTTTAATGCTAAATTATCTGCAACAGCAGATGACCACTTTTATTTATAAGTGCATAAGATACACTGAATTTATGGCATAGTCTGGACAATCATTCTATTCAAATCATCAGGTCTACAAGACAAAGTAAACGGATTACCTGGCAGAAGTACCTGAATTTCAGTTGCTTATTTCAGTAAACAAAATTTCAGAAACTCAAATTCAGTAACTTAGTTCAGCTACTTTCACTTACTGAACTGAAAAGTTCAACGCTTTATGTCAGTTATATTCCTAATTCGACTTTGATAGTCCTTCTGATCCTGTGTTTTCCACCTGACCTGAAAAGTATGGGCTTACCGGACCTTGTGATGATTTGTCAGGAACATCTTAGGATGTCTCCTATTCCTGCTATATTCAGTTAGGTATGGGGTGTCTGGAAACAATAACAGTGTTTCCATGTAAGAGCACATTACTGATGTTAACAAGAAGTAGTGGCACTGGTGGTGTTTCTACTGCATAATGTGCTACTGCTGAGTTGTATGGGCTGTGCACAGTAAGCTACAGACGGTACGTAAGTGCTGTGTGATGCCCAGCACACCAAGGGCCATTGCCATTTTAAATAAAAATTTGGGAGAAAGCTTTACAATTTTGCCAGGTAACTTAGTTGATTCATTGTTTTTAAGCAGTATAGGAGTTATTACACAGAGTAAAACAAGCTTCCTTCTGTTTCCTCTGTATAAAAACTGATATGTAGGTGGCTTTGCTACCTGTCCTCACCATGGGCAAATGGAGGTGGAGGCACAGCCCCAGTGCTTTTTGAGCACATGATTCTGTTTCCAGCCCAAAAGGTCTGCTGAGACATCTGGAAGCTGGGGGGAGAGGAAGAAAAAAAATAAAAAGCTGTTTTCAAAATCAGTTTTGAGAGAAGTACACTTATGAAGCTCAGGAACTTATAAGAACAGGTGTTTGGGGTAAAGACTTTCTTCCTCCTGAAGAAGAAAATGTTTCAATGATGACCTTGAACCTTTAGAAAATGCATTATACTGAGGAGGAAATAAACCATGGAAAAGGTTTATAAGCAAGTACAAGGAAAAACTTGCACTCTTAAAAGTTGCACAGCTAACATAAATGAGTTCATCTGTTTAAGTATTAAACTGAGTACTTGTGTGTGGGGATGTTTATTAAAAGAACATGAGAAAAAAAGCGTAGGGAGATGTGTCTTTTTTTCCTGCTTTGCTGTATTAACATAAACTGCCCTTTAGACGGTACTCCTGAAATCCTCCTGTGTCCTGGAGCAGCAGTCTCCCAGGCAGGCTGTGCAGTCCTGATATGTAAGATGGAAGAGCTCCTTTCCACACATACCATCAAAAAATTCTTCATCATTTCCAGCTTTCTTCTCAGATAGCTAGAACAGTCTTTAGTGAAGACACTTGGCAGGCTTTTGCATCAAGTACCTCGCTTATTGCCATCTTTCTACAGTGAACAATCATTACTGATGTATTTCTATTGCAAGACTGACTTCTTTCCCTCTTCCCATGTTGTTAACGCATAGGGGAATAAGAGAGTCTGGAGACAAGGAAGCAAAATAAAATACCTCTGTGCCATGTGGTGCTATGCATGACCCATCTCTGAGTTTCTGATTGAGTCCTTGGAAGCTGCCTTATCTGTTTGCTGGATGGAGAGAAAGCAGGGGTTGAGAAGGAAGAGGATAAGCATTTATCTTTCATTTGAGTGCATTCCGTTTCTAAATTATCAGTAACATTTGCTGTGGAAAATTTACTTTTTCTGTAATCACAGTTTTCAGGATTATCTACTTTTTGCCCTCTCACTTTCTCAGAATAGGAATTCACATGAGATTTGAATACGAGTGGATAGCTTTTCTTGCAGTGTTCTCTGCACTTCCTCATACTGCTGTTATATTGCAAAAGCAGGAAGTGTCACGTATGTACAAAGGGTGTAAAGATACAAACACAGTTCTCTGAACGCTCCCGGGTTTGTGAGAACAATAGCATTTCTCAAGACTGCAATCATGTTGCATGTACACAATGCTTTCTCTTTCTGCTAAATGCTTAAGAAAGAAAGAGAGTGAACTGTTTATTTATCAGCTGAGAGCATTTTCCTCTGGCAACTAGCTGCAAAAGATAAGTGTTGATATAGTCATTTTTTCCAGAACTCTAACTGATGCCACTAGAAACAAACTCCTGCCCGCACTTGCTAAGGAAACAGCAACTCCCTGGCCCAGAATAAAGCCCCAGGTTACACTTTTCCGGCATGTCTCTGTGGACCAGTTGGCGTCAGAAGTGCCTAAGAACTCGTTAGCTAGAAGATGTCTAATTCTCCTGGTGGGAAAGGGCTTCATTCTGTCTACATGTGGAAACAGCAACGCTCAACTCTACGTCATCCCACAGACATGGCTGTGTCAGGAGCATAACACCCCTTCAGCACCCCTCAGGACCAGGTTGCGCCTTGCTGGCCAGTTGGTGCTGCCCGAGGATGGGCTGCTGCTTTCACAGCACGACTGCCCCCCTCCCAGGGCCATGTCCACGAGCTGTCTGCCAGCCCAGGCCATACCTGTGCTGCACGGGTTGGGCTGAGCACAAGGAAAGACACTAAATGCTTTGAGATTTTGCCTAGACCTTCATTGTATTCATCTAGCTCCAGGTTCCTGAAAGGAGCTTGATTTTTTGAAAGTATCTTCCAGACCTCCCTTCAAATCCAAAGAAGGAGAATAAACTGCTTCACCTCCTTCTGTGTAATTTTCAAGTATCAAAGTGCCTCTGTGTGCTTGTCACCCTCTCTTTGACCCACAAAATTATTTTTCTTTCTTTCTTCCTTTCTTCCTTTCTTCCTTTCTTTCTGCCTTTCTTTCATCCTTTCTTCCTTTCTTTCTTCCTTTCCTTCTTCTTTCTTTTTTTCCTTCCTTTTCTTTCTTTCTTCCTTCCTTTCTTTCTTCCTTTCTTTATTTCTTCTTCCCTTCCTTCTTTCCTTCTTCCCTTCTTGCTTTCTTGCTTCTCTCCCCCTCCTCAGTATTGACAGACATTTAAGTCAGTAAAGATTTATCTGTTCAGATCAATTTAAGCTGAAAGTGCTTGTTGTTTGTCTTTCTTGGCCTTTTTTTTTTTTTTAAACAACCCTGCTCTGACACACAGTGGCATCCAACATGCTTATAATAACAGTAGAGACATTTTCCAGCTTGTCACATTTGTCTCCCTTGGTGTTAAGGACTGAGCAGGTCTACTTACTGAGTACTACTGGGAACTTCTTCCTCATCTCTGGGATGCCTTTAATTTTTTTTTTCATGTTTTCTTTCCTTTGCTGATCAACCCGCACAGCTAACAATTTGTTTGCAAGCACAGTTCTAACTGCACTTTAAAAACAGGATGCACGCAGCTAATTTTTATTTTTATTTTAATAGGATACGACTTTTCTTCATCACAGAAAGCTTGTATTTTCAGGTGGGACCTCTTGTCTCTTGCCTCTGTCTCTTCTTGGTTAGGTCAGGAGCCACCCCTCACTGCTTGCAGGTGCAGGTAGCACCCCGTGGGACAGCTTGGCCAGAACAATTCTAATCCCCTGCAAGGCTGGGCACGTGCCACAGTAATTCATCTTTGCTTTTATGCAAGTTAACTGAGAAAGGACTTGGGCTCTTCCCAGCTTCAGCTTCCACATTTTTCTCAAGGGGTTTATCATAAAAATTTACAGCCTTTTTAGAGGGGAGTAGACAAACATCTCCAAAGATTTAGGGCAATCATTTAACCCCTATGCAGGACTGATAATCTGTGGCCTCTCCACAGCTTCGTAACCTCTGACCCAACATCATATCGCTTGTTCCAGTGTACAAGTGGTTGCTTTCCTTCCTGATGAGCAGATTGCTAAACCCTCCTGCTTCCCATCTGCTGATTTTACCTCTAGAATTCTTGGTTCCAGAGAACCACAGCAGAAGAAGCATGGTGCTGTGCTTCTTGACCTTCGGGCCTGCACATGAAGCACTTTGGAGGTGTGGGTAAACAGTGGCCTCAGTGAACTGGCAGTTCTCCAGTCTGAGGGACATTCAGGAAAGCTTTTGTTCACACCACCCCATTTGGCAAATGGGTTCAGGCTTTCAGCTTTGTTTTAGGCAAGTCTGCCTGCCCCTTAGGCCTTGTTGTGGCTGTCCTGGACTGCATTTCATAGCTGAAGTGTGGTGACATATTTCTCCATTGTATCTGCTCAACTGTTACTTGAATTTTCCAGCCACAGTCAGGAGACAAGGATGCTTTTTCTGACTTTCTAAAAGGGCCTGAGAAAAACTGTTCCTTTGCTCAATAAAGTTTGTATTTGAGTATTGTCTCATAAAGAGTTGCATTACTCATAAACAAGGAGATACTTCCTGCAGAAGACCTGTTCAATGCTTCTACCAATTCTTATGTCTATACCTCAAATTACAAAAGGTCATCTACTGTACGGGAAGGTCTGGAAGCCAGACTTTGCTCCTGACCCCTTCTTAGCTGTAAGGGGAGCTGGGATATACTCATGTAATTAAAACAAAACAAAACAAAACAAAAAGCAAACAAACAAACCAAACCAAACCAAACCAAAACAACAACAACAAAAAAACACAAATAAAATAAATAAATATATGCAGAAGAACAGTGTGATCATTTGCTTTCTCCTGTCATTTCCAGACTAAGAGGTGTGAAATACCCCTATCTGATGCTTTATGATCAAATGTGTTGCAAGGTCTTTCAGATGGCAATCAATATACTGAATTCAGATGTTTTTTCAAAAGGCTGTTATTTCCATGACATAGGTGTTTTATATCCTTCAAGACAAGTTTTGTGGGTGCCTGCTTCATCACACATATGACAAAACCCCTAACCAAGTATGGCTTTATTGAGTTCACTAGTGAGTTCACTAGTAATGTATTGGGAACTGTTAGAGGCCAGGATGAGCCATGCTGCGAGATCGTGGTGTTATCCTCATTTTTATTTCCTAGCATTCACAAGTTAAATCCTGCTGTGGAGATCATTTTTAAATCTGTTTGAAGACTGTGGGAAATGTATGTGCAGTTGAACTAATTGTTTTATGAGCTGTCCTGTGCAAAGTAGCACAAAACTGGCTGTTTCATCATATCAATGAGATCTTCAGCATTAGTAAAATCCTAAGAAAGCTGCTGTTCACCTGAGAAACCTTCTCAGCAACTTACTGATGGGTTTGTTATCCAAAAATAGTTTTAACTGCCAGTTTTTTAAATACACTAAACTCCATTATATGAAAAAAATGTTGAGTTGTTTACCTTTTCAAAATAGGTTATGTAACTCTCCAGGCCTTCAGTGGGAAAGTAATTAGACCTTTAGGATGTGATGCAAGACCAACCAAAGAAATGTGAAGATTCTTGTTATTATCAGTGGACTTCAGACCAGGGCTATTGCCTTGATGGTAAAACTGGTTTTCTGATCTTAAGCCTGAAACAACAAAAAGTTTCTGTGTATTTATTGCTTTATCTTGCTATCTATTAGTAACAAACTCTTCCTCTTCTATTTTAAAACCTTTCCTTGCTGACAGCAATGACTTAGATCTTCTACATGTTTGAAAACACAGATAGCTTGGTAAACCAAGATATCACTCTGACTTTCACAGATTTGAGTGCACAAGGAAGAACATGGATTTAAAATAATGCTCATGGTAGCATTTAAAGAGATTAGAAGTTTATTTGGAATATAAATACAAGTCTGTTTTTAAACAGTACAAAAACATTCATGGGGGCATGACCGCTAAGTACAGAGGCCAAAAATAAGAGATAAAGATAATACTTTACATTAGACCAGAGCAAAACATGAACTGAGAAAATTACCCATGAGGTAAGGGCGTATCTACAAACTAATGACCTCTTTAACAGGATGTACATAGTATGTGTGAAGTAAAAGGACTTTAGTTTGTAGTAAGGTAGAAATGAAAAAGAATTTGCCTTCTCAGAGAAAGAGAAGAAATATTTTCTGGCATGTTTAAATTACCAATGTGGATGAAGGCAGATCTTGAAAAATTATTAGTTTTCAGTCCCTGGTTTGTGGTTTGAAGTTCCACCTCTGTCTAATTAGTAATTCTCTCCCTGTCTTGCATTTCTCTTGAAAAAATACCTCATTATATCAACCTTAAAAGGAGCAATGAGCAAAGTGTTGGGGAAGCAGATTGTGTCATAGAGCTAGCTAATGATAATAATTTTACAACAGTGCAGCTGGAGTCTTGAGGACACAACTGAACATCTTCCAGACAACTGGAATTCAAGTTGAATTCCATGAATCCCATGAAACTCTGGGAACAAACAAACAAACAAACAAACAACAACAACAACAACAACAAAAAATACGAAGGACCAGGTGATGGGGGAAAGCCCTTTACTTGAAGCTCAATACTGAAGGAATTGCTTTGGAAAACTGCTTGTTTACCTGTGTAGTCTCTGTGGGATGCTACACTTAATAGGGACAGGGGTTTAACCAGTACAGTTACCCCACCTGCCCTGGACATGGGGGCTGTAGTGTTGGTATCTGCTGGGAAACAAACACCAAACACTAGTGTCCAGAATGGCGTGCTATGGTCTTTTTTTTTCCCTATGTACATCTGTATTGGATCGCTTCCTTTGCATACTAGGGTGCGGAGTGATTTTTATTGTCATGGTTTCTCTCTGAGCATCGGGAGGGAAAGAAACATAACACATTGCATGGCTGTGAGGATATGTGATGCACACCCTAGCCTGTGTGCTACGTGGGACTAGGACAGAATAAAATAGAGCAGAATAGTTTAAGTCAGAAGGGACCTACAAGTCCAACTGTCAGACTACTTCGGGTTTGACCTAAAGTTAAAATATGTAATTAAGAGCATTATCCAAATCTCTCTTAAACACAGACAGGCGTGTGACATCAATTCCCTCTCTAGGAAGCTTGTTCCAGTGTCTAATTACCCTCTCGGTAAAGAGGCTTTTCCTAATGTCTAGTTTGAGCCTCCCTGGATGCAGCTTTGGGCCATTCCCACGTGTTCTGTCACTAGATACCAGGAAATAAAGATGAGCACCTTCCTCTCCATTTCCTTGGGACGTTGTAGAGGGCAATGAGGTCACACTTCGATACCCTTCTCTCCACGCTTAACAAACCCAGTGTCCTCAGCCTCTCCTTACAGTTTTTACCAGCTTAGTTGCCCTCCTCTGGATGCATTCAAGTATCTTAGCTTTATTTTTATATCATGGAGCCTATAAATGTACACAATACTCCAGGTGAGACTGCATCATTGCTAAATACAGTGGGATAATCACCTCTTTTGACTGGCTGACTATGCTATGTATAATATGCCCACAAATGTGGTTTGGCCTCTTGGCTGCCCCTCATAATGTTACGTTAATGGTAATTCTTACATTAATGGTAATTCTTGCTTCCCTTCTCCTCTGTGGCACACTATTGGAGACAGAGCAGATTTTCCTTTTTCTGAGCAAAGCAATTTTCTTTACAACAATATGCCTTTTCCATATTTCATAGATGTAACAAATTCTGCTAACGTTTGAAAAGCGTAAGGAAAGAAGAATAGGCAGATACAAGAGATCTAAATCTCATTTGCACTACAGCTACTACATGCTTATTGTCTGCAGGCTGGAACTTCAAAGAAAAGATAGCTAACGCTAATATTAAGGTGTTTTTCAGCTACTTGATTGATGTAGATTCTTGATTATAATTGAAGTAAATGCTACTTACTTCTTTAGAATTATTGCTGCCAGTGCTTTCTGAAAACAAGAGCAGCATGCTGAGATGACCTGTGCCTTCCCCAAACAGTCACAGATTGTGCTAGGCACACACAGTGAAGGGAAAAAAAATTGTCACTGACAATCCAGTATGGAGACAAAAGGCCAAATGTAGCTGACATCAGGGCTGCTTACTTGATAGAAACAGAGAAGTGATGGGATTCCCTTACAGTGTCGATGATCTTTTCTGTACTTAGAGCTACTGAGAGCACAATACGACTTAACCGTGCTCTGGGAAGCCAGAGACTTACTATTCTGGCAGAAGACACCACCAAGTGCTGGAGCATAGGCACTGCATGTAGGCTTTGTTAAAGGAGAAGAATCTGCCATGAGACATACTACCCTTTATAGTTTTTTTTTGTTTGTGTGTTTTGTTTTGTTTTTAATGTAGATTAACTTGAAATCCTGTAAAACATTTTTAATGTTTTCTAAAATAGAATTGAAAAATTGAATAAAACTGAACCGAGTCTTCAGGGATAGAAGGACTCAAAATTAATTCCAACTTTTAGGTGACTGTTTCAAACTGAAGATGATCCTGATGATGATAGTGCAGAACGAATGTGCTGGGGGCCACACAGCTTGAAAGGAGACAGGCAGAAAATGGACCAGGGATCCTAGTGAACAGAAATTTGAACATGAGCCAGCAAAGTCCCCTTGCTGTAGAGAAGGCCAATGGTATCCTAGACTGCATTAGGCAAAGTATTTCCAGTGCACAAAGAGAGGTGATCCTTTCCCTCTGCTAAACACCAGTGAGTCCATTCCTGGAGTTCTGTGTCTAGTTCTGGGCTCCCCAGTACAAGGGGAGCTACTGGAAAGAGTCCAGCAAAGGGCTGCAAAGAAGATTAAGGAACTGGAGCATCTCTCCTATGTGGAAGGGCTGAGAAAGATGAGGCTGCTCTGCCTTGAGAGAAGAAGGCTAATGTGGGATCTTCAGAATTTTGACATGCAAAGAACAGGACTTGGGAAATACATGGATAAGCAAGAGTGGTGTAGCCATAGGGACCAAACAGTTCTGTAGATCTGAGACCAGAATAGGCTGGAATGAATAGCAGCAACTGTTCTTATCCTGACTTGCTCAGGAGAGTGATTTTTCTCTAAGAAAATTGTCCCTGTCTGTCTTCTTTAGGCATACTTCTCCAAAGTTGCCAGAACCCCTGGGCAGGGATCTCAGTAAAACCTACCTACGCCAGAGAGATTTCATCTGAGTCTTGCCCAGCAAGTATCTCATAGCAACAAAGTTTGGTCTTTATGATTGCGGCACATAAAAACTGTCTCCAAAGATCTACTGGTATATAATTAAAAAGAGATATTATTTCTTACCTCCCTCTTATCAAACTCTCAGATGATGAGAGAGGTTACCTTCCCTGTGGGATGGCAGAGGTGGTGGAAACTTTGGAGAAAGAGGCTGTGGGAAGGGCAGAGCTTGTCTGTTACATCTCAAGGAATATTGTTGGTTCTTAGCTGTTTTCCTCCAGTCAGATCAGATTCCAGTTACAGGTTCATGAAGTATTAAGGCAGCAGATGACATTCTAACCATAACTTCAAGTGCCTAAGACTTTCTGGGACTTTTAAAATATTTTGCATTTCAAAAATCATTTCAATGGTGGAAAACTGTGATTACATGTATATATGGAATTGACGCTGAGCTGAAATAATACAAGTGTCAGACATACTACCCTACTCTCTTTGCTGGCTTCATACTGTTTCTGAGAAGGATTGCTGTCAGGGGCTGGATGCACTCAGCAGAAGTGAAATGATTGGGTTACTGATTATTTTCCTTATCCTGGTCATCTGTATTCGTCTTGTGTCATACAGTCAACACTGTTCTGCCCTTTTTGGTCATATTCCTTATAGGATATGAAAAATACATTTTGTTTATACAGTCTAGTGAAAGGCTTTGAAGTCACTTCTTCTAAGCTTCATCAGCTACAGATTAGGACATTCATTCAAAATGAAAGGATGAGAGAAGGATAATTCCCTAGGTGCAGTATCTGACAAATCCAGACGGCCTCTTCCCTTTTTGCTGTTCTTCCTCCATCCACCCTGGTTCACACCTCCTCACCAACTTTGAGTACATCTCACCTCTTGAAGTTAACCACAAAACACGTACTGGGAAATTACGGTTCTCTCATTGTGTCACTTAGATTAATTTTTGCTACTATGACACAGTTAAAAAACATGACTTGATGATTGCACTGTAGAAATGAGAAGCAAGTCTGGCATTAAAGTGACTGCCTGGGAAATGAATGACTTCTTCTCTTGCCAGCATCTGTAGCAAGAGCGATGAAAGATGCTTCTGGTATGGCCTGGAAAAGCCTGCATTTTAAACATGAAGGGAAATCTAAACAACGAGGGGAATCAGTCAGGCTCTTCCTGACACGCTAACAAAGCTTCCTAAGTCCCACCTAATTTGGTATCGTCTGCAAACATACTGAAGGTGTGTTCAATCCCCTTGTACAGACCATTGATAAAAATGTTAAGCACAACTGGCCCCACCATTCAGTCTTGGGGCACACCACTGGTGGCTGTTCGCCAGCTAGGTTGAACTCCATTTGCTGTGACTCTTTGAGCCTGTTTGCCCAGCCAGTTCTTCACCAGCAAGCTGTACACCTGTCCAAGCCACAGGCAGACAGTTTCTCCAGGAGAATGTGGGAAACAGCATCAAACAGTTCACTAAAATCCCGGTAGGCAACAGCCTTTCCATCATCTACCATGCGGGTCATCTTATCGTAGATCAGGTTTGTCAGGCAGGACCTGCTCGTCATGCTGGCTGCTTCTGATCACTTGGTTGTCTTGTATGAGCCATGTGATGGTACGCAGGGTGATCTGCTCCATCACCCTCCCTGGTACTAAGGTCAAACTGACAGGCCTGTACTTCCCTGCATCCTCTGCGCCCTTCTTGTAGATTGGAGTCACATTCACCAGCCTCCAGTTAACTATGACCTCCCAGTCAACCAGGACAGCTGGTAAATTACTGCCAGTTAATTGCAGGCTCCTTCTGAAAGACTGCAGACTTTGTCTCTTCAATGCTATGCTCAAGCCTTTCATTTGATTTTCTATGATTTACTGACTGTTTCAAAGCTTTTTTTTCCCATTTAAATTCTAGTTTAATTTATCCTGTCTCCTTTAATTGAAGATATTTTGATGTTTAGTTTTTATAGCAGAAAGGAATAATTTCACAATAAACTGTGTTATATCCTCGTGTTTGCATTTTATTAGATAAACATATATTTTCTTTATAAGTGATTAAACTCATGTGACCTTCTACAAGATGAGCAGCACCTTTGATTTAGTAATAACACATATATTTTTACCCAGTATTCTGGTTCTAACCTTCCTATTTACTTTTTGATGATGTTGCAGAGTTCCAGCTTGATGGTATAACGTATCTAGATAATATAATTCCATGCAATATTCTCTGATATTGCTACTTTCAGAAAGGAGGAAAAGAGAATCCAGTATTGTGAATGCAAAATACTTAACGTCTCACAGGCCTTTGCAGGACTCACAAGGTTAGTCAAGAAACACCAAGTAGTTAAGAAACATTTGCAGATAGTGGTTTTGCCAGTCAGCACAATTTAATTAGCAAAGGAGCAGATTATTCATAAAATGAGTTGATTATTTGTTAAAGGATGTACTATCTCGAGCCTTCTTATCTGAGGGATTTCAGTCAGTGTTGTTATCTACCATACCCTGCTTATCTGACAGTTTTGGTGAAGAAGGTGTTGTATAACCCAAAGGCGTATGAACTCCGTAATCGCCTCATTTGGGCAGAGTTCACAACAGCAGCCTGTCACGCTGCTGCTCTTTCCCTTCTACAGCTATAGTAATAAACCACATCTGTTCTGACCTGATCTAATTTGTAGTCTGTTATTTCTGCAACAGTATCGACACTTTTTTTTTTCCCCCCAGCATATCCAAATAGCTTTAATGACAGTGTAAAACGATGGAGCTGACGCTCATTTTGATATTATTAACATTCTTAACATACAGAATTAGACTCTCATCTTTATTTTGATCTTTCTTTGTCATCAAGCTTTCAACTTGGAATATCATCATACCTTTTTTTTTTTTTTTGTGACATGGTGAAATTTTGTCAATTTTCTCTGAAATTGGCAGCACTTTTGTTAATTTTGATTTTTCACTATGTGGTGCTTTTGCTGTACCTGGCCTGACTTTGTGGGATTCTTGTTTTTATAGCAGGGTTACTGGGATCAGTAAAATACTTTTCAAGAAGTCAGCTATTTTTTAGCAAAATTTGTCCCTCTAGGCAACCTCTCAGTACACCACCTTCATAAACGTACTCTCTACATTATTCCCAAGTAATTACAGAAATGATAGAATACCTTAACTCTGGGAGTTCTATTCTATTACGTCAACTATGAATAACATACATGGACTAATATTTTCCAGTATTGTCCTAAATGGTTGCTGTTCTGCACTTGGCTGCAGGAGGTGACAAAGAAGAGTTCTTTCAGGATCTCAGTAAGAACAGCACAAGAAAAGGCTTAATAAAATAGCTGTTTTAATAAGATAATATAAAAGAGGAAAATATTGAGTAAACCTTATGTCCCCACAGATGCAGGGCACCCCACTTTCAAGCAGCACCAGAAGGAACAAATTCTGTCCTTGGAGTGGACCCGCCTCCCTCCCATGCTGTGGTGGCCTTTTTTTTTTTTTTTTTCCTTGTGTGTGTGTGTGTGTGTGTATGTAAAACCAGAAACATTTATCATCTTCTGACAGGTTGCAAAGTTATCTCTGTCATAACATCCACACCCACACAGCATAGGCCAGCATGGGTCACTCTAGCAGGTTTCATTAGTGTCTACTCATGTTTTCAGCAAGACACCCAGCACGGTCACCTTACAGAGCTGGCAGTGCTGTAAGACGTGCCCTGCATGTGTGTGGAAGACGTGTTGGCAGGAATATTATAAACGTCGAGGTCCTTTCTACAGTGAGAAATTTTCACAGAACCTGTCCTGGTGGTTCAGTCATTGCTTAATGTGTGAACAGGGCTGGAAGGTCAGCCCTTGTCTTTCCAGCATGCTGCTCAAGGTCTTCTGGACAAATTGAGGTAACGCTCAAGGAAGGTAAGAAGAGAATGATGTTAATGAATAATAACACACAAGCAGGAAAAAATATTGCCGACATATGCTTTGCTACCTCCTTCCTCAGTCTCCAGGACCACCATTTTCATCTTCTCTTTCTGATGCTGTTGCTTAGGTGCTGCACCTTTCTACCTTGCAGCTTGAAAATTAATGAGGCTTTTTCAATCTTCTGAGAAGAGAATAGAGGTGAGGGGCCATGCAGCCTATTCCTGGACAAAAGAAAGCCTGCACTGATGACACATGACACCTGCTCTCTTTTCTTTATTCTGGTTTCTATGGTTACGTGTACAGTAGAAAAATACTTTGGGACTTTTCACTAGCGACAATAGCTGTAAAAATACATTATCAGTACAAAGCAGTTCTTTTTCAGCTCTGTGAAATAGTGCCTGAGTCTTCTAACTGCAGGTATGAGCTATCGAACTGCTTTTCTTGAAACATATTTGTGACTAAAATTCAACTGTACTTCTTGAAGAAATACTTAAAATTTGAATACAGGTGATTAAATTCTGCTTATGTAAAATCCACCTTCCAATCTGAACTAAGTACAATTTATATCAAAAGAAAAATATGCATCAAGGATTAATAATTTATAGCTGGATCACAGTGACCCATCACTTCTGAGAAAGACTATTAACATAACAATTATTTGACTGGATGAGATATAAGTCACCAGTTATACTTCCAAGAAACTACTAACCATGTGATTCTTAAGCAAATATTTACCTTATTCTTAAGATCTGTTCTATTGTGAACATTGTAAAATGTATGCCCAAACCTGCAGATATTGAAAAAGAAAAGATCGGAGGATGGCACCTTGTGGACATCACAAGAACATAAGGTTTTGTTCTGAAAAGTTGTATTCGTAAAACAAAACAAACTAAAATAACAAAAGAAAACAGAAGAACACAAGTGTACATTTGCTTATATACAGACAATTACCAAAGCTACAATTCATTATTGCCTGGAAGAAACAAAACATGAACAATATAAACATATCTGCTTCACATGTTTATTTTGCTGTACATCTGAAATAAACTAAAAATTCTGTGGGCCAGAGTGTCACAGTGTCAACTGTTATAGTCCACCCTTAGTTAGGCAACTAAATAACACCTTCTTGATTTGGTCTTAATACCCAAGATACCTTCATTACTAAATTCACTAGACAAAACTTTTTGTAACATTTTCTTCTCCATGCTGTCAGACAGAACAGAATGTATGCACCACTAGTGTATTATTCCTTCCAATTTCCCTTCTTTTATATATACTACCACTATTATTTTTTTTTCAGCTGCAGTTACATAAACAATGATTCTGCAAGTGAGTCAGAGGTACTCAAACTGAAGTAATGAATTAAAATGTTAACATTAAATGCACAGTGGGGGACTGGGATGAGTGAAAAGAAAATAGGAAGATGGGTAAATTTGAGGTAGAATTGTTTTTTAGAATAATTTTGGCCTTAATCCTATGAAGCAATTAGTGCCTACAGAGCCTACGCATGCATTCACTGTTTTGTTTTGTGAGAGAACCAGTTTGTCAAGAGAGTTCCCCATCATCAGAATGCACTGTTTACAGGCTGCTTAGACTGCCATTAGGTATGGGCATGTCATAAGTACTTAGCTGATTTTTTACATGGAAAAGCCACCTACCAGATTTCGAGCTAACTCTGGAGACGTTCTTGTAACTAGGTATATAAAACTGGCAAAACTAGTAACTGTGCTCTGCATGAATTGTGAATTCACTTTAAGGACTCTGGTGATATTTCAAAATACACATGCACTTTTACATCAATGTGGTTGTGTGCACTGTAGCCGCCTTGCTAGAAGTCCAGAACCTATTTAGCATACATACCACTGATACAAAAAGACAAGCTTAGGCTGTCCACTACGTACTGAAGGGGAAATATGCACTTCCATCTGCTATTTTGAATAGAACACCAGCAATTCAATCTATTTCACCTGGATAAGAAAATAACGTTATTCAGCTAAGCGTATAAAAGCAGTTTAGCAACAAACCTACAACATGAAGAGGAACTGGAATCAGCAAATGAAAGTAGAGAAATGCCGAGTTGGCCTGTGCGTTCAGAGCGCGGTGTGAACACAGGACGGGCATCTGTCTTAACGCATTTTCCAAGAGGAAATGCCTACAGTGGAGGGTGATGCATCACAGGAGCAGAAATGATTTCCTTTTAATAAGCAGCAACAGCTTGTCGTAATTACGTAACAAAAATCTTTTTTTTTTTTTTCCACAGATTTTCCCAGGCGTCTGCCGTATACTGACGCAAGGCGATTTTCTGAAAGAAAAAAAAAAAAAAAAAAAGAAGGGTAAAAAAGGAACTGCAAGGGAAGAACCGCTCGCTATTTCGTTTCCAAGCGCCGGTGAGGAGCGCACGGCGCAGCTTTTCAGGTGGGAGGGCGGACGAGGCACCACCTCCAGGGGCTGCCGCCGATGCTTGATTTTTGGGGTACAAAACCCGGCCGGGCAGAGACGCCCCCCCCCCACGTCAGCAGCCCGCTTTCTGGGCGCTACTTCCCCCCGTCAGGCCGCAGGGGGGCGGCGCCCAACGGCCGCCCAACGGCCGCCCAACGGCCGCCCAACGGCCGCCCAACGGCCGCCCAACGGCTCGGCGGCCTTCTGAGCATGCTCAGCAGTGGCGCCGTCCTCGGTGAGGCGGCGGCGGCGGCGCGGGCGGTCCCGGCATGGGGCCGCTGCCGTTCGCGTGCCGCGGGGAGGTGGTGAGGGGCTTCGGCAGGGGCTCCCGCCAGCTGGGCGTCCCCACCGGTGAGGGCCGGCGGGCCGCGGGGCTTTTCGTCTGGCACCTTTATTTATTTGTTTTTTTTTCCTCTCTTCTCCCTTTTCTGCGTTGTTTAGAGCCTCGTTCCTTACGTTTACTCTTCTGTTAAACTCTTTTTTTTTTTTTTTTTTTTTTTGGACTTGCTGAAAGGCGACCACGGGCAGCGAGACCCCGAAACAACGCCTCCTGTGGCGGCCTCGGTGGCTGGGGGCCCCAGGCATCTGTTAATAGATCAATCTGTTAATAGAAACCTGGCCTTTCTGTTCTGTCTGTATGAGATGCTGGTGTCACCGAGCTTGCGAGGGAAGTTGTTACGGCTTGTGAACTACGACAGAAATTCACTAGCTGAAACCTCTCTAAAATCTGCTTGAAACCTTGCACGAAGAGCTGTAGCTAAGCGTGAAGGAAGTTAAGTGGGACAGCTGTGATGGGAGGAGAGTCTTAGTTTCATTCCCTTCAGTCAGGAAAAAAAAAAAATTAGATTCATAATTTTCTAAGAAAAACCCCAATTGTGGATACCCTAAAAGGCAGCCAGAAAATTTTGACAGGTGACTAAAATCATAAAAATTGTGCAAACAAGTTACTTACTAGAAAAATAATTACACATAAATAATTCTAAGATGCCACTTGAGAGTGCAGAAATAACTTGATTCATCTGCTCTTCGACCATATAATAGCAGTGACATTTCTAATAGTGAAATGCCTTCATAATGGCTATTTTAGTTTATTTTAACTGTAGAGTAGAACGGATATAACAATAAAATAGGAGATATAATGACTGGTATTGGTACAGGGACTACGTTTTATGAAGTTGTTTTATCATTTATAATTTGCAAATGGCACATTGTATCACAATCATCATCGGTATTCTGTTCGCAAGTAGCATGTTGGCGGAGCTTGGCTTTTAAGTGTTTGAGAATTCTGTCATGCTCACATAAATGTACACTTTCTAAAATTTTTGCAGCTAACTTTTCTGATCAAGTAGTCGAAAGCTTTCCATCCGATATCCCTACTGGTGTATACTATGGATGGGCCTCTGTTGGAAATGGAGATGTGCATAAAATGGTTTTGAGCATAGGATGGAATCCTTTCTATAAGAATATTAAGAAATCAGTGGTAAGAATTTTGCTTTGTGTGGTACTTTGATTATAATAAGGGAACCAGACATTGACTTTGAATAAGATGAGCAGAATTTGGTCCATAAACGAGCCTTAGAAATTCCGTTTGCTGTTAGAAATGTATTTGGTATCCATCTCATGTATTTGTATTCTGAAAAGCAAGTAGTCTCAGTAACCAGAGAGCATGCATCTGTAGATAAATAAAATTTATTATACGTTGTGTCTTCCATCATTACTTAAATTCTTCTGAAATGAATTTGTATTTCCAAAGTGGTGGTTGCTTATTGTTTTCATAGCTAGATAAACATAAGTTTAAAATACAGTATCAAATTTAATGGTTATGAGAATCTTAGAATGACCTAGGAAATACTAATATATTGTCCTCTGCAATCCATCCACATTTTAAATAAGAAATTTGGGGTCATCTTAATTTGTAGTGGTTTTTTGTTAATCTTTCTCTTAAATGGTAGAAGACATAGATGTGCTATGACTTAATATACAGAGTCAAGGTCCGAAAGTAGTAACAGGATGGAATTAAAATCCTGAACTATGCCATCTGTGTTCTTCTTGTCAGGTTCTTGTGCTTTTCCTGAGTCTTGCAGAACTTGCTTTTAATTGCTAATTCTTGGAAGCAATTTTGTTTCAATGTGAGTCTCTGCTTTACTGTCCTCACTCCTTTTATAATTTTAACATTCAGTTCCTTTGAAAGCTAGCCGTGAAAGCTTTCTTTAAACAATTTCAACCAAATTCATTACAGTTATTTGGAATCATTAGTCTAATGATCAAATTTAAATGTTGTTTATGATATGTGGCTTTCAAAGCCTTACCTCTGTGATAAGGGATGGAATGTTTTTCCTGAATGTTTTTGTTGTTTTTTAACATTCTGTTACTAAGTGAATAAGTTTTCTTAAATGCTATACAAAGTACAACTCTCCCTCCTAACATAATCAAAGTCTCTAGCCTCTTAATCATTATACGTGTTAGACTATCTCAGTTTTCCTGATGATGTGTGAGAGAATTTGAATTAAAGATGTTAGATGAGCATCCTTGCAACAAGGGGAAAAACTCAATTCTCCATGATAATTGTCAACGTATTTTTTTTTTTTTTTTAGGAAACTCACATTATCCATAATTTCAAAGAAGACTTTTATGGAGAAATTCTCAGTGTAGTCGTTATTGGATATATTCGATCAGAAAAAAACTTTAACTCTTTAGGTCAGTATTACAGGTTTCTATTAAGCTAATGTTTTATTTGTCGTATTCTAGCATATTGAAAATACTGTACCATCATTCTCTGTCTTGTCTTCAGAGTCAGCTGTTTTATGTCTTAATCTTTAACGTTTCTGTAAAATATTTTTTGTAAGCTGAATCTGCTAATATATCCATTGAATATATATATAATTTAAAAAGCAAATCAAATTCAATTAAGGAACAAAGCTGCAATTGTATCAATACTTACGTGTGTGTAATGACTATTTGACTCGAGCCTGATAACTGTGTGATCTTGCCAGTTGTCTGAGGTTTAATTCTAAAGTGATGTGGCTGTCATAAAAGCATTTGTCTAGCACGTCCATTCCTTTTTAAAGTGGTTTGTGAAATTCTGTTGACTTTTTTGCTAAAATGCCTTGAAACAATGGAAGGGTAGTGCTTGGAGTATTGAAAAGTTAAAAAGTTAAAAACAAAGCATTTTAAAAACAAAGATAATGTTGCCTTTATTACTTTGTAGTAGTAATTATGTATTGCCTCTGATTATTTTCTGGTATTCTGTGGTGCGCCTTATTTTCACTTGCTATTCTATACTCAGAATCCAGATCAGCTTTTAAATATTGTTATTATGTGTCTTTTTTTTTTTCCTTCCCCAGAGGCACTCATTTCAGCAATTAAGGAAGACATTGAAGAGGCAAAAAGACAACTAGATTTACCAGAACATCTTAAACTCAAAGACGATTTCTTTCATCTGCTAGAAGGGAAAATAGTAAACCACTGAGAAAAACTTTTTTTTTTTCTCTCATGGACCTCGTTTCTTTGCCTGGCCATGTATCATTTGATATATGACTTAGACCTGTACTAGGTCTTCCTGGGATGAAGTTAATTTTCTTTGTAACAGCTTGTATTGTGCTGTGTTTTTGATTTGTGACCTAACGCCCTAAAGTTTTATCTGTTCCCGAACAGTGTTTGCACAGTGTCAAGGCCTTCTGTTCCTCACTCTGCCCCCTCAGTGCATCCGCTGGGGCTGCGCAAGAATTCGGGAGGGGACACAACCGGTCAGATGACGCAAACTAACCAAAGAGATATTGCATACCATGCAGTGTTGTGCTCTACCATAAAATGGAGGGAGGGTGGAGATTCAGGAAGGTTAGCCATCTTTTGCTTGGGTGCTGGCTGGACATTGGCCTGCCTGTGGGAGGCAGTGAGTGATTAACTTCACATCATTTCATTTCTTTTTCTTATTCCACTTCTTTCCTTATTAAATTGTCTCGACCCATGAGTTTTCTTGCTTTTGCTTCTCCTTTCCTCCTCCTCTTTGCGCTTACAGCAGTAGATGGAACTGAGCGAGTGTCTGTGTGGTGCTTGGCTGCCTATTGGGGTTAGCCCACAGCTGCCTGTTTGGGTGATTGTGGTCAGACCTGAACACTAAAACCACACAAGATTTAAGTTTTCTTGTGTTGAATGGTCACTGAACTAGTCATGCAAAAGGAGAAAGCTATTGTAGTAGGTCCTTATAGATAAATTGTTAACCCGTTATTATAAGTCATTTAGAGATCTTAGCCCATGTGGAGCGTGACCAGAGTTAATTACCTCTACTGACTCTAAGGTGTGAAGAGTTAAAAACATCAAAGAAGATTGTCAGTTTTCACATAAAGAATATTACTCTAAATTTATTTCCCAAATTTATGTCTTTGTATCTGGCTTTTAGCTAGCAGCTTCGAAATATGTAATATTGAGACAAATGTTGACCTCTTGTGCCTGAAGCCATTGATTCTATAACAGTAACAAGAATGATTCACAATTGCTCTTATTTTTTGATATGCTATATATTTCATAGTTGAAATTATTTATTGTAGCCTTAATTGAAATAGAGGAAGTCTTTCTATTACTGAGTTACTGGAATGTCAAATAAAAGCTTCTGCCTAGTTGAATGTACATGTGGCAATGCATGACACGCTTAGTTTTCTTCTGAGGAAGTATTTCACTAAAGTTCAGAGAATGAATGACAGGGAGAAAGTTGATTTATGTCAAAGGTTTCAGGCTCAAAGGCTAAAGAACCAGTTTAACAATATTTCTAAGGCAGGGAAGGGAACCAAAGGCAACTGCATTTTAGTTGCTGTTGGTAGCTACTTTAGATAAGGAGAGTTCTTGGGTTCATTATACTGACAGCAATAGGGTGGGCTTAAAAGATGAGGTTAGAAAGTAAGGCACAGGAAAGTCCCTTCAACCCTCTCTGCTAAGTGCAGGTATAATCCAAACTTTTCACTGTAGATCAGTGAAAGTCTTTGGAGATTCGTAGACTACTGTATGAACATTTCAGTAGGTACTCAGTATTTATTACAAGTCATGGTGGCCTTTCCCACTCTGAAATGTTTGTACAAGCAAGTAAGTGCAGGGTATGTTGTCAAAATTGGTTGTAACTTGGAAAAAATCTGTTAACACATACACTTACTTTGAAGCGCCCACTGTATTTGGAAGCCTGTGCTTCTAGATCTACTTCCCCCACTCTCTAGCAGAACTTCCTGAATTTCTTCCTTGTCCCACCTTACTTTGATCCTGTATTTCATTCTAACATTTCAGAGAGCTTGGATGAAGTAGACTTAGCAGGTCTCTGCTAGAACCCTGTCAGCGTGCCAGGGTTCTAGTTCCACTTCATAGTATTTAAATTTCAGCCAGTATCCTGGGATATTTTGGAAAAGACCTTGAGCAACTCAAGGAATCTTTATAGCTGTGTAGGACTTAAGCAGAAGCTTCATCATTAAAAGGAATTGCTCATCAGTCCTGCTGATGGCAAGGTAGAAGGGACACACCTCTTGAGGGTGGAAAGAATCATTTCCATAAAAGCACTTACTGCAATAAACAAAGCAGCATTTTGGCCTATGTTGCTAAGGTTGTTTATAAATTTAACTCTCCAAAGACACTGACAATTTTGTCTTAGCTGTTGCCTGGACGTTTTCAGTGCACTTTAACTTTCTTAGGAGGAAAATGTTAAAAAAAAATAAAAATCTGCTGTCAGAAATGCTTTTTATTTAAAAAAAAAAAGAACAAACAACAACATAGATTTACTGTATTGCATGTTGGAAATCTCTACAAGAATTGTCTTGAAAGTGATAGTTGTTTTTTTTTCCACTTTAAAATAGAGATGTGATGAGGGAGAATTTTTTTTACCACATGTAGGAAGATATTTTTGAGTTTGTAACGATGCCAAGGTCTTATTTTACGTTTTACTTTCTGAAGGAGCAAATAGTAGCCATGCTAATCAATGAAATGTGTTGTCAAGAACATAAAGAATAAATCTTTTTTCACTGTAGTATTACAGCTAAGCTCATAGCTGCCTTTTTATTTTTTATTTAATTTTTTTAATTTAATTAAAATCAAATTTTTAAATTAAATTTTAAAATTAAAATGATTATTATTAAAATTAAAATTTAAAATTATTTTTTAAAATTAAATTTTATTTAATTTTATTTAATTTATTTTTTTTGCCACTGATTTTTTGTGTTTATGGTGGAAACCCTGGTACCTTAAGCTGGTTGTCTTAGTAACACTATTCTGTAAGTGCTAATGAGTGCTACTGTACAAAATTCATTTCATCATTTGCTTTCAGAGAGCAGTCCCAAAAGGAAGGTTTGAAAAACTTAAGTTGCTCGCAGCTCTCACTTAAAGTATGAAGAATGTTAACAGTGAACTAGTAAACTAGTCTTTGCACATTTGTCTTCATGTTAGAGAAAATGTAATTGCATTCATTTGGTTGAATATATATATCCATGCATTATTTAAGATCAAATGTTGTATTCCTGTTCAATACATGATCTCCAGTACTGTATAACTTTATGAAGGGTTATATTTTTCCACTGTGTGCAAATAACTATTTAAATTTATGTTGTAGCGCTGTACTATTAATAAAAGAATGTAATTAAGAACCTTGTAATGCTGCTTATCACAGATGTTCTGATTGATTGTATTGTGATGCAAATCATTTCTGCATATTCTTTAGCATATACTGAAAGAGGTGCTGCAGAGCTCTTTCATTATGCTCCTTAAACATCTTCCAGTGTCAAGGGGGGAAAAATGTTCATCTTGCTTATAGGCTTGCTGCTACAATATTTATGTTTGAGATGTTTGCAGTTTTTATATATAAGGTAATACACGAGCACCAAGTGAAACATAAGGATCACTGAAATTGTTGGAGTTCAAGCAATACAAGTATTTCTGTAGCTTCAAATACTTTTTTTTTTTTAAAGCCTTTTTTTTTTCCTGCATTTTAAATTGACTGTTGCCTCCTGAAGTCTATTCCTGTTGTGAAATTGAGTTGCTAATCTGGGAACGTCAGTATCAGAAGTTTTTTCAAATGTACATGTGAGATAATGGTCTTACTTGGATGACTGTGGCATTAAACAGTCTGAGGTCCTAACAGCCTAAAAACCCCAGGCTTAGCAGTTGTTAAATCGGACCATGCCTTTGTGTTTTGAAGAAAATAAGGGAGCAAAGTCTGGAATAGTTGATCATACAGGCTTCTTGTATAGCTTGTATATTTTGAATTGGGAATTTGAGATCCTTGAAACAGGTATGAAGCCTGTATTCAGCTGGTATCCTTTTTACTTTGAGAGATTCCCTATGTATACGGTATGACTTTGTCTAAAACTAATTGAAAATGAATAAATCATATTTATGTACTTATTTTAAGGTATAAAAGGTAAATATTGTGTTAAAATTATTACTAATCTGAATAACATGCATTTTCAATAACTGTTACACAAATGTTGTGAACATAGAATGTCAAACAGTTTTCCAGATGAATACAATGAATTAATTCAAATGCTAGAAAGTATCATTAGTAGCGTTCCCGCTAGAGAGTGATACTTGTGATTTCTCATTTACTGAAATTTTTGCAAGCTCTTTTGCCACATCTGTGTTGATAAATTGTACTGAGCCGAAGGAGGTGGGAAGTTAAAGATGTGTCTCATAACTCTGGTTAAATACAATAATCACAAAACTGCAGTAGGTGAACTTCGAAAGTTTGCCCCAAGAGACACTGTACTACTTTGATGTCTTTGATACCTTGATATGTTGATAACTTTGGTATCCTTAGACAGCTGTTTTTAAAGGACTATATGGAGCAAATAGCTTTTTGAATTCTTATTTTGCCTCCAGCAATTCTTAGAAATAGTTTATTCAACTTCTAATCTGTAAGAATCACTGCTGTGGTTTATAATAAAGGTTATTGCTAGTATTGCTGTTAAATATTTTTTCTGTTTAAGGAGGCTTCTGACAAAAACTTGGCTCCTATGATGTGTTCCTGTGCCAAGCCTAGCACAGTTACGTTTCATAGTCCTCTGTAAGTCCTTGTAAGCGTGATTGCCTAAAAGGTTAGACCAACGGGAACAAGTGTTCAGAAATTATTCAAACTAGTTAAAGTGTCTGAAAACAACCCCTCTTTTTTTGTGTTCTTTATGTAGGACTTAACGGAGGTATGTCCTCAGAACGCTGTAACCTCAAAATAGATTTGTCTTTATCCTTTCTTTCAAAATTTAAAACTGCTTGGTTCTTTTAGAAGTCAGATGGAAAGAGTTGAGTCCTTTTCTTACGTTCTTGTTCACTTGTTTAAACATTCATCTGGGTCAGGGCAAAAGTCCATTGCTACAGTTGAAACCTCTATCTTAACACACATCAATCTGTCTCTGGTCTCTTGGGGAAGAGTTCCTCTCATGCTTTTATGCTGTTAGTATGTAGACCTTTATTTAACCTCTGTGTGACATCCCTGCATTCCCATCAGAAAAGAATGTAATGTGGTATGGGTGTGCCATAAGGATTGCTTTTTGGATTAGATGCAGGGGAGTTTTCATTGTAGTTTGGTATATGTCAGGGGTTATGCTGTTCTACCAGCTCCGTGTGTTGACCAGAGGCATGGATTTAAATGTTAAATCCTTAAGCACCTGCATTCAGGTTTTTGTTTAGTACCTGAGCAGTGTAATTTCAAAGCATTCAGTTGTTCTACTAGTCATTTTCTGGAAATGAAGTTTGAGATTAAAAAATATCAAATTGCCTTCAGAATTATTTTCCAATAAAAGTGGTCTATATAGTTTTTGTTGTTGTTGTTTTTTTTCCGCCCCGATTTGCTTGTATTTTTCTGAAGGGAGAAGAAACACAAGGTTGTACTTGATAGTGTGATGGTTAGAAAACATGCATTGTCTACTGCTCCAGGAGAGTATTTGGATAGACTTGTGACCTACTCACTGCTTTTTCTGCTTTTTCTGCTTTTTTTTAATGGACTAGGATCTTACAAACATTGCTGACAATGGCAGAGACTGTATCATTAATTACATAACTTAGGGTACTGACTTTTATGTATTTATTGGTTATCTTCTACTAGGACTGAGAATTTTTTTTTTTTGGTGGATCAGAGTATCCAAGTGCTCAATATGTTTTTCTGCAAAATTTTTCTGAGGTTTGTGGTTGGCTTGCTTTCCCATAGTGCTTTTGTAGGTAAGTAATTAATGAAGTGCTTTTAAACTGTTAGAATATTTGTCTGTTCCTCATCAGGAGCGTCTTGTTACTCAAAGTTCAGGCTTGAAACTCCACATACACATTAAGATGTTACGGGGAGATGAAAAATCTGTAGTTAGTACTGGTCTATTCTGCCTCCTGACCACAACCCAACTTCTAACAGTTACTTATGTGATTGAGTTTCTTGTTTTCATTTCTATCTTTAGCTCAAAATTCCAGTGTGAGTCCTCAGCCAGTTGTGCAATTGTCATGTAAGACCCAGGAGTAAATGTGTGGTATACCATGAAAATGTAGTCTGGTCAGGGAATAGCCTGTAGAGAAGGAGTCTTGGGACCTAAGACACTTGAACTCCTCCAATCCACTTGCCTTCACTTCCATTCTAGCAAAAAATCAGGATGAAGTCATGGAAGAGAAAACTTTTTCCTATTTACATGTACTCTGTGGAAAGGGGGTGGGTAAAGAACACTGGTAACATACACCTTCCTTTGAAATCAAATTGCTGGATTACATGAGGGGTAAGTGGCTTGTAAAACTATATAGGAGATACAATTTTTACAAGGTCTTGTGGAAAGAACTTTACTACTGATAGAGTAATGAGAAATAGTTGCCTAGCAGAAAGGCAAATAAAATACAAGTAATCAGAGAAGAGTGAAGGACTTCAGAAACTCCATGGATGAATGAGAAGGGCAAAGAAGAAGGTAGAGAGAAAACAAAGGCCTTGAGAAGGAAAGAAGGCTTGAGAAGCAAGAAAGAGAGAAGTTTAAGCAAAGATAACAGAATTGAGGTGGATTAAAAGAAAATTAATTAGGGAAGAGTTGGATGAAAAACATCCTGTAGCAGCTTTGTGTTTTGAAATATATTAGTAAGAAAAATGTTCCAAGAGAAACTCGGGTGGAGGAGAACATAGGAGAAAGAGCTGGCTTTGTGGTTTATTTGCATTTTTAACCATTCAGGATAATTTTAAATAAATGAAACTTTTCTCATAAAAATGATAGAGATGTTACTGAGATCCTGTGCAAAAAATGCTTGCTATATCTAGCAGAGTGATTTCGAACTGCTCAGGTGTAGTTAGGTTTAAGCCTTTGAAACGTGATGGGGAAAGTTCAGGTATTCAAAGCAAATTCCTACAATTGTGTTACATAAATCATTAATAATAGCAGCATATTGTTAATCCAAACAAGATTAGAGAGCAGGATTAAACAAAGTTTTTCTTTTAATGTGACCTTTCAATCTGATTTTTCACTTTTTACCTTTTTTTTTTTCTTCAGAATTTCTCCAGAGAAAAACTTAACTTCAAGTGACAAATAAGATGCATCTTTCTAAAGTACCTTACTGTTGTAGAACTTTTGATAAAGAAAAGTCCATTTTTGGGGGGCTTTTGTGAAAGGACATGACTTTGAATGCCTCTCTCTTACTGAAGGTGCAATGATTAAAAGATTAAATTCAAAGTGGAGACAATCGACCTGTCCTTAGAACCTTGAACTTAGAGATGGAAAGATCCTGGGGTTTTTAGAAATACCTTCTACAAAAAATACCTTTTAGATATCAATCCACAATTATTAAGTATTCTTGCACAATTCATTTGTAAACACTAACAGTAATTGAATTACAGATCTGGAGCTGATTCTTACTGGAAGTCTAAAGGAGCTCAGAGAGAGAAACTTGACAAATAACAGCATTTTCAAGATGGTTTTGTTCAAATAATTTATTTTTTCACAGTAAAGGGCCATGAAGAGCATCCTTTTCTCTAGTACAATGCATCACATTTCTGTAGTGATTGAAAAAAAAAAAAATCACATTGCTGTGTTACTTTAAATTACATTTCTAAATAAGTACGAATTATCCCCTTTGCTATTGTCTGACCGTCCTTGAGGCATTTACAACAGAAATGGAAAAGTTGCTTGACTAAACAGTTTAAATCTCTTGTAGCTGAGAAGTTAGATGAAAGACAGAAGGAAACCTATTTTGTCTATGCTTATAGACCATATTTCCTTTTGCAGTAAACCAAGAAGCCTGTGTGTACAACAAATGATTATTTAACAAACACTGTAGTAAAGATTAATCAGAGGTTGATATATAAAACATTTTAGGTTTTTTTTTCTCCTCATACAAACTGCGACTGCAGTGAAGTTACCTGTAGTAGTTACAATTGCAAGACTTAAAAATCATGTTATAGATGCACAGTTTCACTGGGAAGTATGTTCCAAGATTATAAGGAGAAACGTGTTGGCTTTGAGCAGTGCAGATGTACCAGATGATATCAGCAAAGAGAATCTGGCTAAAATCAGGAAACTTGCATATGCTATTACAGATTGCTACACAACTACAATCACAATGTAGTAAACTACTGGCACCCTACCACAGTGACATTTGTCATGTAGATAAATAAGACTATCTTGTTCATATCTGCACATTTTTAGTAGAGAGTGGCAAAGTTTGCAGAAAGTGTGTATGCACAGTTTGGATGGGTGTTTGTGTTTGTTGTGATGCGCACACATACACATTGGGAAAGGATTTGCTGTCCATGCAAATGCACATAAATGTAATCTCCTCACCAGCCTACATCTGGAGTGTTCCTTAAAAGCCTAACAAGAATTTCTGTAAAGCTTCAGGAAAAAATGTTTTTAGAAATCATTCTGCTCTCACAGTAATTGTAAGCTAAAGTCTTAAGATCAGCATGAAAAGAAGTAACTAAACATACTTAACTAAAATGCTGTAATTTAATAGGAAAGGCAGCAGAGCAGAGCAGAAAATCTGTAAGTTAGTAGAGAGTTATCTAAATGAATAACTTTCATCATCATATTCAAGCTCATCTTCATCGTCCTCCAAAAGTCCATATTTAAATTTACGATACACTGTGCCATCCTGGCCCATATATACAATATCATCTTCTTCATCATCATCTTCAAAGTCTCGATCTCTGTACTCAATCACTTGATCTTCCTGATAGCTCGTGGTCTCACGGTAGTTGCTCATGTAAGAAGGAAGGACTTTGGAGTGATTTGTCAGCTTCTCGTACCCACCTTTCTTGGCAGCATGTCTTTTGGATTTTGATTTTCTCCAGATGACTACAATGGCTCCAATGACAAGGAGAAGCAAAATTGAGGTAATGACAAAGAAAGAGGTTTTGCTTTTGCTTGCAGGTGGTCGAGTGGTCCGCAATACACAATCATCTGACAACAGCAATAAAATAAAAAAGAGTAAATGAAGTTGTGTGTGTACATGTGTAACGGGGTGGGGTTGGGTATCTCTTTTAAAAGACCCAGTACAACATTTAGGCCTGCTTACATTTTAAAATGTGTTTGGCTAAATACCTTACCTTTTCAGTACCACAATTATGTTCTTCTAGCTGTGATGGTATGAGGAGGTAAGTAAGGCTGTTGGGACAGCTATATTTCTTTATTAGATTAGGAGTAATCAGAAAGAAGCAGAAATGCTAATAGGCACACAAACACAAACCTACTCCCTAAGCCTAGGCAAGAAACATAGCACCCCCCTGTTATATTTATGCTTTTTAACTTTCTGGCAGCTAGGATGACTTAATGACAAGTTGTGTACCCTGACTGTTTTTCAGAATTGTATCAGTTTGGTCTAGTGAAAACATTTTTCCAACCTACAGGTTGTCCCTTGTATGAAATGCTGTAGCTATTTAGAAGTCAACGGTGTGATTTTGATATGATGAGCTTAGAATGGGTCCATGCAGTTTGCTATCCACTGAAGGAAGCATGTCCCAGTCAACTGTTTCATGAAATGCTTGGCCATTTGGCACAATAGGTGAGAGTAACTCCCACGCCAGTTGCAATTGCTGTTATTTGGGTAAAGCATTTCTATTCTAATGATGGAGCAGTAGAAATACACGAGGTAATTACAGTGCATTTTTGCTGTTTTTCACTTTTCATTCTAAGCGTCAGTCTAAATTTTTTCCATTTCTAAATGTCCAAATTAAGCACACGAGCAGCACGGCTGCCCTTCGGGATGGTCCTACCTTGCGTTTCGCTGCAGTCACAGCACTCTGGGATGGCTTCTGGGTCGGGGTCCCTGCAGCAGGGCAGGCAGCGGCCTTCCTCGAGGTAGAGCTGCGCACCGGCTGGGCAGATGGTGCAGTTGAGAGGCCCAGGTCCCTTGCACTCTGTGCACGTGCTGTCACAGCTCTCACACTTGGGCTCATCCTCCTTCAGACACAGAACACAAGCAACACGCCTTTCTTTTCGGCTCCCTTGGACCTCACCTGACAGGTCTGTGCTGTCATTCACTGTCTGGGTGGTCACGTCTGGACACCAGGGGTGTCAATTGTAAAATTGAGTAGGGAGTAGGAAAATTGAAATTTGGTTCATACCTCCTAGGTTCTCAGTGATCTGCTTGTAGGGAGGGGGGATAAAGTGTTGTAGGAGCTTAGTTAGGGATCTGACCTAGCTAGGCAGCTAGCTAAAATTCATATGGACTATAAGTTTTCTGGTCAGAATGTATTTTATGTTTTGCTAGACCCATACTGGCAGATTTGTGGTTCTTTGGCACTAATGATTTTAAAGTAGCCTTTAAGAACAGTACTTAAGAATATAATTAAAAATAACTGAGGTGCAAGAAACCAAACAAAATATTCGGGGGGGATGAGGGGTGGGGAATGATGAGAGAATAAATTCCCTTTGCGGCGTGGGAAGGAGCAGAAATAAGAAATAAAGCTGGGTGGAAAATTTCTAGCAAAGCAAATTTTTATTAGATTGCATTGGTTCTGTTTCACAGAAACATCTTAGATTCAAAAACTCGTCTCAAATTCCAGAAAGGCTTCTGGGAGCCTCTGTATACAAAGACAACTGGAGCTCATCACTGTCATATCTACTTCTTAGTAAGCTCTGATGTCAGGTAATTCAGGGCTTCCAGTGTTTGCATTTCCTGGCCTACTGGGAAAAATTAGCTGATTTTCTGTCTTGGGGCCAGGATCACATACTCAGTATGAGGATCTGGAAACACCAATAACCTTTCATCAGTCTTGATCTCTGCTTGCTACAGAGGGCTGCTTGTCCTGAATCTAAGAGCTTGGACAAGTTGTGGGGTCATAGCAGTAGGTCTGGAGAGTCAAAGCCTTTCAAAAACTGTGGACCTCTGTGGTCTTCAGCTCTTAGGCTGTTTTTTCAGGTTGGCAGTTATGCAGCAGTTCTGCTACAGGAAACTTCAGGCCAGAGACTTCAGAGTATGCAGCATCTCAGGCCAGCTGGCTTGCCATGCTGCTATATTCATGAATAAACAACACTGGAAGATAGTTGGTATGGAAGTCTGAAGCAGGAATGCCCAGACTTGTGGCACAGACTCAAACCTAGCCATGGCCCTATTCTGCTAAACATATAGGTCTGTCAACTTCAGCCTTTCTTTTCACTAGAGATTTCTACTAGCATTGCTGTCAATCAGGAATGTGATGTGATTTCTTACAAACAGAGCAGCAGAAATCCCTGGGTAAGTCTCAGTTATACTTGAAGAAAAGAAATGCTCTATTACAAATGTAGCTGATTTTGTTCACTTAGCTTTGGTATCATCTTTGGCAAAGTAGTATCTTTGTATTTACTGGTAGAGAATTACTCTGTAGTAGAAAGAGACCGAAAGAGAAACAATGCTTCCCTATCAACGGAAGAAAAAAGTAAGCAAATTTAAAGACAAGAAATCTTGAAAACTCAGGGAAGAACATTCTGTGTTTGTGTTGTGTTCAGAAGTTGAAGTTCAGCATGCTAATCACAGGAAAAAATGCCTACAAATATTACCTCTTGTCCTGATGCATCTTCGACTTTGTAGCTACCTACAAAACAGTCTGAGTTGCACATTCCACCTAACAAACTGTAGCTCCATACGCAAGATGTGCAGCTGAATGCTTCTTTACCTAGAAAGGAAAATAAACCAACAGTATTAGACCAGGAAATATTGTCATTTAACTTCCTTTTAAAAATATTCTCACCACCACCACCACCAAAGAAAAGGGATACTTGTCATCTTCAAGAATCAGCAGTAGGGAGTACTGTTTGAAGAAGCTGGTATTAAAATGCTATTAAAGAGCTTAGACCTAGTGCTTGAAGTGTATTTTTCTTATGTGTTTTGATATTCATGAAAAGATGACTAGGGAATCAGTTGTACAGGGAAGCTCAGGTGCTCAGTAGGATCAATTAGATCAGTGTTCTAAAGTAAAGTTGTGGGAAACCTTAGCCAAATGCTCTTTGCAAAACCAGTAAGTATTAGGCCTACTAGCTAGCCCTTTTCAAACCACAATGAATCAAAGTCCATTTATGTTTAAATAGCAAAACAAATTTTTTAGTTGTATAGGAAAAAAGTTCTTCACTAGGTGCAAAGAGATCATCACATGCACTTTGTGTGTCTTTTGTGAGTCTTTTTGAAAGCAGATGCTGCCTGTAGTGTTTCCGTGAAACACTGAAGTGAATGTTTTTTCATATGTTAAGATTCACGTATTAAAATGCATGTGTCCAGTTCCCTGCAACTAAATGTTTTCTACCACTGTCTGAAAGGAAGAAAATGTACATGCTGGTAGTTCTTGTCAGCAGAAGCTAAACAGGTGAAGTTAGCAACCTTCCATGACCCAGCAAATTTCCTGTGTGTTCTTTTCCTGAGCAATATAGGGTTTGCCTACCTGGTTTTGAGAAACAAGAGACACCACATCACTTTTTTGCCTGTATCTCAGCAATGCAGATGCGTTTCAGAACATCTAATATTTGTTGTTTAGAAGGATAGCCTTGTTTTTCATCTTAGTGTCTCTTTAATTAGAATAGAAAATCTCTTCTGTAACATTTATCATGAATAAAGTAAAAGTCAATGACTGGAATTAGTCTGGAAATTAAAATGACAATATTTTTACCCAAGTCTGAGCCACAATTTTTCTGTTATTTGTTATAATGTTGTTATGCAGTTACGCTTTGATAGTTCTTGAAGGTGGCTTCACTCTTGGGAGTTTTTTCCGCAATTTTAAATATTGTTATGTAGCCGTCTATGCTATCCGATTGATCCACTATCCAAAGCAATTTTGATATGTTGCAGTACGGTGTAGTCTGAGCTGCAGAGTGGCACATGCTAGCTGTCATCTGATGATGCTCATGTACAGTAGTCCAACAAATGGGTCCAACGGGATTAATGCTGCCCTGTTCTGAATCTGATGCAGTATAATTTAGGGAAAAGAAGAGACTGAATGTGTAAGTGTGTCACAGAGCAAAACAGATGGTCTCCCAAAGTAAAGTTTGAAAAATACTTAACCTTATTAAAAACAGCAGACATCACATTGCTTTTTTTAACCCTGAAGATATGCTTTATGGCCTTATTCTTATTTTAAGTGTTGCTAGCTTTTGATTTTCTTATCTTTCCTTTACAGTCTGTAAAGGTCTGTGGTTAGACATAAATTACTTGGCTTTCACAGAGTAACACATAGTAGGTTAGCTCAAAGAGTGAGATATTATTCAGTGTTTGTGCAAGAAACAGGGAGGGCCTAGCTCTGTATGCAACAGAGCCCTTTTATTTTGAAGTGGATGAGCATCTTTGAGAGAGGCCTGGCTGACTTAATAGTTAATTACTGTTGTCGGTTTGTTTCCCTTTGCTGGGGACTCAATCCCAGCCCTCCCGTCGTGTGTCTGCTTTCACGCTTGCGCTCTGTGCCTGCAGGCAGCCCTGTAGGGAGCTTGGTGGGAATTCATATCCTTGCTTTGATCTTGGTCAATCAATACATTAAAGGTAAGGTGGCAGCATGGAGCCTACAACAAAGTGAGTGACCCTGGGGTCTGGGGGAACTGGTAGCCCCTGCAGAGGGCTTTGCCGCCCGCTGCAGCTACTGAGATCATTGACATGTTGGTAGGTATATGCATGGCACGCCTCTGCATGGCGTGCTTCCAAATCTTGGAGCTGAGGGAGAAAAAGAAAAGAGATGGCAGGTGCCTTGATAATCCTTGACAGTGGTTTCAATAATCCCTTTTTTTGTCAAAGCAGAATGCGTGTTTTTACCTTGACAAGTTCGACAGGATGGGTGGCATCTTTCACAGACATTGTCGTCCTTGTTTTCATAGTAATATTCAGGACAGGAGCTAACACATTGGTTCTTGGAGCGCAACAGGTAGAAATATGTATCACAGAAAAGGCAGTCAGTCTGTTGAGGCCCCATACACTCCTTACAGCCCTTGTGGCATCGCTCACATGATCCAGTGGAGTTTTGTGCAAAATAGCTGAAACAGATCGGACAGATCAACTCAACAAACAGGCTTAGCCAGACGATACCAACAGAGGATCAGTTGGTTCACTGAAGCTATGCAGTCTAAGGAAAAAGAGCAATAGCTGCACTGTGGCTGTGTTGAGATGGTCATTAGAGTCTTCAAGTTTAGTGGGATGATAACCGAATTTAACAGACAGCACGATTGCACTTACTGCAGAATGAAATGGACCTGAGCCACAAATCATACCTCCACATTCCAGGTTTGAATTTTCATGACATAGCCACAAGAGCTCAAAGAATTCACATTTTTAAATTAAAAGGATTCATATTAATGAAGTTACTACCTAGGATTTTGAATCCTCAGTTAAATTATGTTTTAATCATTGTTTTTATTATGATCTATTAAGCATTCACTTAATGCAAAAGTAATCTCGTCCAGGTTAAGTGGAGCCTGCAAGCATGCCTGAAGCAAGTTGCACTTCTTCCTCTGCTCAAGCTGACTTGAGGGGATAATTTAGCATATTTATTCTGCTTCACACTGTTCTATATAACCTAAGAGCATCCACAGAGTGTGAGAATGCCCACATCACATCATACTGCTCCCAATTTAGTAACAAACTTTCTAGTTTTAAGCTGTGAGGGAACGTTTTCTACCACCTCTGTACTGGTACAATGCAATAAATTTTCACCCAGAAATGTAATTCAATTCTATGTGACTCTAAAATAGAATGGGGTAGAATGATCTAATTTCTCCAAGTACTCTCTGTGATGTAGCTCTTAGGTAAAGATCTAGGACCTTACCCCGATGGACATTGGTTTACACATCCTTTTCCTTGTCTGTACCAGCCTGGTTTGCAGGAAAGGCACTGCGAGCTGTGTTTTCCACTGCAGGTGGCACAGGCGCTATGGCACGGGGAACACCATCCCTCGTCACTGTCAGCATAATATCCATCTGGGCATGTTTCAACACAGGTTGTATCTGCACAGACAGCAATGCAAAATATCAGGTCATATTCAACATTTGCTGGTATGAATTAACTTACAGCTCTGCTAGAGCAAATTCTCTAGCAGGACATGCTGTTAGCACTTGTATGAGAGCAAGAAAAGGGGACGCTGTGACATTGTAACAATTTTTTGTTCTTCTAAGCCTTGTCAGTTCGTCCTCATTTCTGTGGTTGGTGTAAATTAGCAGGCTCTTCAGAACAGAAAATTACTTATCTTTAGGCAAGATAAATGCATAATCATAATAATGAACAGCTGTGATTTTGTTCAGAATATGAAAAAGAAGAAATAATAATGAAGAAACTTGCTACTGGCATAACCATTTTCCCTATTTTTTTCACTCTTAAGTGTCAGCCTAATTGAATTCTGTGTATATGATTAATCTGTTGGTAACTCTAAAGTGGCATATGTTCATTGGTCTTTACACCTGTGTGTAACTGTTGCTTTGTGTTATGGGAATAAATGCCTCCAATACTGCCAAATGTACCAGGCACATCTCATTGTTTCACTGAGATACCAGAGCATCATTAGCAGGATAGAAATCTGGGATGAGAAGTTAGGGCTGATTCAAATAAGTGCAAGTGCACTATGCTAAGAGAGATGTGATTAATAATTGTCTAGCTTCTCCATAATTTTGTTGCTTAGGTTATAAGTGGGCACAGAAACGTGCTTCCTAACATACTCTTTTCTTCTCTCTCTCTTTCTTTCTCTCTTTGTCTCTTTGTCTCTTTGTCTCTTTGTCTCTTCCTCTCTTCCACTCTTCCTCTCTTTCTCTTCCTTTCGTTTTCTTTCTTTCTTTCTTTCTTTCTTTCTTTCTTTCTTTCTTTCTTTCTTTCTTTCTTTCTTTCTTTCTTTCTTTCTTTCTTTTTCTCTCTCTCTCTCTCTCTCTCTCTCTTTCTCTCTTTCTCTCTTTCTCTCTTTCTCCCTTTCTCTTTCTTTCTTTCTTTCTTTCTTTCTTTCTTTCTTTCTTTCTTTCTTTCTTTCTTTCTTTCTCTTTCTTTTTCTTTCTTTCTTTCTCTCTTTCTTTCTTTCTTTCTTTCTTTCTTTCTCTTTCTTTTTCTTTCTTTCTTTCTCTCTCTCTCTCTCTCTTTCTCTCTCTCCCTCTCTCTCTCTCTCTTTCTTTCTCTCTTTCTCTCTTTCTCTATTTCTTTCCACATGTTTGTACAGTCTACATTGTTTATTTCCATATTTCCATTGGCTTTTTCAATAGCAATGGTATAAAACTGCGGAGTGTGTTTGTGTAAAAATACGTCTGATATAAGACCTCAGAAATTTAAGAATGCAAAACCTACATCAGATTAGACTCAGCTTAGAGTCATCTTCGCTTCAGGCTTTCTTTAGATTTTTCCCGCATGGAAGATCATTTAAATTAGTTTTCCTCACAATTTTTTCTTTGCCTTTTTAAAAAAAATATGCAAATAAGTGAAGTTTAAATTCTGGTATCTTATACTTTCTACCAATTTGTTCCTGAAACAATAAAGTTTTTTCCCCCAAACTCAGAAAAGGAAAGTAGTTTTGTATCTCAGCCATCCACTAGAGACTGTTCTAGTGATCCAGGGACAAATTTTTAACAGTTCTGTTTAATTATTTCTTTGTTCATCAGGTATCTACAGGGATTCAACAAGCCAACACGAAAATTGTGAGCTTACAAAAAAAAAAAAAGTTATAAATTTGTCCCTCTGGACTTTTTAATTCCCTTCTAGAAAGAAAGAGTGACAGTAAATATGGAGTGATTAAAAAAAATGGTTTGTTTAACAGTGGACTTTGCTGCTACTCAGACTTCCTTTGGCCCCAGTGAGTGGCAGATGCCAGAACGACAATATTTTCCATTTTTTTGAAGAGTTTCCAGGTAGCTCTGCAAAAAGTAGTTGCCACTGCACAAGTCATCTACTTGTCAAGTCAACTTTGGAATGTGTAGATTGTCTCAAGCAAATATGTCTACATATTTCATGAATGTGATGGAAACTTACTTCATGTTCTTGGGGTAGAATGAAGTCTAGAAGGAGGATCAAGACACTTACTGAGAAGGTAGCGGTTATTTGCACAGCCAAGACACTGGTGTTCAGTTGGTCCTGAGCAACGAAAGCATTTCTTATGACAAAGCTTGCAGGTCTGAGTGTTCTGGTCATAGTACTCAGTATGAGAACAGTATCCAGATGCCACACAGTGCCCGTTGTGGCTCAGGATCAGGCCATTTCTGCAAGTAAGGCAGGCAGTGGAAGACGAACAAGTCTGGCATGTCCTATTGCATGCTGGAAGGGACAAACAGTAGGAAAGTCACCATTTCTTGTTACATTTTCAAATTATTATTTCAAATTCAAGGAACAGCCTTCATCTGAGGGTGAGAGGCTGAGGGAAATGAGAGAAACATCAGCTCCTATATAGTCAAACCATTTATCATTTTCAGACTTATGCAGCCAGTTCCTAAGATTTCCTTTTGCTCTGGCACTGCTTTTGCAGAGCAGTGGTTTGCAACATACCGTCTCCAACTACACTCAGCATTTTACCAGAATAGTTGCTTAGTTGCTAGTAACATTGAACACATCTAGTTTTGATATCTCCCTCTCTGGATTTTCTCTCTCTCTCTCTCTCTTTTTTTTTTTTTTTTTCCTGCCTTTGCTATCCCCTCAATTGCCAGGACACTGACAGCCATAGCCATCGCTCTCAGGTCCTTTAGGAATCATCTTTAGCCAGTCTACTTGTATCTCTGTGCCATTCTGGAGAAAACAACAGCTGCCAACCTTGACAATCTTCTGTCTCTTTTTCATAATAAGTCCCTTCGGGGCAGTCTTCAAAACACATGCCACCATAGAGGACGAAGTAGCTGATGGCACACTCAGTACAGTCATCTGAGTCTGGTCCATCACAATCCTTGCAGTGTTCATGGCAGGGAAAGCAGTGTTTCTCTTCAGCATAGAAGTGGGAAGGGCAGTCCTCCACACACTTCCCTTCGTGCAGGAGGAACTCATCCATGCATTCTACAGAGAGCAACAAACATCAGGTAAGAAAAAGGGCGGATAATTCTGACTTCAGTAAGTGAGGGAGTGGAGAAATCCTAGGAAACACCAAACCCTGCAGTACTTGTCACAACAGGACATAAGTGGACAGTTTGGGAAGGTAGTGCTTTCTCTTCTAACTCCTCCCCTCCAACTTGCCCATCATGGCACAGCCTTCATGAAGTATCTTCTGTGTTACATTAAGGGTCTGAGAAACCAAGTCAGCTGTTTGGCTTTGCTCATATTAACTAAACCATGCTGCTGCTGTGTACAGGTGGACTTCTGCTGCAATACTATATCTGTATTATTAACTTCCTGTGAAATCAGGGATGTTCATATCTGAACTTGTTTTTTTGTTAAAATATGAATCTCGCTGGAATAGTTGACCAGGAGTTTTGGCTTTGCATAAAGGTCGGGTTCAGCTGCTAATATTAGTATGAGTACTTGATTTAGTAATGTTGTTTATATTTTTCTTTTCCTTCCATGTTTATGTTTCCAGAATGGTTGCTCAATATTAACTATCCTGGAAATTTTTGTGCGTAGACTAAGATTCACCAGTATATCGAAGCTTTTTCTAATCATGCATTACTAGATATGTTTCGTTAGAGAAGTTTCATTCTCCACCAGGAGTAGTCATTGGCAAAAATGGCAAAGAGATTAAACATTCAACCAAACTAGGAAAGAAACATTCTTATTTCACTGTGGTGTATGTGTGTATGTAAGTATTTAGGCATGGATACACTAAATCAGCATCAAAAAAACATAAATCTCTGATGGACTACAGGAACAGGGAAAGCGTTGTGAAACAACTTTACTTTTTTGTTTCTTTTTTTTTTTTTTTTTTTCTTCTTACAGATCCTTTGTCAGGTCTGTGTTTCCATCAGTCTGCTTCTAGACAGATCTAGATAGATTTAAGCCAAGTCACAAACAGTTCTTTGTAATACCTTTGCACGTTTCACTGTGAATGCACTCCTGACACATTTCGGGGCAATGTTTACAGATTCCATCAAAGGCAAAATGTCTCTCTGAACAGGTAGGTTTACATTCCCACTGCTCCAGAAGCAAAGGACTTTTACAGGACTGACATTTGGTGGCATTTCCCATGCATGTCTTACAGGATTCACTGCATTCCTTGCAAGTCCCAGAGTCATTAAAGTATCCCCTATTGAGTGAAAATAATCACAAAACAAAGTGTTGGTCAGTGTACATTTATCAAACAGTCCAGGCTGTAATAATCATAAGCATTTGTGAGACTATGTGACATTCCCAGCACACTCATTTCAGTGGATCAAACAGGTTTCTCAAGCCAGTTGCCTGTTCTCTACTCGATTACATCCCCTATGACTGCAAGCAGAAAACCTGCATGTTAGTACCATGAAGGGAGGCCTTCCCTTCATTTTGTACCTACTCTAAGGGATGCTGGACTTCCTTTCCCACTGTTTTCTTGGTTTGTCCCAAGAAAAAACAAACAAAACCACAACAAAACCATAATGTCTAAGAAACACCTGTATCTGGTGGCAGCAAGCTGGAGACAGGGAAGAGAGAACACATTTGATGGCATCGGTGGTGTGAGAGCTGCTGTAGACAACCCATGTTGTGACTATTAGCCATAAAGAAGACTTAAAAAGGAAGTCGGCCCGTGTTTTAGGAGACGAGGAATAAAAGAAAAGGCTGGATGCAATCCAGTCTGCCTACACCGTCAAAACCAAAAGGTTAGAAGATAGAGGGAGAAGCAAGCCTGTGCTTTCAGATGATTGTTAATCCATATGTATACAGACTTTGATTAAAAATACAGAAGAAGTTGACTTAGAATGCAGAATATGTATTTCACATTAATAGCCCTGGCTGGGCGGGAGAAAGGGGGAAGAAAGTCCTCTCCTTTCCAGAGGTGACTTGTGACTTTCCCAAAGACCGGCTGGGGAGATGTGTTAGGAGAAAGGCTAGAGAAAAAATAGAAGAGCTGTTCCTGCCATCTATTCTTATCTTACCTCTTTTTTACTCCTGACCTTTTTCATAATTCTGCAACTATTTCTCAGCCTATTCTCTTGTTCCAGTCTCAAGTACACATCTAGCTCAGTCTTTCAAAATCCTCTGTCAGAAGTTATCAGTGCAGCAAGTCAACCCTTTCCATCCCCTACAATATGCTCAAAGTTCCAAACAAACACTAAAAAAAATCCTTCCTTAATCCTCTGCCCCAGTGGAGAGTAGTTAAGCCTGAAGAACTTTGTCAGAGGCTGAAACCAGAGTTTAAGTCTAGTAAACTTTGCTGAATAATGCCTGGAAAGACGTTATTTATAGCCTGGAATTTGGAAAAAAATGGGGGTAATAGCAACTGAAAAGAGTGATGATATATGAAAAGGTTTAATTGTGTTATATTGAAACTGTGTGGGGTAAAAGAAGCGAATGAATACTGAAAACAAACATATTGCCACCAAAATACTACTTTGATTTTTTGACAGAGTTTTTGTTTTATATATATATTTTTTTCTGGACTAGAGTAGATTTTAGTGTAGCTACTTTGCATTTGCCCTGAAGCACAATGATCAGAATCTGCTCCAGTGGCCCTTATTGACTTATGTGATAAAGTTAGCAGGAAAGTACTGCCAAAGAATTTGTTTTGGTAATAAGAAAAGCAGAAGCTGGACATTTTTCTTAAGAGAAAGAGTAACCAAGCAAGATCTTCATACTGCATAGCACAGTTTTTATGTATATATTTAGGTGTGATGAATGTTAACAATGAAAGCACACACAACAGGAGAACCTGATATAGTCAAGTGCCTGATCCAAGCCATTGCAATCAAATGGGAATCTTTTTGAATTTAATTTGTTAGAGGAAAAAGCAAGGGATGTAAGCCAAGGAGAAACATCCCTCACTAGGCACTATATTTCCATATCAGGACTCTGAGACATCCACCCTGTGGGTTCACACCCGTACTCTGAGAAAAGGACTGGTTAGGAGAAGAACTAGAGGCTTACTGCCAGCCACTTCAAAGTATAGCTGAAAGCACTGTGGCCTTATTGAAGTTAGTGGGACCATCTGTCACAGGATTTCCTATATAGTTTTACTTTTGAGTTTTCACTTCTCTAAACCGTAGAAAATGCTGTTTACTCAGGCAAGCTGAAAATGACTTTTACCTTGTGGTAGTCTCTCCTAGGTAAGGTTACATTAAGCTCCCCCTTGAAAGCTTAATAATGGATCAAAGCTATGATGAGAAGCAGCACAGTGAGGAAATAAGGAGCAGTCGTGACGGGAGCTACTTACTCAGGGCATTCCTGTAAGCATCTGCCTTTGTGGAGAAAGAAGGGCTGGTCTTGTTCAACCTGACACTTCTGGCAGTGCCAGAGGTCGGAGCACACCTCGCAACTGTCCATGCACATCTCGCACTTTCCACTTTCAACATTGGCAAAAGTTTGTTGAGGGCACTGGGAGACACACGTGTCATGGATAAGAAAATTTCCTGACAAAAGAGCAACCCAGGTGGGGAAAAACACCAGTTAGAACTATACCCAGAAGATTCCTGTCTTGGATGGATATAAAAAATACTTTCATCTTCCTGGAAGTTTGGATTTTTGGTGCCTAAAAAGATGAATAAAACATTCTCTAAGCCATTTCCCAAAGTATTTTGCTCATCCTTCACTGAAATTTAAGGTTAGGAAGAATCATCAGGATTATCTAGTACATCTTCCTGAATAAATCCCTGTTCAGTAATTCCTGCATCATGTCTACAATACAAAAAAGAGAGAATAGGTTCAACTTCCACTTCACTTCCCCCCCCCCTTATTTCTAAAGGCATGTGCTTTTTTCCTAGCTGATGCTTAACTTCAGCTCCTGATTATCTGATTACCTATGCTTTAAGCTGCCAATCAATGAATGAATGACAATAAATGAAAATATTCCCTTGAAGTGTGTAAGACATAAAATATTTTAACCTCTTGCAAAACCCAAAGAAGAGGAAGTCTCTTACCTTCTGGACATGAAGTACACACTTTAGCAGATTTGTCACAGGTCCTGCATGAAGGATCACAAGATTGTAACTGTTTATTTTCATCTGGAATGAAAAGAATAAAAGTTCTGTTTTTGACAGTCTTACAACAATTTTTGTTGTTTCTGTTGTTGTTGTTCAACAGGGAGGGAATCCTCACCTTGGAAAGGCTTTCTTATGACTTTTCCTAAGCTGAATTTACAATGTATGTTTGAGTTTTTGGAATTCTGTAACTTGGACAAATTGATGATTGTGTTCAGCTCCACACTCTTAAACAATAAAATAGGAATTGTAATAGATCAAAACATAAATATTATCCTGAGATTCATTAAAGCACTGTTCAAACTACTCACAGCAAACAAGGACAACAATTTAGCTTAACGTTATTAGTTTCAGAGTAGTGCTCCAAAATCAGTTTCTGATCTGTAATCCAAAAAGACTGTGAGCAGGAAGAGGAGGAAAGTATGTAAATTTTTGGGACTTGCTGTAGCAAGGTATTTTCATGGAGACTTTCTACTAGCTGGTTGCTGAACACCCTCACTTTGTATCTAAGGGAGAAAACTCTGAGAAGGAAAGGGAGCAATATCAATATTTGGAAAGATGATTGGTGAAATCATTCTGCCCAGTGTTATTGCCTCCTATTTCCCTCTAAAAGAAAGACTCTGGCTGTGTGTCAAATTAAATTTTTATGCCTGCGGGAAGCTAAGACCCTGGTTATGCTTTGAATATACTTTATTCAATGCCAAGGAGATTTGAGGATTGTACTAAATACACATAAATTTTGTTGTAGAATATGATAGGTCTCACCATGCAATTCTGTACTTTGATCCAAGCAGACATAATAATGGGATAATGAATGTTTGATGAAAAATTAATAGTGGGCCAGTGGACTGAAGACAGTAACCTTTTAATTTTGCTGGAAACCAAAAATAATAAAAAGAGCAGACTAAGCTTAGCACCTCAGCACACCCATCTCATCCTGCCAATTAAATACATGTAATTTCTATAAGTTGATGGGCTGGTTGACAGTATCCCTTAAAAGTGTATAACATATCACTCACTTTTTTGTTCTGACTGTCATGACAAAAAAAATTTAAATGCTGATATTTTGAATGAAATTCATAAAAGCAAATGCTTTGGTTAAAAGGAAGAGAGAGGAGAAATGGAGTCATATGTGGATCCCTTTCCTACAAGGGGAAACACTGAGCACTTTACTCAGCAGAGAGTCACTTGGTAGAAAAGTGGATATGTGCATAATAACCTGGCACAGAACAGAAGGAGAAACAGTAATAAGAATAGTAACGATAATTGTTATTATTGAAAATAATAACTGCTAAATGAGCTGAGCCATGTCTATCTCAATAAAAGAGACTATTCCCTAGCTTCCTTGAGCTTTTTCCTCAATTACTGAAAAAATCATTAACAAGTGTCCTTCTTGATGTCATCTGTAAGAATATAAGGAATATTCTGGAAAAGCTACGTTCGGTCTTAATTTTACTGAATTGAGCAGTACTTAAGTTTTCTTTTCTCCTATTGTTATGAATGCAAACCTTTGCCCTTTTTCTGCTCTTTAAAGAGGTTTCCTACTGATCTGTATGTCCTAAGTTTTTTACTTTCAGAGACTTTTGGCAATCTTTGAAACAGAACATTGCTTAATTGATGATATATTGAACAGGCTTGTAGTTTTTAGTTGATGTTTTTCATTTTGACTCTAAAACTGTGGCTTACCCTCTGTTCCTGATGCCTGCGAGCAGTTCTATATCATATGCTGCTCTATCAGTCACTTTGATAAATCTTCAAGATTTTCCTGCTGAAAGTGTCAAAGATGTTTTCTAAATATGTAGCAAATACAAATTTTCATTTTCCTCCTCAACAGCTTTACATCCAGCTACCTTACTATGGCTTATGTTTTATTTCTTTGAAAATCCCTACTGGGCAGTTTTAAGTGCTGTAATTTAGTACCAGCTATGTGCAGGAAGAAGCAAGCCAGAAATATCACTTAAGTATGTGTTGCCATTGAAAAAGGACCTTGATCCTGGCAAGAGATTTTTGTAATATAGAAAATAAATAGCAGTAAGATAAAGTTAAGCAGACAACTTGTTAACTACCGCTAAAGAATGTTTAAGCTAGCTCATTGTTTCAAAACATTTCACTCCTTAAAATTAAAAATAAAGATAATTTTTCAGTGAAGTACCTTTTACTTCCATTTAATATTTCCCTTTGGCAGCATTTGCAGCTTTCTGCAGTATGTGCAAGTCACCACCAGAGGGGAACGTACACAAGCAGTTGTGCTTCTGACATTTTGCCAGGGAGACAGGCTTTAGCTTTTCAGCGAAATGTAAGTCCTTAAAAGACCCAGGTGGGCAACTGGTAGAATTTTAAAATTTTAAAATTAATTGATCTACCTTTTATAAAATTATTATTATTATTATTATTATTATTATTATTATTATGTATTTATTATTCTGGACAGTTAAAATTAGTTTTTCCTGTGACAGTGTTCTTACTGGCTCTTACTGGCTGGAAATAGGATTTCATTTATTGAATAAATAAATAAATAATAAGAAATTATTAAATATATTTTTTCTTGCATAATAAATGTTCCAAAACATTTGTATTTTGCTACAGAAACCTGTGTATGCTACTTCCAAGAACAAGCTTTACCAAGAACAGCCTTGCAAAGCTGTCAAGAAAATTGGTCATGCAAAATATATTTTCTTGGCCTTTGCACTGGTGATAAATGAAAGATTCAACTGACATTTTTAGGCTTAAAAAAGTCTTCCACTTACCAGCAAAAAATTCACTCAGCAGAGTATGACAATTGAAATTGCCTAATGAAGCAGGAAAACTAATTAAATAACTACTGGCAAAATTGCCTCCCTTCAGGGAAAGAGTTTGGTGGCTACCAGAAAGAATTGCCAGCTCAGGGACTTCAGCCATCTGCTCTGACCTGTCACTGTTCCTTACACACGAGCAAGATAAGGACAAATAAAAGTCTCAGAGAAGGACAAACAAAATTCACAGCTCATTGTGAGCTGCTTGACCTTCCCTCCCCAGCCCCCAAAAGCTACCATTATGTACCTGGGAATCTTAGAAGCTTTCCTTTAAATTCTTTTCAGTCTGTAGCTCTTATGGTTGGTTGCAAATGAAACTTCTAAATGTGGAAGTTGTCGATCTGTGATGTAGAATTGCTAACAACCAAAACTCTAAAAATGGGATGTAGGGATTGGTCTATTCTCCTGTGTGCCTGGTGACAGGACGAGGGGGAATGGGCTAAAGTTGCTCCAGGGGAGGTTTAGGTTGGATATTAGGAAGAACTTCTTTACTGAAAGGGTTGTTAGGCATTGGAATGGGCTGCCCAGGGAGGTGGTTGAGTCACCATCCCTGGAGGTCTTTAAGAGATGTTTAGATGTTGAACTTAGTGATATGGTTTAGTGGAGGACTTGTTAGTGTTAGGTCAGAGGTTGGACTAGGTGATCTTGGTGGTCTCTTCCAACCTAGACAATTCTGTGATTCTGTGACTCTGAGAAAACATCATATTCTGTTATTATACTGTTCTGCATTTTTTAAATTTATTTTTTATTAAAATTTATAACCTTTTCAGATCCACCAAGCTAGTTTTATCCTTATGTTTACAGTCTTCCTTGGGTTTTTCAAACTAAAATGCCTTCTATTTAGTCTTATTCAGGCCAGAATCTGACTCAGTGTCACACTGATTCTTGTTCCTTTGTCAGAATGAGTAACAACTTTGACATATATCCAGCTCAATCTCCCTTATTCCTTTATGGAAACTGAGAAACTGAATCTTACTGTGCCACTACTTGAGCTACGGTTTACTGTAGCTCTGCAGCTACCATAGTGCTCTGCCCATTCAGTCTAGTCAAGGGCATATCAAACTGAAAGACTGCGGGAAAACTGATATATATATATATATATACATATTCTGTATACATATATCTATATTCTGTTTTTGTCCTGGTTTGGTTGGGATAGAACTAATGTTCTTCACAGTGGCTAGTATGGTGCTTTTTTTTTTTTTTTTTCTTGTGATGAACACAGCGCTGACAACACACCATTTCAGTTGTTACTGAGCAGTGCTTACACTAAGTCAAGGACTTTTCTGCTTCTCATGCTGCTCCGTTGGTGAAGATGTTGGGGATGCAGCAGGAGCTGGGAGGGGACACAGCCAGGAGAGCTGACCCAAACTGGCCAACGGGATATTTCATACCATATGGCATAGTACTCAGCAAGATAATCTGGGTGAGTTGGCATTACTCAGGGATTATCTTGGTGGTGAGCATTGCATTATGCATCACTTGGAGGATTTTTCCTTGTCTGTGTTCTTTCCCTTTCCCTTTCCCTTTCCCTTTCCCTTTCCCTTTCCCTTTCCCTTTCCCTTTCCCTTTCCCTTTCCCTTTCCCTTTCCCTTTTCCCTTTCTATTTTTTTTTTTTTGTCTTTCTTATTAAACCATCCTTATCCCACCTCATGAATTTTCTCCTTTCTGATTTTCTCTCTCACCGAGCTGTGGGTGAGTGAACGAGTGGCTCTTTTGTGCTCAGCTGCCTACTGGTGATAAACTGTAACAGTTTTCTTTTCTCATTTGAGTTTGTAAACGGGACATGAAAGACACAATGACAGAGTTTCTTGAAAACTAGTGCTGTAAGATGTTAACTGTGGTCTCCAAACTGAATTAATGAAAAAAAATGAGTGAAATTCTAGCTCCATTAAATTCAATGTCACCATTTTCCCCTTCTTTTTACCGAAGTGGTTTTACTTTGAACTGTATCCCAGAATTCTTCAATTTGATTTTAAAGAAAGATTAAATGAGTTCTCAAAAATATTCAGGGTGAAAAACTTAGGTCTGTGTGGAAAGAAGTGGTTGTTCTGGAAAATTGAAGGCTTATTTAAAAGAAAACAAAACAAAAAAACATCAACACAAAAAGCCCTCCAAAACCTCAAGACCAGAGGTCAAACCAGAGAAGTGGACATATCTAAAGAGTCACGGCTTTAAATATAATGGCATTTGAAACAGCTTATAGTCCATCCTTTAATCAGTTTAAAGCCACAACTGCATTGTAAGGGTTCTTGCTAGGATATATTCATCCTCTCTTTACTGTTCATCTTGTTCTCTCTACCCACTCTTTATGGACAATGTACTTAATGACAGGTAGTGCAAGCAGTAAGTGTTCATATGGATAAAAGTTGGTTTGTTTTTTTTTTTCCATTTTAGATCTTATATATTCATGCTCTTCTCTGAATAAATGGGGGACCTAAAAGCTTATATTTTTAAGTTGTTATCAAAGTAGCTACTTGTGCACATTTGTAATTGCAATGCTCTTATCTTCTAGTTAAAAAAAGACATTGAGTTCTACAAGGAGAGTATTTTTGCAGTGTAGAACCGTGGCACAGTTGCTGCATTGAGGAATGCAGAAGGAAATGTGCATCCATATTCCTTTTAGAAGGTGACCTGTCTGACTTTTACACTGTGTAGCGTGATGTGATTTGAATATCATCCAGTTGAGATACTACCTAGTTTGTTAGATTTTATTCTGCACATGGCACTGGCCTTGAAACACTGATACAGTCAAGAATAAAAAGAAAACAACAACAACAACAAAAAAATGTCACATATATCCAGAAGGTAATTACAATTACATAGACACGATAAAACATAATGAAAACAATATACTTATGCAATAAAATACTAGCCCTATCCCATTTCAAAGGCTTATGTGAACTGTAAATTTAAGGAAATTATGGGAGTGCTGAGAAGTAAATCACAAACTGCAATAAACATTAATTCACAATCTAGTTATCTTGTAACAACCATAGCATTATTTTACAAACAAATAGCTAGAATATGAAATCGGCATGCCTAAGAACGTATTGGATAATGAATCATTTTTTCTTGCCTCTAGCAACTTGAAATTTCACATTTGGATGATGCTTAAAAAGGTCTTCTAACTCTTCCCATGGTATTCTAATTATACACTCCAAATGTCGTAACATTTTCTCATTTGTAAGACTATGACCCCTTCTCTTCTGCTTCTGATTTCTCTACTATCTTCTACCCACCCCATTCCATTTTTTTCCTTACCCATTCTGAGACCTTCATATGTATATCTGCATATCTGGATTAAGGTCAGAGAACCTTAATAATCCTTTTGAAGCCTGAGTTACTGTTTTCTTTCAACCAGAACTCTTCTAGCATGATGCATTTTTGCTGTTTTTGTTTTACTCTATATTTAGGAAAAGGAAAATATGCAAGATTGATGCAGTTGGTCAATGGCTGCTTGTGGGAGGTTGCGTTCATTATTGGGGGTGGTATGTAATAGTAAACAGAACCAGCTGCTATTTAACTGCATAATTTACTACAGCACATATTATCTGCATGTAAAGAAGTACATGTTCCGTTTCGTGTTTGCATCAGAAACAGACCTCATTCCACATCCATTTTTTTCATTTTGTACTTTTCAGAAATATGTGGTAGACTAAACCATGTAACCAAGGAATGAATGAATTTTTAGGAAGCAGTATTTACAGTGAACAGGCAAAATGAAGACCTGACTGTAATTTGCAAAACATCTAATCCAGTTGAAAGGGTGTGTGTGTTCACTTGATGAATAAAGCTTACACTAGTGTGTCTCCTGGCTTCCAAAGTCATTTCATCATCTGGTACATGAGATAAAATACAGATGTTTCATGCTAGAAGCACAGAGCTCAATATCTTTTTTTTTTTTTTTTTTTTTCCCCTTGGCTTGCCCTGTCTTTTTAAAAGCCTATATACCAGACAAGGTCTGTTTCCTTATTTCAGACCTGGATATGACTTATTAATGAGTCCTGATACGAATCAAACTGTTTGACCAGCAGAGTATGCCCTCAAAGTTGATATCATTTTAGTAAGTTGTTATTTATAGAACATTTTGGGTTTTTGTGTATGCTCAAAAATATTCAAAAGACCGGTCTATCATTTATCCTTGCATAAATATATATATATATATATATATATATATATATGTGAAAGCTTAAACAGTGAAAAAAAAGTAAAAAAGTATTTTATATCCACAAAGGTTTAATCCTCCCTTAGATGGACCAGTCTCTCAAATTGCAAAGAAAGTCAGACCGTGTTGTTTTCACCATGGCAGGCTCTGTTGTCCTGCCCTTGAAATTATGTTCACCCCAGAACCAAACAAAACTATAGCCGTTGTTTCCCAAAACTCACTTTGTCACATATGGTAAGTCAACACAATCACTAAAACCACAATGGAGCCCACTGAATCCATGTGGCTGGAAGAGCCAAAGGAAAATGGCTTCATTGTTTGTAAACACAGTTCAGGGTCTAATGCCTCAGCTTTCTGTTGTAACATTTCTGAAGAAAAAGAGTAAATAGAAGACTAACATGGTAAAAGCTGACGTAAACTACTGGATTTGGAAATTTTGGCTGTCTTCCTAGCTGTGTTTTCTTCCTGCATTGTCTGGAGTAGGGTATATACTAAGGATGAGTTTGGTGTGATTTCATCCTCCCACCCATGACAGGGGCGAGGTTGTTTATTTCATACTTGTTTCCCCACGCACAGCTCAATCCCCCAAAGTGTGAGGACTAATAATCGTCTGGTCCGTATTACTTAATTAGAACAACTCATCAGGCCACCAAAGCTCAGAGGCAGCTGTGCCATGCTGCTGCACTGAAGTAAATGTGTCAAGGATACCAAGCACCTAGTGGAAAATATATATTGATAAATAAGCAGAGAAGATGAGAACCAAAAGCCAAATCTCTGCCACAGTCTTGCCCACATCAGACTGGTGAACAAACGTAGAAGTATTTTTATATCACCTGAAAAACACACAAACTTCATGGAACATGCCCATGCTGCATGGCAGGCTTCACTTTGAAACTAAATTTGACAACAGAAGACAATGTTTTACCAAGAAAAATCACCCTGGAGACAATCAAAGTAGCTGTAAAACAAGTTAAAGACTAAAAAAAAATAAACTGGGATAAAATATTTGGGGATCCGCCCAGAGGAAGAAGTGAAAAACTGGGGAAGTTACCACAATTTTGCATCCATCCAAATAAAAAAGAAATAAAATTCTTAGTTCCCATAATCCCCTTCAAAATATATAATGGAAAAGAGGAGACCCTATGGAAATGTTTAAGAAGACCTGGAGAGGAACTGTTGTCCCAGGAGCTTTTTCCGTATAGTTATGCCAGCCCGAACCTTCACTGACTGTCAGTTTCAAGATGTAGGTTTTCATCTTACCTTTTCCTGTACTGAATATACTGTGGCACATTGCTAAACATGGTGGTAAAAGACAGTGGCTGCCTCAGCTACATTTTATTGGTTTTCAGAAAACTTTAGCCAATAAAGGAAGACATTCTAAAAGATACTGAAACTCTGTTAAGTTTTTTTTTTTGTTATTTTGTTTTTGTTTGTTTGTTTTTCTCTTATAAAATTATCCAGGTATTTTGAACCCTCATCCGAGTGTGAAATATAATGCAGTTTCTAACTAGGAATCACCTTATTCAAGTGATAGGAATCTAACTAGGAATCACCAGGTATTACTGGTGTTAAATAAACGTATTTTGATCCTTCCTGATTCCTTCATTTTTGTTAAGGATCGTAAGTATGGATTTTCAAATATAGACGACACAGTTGGAAACCTGGACTCAGCTTATAGCTGCCTCTTGAATGTATCAGCAAAAGAAATAAGTGAAAGTGTGATTTTCTAGCCAAAATGCCAATCATTTAGATTTCATTGTTAGTTAGCAATTTAAAATTAGTTTTTTGGGAGAGGTGATCCTAGAGTATCTGAGCAAGAAACTTCATAAACTGTTGATAAATTTAGTTATTCAGGGTGTAGCTTCAGTAAGACAGTGACATCATCATTAACATTTTGACTTGAAGGGTACTACTGTTCGAAAACTTTCCCTGTTGAGAAAAGGCTCAAGATATCACCAAGTTCAATGTCACTTTTTTAGCAACTGTATGCCATAGCTGCTGCCACGCTGTAGAGTCTACCCAAGAGAAGGTGAAGATCCTCCAGCCAGGTTTCCTGGACTCCTGTCACCAACTACATCAGGGAACAAGTGGCTTTGGATCAGTCATTAATGCTCAAACCAGTACAGCTCAAAGAGAGATATATCTTGAGGTATGAAATGCCCCTAAGTAAGTTTAGCTTTAACTATTGGAGAGAAAATGAAATAGTAGGCAAGGTGGAGATAAAATGTTTCCACTGTACAGTAAAGCTGTGTAGAGACCTGCATCAGCTGCTTGCTCAGAAGAAAACAGCTGACAATGAATCACCTTATTTGACAGTGTTAGAAGTAGACAACCAATAGCTAGACCAAACCACAGATGTGTTCTTTCCATGACACTGATTCAGAGTGTCTCAGATTGGGAAAATACCCATCTGGATGAAATACAATGAAATGCATGGAGGAGACAAACTTTTTATTAATATCTCTTCTTTCTAGATCTCTCTGATCTTTTTCTAATGTGAAGAAATATTGTTTTTGATGCAACATTTCTCCATAGATAAGCAATGACTAGAAATGGTCAATATTTTTTCTTTTTCTTTTTCTTTTTTTTTTTTTAACACTATATTAATTTTTGATTCAAGTCCATAGAGATCTAAGGATAACCATTCTTTGAAGTGTTTGAGTCAAATAAAGGCATAGGAGTCGGAAGAAAAATTGTATTTGATAGAAAAATAAATCTGGAAGGGACCATAAGTAAGATAGTCTCTCACTCCACTCAATAATCACCCCGTCAGATGTTTTTTATCTGTTCTTAAGGAGCTGTAGTGATGGAAATTCCCAAATGTCCTCACAGAGTCTACTTTTACTCTATTATTCATTCCATTTGGAAGCCTCATTTTTTCCAAGGCCAATCTAATCTCCTTTTCGCCATTTTAAGTCCTCTTTACTGCACATAAATAGACCTGATCTCTTCCACTCTTCTTCGTGATTATGTTCCTCTTGGCCTCCCCATTCAGTCCCAAGGGTCTCATTTGTCTGAGTTTCTAATTTTAAACATATATGCACACACATGTATATACATATATATATATTATTTTTCTGTAGACTTCTGTTATTCCTCACTGTTTCCTGATATATTGACCCACTTCTTTCTTTAAACATTGTGCCCCAAACTGAACCTATTATTCCAGCTGATGCCTTATGACTGTAAAGAGTGAAAGGATTATGTTGGTTACTTTTCTCTTTGTTTATTGTGATCAGACAAGTAGATATTGAAACTCTGGTGGAAATTTTACTCTCTGTTGGAGGGTATGGTGTACCTACCATTTTAAGGTGTCACTTGCAAGCCTGTCTAGATTCACTGTGGTGCACAAAGTTTCACTTAAAATGAATTAATTTACCTATCAAATGAGTTTTAATTTGCATGCTGGGTGATAAATTCACCATTAGCATGGCCTCATTGGGTAGCGTAACCCATTCAATTGTACTTTCCATAACTTATATAATAGGAATGACAAATACTGTACAGTGGACTTTTCATTTAATGCTTTCTTAACAAGAAATAGATGACTGCACTGGAATGCACTTGCAGATGTTTTATTAAAGGAAAATAATTTAAAATATAGTACAAATCATCCTCATCAACAGCTTTTAATTTCAAAAGCATTTTCCTTCCAATTACATTATTTTATTTGAGAAGAAAATAATAGTTTTCTCATCCTATAGATGAGCTAACCAAGAAAGAACTGATACTTTTGTGAAAGTATGGAAATAGTCAAGGTAGGACAAGAACTCATAATGCAGTTTTACATTGTGTATTCGATCTCTTAGTGGTGCATGTAGAAAGAGGATTGAAAACAAGAAATGTTGCTGTTAAATACGCACTATACACACACATTTGATTCTTTCTAGTTTCCTTCAACTTACATTCACTAATGTGTAGAGAATCGATGGCCAGATAGCTGTTCTAAAACATAACCTATAAGTCTCCCAGTATAGGAACTCCCAGTTCCTTATTTTTATAACTTTTATTTTTTAAAATATTATCTTTTAAACTCTTTTCTGTGCAGATAAAATAACTCCCAGTATTTTAGAAAAGGAACACAGAAGTTATATTAAAATGTTATGCTCTTTGCAAGGAGATGAATTTCAGTCTGTGATCAAAGCAATATTTTTAGTCAGTACAATTGTATGTACTGATGAAAGTGTATTTTCACTCAGACTGCATGATCTTGATGTCCTCTTTCTAAAGTTCTTAGTAGTCTTCAGAGAAACAGAAAAGATTAAGAGGTCTCTTGCAACTTACCATCCCAGAATTTCCCAGTGGGTTGATAATTTCTTGGATCCAGGCACTGTCCATGAGACAGCAGGAAATCTTTTTTGCACCCAGTGCAGTTCTTGTAGCTATACCCAACACAGGTTTTGCAGCTCCTATGGCAAGGTTCACATTCTCTAAACATGTCATCATTGAAGAAGCCTTCTCCACACTCAGCCACACATGTGTCACCTGCAACAGAAACAGAATCTAGCATCATGGTGTCAACTGCTAATCATGACAAGAAGATACCTCACCAGTAGACCTCTCTGTCTCCAACAAGGAAGTTTAAGACAAACTAATAATATATAAGAATATCTGAAACTTTTTTTAGATATATAAACTATATTTTTAATGTGAACCCTAAATTCAGTTCAGCTGCATACACAATGCTCATAAAGTCTTCAAACCAATCTGCACTGAAATTGGTATCTCAGGTGGGTTTTCATCCATATCTTATACCCTGCAAATACATATCTTATGAAAGTCCAAATTCTTGAACAAAGTTCTCTGGTTAAATCCCAGTTTTTCTATTGGCTCTCTATAAAACCTAAGTCCAGAATTTCCTAAAAGTGTAAGATATATGCACATTTTGAGGTTTGGCTGAATCTCCAGTTGCTGGTGAATATAAAGACAAACTCAGGTAAGCCTGATTCAGCTTAAACGTCTGTATACTGTAGCAAAGCCCCTAGAAGTTGTTATACTTTTTTTTTTTTTTTTGTGCTTTCTTCAATTTCAGTTAAAAGAAAAACAGACCACCATATCACCTCAGGTTGTGACTACAGAGTTTTCCATGCATGTGATGCTTTTTTAGTCCTCTGTTGCACCCATGCAGTAGGCAATGCACAAGAACACCTCAAGATTTCCTGTGGTTCCTATTTGGCACCATGTCTGAGCCAGACCTGCTTGATTCATGGCTTCCTAATAAAGTTAAGAGATTCTGAGTCTTGTGTGAATCTGATGTGAAACTTTGTGGTTTAACTAAATTATGTTTAAAATGTTTAAGGCTCATTACTTTATGTGGACCTTAAAGTCAAAGTAAAAATACACCTAAAAACAGTAAGGAAATGTTTAAGTGTTTTTCTGTGAGATAAAAGCCTCTCCTGTCACACAGTCTGAATCAAATAGATTTTTTTTTTTTTTAATTTGACCAAAAGTGTGGTAATTCATTAAAACAAAACAAAACAAAACAAAACAAAACAAGAAAAAAAAAATCTCCCAAGCCAGTGGATATTTAGTGCCAAGTATTTGGAGTTTTTGAAACAAATGGCATCTTATTTTAAAGCAAAGGACCTGATTCTGCGAAGTGTTAAATCCCTCCAGCCTCTTCTGTTTGCCATAGGAGAGTTGTGAATTTGAGAATTTGAGTCCAGACTAAAAAGGAAAATGTCTAAGATACTTCCAGGTATATGCCATACTTGTTACTTTGCTTACCTGAGAGATAAAAGCCTTCCTTACACAAGTCACACTTATCCTTGTCACATCTATCACAGTTGCTAGGACACTGTCTACACTGCAGGGAACTTTCATCTCTGTAGGTATCTTCTGGGCAGTATTTATAGCAACGCTGTTTATACCTATAAGATAAAGTAAACATAAATGGTAAATTTCTTTTGAGGTTAATGAGTTTGTTTTCTGTCTGTTTCTAGGTGTAATGGCAAAGCTCTTTTCTCACCCCAGTGAACAGAAATTATTTGAATTATTTGAAGTGCATTTGTGGTTAGCTCTTCAATTTTAATAAGTCATATTTCCTGATATCAGAATTCTTAAGTATAGCAAATTTGATATTTTTTTTAAGTGTATACACAAAAACGAATGTTTGCTTAAATTACTATATTGTGGGTCAAAAGAGATGACCACTTGTGTAAATGTATAATCCAGTGCTACAGCTGACTGTCTTTTCAACAACATTTCTTCTGTCACAGTAATTGTTACAGAGATATCTCTTAATACTCTCTTTGAAAAGCAGTAGGGTTCTTTCTTTCCCTCCATTTAATTTTTTTTTTTCTTTCCTTAACCTCCTTAAATTTTTAAGTGCCTGCTGAGCTGCAAATACCAGAATTGGGCACAATATACTAAGAGCATACTAGTTCCAAACCCAGAGGCACTAATTAACTTGTATACATTTTCTGTTCAATATACCTCTCTTTATAAATGCAAAGATCAAATCAGTCCATAAGGTTTAAATGATCTTGATAGTGTATGATTGGCTGTTTTTTCACCATTTCCCAAGCTTTTTTCAAAGTTACTGTTCTCAGATAGGCAATACTTAAAAGGAGTGGGACAACATAAACAGCACAGATTTATGTGGTTAAGCACACATTTTTGCATCAGAAAAAAATGTACAGGCATGAAGAGCTATACTCACATGTAATAGTTCTGAATGCATGCTATGCAGATTCTTGGGTCATCTGAAATTAAAAATGTGAAATTATGTAAATAATATTCAGAGATAGAATGAGAATGTTAAAAGGTTACATTGTGACACCATTTTTATGTTAAAATTTCTTACATTAAAATCACTATAGTCATAATTATAACATGATTTTCTCTGAATCTCTGCTTACATTTTTTGGACGCAAGCTCCTCCACAAACAAGTTCTAGTTTTTTTGTTTTGTTTTGTTTTGTTTGTTTGTTTTTCAGTGACTGGTTACTTTTGAGTCTTATTTTTGAGCACAAGTCACCTAAAAAGTGATGAGTAATTAAGAAGTGCAGTTCTGAATAGCAGAATCTTCCCAGGAGCTCAAGTTGGACAAAAAGTCTAACTTGTAATACAAGGAGACAGTGAAGTATCCAAATCTGTAATTTCAACCTATTTGTTCATTTTTGGCACGTCTAAAAGCAAACTTTAAAAAAATATGTAAGCAATCATTTAATCTTAAAAGTTAGACCAACACTTCTCTATATAATGGGAAGGCAAGGCTTTTTATTAAACTTTTTCATCATAAAATTAGTTTTTGCATTCAAAAACTTTGTTAAATGAACAAAAAAAGCGCTTTATAACTTCTTAAAACTGTTACAATGATGGGTATGGCTTTATGCCCACATTAAGGGAAGAGTATTTTCTGTAACCTTCCTCTATCTTCTGTTAGCTTTCAATTTCTTTTACCTTCTCAAGTATCCCAAGGGGAACAGAGTAGAAGGAAATGGAACAACCTGGCCAAATGTATTTATAAACTATGAAATGTCTATAAATTATTTTTGATATTAATAGTACTCACAAGACAAAATTTTCACTGAGTCTGTTTGAATTTTGTATACAATAAATCACTCTTTACACATGTAAACTTATTAGGCAACTTGCATTTGGTTTTGTAAGTAGTTCTAGCAATTTATTTATGAGGTGTAAAGCTTTTCCCAGAAATGTTGCAGATCTGTGAAAATATTCTGTTTGCTGTTTAGAGCACAATCAGAAACAACAATCACATAATCTAGTGTTCTTTGGATTAGGTTTTATATTAAAAGAGGAAATACTCTTAAAATATGAAAATATTTTCTATGAAGTCCTCTGTTACTTCCAGATAAAATACTTTTGGTTTGTCCACGAGTTCTTTTAATGAGATACTTTTTTTTTTTTTTTTAATTGCAATTGAAGACAACTGCATTTTAAGCTGGTTTAGGAACTAAGAGAAAACATCTAGAAATGAATCAGTAAAAATAGTTTGTTAAGATTTCAGACTAGGATGCATGTTGATGAGAGGGAAAAAAAAAAAGGTATCACAAACATCTAGAAGGTGCCTAATCACTCAGAACCTTCTTGTACCCTGCTGCTGACATACAAGCGTAGGCAAAATTGCTGATAACAAATAACCTACTAGAAGGCCACAAATATAGTAATAGCTAGTTTGCTGTATTTCACTTGGGAAAGCACTGAGTCTTTCTTCAAACCTAAGATTTTGGAGGAGGGCAGAATTCCTTAATAATTTTGAAAAATGAAAATCTCAGAAAGTTATAGAAGCAAAGCGAACATGATGAAAATTTTGTCTCATTTAAGTTTTCAGCAATAATGAGAAAAATATTTTTTGTTGACCTTTCTGATGACAAAACCAAGGGGACTCTGAAGTTTCTAGATTGTTTCTGAGTGAGTGGAAGTAATGCGTTACCCATGGGCCTCATATGCTACTCGGATGGTGAAAGAACACTCATGGGGTGTTAATGCCAGTCTAACCATGGCAGGTATCAGGGATTTGTTTGCTTATTGCTGCTGATAGCTTTGTGTAAAGTTATACATCTGTCTCTTTTCTGATTCCAGTATGTAGTCAGGAGTTAAAATGGAATGAAGAAATTTTACAGTTTCTGATTTATTATCCAATAAACTTTTAAAACAGTGAAGGATTGCAGGGGGCATACATCTGGCTTTCTGATTAGAAACTGTGAATTTTCTGAAAATACTTATGTTTTAAGATATGTTTTTTCTCTGTCATTCAGAGTGCAATTGAGGTTACAGTGTCAAGGAACATTGTTCTTGTTATGTCTCTTACTCATGTCAAGACCAGCCCATAGTCTAATCTGGTATTTGAACATACAGCCATTGGGATTGTGAAGCCTAAATCCATTTGCATATTTGTCTACTATATTGTTTATCAGCCTTTACTGAACATTGCTCTTTCTCTTACAGACATACCCACTAAATGGAAGCTCTACCACCTCTTATATATAGTCTTAGTTTTTGAGTTTAAACTGTTGAGGAATAATGCAACAGTTTAGAAAGGAATGCAATCAGGGAAGATATCTGAAAGCAAGCAGACAGAAGGCTAAATATATAAGTATTCCTTCAATAGCAAATTTGATATTTAATACATGTTATGTTTCCAAAATCTTGGAAACAAATTTTAAGAATGAACTATCTGGGGAATTTTAAGGATATTACCATACAGTTCCTCAGCAGTAACTCCTTTAAAATCTGCCACAGTCTGTTCTTGGACTAGCAGTAATAAATACCTGTTGGGGCTGAAGTCAGCTTGTTCATCCTATACTCACTTAGAGCTCACTTGCTCATGAAACAACTAGATTTCTGTGACATGAAATGGGTTGATTGATATATCATGCTCTAAAAGATTTCTTGTCAGGAGAATTGCTAATATTTTATCTACACACAATAGTTTCCATTTGCATTGATTTCCATTGTGCTGAGTCTCACCCACTTTTTGAATACAGAAACAAAATTAGTCTTGATAGCACTGGAAACAGGATTCAACCAATTTTAAAATATATGGCCTCAGACACAACCAAAATCCTCTATGACTTTCTGTTTTTATTGTAGCTTTCTTAGATAAGCAAAGATGATCTGGAGTTCATAGAAAAAGTAATTTTGTTCCTTTCCTTTTCTGTACTAAAGTGATCGTCCTGTACTCTCCCTTGCAGCCCACTTTTCATAAGTACAATATATCTGTAGCAGAGCTCTGTTCTAATTTAGAAAAGGGACATGCAAAGACTAAATACTGGTCCAAGGACAAAGAGACTTACTTCTTCTTGAAGCTCTCTGGTTTGTACAGAATTAGTGGTACATTTTTTTTTCTTTTTCTTTTTTTTTTTTTTCCCACTACTCCGTGAGGGAGTATGGGCATTAGTGTTACAAGCAATGCATTGCTGTGCTGGAAGGGCACTTTTGTTCTTTTGTCTGAATGTATAAGAACACTGCAGGTGATTTTTGTAGTATTACCTTAGAGGCTTAATGAAATATTTACCGCATAAATCCATAGTAAAAATGAGCTCCAGAGCATTTTGAAAATCCCTGTCACTGTTTCACTGTATCTCAGAGTTCACAATATTTAGACAGATCCTAATTCTGGAAACATTGTGTGGTTAGTTTACTGTACTTATGAGTTGGCCTTAATCAAAGTATCTTGTCCAGATCCAGATCTTGCAATGACTGGTATGCATATTTAACTTTATCTGCTGTATACAATAAAGCTGTGAGTTGAAACTAAGTGCATGGGTTTATTTTGCAGTATCTGTATTTAGATTGTAACTTTTATTTTAGCTTTCTGATTCATTTATGAACCTTTTTTTTTTTTTTTAATTAAATATTTTGAAGTATTTATTGGCTCAGCTGTGAGCCTAGAATGTGCTGAATACACTTAACTCCTCTTGCACCCAGGAGAAGCTGAGGATATTCTGTGCCTGTGACTTGATGCCTGGTTTACCTTTCTTTTCCAGTTTAATTAAATGTAATGAATGAAAATGATTTTATATTACATTGCAGTTCTTCTTTAAGGGCCAGCCTGTAGTAATTGTTTAATTTCAGCAGTTACTGCTAGATTTTATTTGCCTTTTACATTCCTCTGAACAATAATTTACAATAATGTAAAAAAAAAAGCAAACAAAACTATAAATGGTAATATATAACCAACAAGTGTAATTACATATTTTAACTACCTCTAGACAATTTTTGATTTAGTTTTATGGCTTCTCAATTAAAATAACTGAAATGTACAATCCAACCACAATGGGATTTGGACTAGACATAAGCCTAGATGAAAATTCCAATTTCACTAAGCCTTGCAAATACGGGAGATTTCTGTTCTGGAATCCAGAACTGTGATTTGAATCTTCTACTTTGTGTGTGAAAACTTACTTTTTTGTCAGTGTTTTTTTTTTCCTGGCTTTTTTTTTTTTTTTTTTCCCCCAACTCTTTTTCTTTTTAGAAGTTTCATCAGTAAATTTGCTTTGTCTTCTTTCTTAATTATAACATATAATTCATTTCAACAAGTCATATTACCAGGAAGAGGAAGAAAAGTGAGAACGATAATTTTAACCATGGAGTAAGCTGGATTCTGTAGTCAGTGAGACTTAAATGGGAAAAAAAGTCATCAGTATTTGCTGTGGCCAAAAGCTATAACTTTGGTTTGATCAAGATAAATGAATTAAAAGTATGTTCATTTTTAAGTAAAAGAAGGAAAAATATTCTTCATCTTCTTGTTTTCAAAACATCCCAATCCTTTTACAAAAATTACCTCTATTTATTTCTTTTGTAACTTTTATTGTTTAAAATTTAACCTACATTTAGTTAGTAGAAAAATAAGGATAGTGAAAGCAGAAAATGTTTTGATTGCTATTCTTGTTGTAAAGCTGGTTAACTTAAAAAAAATCATAAACTCTAATCTCAATTATATTATTCTAAAAGAGAAATAATTTCATTTGCTGTTACTGCATTTCATTGAAAAAATAAAAGGGAAGAGGGGTATTGAGGATTTTAATATACTATAGTTAAAATCAGTAATGACCTGCAGATAAGATGAAACGAAAGCAATTATATAATGCATTATGACATGCATTACATGAAATAGCTCCATGGTTTGTATGACGGAAGTTAAATGTTGAAAAATACATCAAAGTTTGTTTGTATGTTCATTAATAAATGCATTACATTTTGAGAGAGATTTCACTGAGGGAAAATGATGTGAACCTTTAAGGAACAGAAAATTTAACAAACTAGTTTTAAAATGTGTATATCTGGTTGGAGTACTCTTGTCTGTAAACAGATGTAGTGGACCAATGCTGAGGTGAGATTTACACCTCAAATGAAACTCCAAAACGTGATAGCAACCAGAGAAATTCTTACTTACAGGGCTAAAAAGAAGAATGAGTGTTTCATTCATATTCCTATTAAAATTAAAAGTATGTGTACTTCAAGAGAAATGAAATCAAGACATAAGCAGTAGTATCTAACAATTAAGTGAGGGTGTTTGGTTTATTTTTCTTAGAGTTTATTCCAGCACTCAGCTGATGTATTATCTTTTGCTCTTTTACTCTGCTGACCATCTTCTCCATGTATGTAAATCCTGATGTGAAGATTTAAAGCAATATAATAGCTATGTATTACAAAAAAATGACCTTTCTGTGTGTTGAGGTGCATTTTTGGAACAGACCAAGATAGTCACTTATCTTTGAATTGTTTCTTACTACACAGGTAATTCTTCTGGGTGAATAGCACTACCCGAAGAGTGCTGGAATGCAGACTGTGGGCCAGACATCCTAGCTTTGCACCACAGATATCAATGCAGGTTTTGCCACTAATTTGAACAGCTGGAGTCCATTGACCCCCCGATAAAAAAATATATATATATAAAAAAAAAATGAATGCAGGCAGGAATCATAAAGGAAACATCTCTGTATGGAGATAATCCTAATTTGCTCTGCTCCAGTCAATAAATTGTTCTTTAAACTCAATTCCTTATTTGAAAGGTCAAGGCATTCTGCAAATCCAAGTAATTGAAACAAGTACATATTGAGGTAGAGTTACTTGAAATGGTTAGATTTTATTTTGTTTTAATATATTTGTTCTGCAGTTATTCCAGCAGAATGATTCAGCAGCAAACAGTTCTTTACTGATTTGATTAGCAAAGCTCCTGAATTTCAGATTGCTGAAGGACTAGCAATATATACTTTCTTTGTCTTTGTAATTTTAACAGTATGTTCATTGTTTCACCACTGGTTACAGAGCTACATGAACTTTTGATCTAACACCAATATTGTTCTTCCATGCTGTTATTACACATAGCTCTAAACTGGAATCTGGAGTATTAATACCTTAAAGAACTAAACAGATTACAGACATTACAAATGCAGTATAAGGAACATCATCTTAACATCAGAATAATGAGATGGTTCAAGAAAATTAATAGGTTCCTGAAGACTAGTTTTTGTAGCGTTTGATAATCAGATATCACAATTCTGCTTTTCAGTCAGTGAAGTAATCTTTTTCAAGGAATTTGGGGGGTGGGTTGTCAAAATTCAGTAACCAAGACAATGCTCTTACTATTTATAGAGGAATAATCTGTGCAACTAGTAAGAATTCAAGCAGGCTGCATGCCTGTGTTCACAAAGCTCATGATTCAATCTGAATTTCTTCCATTGATTTCCAAGCCTGGATTTTGCCAAAGAAGTTTTATTTTGTTTTCTGAGAAAAATAAAAATTTCAAAAACAGTTTTTTTATATATTTATTTTTAATTCAAATGTCCCATATCTTTATTGTGCAAGGAATTACCTTCGACCTATACTTTGGGAAAGACAACATCTTTTAATGTAATGTTCTGCCTACACTGAAATCTCAGTACTGAAAATCAAAGAATTGTTCCAGATTTTTTGGACATTCTTTTTGCACAGATTGCATATTCTTACTCCAGAAACCTGTGGAAACGAGTCCTATTATCTGCAAATCTAAAGCCCATCCTGCAAGATTAACTTCTTGAGGAAGATTTACTCTGAGATAAGAAAGAATCCTTATCATAATTTTCTCTGGTATTTTGAAATCCATGGTCTATTCATCATCAGGGAAGGCTTGAAGATATGAAGTTTTCGTTTATGCTACTTATGTTGCTATGGTAACCAGATCACTTTTCACTCATTAATCATGAGCACAACTACCAGAATCCTAATCTGTACCTGTGAATTTGAGTCTATTCACTGTCTCTTCAGTGTCAGTTTAACTGCCTCATATGTTCTTTAGATCTCCTCCAGATACCTTTTCTCTCACTCACAGTACCTTACACATCTTACTTGGTATTATAGAACTTGTGGAACATTTACATGTCTTTCTGTCTGCCCCTCTGCCTTTACAGATGTATGTTTGTTCCCTTGTAGCCCAGGCCAAAAAAAATAGTTAGGTTCTGGATGAACTTTGAGAGTTGCTGAGGCTTTACATTGTTTAACTGAAGAGTCACACTTGGGCCTAAATGCCTGTTTTATAGGCTTTTATTCTCAGGGTTGCTGCTTGTGTTTTCTTGCTGTTTATATTTTTGTAAGGTATCTCGTAAGGAGAAAAGTGTGATGGCTATACTGAACGTCCTTATCTGCACCACTGAACACTCGCACTGAGAAACACTTTATTCTGTGTTAGCCTTTGAAAACAGTCCTGATGCAAAGGTTGCAAGAACCACTTTGTGCTTCTCTGCAGAAAACTGAAAGGGTCAGAAGGCGATGGAATACAAGGTGTTTTGTTACACAGAGATGAGGTAATCTCCAAGAAACCTTGAGAAGTATTCATATCATAACATGTTATACTTTCACAAGTCTGGTGAGGTGAGTGGAAGTGAATAAGCAAATAGTTGAGCAGGAATTGGATCAGGAATATGTGGCTCCATGGGAGGACAAAGTCCGAAAGGAAAACAAATTGGGTCAAAGCCTGACTTTTGCAGTCCCTCCTGAGAGGAAGAACTATCCTTCAGTTGATTGCTACGAATTTTTCAATGATACACTTGAGCTCTCTGTCTGCAAATATTTAGCTCTGTAATAAACTAGGTGCTCGTATTTAGCATTATTGGTTAGTGCTATGGTGGTTTCTGCTTCTGAAAAATACATAAGTCAGTAGATATTGCGTATCAAGGAAGTTCATAATTTTTCATCTTCATAAGTACTCATTTTTTGTGTCTATATATTATGCAGGTGCAAAAGGGCAAAAACAATTTGTATTATTAGAAAGAAAGATGAAAGTGGTTGAAAGAACACTCCGTTCCATGTGTTGTATTTTAGAACACATTGTTCCATGTGTTGTATTTCAGGCACAGCACATAACAGCCAGGATTGTTATATTCTTGAATTGTACTGACTCTGGAATTCTTTTAAAATAATTACATTAAATGGCTCAAACTCTGCAGTTTTATCTTAGCACTTTTCTCTTGTCCTAAGTGGGCTTATAGCTGACTATTTTTTAAAAACTGTAAGGTTGACTCTGAAGAAATTTCCTGATTCTCATTACAATTTTAAGAGTTTGGAGAAGATATGGACAAGATTCTGAGGTGATTTTAATATGGGAGTGAGAGAACTTGTGCTGAAGGGTGGAGTGTAACTCCAGCAACAGCACATAGAAAACTATCCTCCCTAATGGCATTGCATCAGCAAAACTTTCCTTTTCAAATTATGACTCTGTTGAGAAAACTGGATTTAATTTTATAGATTTCATGGTGCTTTCTGGTGCCCACCAGAACACAAGTCATTTACATTTAGTCATGGATTTATGGTCAGGGGTGATGAAGACCTGAATTTCTTGTGGATCTCTCTGAATGAGAGGGAGCAATAGGTCCAGGTCCAGGTTCTGGACTACAGGTCCTCAGTGTCTCAAACTAGGCTACCAGACCTGAGGTAGCAAAGCCATAAACATAATCTTGACAGTGTGGACTTGAAATTTGAATAAATTTCATACTTTCTGAGCCACTTTGTCCAATTCTGTGTTCTTGTTTACTTGTCCCTTTTCGACTTGACTTGTCGTTGGCTCTCACTTCTGATTTCAATGCCTGTGCAAGACTCTGTCTTTCAGATTTCATGGGATGTGATGTGTTTGAACACACCAGTTGGGCTAGCAGGCAGCAGGCACAGTCAGATGTGTTCAGGAGCATGTGGGCAGAAGAAGGTAGGGAGGTGAGCCCCGCCATGCATAGCTATTTCTTTGGCACAGTGTACAAAGCCATAGGTCCTCTGGGGGTTAGTGAAATCTAAGGTAATTTTCTTGTAACATATTCCAGGACTTGACTGTCTGCAGGCAGAATGGTGTCTGTCAGTTTTAAAGATTCTTTATCTCCTTAAAATATGATCGGCCTCAGAATTAATGAAGTGAATCAGAAAGAGAAGTATCCTCTGAATTTAAAAGAAAGCATCACCTGTATTTAAACTACCTTTACCTGATTTAATAGTTCTGTCAGTCCCTATCTTCACTCTTAGACCTGCAGTGTAGATACTGTGAAGACTTATAGCCACACAGTAGTTTTGAAAACAAACTGGGTCCTAACTTGGAGGAAAACAAATGGATTTTACATTGTTCCTTGAGGATCCCAGACAGTATTACAAATACTGTTAATCTTTTACCTTAACATCCTCACTGCTGGTGAACACTGACCTGCAGCATAACTTATATGGTGGGTTTTGCAGTCCTATCCAGCATGTCTGACATGGGGTTTAAAGTATCAAATCAACATAAAAGTGATAGAAGTATGATATCTATGTTCTAATCTGTCCATAGGGTTGCTGTTAATCGAGAAATTTCTCACACAATCCACCTCCATTAAATGGTCTGTTCTGCTGGCACCTGGCACCATGACAAAACAAGAGTAGATCTTATTTTTATGCACTTGCCTGAAAAAAGACAGACAGCATTTTCCAAGACTGAAGGCAGTAGTTCAATCTTTTCCCTGGTGCAAGGTGAAAAAATATTTGGCCAAAAATTAATTGTTCTTCAGGCTACTGAAAGCAATCAGTTATCTTAATTAGCGTATCTATCTCTACTTAAAACTAGATGTGTTTCTACAATAAAGAAAAAAAAATCAACCTTTGTGATTTGTAGACAGTAAGTGCGTCACTGGCATTTTGTTCCTCCATTGACAATGTGATAATACTGTGATCTGAGATTCCCTTTTTTAACTCATACGGTTTCTATAAGTGATCCTGCACTAAGCATAAACTGAAGATATTTTTTTTTCTCTTACAGTATGTATCAAAAAATCTCAAAGCACTTCAGAAAGAGCAGGTGCCTGACCATTTTTTATTTTTTATTTTTTATTTTTTATTTTTTATTTTTTATTTATTTGTGAGAGAATGGTCTTAAGACCTTTGCAGATACATATGTATGCATGAAATGGATTTGTATTTGTATATGAATAACTACTTTTTGGTCTGTGAACTATATAATTTTGATTCCAATTGCTGTGATTATTACATTTAGCTTCCTTTCTCTCTCTCTCTCCCTCTTTTTTAATAAAGCATTCCCCAGAGCTTCCTGCTGCACTTCTAAAAGAAATGTTCATTGCATTGGAATGTTTTTCTACTCCTGCTCTACAGTTCTTACTGAGATTAAATTCCTCAGTGCTCCTGAATGGAAGATAAGACAAAGTGAGACTTCAAAATCGTTCAATATTCTCTTAATTTTAAGAAGACATTGTGCAGAAAGGCCATAAAGACGTGAAAATAAATGTATCACATACCATATTTCCTGAACTTGAAATTATACTAATTTTAATTATTTTTATGGCAGTGTAATTTCTTTACAGCTTTCAAAATAATCTATTTCTGTTTTCTAAGAGACAGGCAGTTCAGTTGTTTCTTTTTACAGAAGTCTCTAAATATGTCAATTTTCTGATAAGACAAGAGAAAGCTATTACTGTCCTCATCTTACCTATGAATTGGTATTGGTATACCAGAAATCTTATTGACTATTAGGAGCAGAAATGAAAAAATGGCATCTCTACCTGATTCATTTTAAGCTTGAAGTTTACAGGTCATGCTTTATTTCAGGAACACACGGTAATTTGCAAAATCTGTCTGGGATCTTTTATACCACTGCTGTGTTTCTGTTCCAAATAGAGCTAACATTAAACCAACGTATTTAAACTCTCAATAATATATGCATTGTAACTGCCAAGGAGTTTTCTTAACAGCACGCCCCTTACCAGGCTCTGGCATCCTAATACTTCTGACTTCACTAAGCACTGGAAGTTAACTCAGTATTTGTTTTACTTGTATCCATTCTGTTGATCTTTGAAGCTTTTGAAAAACAGTTTTTAAAATTAGAACTCTGAGTGCAATAACCTGAGAGTTAATATGTAGTGGATATTATGACTGATGAATATTATGACTAATATTTAGGAGATGATTTACAGGATGATCTTCTGAGGATAGAGGTAAGTTATTTAAATGAGTATAACTCCTTTCTCTGTACTCCAACGAAAGGTCTTGAAGTTTCCTGATGCAGACTTATTAAGTTCACAGTCAAATAAAGTCAGTTCCTGAGTTACTAGTAATGCCTATTTTTAAGAGAGGTTGCTATTCACAGGGTGTTCTGCACTAGCTCAAACCCAAGATTGGCAATAAATTGTTGCAGGAAAGATAAAACGGATTTTAAACCACAAGAGTCATGAAGGCACCAAAAATATGAACATAGCCTAGGAGAGTACCATCTATAACAGCAATGAAAATTGGTATTGGAATAGATTCTTTCCCTTATCTTTTTTTCTCTCCATGACCAAGCACCCACCTGACATGAAGCTGGATACCACACCATACAAAAAGGACCATGGTGTAGTTGCAATCTTGCTAAAACTTGATCCTGCCACCTATTCATTCAGCAATATAGAAAGCTACAGGTATAGTAGAAAGGTAGAAAAGTACGTATAGACAAAAGCATTAGGCTTGATTGCACTTTTACAAAATGGCTGGTCACCAGAGTTGTTAGTTTTATAGTATGACATATTAGAGCAGAAGTCTGGTAGAAAGAAGAAAGTAGTATGTGCTGCAAAGTTAATTAGTTAAATTAATACAAATCCTTATTCTTATTTGTGCTGGTGATAGAATTTATAATTGGTGTTAAAAAATAAATGGGAAAAATACAATTTAGCTGGTGAGAGAATACAGCAGTGGTTAATTGCTCACAGGCAAGAAAGGAAGGAGAAATAATTACTCCCTAACTGAAGAATAAGGAGAAAGGTTTGTAATGGGGCTACTTACCCAACTGGCAGTTCTGGCATCCTTCTGAACAAGGTATGCAATCTTCAGAGTCAGGATCTTCCACTTCACCTGTGTTTTGAAAGTCACTAATTTAGGGTTAATCCTAGGTAATAGAAAGCCAACATTTGAAGGCTCATAGAATTATACTTTATGCAAATCTCAAAAGGAGAAAGATACACAGCAATTTCTTTGCTCATTTGTTCTTGTGTAACCCCATTCAATTTGAGGACAATATTCCTATTTTGCATTAACACAGCATTAGAAGAGAATCAGAGCTGGAGTTTAAGGAGTTCAGGTTCAGTTGTGATTGTGTATTTCAGAACAGGAACCAAAATGCTTAACCACTTTTCTGTAATGGATTAAATAGAATATTTGTTCTAATATATAGAATATAAGCACTGAAGGATGCTTACCTTTTCTGCAACTGTGTTTCTGACATACATTTTGGGTAAGGTAATATCCTCTGAAACATTTTTTGCAGTGTCTGGAGTCCAGACAAACCTCACAGTGTCCAGAGCAGGGGACACAAGTGTGCTGTGAATGGTAGTGACCTGGAGGACAGCCCTCTTTGCACTCCCCTTGGTACAGAAAACGCTCCATCCCTCGTCTATCTGTGTGGCAGACAAACAGGGAAAAGAAGTCAGCAGCAGAGGACATTTTAGCAGAAGAAGCGGCATTATTAATCCTCCAGTGCTTCATCTGATATGAATTGATATTGAATGCAGACTACAAGATTTGCTCAGTTTTACACTGCATGAGTGAAAATGTACAGAAGTTTCAGGATCTCTGATCTTCCACACACCTGAAGATCTGTGATATAAAAATGTTATGCTAGTGAACCATCACTATCTATATCCATCAATCTAATCAAATAAGGACCACAAGATTTCCATTATTGGGTTCCAAATATTCCCTTACAGTGACCATAGAAGTACTTGTAGTGTGTTGTACAAATAGAAGTAAAATCACCATTATGAAAGCAAAGTTGCCCACATCACCTTTCAAAAGGATCAGTATGTTTCCATAACAGATGAAAGTGTAATCCTCACCCTAGTCACAGCTAAACTCTGGAAAATTTTAGATTTGAATCTGAATAGCGAGTGTGCATCTGTTTGCTATCAGAGCAATAACATTCTGTAGTGTATGGGAGCTGACTTCTCAATGAAACCCGTGGAAACTCCTATAACTCCATGTGCCATGTGCTGCAACATGGGTAATCCTCTAATGAGCTACCCTACAGTTTAAATTGCATACAGTATAGTGCTAAGTGTATTTTATTACTTATCTGTAGAGCTCCCTAAATATTTGCTTATCATAATTTACTTCTGACGCTGCAGGGAAAGCAGCTGTGTTAGGGAATAATTGTTGCACCACAGAAGAAGAAACAATTCAGACTTTTTTCCTTTCCTTTTCATGTCTGAATCTTCACAGTGATCTTTGCTAGCTTTCTCAGGGTGTGACTCTTGTCGGGGTCTCCACTGCTTGATACAGAAATTCAGAAATTGATATTGCTGTACACCGCAGGGTGTACAAATTGAGCAAAAAAGACAATTTCACACCACTTACAGGCACTTGCATGTAATAGGTCTCAAGTTCTTTATGAATCAGGCATTAGAGATGTGAGAGGGAATCATTTTTATGCTTCAGACACTGATGGAGCTTCACAAGAACAGGTGTTGCTTCTTGGAACGACCACATAGTTAACTACATAGTCTCAACCTAAACTCCATAAAAAAGTGTCAAAAAGACAAGTTTCTGTGTGTGTTAGTGGTTATCTCTCTTCAGACCTCAGTTACCCATCTGTAGGGGCATGGTGGTGGAAGCTACCATGCTGGCTTCCTAGTCTTCCCCAAGGAGATGTTTTGGAGAGCCCCCTAGATTCCCTGCCTGTTTTTGCAGCAAGTTTGTTCCACTTCAGTGAAGCACACACTGTGTAGAGGTTGGTGGAGGTAGGCATGGTACTTTCTTTTCTAGACGCTTTTCTAGAGGCTTTTTTTCTGACTTTATTTTACTTGTTACTGTTTCTGTTTCTATGACCATAGCTCCTATTCAAAATACACAAAGGGGAACACATAAAGATGGAAAGACAATGCAGAGCCATGTTTTGTTACACTTTTAACAAAAGCAGTTGAGCTCCAAAACCCTTCAAGGTTAAAACACAGTTATGAGGCAGGTAAGTAGCAAAAGCACTGCTTGTTTTGCTGGCTCTAACAGGTCCTGAGAGCAGAGAAGAAAGGAAACTTGGATGCCAAGCAAGGGGGAAAAGCTGCAAGAAGAAATCTTTCTCACCTGTTCCACAAGCGGTGCATTTGTTAGGTTCACTTCCACTGCAGTCCAGGCAGGTGTGATGGCACAAATGACATTGCCTTTTGAATTCAAACTTTCCTCTGGGGCATTGCATAACACAGCGACCATCATCAAAGAATCTTTTGAGGCACAGGGAGGCATAATTACAAATTCACCAATAACCTGTTCTTTAAATTTAGAATGTACTGACAAGAAAAACAAGATATACTTCCTTCACTGTATTGACAGGAGTCTTTGCACTCCACTCCTTCATTTCCCTGATCTTATTGATAGTATTTGTTGATTAGAATGTCAACCATGCGTAGAACCTGGACTTCAGAGATGAGTTGGATTATTTTCCCAGAAAAATCATCCTTTGGTCTTATACTTAAATTTCTTTCTACTACATTCTCTGAAGTGGTCACCTAATGGAAAGCAAGACTAGGTCTTTCTCTGTGAAGCAATGGTCTATCTGTTAGTTCAAATGCTAGCTGTGAAAAATACTGTGGCTTCAGTGCAATGACTAAGTATATGCAGTCAAACACCTCTTTGAATCTTGGCCCTTAGGATCTGTCTTTTTAGACTTGCATATGTGCAAATACTTAGAAGTTTTGCTACTAAATGTTGTCCTGCTGCATAACAAATAATCTGCTGCAGAATCCTTATATGTAATGAAAATCTCTGGTCCATTTTCACCACTATTTAGTGTCTAATGATTTTATTCTTTCTGGATGAAAAGGAGAAAAGCATCAATACAGATATGACTATTAAAAGAGTATAAGACAAGTTGGCTAGAGTTGGAACGTGTTTTCAATATTTAGAAAATTAGAGAGAAGAGACTGTTATCTCCCACTCTCAACAGTTTTTGTCCTCGATCAGTTTGGTTTATGAGGATTTAGGACTCAATTTCTAGAGAAGTTGAGCACAATTCAGGATCTTAGTACAGATTTCAAGACCATCAGGTTTTCTGTACAACTAGGGAACAATAGGCTTTCCACAACATGAAGATAGTGCATGCTTCCTTGTAGCCAGGCAGTGGTATTGAAAATGTCTGCAATAGGCCTTCATAAATTTGAGTTGCTATGGTCATTGTCAGATTTATTCTGAAAGAAGGGGAAAAAAACATCTGCAAAGTTTAAAAACAATTTTTTCAAATTGTCTTTGAAACCGTTTCAAATTTACCATGACTGGAAATGTCTAGACTTATGAAGTGTGGATATGGAAGAATATGCTATAATGCAAACAGCCTTCCTGAAGTGCACGCAGAACATTAGTGTCTAAGCAAGCTTAGGAATTGGTTATAAAGACTTGTGAGGCTGAAGTCAGGCTGCTGCACGGAAACAGGGAGAAGCTCGTAAGGGTGGATTCAGCAAAGATGTGTCTTTGCTCTGGAGTCTGACAGACTGTTCGTAGAACACTATCTGTATTGCTGAAGACCAGTATTCATCTCTTCATGTGGACCACAGCCCACACTGTTAGGTTTCTGTGCAAATGGGACACCATGTCAGAAACACTGGAGTTAGTGTTACTGTATTCTGTCACATGTGCTAGCTGTAATGATAGCTATCCTCACCAAAACAAAAAAAGAAAAAAAACCCCACCTTTTATAGTAGTAATATACTTTTTTGTTTGTTTGTTTAGCTGGACAAAAACTATACTACCACTACTACATAATTTTTATAAAACAAGTAGCCACATTTTGAACTTTCAAATAAGCAAATGAACTAGCGGTGATTTTATTATGAATTATTGTGACATTCCCTGCTGAATTTTCAGAAAGAACAGGGATTGATCACTGTTTTCATTTTCAGGGGATTTTTGGTAATTACCCCCCACCCCAAATCTTTTCATCCTTTTCAAAGAGGACGGGTGTTTCCCTGTAGGAAAGCAGGATTGCTGAATTTTAGTCTCTAATATCTAATAGCCACTCATTACTGTCTTCAACAGACACCATCTAAAGCTCTAAAGAGCTACAAAATTTAGGATCCTGTTTCAGTTCAGTTGGTCTATTTCAAGCACATAACAAATAATGTCCATTGGAAGGACTTATTATTTAGCTTTTGGTTGAAGTTTTCCATTATTATTATTTCTTTAATTGTGACTGTCCAATATTACTTTTTTCTAACAGCTTTTCATAATGTTCAAAAAGAGCACAGAGAGCTCTTGGAAAACTTAGATGAAAAACCTGAAAACTGATGGAGAATTATTTACTGGGGAGACAGCAGCACCCTTCCAAAAGATCACAGAAACTTCATTGCTCCAAACTTCTAGTGGCTTTGCCTTATGGCATTGTAACTAGTTTGTTCAGCACCTTTGTTTTACATCTCAAAATGCATTGCTAGGAAGCACAAACAACCTAAGTTAATGCAATTGTGAATTGGAAAAATCCAGTTCTCTGTCCAAAATTCTGCCCAAAACCTGTGCTAATGCCGTGTCCAACTTCATATGCATTAAATCCATACTGTTTCCTCAGCTATGAATTTGTCTGGACTCCACTGATCCTTGTGTATCCTATAGTCTTAACATAGATTTTTGCAGTGTAAATTGTAGCATTGCTTGAGGATTGTTTTTCCGTGCCTTACAGGACCAGATTTTGATTTCATACTACTTAAATACCAGCTGGCTGCAATGTAAGGGAACCAGAGTTACTGGTGTGAGGACAGAGCTATTGACAGGACATGAGTTTAGAAACAACAGGCTCCTGGATTAGATGCTAGAGCACCTAAACTTCAGCTTCTCTTCTGCAGTGATCTCCTGTGGAGAAGCTTTGTTTTAGATCTGCTCACGCCTTGTGAGAGGTTAGAAAAATAAACTGCAGTTAGAAGCATATGTTCAGGTGTTATGAGCATCTCCACCCTGTTGATTGCTAGCTTCAGTGTCCATATTCACTCCTGTGTCAAATTCCATTGCTGTGTATCACTGCAGATTGCCTTGCTGTTTATCACCCTTGTGACTCCAACAGTTATGATTTTGAATGGATGACAATGAAAGAAATATTATTTCACATTAAAATATCTTTTTTCTCTAGCTGTGGGAATCATTTGTTTAAATGCTGAATGTCTGTGTAACAAACAGTTTTGTGCACGTACTTGTCCTCTCAGTTTCTCACACTGGTTTTGTTGTTTGCCATAATCTTCAATTTGTTTGCCATAATCATCACTTGTCTCTTCATTTGAATCTGCAAGATAGTGCTAAAGTGACATCTTTGTGTTGCATGGTGCTAGGAGACACATACCTTGTGCTTGGGCAGCTGATGCAGTTGTTGGGCTCAGGTCCAGTGCACTTGTCACAGAATGTGTCACACAACTGACATTCTTGAGACTCATCAAGATATTCATCTAGTAGGAAAAAAAAAAGATTGCTTATTTCAGCTCAACATCTTACACTAAACAAACTAACGCACAAAAACAAAGTGCCAATCCATGTTGGTAAACTCAGTGAGTAAAAGGAATTAGACCTGGTTTGAATTATTGAAATGAGCACATTTCCCCAAGGTGTCAAGAAAAAAAATACTTGCTCCTTTGGTATACCAGGATATTCAGACTTAGAAGTTTGTAGTCCTAATTTATTTGCCGGCTTGTTTTTATTTTTATTTTTATTTTCCATATGAACCTGACAGGCGGTGATGTTTGGGTTGAGGCTATTACTTTTGCATCAGTAATAATGATATGTAGGATCATTCGTTACCTAATTTCCCTTGCTGCAGGTGCAATGTGTTCCTGATTACAAGCTTTAATATAAAGGGTTTACTCTCATGGCTGTGACTTGTGTTATGTGTGGAGAAGGACTTGAGTGAGCCTCCATAGGTCAGAGACATGTTAGTGCTACCCAGACCTCTAGCTGTAGCACTTTTGTCTCCCTCTCATGCTGCTACTGCAATAACCCACTTCTAAAAGACCAAGGCTCTTCTTTAAACTGACTAAAAATTTGGTGACCAAGTGTCCACTTGTACTTGAGGAAGAATTATTGAGTGATTGTCTAAAATCTGAGATGTAGATATAAACACTTCATAATCATGAATACCATAATATTACTATGGAGCTGAAGTGCAAATTCTGCTGTTTATTTAATGAATATTCGTTGAAACACTGTCACAAACTGGTAAGCTATACGTTTCCTACCTCTCAGAGCTGAGATATTCATTTGGTAATTAACATGAATACTAGATCTGCGTGCAATATAATGTGGGAACACTAAATGATTTTATCAAACAGTTTTGTGTTTTATGTCAGTTTGTTATGGGAAAATTTATTCTAATTGCATCTATATAGTTGATAGACCTGGCTGTTCCTTCATTCTTAAATAATGGAAGAAGTTTGACAGAGAGTCCTGTGTAATACATACACCTTGCAATTTCTCATACCTAGAAACTCTTTTCACTTGTGTTGCTGCTGGGAAATACAGTTTTGGCACACACAGTGAATTTTAGAAGTCAAAATACAAATATGTAGTGACTTGGTTTTGGCTCACAGTTGCAATGATTTTCTTGCACTGAAGAGCAAGAGCATTGTCTGAGCAAGTGCTGCTGGATTAAAAAATGTAGGAATGAAACATTGCCTAAAAAAACCCTAATTATGCTCTCTGTCCCTTGTCTTTTCTATATCCATGTTTATCTCTTTTAACAGAATTTATAATATTTGAAGTCCCTGGTATGAAATATAAGCTATATTACATATATGGTGTACATAGTAGTATAGTTATTGTAGTATAGGGAATGGTATAGTTACAAATGCAAAGCATGCTAAAACAGGAGTATCCAGCTAACCATGGGCCAAAGCTGAGGTACCGAAGTGTAGGTACAGACGTAATTTTAATTTTGTAAAGGTTCGTATGTCTCCTGGAGAAAGCAAAAAGGTCAAAAATGAGCCATAGACCCATATGAATCAAGAAAATAGTGCTCCTCAAAGGCTGGTCTGGTGTTGTTTCTAATCAGCAAGAAATCCGGAGCTAGGAGAAAATGCTCAGTCTCTTGATGAGATGAGAGAAACAGATTTTTTTTTTTTTTAATGTAAATTTGTGCATCAGACAAACATATAAACTTTATTATTTCTGCTGATAATAGGAGCCACCCACACTGCAAATTTGGTTATCTGCTCCAGTTGAAAGGATAATGACACAATGTCAGAAAGAGACAGACAGCAGCAGAGGTCATGTACTATCACAGTACTGAGTATTTATAATCCTCACCTCTTAGAAAAAAAGCTGTGGCCTGCTGCCTAATAGATCTTTGGGCCATTGTTATTTTTTCTTAGTGTAGGACTCTTTACAATTTCTGATTTGTATTCAGAGGGTGTAACATGGAATCCCATAATCTCAAATGTCTTTATGAGATTTTATAGTATAATTTGATACTCATTACAACAGAAAAATTGCCAACTTCCTCAGTCTCAATTTCTTTCTTACTTGTTTTTTGCTAGACAATGCACGGCCATGAAAAAATGCAGTATTTGGAAAGTCTTCTGCTTGCAGGTTTGGTGGCTTGGTGTTTTATACTACTGGCTTTACATAACTAGGAGATCTGTCCTTGCAACGTTATTAAATATTTGCTTCTCTCATATTATTTTCCAATGTGTGTAATAAAAGCATTTTGTTTCTTCAGTTCTTACTACCTTCACTTTATTTGCCTATATGCTTTTCTGTGGGACCTGAGATACTAATTCACACACCCTGGCTATCCCCTTTCATAGCCTTCCCACAAGGTAAAAGTGCTGAGTTTTAAAAGGTTTCTGTTATTTCTTCGTTACTTCTTTCATTGGAAGTGCTGTAATTCATTTCAGCTGCCCTGGAATATTGCCAGGAAGACCAGCTCTCTGCTGACTCTATTGTCTCAGTCGAAGCATTTCAAAGCATACAATTATAGGAATGCGCATCAGAAATTGCTTACATATTAGGCCCTCTGAATTGCAAGTCACATCTAAAGCTGTAGATCTGCCAATAACTGTTAACAGAATAGCCTTTTTTCCTTTTTTCTTTCTTTTATTTATTTTTTCCCTTTTTTTTTTTGGGGGGGGGGGGGGGGTGGAGGAGGGTAGATATTCGAGGAGTTAAGACAGAAATACAGCTTTAGAGAAGAATTTTAAACTATTCCACAGGGTGGTTTAACTGTTTGCCAGATTTCTTGTGGGCTAGATAATACCTCTTACCAAACCTTGACTCTCTTTTTTTCCTTTCTTCTATATTAAAATTCTTTATCTGCCCAGTGTACACAACTGGAGAATACCACTACCAAAGCATCCCAGCTCTGCCTTAATTCAAGCAATACCAGTCAATTACTTTGGGTCTTCCTAGATTTAATTTTCACTTGTTTGTCATTTCTGTTACCTTGTCACCTTGCTTAAAAACATTTGTCACATTGTTTAAAAAATAAGTGAATGAAGTGTTAACATACATAATACCTCATAGCTGGAAGACTTCTGTGTACAATTTCTTGTGTCCCTTAGCAATGTCTCTTCATCAGGGTCATGTCAAGCTGTAGGCTGTGCCTTTAACTTCATACAACAACCTATACTTAAAACAAGTTCCTATCTGTTGATAGGTGCATTTTAAAATGGGGCAAGAAATATACCCATTAAAGAGGCAGAAAAAAATGAATTGCAGTAAACTCATCGAGTCAGGTTAATGGTATAACAGCAAACCAAAACCTGTCTCTTCTGAGTCCCAGACTAGAGCACTGTCACAGTTTCCAGGAAATTGCTATGTCTTCGCATAAGCAGTTTTAAGTACATGGCCCTTATCTTGATTCTGTTTCCCTCCTGATTTCCAAAATCTGCCATTTATTCACAGCACATGGTGTTTCAGTAGGCCAGTTGGATGAGGGTGTGAATATCCTTGTAAGCCAAGCCTGGAGTCACACAGAATTTTATATGCAGGTAGTCATAAATCAATTTTTCTCTTGTAGCCCCCATGAGACTTAGTCACTGAAAGTGACGTACTAATTCCCAACCTTTCTTAATCAAAAAATCACTCCCTCTCATTTAAAAACATTCACAGGTTATCTTCTTTAGCATTACTAGCGACATTTTTGTGTAACCTTCCAAAAAATGACCTTGTTTCCTCCTTTTGCTTGTTTACTTTCACAGAAACTTGTATATAGATTTTGTACTTGGGCTTCTGTATGCGATCTTACGGGTTACAAAAGTTTCACCCAGCTGATAAAGAAACACTCATCATAACTGTTTTTCACTGATCAACAATAAGAACCTAGAAAATTCAGTGTTAGGAAGAGTTGTGCTTTTCCCATATTCATCCTTGACACATTTTCTTTTGGCTGGCAGGTGGGACTAGCTCCTTGAATTTTGCTAAAGAAAAGTTTATCCATGAAGCTTAAGTCCATGAGGAGCTTAGACTAACCTGTGTGTAACAAACCATTAAACATCACCCTGAGGATTCCTCTTGGGGTTACCCGTCAGCTTAGCCCAAAGACTTAATGTTTGATAGATTACTGCTCCCTGAAAGGAATCTTGTCTTAACCTTGAAAATTTTTAGGCACAGAGATTGTGAGATTGTGGTATTTCCTACACTTTTCCCCCCACCCCACCCCCCGACACGATTTTGGCTAAGCATATGAAACTTGAGCCTGCTTTCCAATTCTGATTTGTCTAGCTTCAGCCTCCTGTTAATTATAAGCCTCCAGTCAGTCATTTTACACAGTGACCACATCCCTGTCTCCCTGTTTGGGTGACAAAGGGACAAAGGGGACATCCTTCATGAATATTGATGTGATATGATCCAAGGTGTTGAGAGGTATTTGGGATGGAAGTCTACTCTTCAAAAGTGATGATCATGAAGGCTGAGGTTAAGATGCTGGCTCCTCAGCCACTGCAGCCCCCTTGTGCCAAGGGATGTGGCAGAACCTTGGAAAGGGATGAGGATATCCCCCATGAACAGCAGTGTGTGGAGCAGAATGAGATATAATGATTTTAGGATGAAAGACCCTTTTGTTTCTGGATTAGCTGAGATCACATAGAGCCTCAGGTTAGTTTTAATTGTGAGAGGCAACTACCTTTATCAACTGCATTATTTTGCACAGCCCCCTATTCTTTTCCCTACTGAATAAAAATATTTACATCAACCAAAGGTGCCCTTTCTGCTGACACAAAGGGAATTTTTGTCATTCTATTTTTGGTGTAATGCCCTAATTTCTATGTATATAAATTCCCTAATTTCTACGTATATATGTATATTGCATATTCTATGTATATATGTATATTTCTATTTATATAATGGTTGTTAGAAGCCCATTGAAGAGCCAGAGCCCTAAGGGGTACTGAACAGGTGTAAACAGAGTCCAGAAAGATGTATTAATTGTTTTAAAAATCTGCTTTAAACCTCCATTTGTGCTAATAATGTGGATGACTGGACGCGTAAGCTGGCCAGGGTTTCCTCCTTGTCTGTGTAAGCACAAAGGTCAGAGACTGGTAGGGTTTTCTGCTGTTCACTTGCAGCCTGAAATTTGACAGCCTCACGAGAAAGTGGAAAGGGGAATGGAGCAGCCGCTGTCCTTATTGCTAATATGGTGCTCTGTACCCTTCTTGTTTCTTGAAGGAGAGGGAAATACCATGTCTGTCTTTCAAAATTTCGGAACTACATTGGTAAAGAATCTGTTTAGCTTCTCCATTTCTGGAGCTTCAGATTCCTATTTTTTTGGTGAAGCTCAGTAGCCAAGAATGTCCAAAATGGCAGTGAAATGGAGACACTCAAATCTCACTGAAATTTATGTAATCTTGCTGGTAATTCTGTGTTGGAAATCCAGATAGTGTCTTGTGAAATATGGAAAAGAAAGGTAGGGGCTGACTGTATCATTAAGTAAAGGTGGTGTTATTTGCATCTGGATACATTTGCGTATGTTTAATGTACAGTTAAACATAGGATCTTTCCATGCTGGAAGAAAACTATTCATAATCCAGAGGCAACTGTAGCAGCATGGTGTCTGTCTCTTATGTTTTACAGTGAGCTGTACTTAATTGGTATAAACAAAGCCTTCCCTGACCACAGGATTTCTGCAGATAGACATAACCCCATGGAGGAAACAGACGAACATCTCAGGGCTGTATTTAAGTGGTTGTGTCCATTTTAAATAGAGCGACCCTTTACTGGAGATCCTAAACTTAATCGGGATATGATTTACTGAAATAACCGGGCAGAATTTAGCAGGGAAACTCTTGCCCCAACAAGACCACAAAATAGATTCGTACTGGTAATCAATTTCACATTCTATTCTACTTCACTTTTCTCTTCCTGCTAGAGGTAGGTATCCAAAAATACTGGGCAGGATCAGTGTACTACCTCCTAGTTCCGCAAAGCAACTTTTCAGTGTGTTAGTTTTCACAGAATCACAGAATATCACAGAATCATCTAGGCTAGAAGAGACCTCCAAGATCATCTAGTCCAACCTCTGATCTAACACTAACAAGTCCTCCACTAAACCATATCACTAAGCTCTAAATCTAAACGTCTCTTAAAGACCTCCAGGGATGGTGACTCAAGCACTTCCCTGGGCAGCCCATTCCAATGCCTAACAACCCTTTCAGTAAAGAAGTTCTTCCTAATATCCAACCTAAACCTGCCCTGGCGCAACTTTAGCCCATTCCCCTCATCCTGTCACCAGGCATGTGGGAGAACAGACCAACCCCCACCTCGCTACAGCCTCCTTTAAGGTACCTGTAAAGTGCGATAAGGTCGCCCCTGAGCCTCCTCTTCTCCAGGCTGAACAACCCCAGCTCACCCAGCCGCTCCTTATAAGACTTGTTCTCCAGACCCCTCATCAGCTTCGTTGTCTTTCTCTGGACTCACTCGAGCACCTCGATGTTCTTCTTGTAGTGGGGGGCCCAAAACTGAACACAGTACTTGAGGTGCAGCCTCACCAGAGCCGAGTACAGGGGGACAATTACTTCCCTAGCCCTGCTGGCCACACTGTTTCTTATGCAAGCCAGGATGCTGTTGGCCTTCTTGGCCACCTGAGCACACTGCTGGCTCATATTCAGCCGACTATCAACCAGTACTCCCAGGTCCTTCTCCGCCAGGCAGCTTTCCAGCCACTCACCTCCCAGCCTGTAGCACTGCTTGGGGTTGTTGCGCCCCAGGTGCAGGACCTGGCACTTGGCCTTGTTGAACTTCATACAGTTGGCCTCAGCCCATCGGTCCAGCCTATCCAGATCATCCTCTTGCTTAAAGTCCCCCCTCATTCCTCGTCTCCACTATAGACACTGCAGAAATACCCAAAAGGTAATCACTTCTGATGATTTCCCAAGCAAACAGTCCAGGACATTCCCTTTAATGACTACATATTCTTTGCCAAGGGTGCAGAAACGGGCAAATGATACAGCTCCTCTTATTCAGGTACAGCTGGAAAGAGGCTTTGTAGCACCTTTTGGCTATGTGAGCTCCTGGACCCCCTTGGGATTGAAAGCATTCAGGGAGGCTGTGCTGGAAGTAGACCCAGTCAGAGCAGCGTTTACACACCTTCAATATGGCCTTGCTCTTGGAGTAGGAAAAGGGCCTTTATTTGGGGAATGAGTATTATGAGTTATTTTTCTCTTTCGATCATTGGCACAATGACATGGTCACAAGCACTGGGGCTGACAGCAGTGCAAAGTGTGGGGACTTGGAGACCTTCTGACCCACAGCTCAAAGAGCATCTGCACCCACCAGGAGCAGGGCAGTGGGTAGGACAGGGACAATTGTAAGTGGAAGAGATGGATATTATTAACTAAATCAAACTTGTCAAGCTTGAGTGAGCATTCAGTGCTTTTGTTGAATTTGCATGATGGAGCCATTAATTCTCCTTGGGTAAATAAATACTCACATCCTGGCAATGTTCTAGCTTCTCCTCCCCAGGCTGATTGGCAAAATGGGTACTTAACCAGCTAATTTTGTAACACCATAAAGCAAAGATGTCCACTGTGTTTTGTGATGGGATGGTATTATTTGCTTTGAAAATTGGTGTTGTTTTCCCAGAAGACCTTCAACAAATCCATCCCCAAACACTGAGAAACAGTGATAAATAAATGATTGTATAAGGGGCATCAAAGCTGTGCATTGCCCATCTTTGGCAACAAATGCATGAGCTGCTCAGAAAAAGATATAACAAAAACCAGCCTTTGGTATGGCATGGACAGGCTCCATTTGTTGCTTACTGGAAAAGTTTTTGTTTTTGTTTTTCTAAACGCTTAGAGCCTTCTTGCCATTGTATGTTTTTTTGTGGTGGTGTCTGCTACTCTTGCACAGCAGGTGAACATACCTGCAATCTCCCAGCCTTTATCCTGAGGATTTCAGTGAGACCCTGTATTACTCTGCTCTGAAATTTTGCAGAAATGTCCCCAGACCACAGTAAGTTTGAATCCTCTTGGCTCACCAGTGTGCAACCAACAGAAGGAGTGCAGATGTTGATTGCACTGTCACAGGCTGGATGTAATCCTAAACTCTATAGCTTTAATTTGATCTCAAGGACACTGTGTTGCTACATACAATTCTTTGGTCCTTGCTAGTGGACTAAGAGGAGGATTTAAGCCTCAAAACACTGTCATGAGTGATGGTAATAAATAATCAGATAATCAATTTAAACAAAATTGGAATCTCCCACAATGATTTAATACAAGTAAAGAAAAAATTTACATCAAACGTTTTTTCCCTCTGTTAAACAAAGTGTTCATACTTTTTCAACCTTATTTATCATATATTGAAACTGCAGATTCTGAAAATTTTCATGTAAGTTCACGTTGGGGTCGGTTTCTTTTTGATGCAAACTCGACTAGGACTTTTTTTGTATGTTGTAAAACTTTTTTAATGCTCGCTTAAAATATTTTGCACAAACATTTAATGACAGAACTTTTCTTGATTCATTCTTAACCAATGACATGACAATGGCATATGCAATATAAATATAAGGCATGGTAATGGATCAAAGACAAGTTACTGTTCCATGAGTTGCACTGCAGATTGAAAACACTGAATCATACAAGCTGTCACTTACATGTCTTTACAGGAATCTTGAATTTATAACAGGCCTTCTCAAAGTCATTCAGTTCATCAATTTTGTTTTGTTTTGTTTTGTTTTGTTTTGTTTTTAAGTAGCAGATAGTTACCTAAAGTGGCCACTGATACAGGTAATATTCAGTCTGGTTGCAATGTGGCTACTAAGAGAATTAACTTGGCCATCACCAGCTGCAAGTTCTATTTAGGAATGAAGTTGCTGTAGTCAGCTCTAGTATCTCTGCATATAAGTTTACTCATTTTAAAGGGTCATAGGGTCATGCCTCTTATCATTACCTGACAACATGCAGCAGCCTTGGTATTATAGCATATATTCAGTAACAGGGTTTTCTCAGAATTTCACAGGACATTGGAAGCTTGTAGTCCAAATAGGAACTGGGGTAATCTGTATAGTCTCATAGGGAAGTCTCTATTAGAAAACTGTGTTCTCCACAGTGAGGGACCTTGCAAAGCCTCCCAGAAAGAGATGAGATATATCAGTGGAGATTGGTGTGTGGGTAGATGGGGTCTAACCCAAGAGCCACGGAAGCTACTGGTCAGAAGCATAGTTTCCACTGACACAACCCGGTGTGTCTCTGATTTGCTGATCCCACAACACTGGCGTATGATTGAGATGGACAGCAGCAGCTAGAAAGGCATACGGCCCATTTACAGAAAGAGAAATGCATCCTCCACTTACAAAATGGTGCATTCATACAACAGTCAGCAGATATTCTGCTTGTCTATGGCATGCTAACTGTTCTGGTTAAAAATAGTGTTAGCTGATGCATGCGATTTTTTTGACCCACAGCTGCCATTGTCTCTGAGACTTTTAGTAAGGAAGAGGTCTGTCTGAGTATTCATTTCACTTTTAAATCAATGATTGAATAAGAATTATTCTGAACATACATGAACAGGCAAATAGTTTGCCATGGAAGTGACATGCCTTAAAAAGAAGATTAACTTAAAAATCTGTCATTGTTTTTGACTTGTGTTATAAATAAGGCAGAAATCAATGAACAGATCTGGACCGACATCATCAAGTGTCCTTTCATACAGGATGAAAAGTTGCATTTTCTTCAAGCTTAGCAGGTTCTGATCTTCCTAACAAGGTCCATATCTGTTCTGCATGCTAACAACAAGGTGTCAAATAATGAATACTCCAAATATGTCCAAATACTGTCAAATATGAATACTCAGCATTGATCAGAGATCAATCACTTAAGATAATTCTGCAGATGGGGACACACTAGCTTCATTCAATCACAATCCCATTGCCGCAGTGAGCCTCTTGTGCAAGGACTAACTATAGTGCTGTTTACTAATTCTGCATCTGGCCACTGCTGTCAATGCATCAAGAAATAACAATATTCAAAAAGTCTGAACTGACACCGGAGATTTCTCATTTTCAATCTAAAACTCTGTCTAGGCTTGCTTTTCTGTGAGGCTTCACAAACCAGCATTTAGATGTACATCCTCTAGGGCAGACTTATTTGGCCAGAGCTGTAAAGAATGTACTTTTTGTATATTTCCCACCCAAAGAAGATGAAGTCTTGACATTGTGATTGCTTGAATTTCTCATGCCAGTTTGAATATGAAGGTGGGATGGGACCTGAAAGAAGCAGCTCTTCATACAGCATCAGTATAAGGGTTAGGCCAACCTTTTTTCCTAGTGTGGCTTAATGAAACTATTGCTGAACATGTGCTGTCCAAGAACTGACAGGAAAACTGAGAGATTGATGACCTAATTCCATATTTTGAAACCAAGTTGGTGATACCGAGATATTTGAGGCTGAAAGCCAGTGGCTAAAAAATATTTTTTCAGGATCTTCTTTACATGTCCTCAGTGAACGTGCTTAGAGCTTCATCTGAATATACAAATTCTGAGGATGAGTTGCCACTTTGTTCTCCACTCAGGTTGTAGGACTAAGTGGAAAATGAATGAAAGCATCAGCTAATGTCAGTGGAAACTCTGATCCTGCAGGGATCACAGATAAGACTACAGGGAGCCCTCTTGGTTTAATGGAAAGGAGAGACAGCCTGCTGCTCTTAAGTGGTAGACCAGGGTTGTGACCTGAGGTGTGCAGAATGTGAGTATTGGCATATAAACAAGCATCAGTATTGTACTGTGCAAATGGCCATGAACGACCATAAAACTACTACGCTCCTCCCAAGCCTTCTGAGTCAAAAGGTATTTATGCATGCAGCTTTTTAATCCAAAGAATGCAAGAGACAAACTCTCATGGGGAGAAGGAAGCCAGCACTATTGCCCATCAGGGTTTGGACACGGCTGAACTGATAGCACACAAAAGGTGTCCTCCCACAGAATCCAGACATTTCTGCTTTCACAAATTTCATCACTCAAAAATTCCACAAAAAATGAAACATCCTTACCCTCCCCCAATTCATTTCAATGACTTGCATGTAGTATCTATAGGATAAAGCTACCTGTGCCCTTCAACAGAGATATTTTACATATAGATTACCAACATGTTTTTCCAGACCAAAGGAACAGGAATTTAGGTTAATTTAATAGAAAAAATAAAATATGGAATAACATTGATTTTGGCCGATATCAATTACAACAGAACTACCCTATTTTACAAATAACAACTGAACATTTTACACATGTACAGTATTTTTTTCAGTAAAAATGAATTTGGATTTAACAATGTGTTGTTTTTTTTTTAAAAAAAAGAAAACAAAGATATTAATTTTTTCTCTATAATAGTGTTAGAGGCATTTGTAAGTATCCAAACAAACTCTTTACAATCCATTACATAATTAAATCTCAATTATGAATATATATTTATATATAATATATATATAATATTAACTTAAACTTTGAAAGCATTATGTTCTAGTTAAAAATGTTATATTGAGAAATGAGGCAGTAACAGACTAGTAGTTAAACTAGCACATATTCAATTCTTATAACTTTGCATGTTTAGCAGGAAATCTGTGATGGGCACCAAAGGAGCTTCACAGGCCCCCTGTCATACAGAACCAGACATGGGTTGTAATAGTTTATCTGCTCTCTGGAAAAGCGGGCTTATTACTTCTATAGATTTGTATCCATCATTTGTAAAACTTCCACAATCATTTTGGTATTTAGAAAGGAGGTTCTCTTTATTTTCTAACATTTACATGCTTAAACACCTGCAATACATTTTCTACTTGTGTGTCCTGGAAAGAAAACAGAGAGACACTTTGCATGTTTTAAGTATTTTCCCCCCAAAACAGTATCTTCAAAGTTCAATTTACTATTTTTCGTTAAAATTAATGGCTTCCAAACAGCATGCTAAGTGAAGCTGATGAATACATATTAAACAGAAATTTGTACTGACAGCTGTGTACCTGGGTAAAGAGAGAAGGCAGAAGCCTACTTCTCTTACCACCCAGGATGGGTTTACAATGAGGTAACTCTATTGGCCTCAGCAGGATTATTCCTGCTGAAATTTGTACTGTCAGCAGTTAAAAGCAGATTCAGGCCCATCAAGACACGATTGTTACATCAAGAAAACAGTTGATTTATTGCCCTATACGTAATTACCCCTGGAGATGTATTTGGCACAGTGTTACATGCTCAATTATAAATCCAGTCCTGTAAACACATTCTGTCACATACAGTCACACTGGCATTTCTGTATGGGCACTATGAAATATCCCCACATATCTGCATGATAATATCCCCTTTTTGGTGAACATTACAAGACAACAATAATTTATGACTACTCCTTACATGTTAGCAAAGTTTTGATTTCCATGTATACATTACTCTTGCTTACACAAACCAAGAGTAGTTTCTTCCGAACTTGTTCACAACAGGAACAAAGTTTTTTTTAAGTTTATTTGAAATAGCTTTTACAATTTAAAAAAATAAAATAAAAATCCTAGCATATCTGTTAATAAGCTAGCTGTCTAAAAATGAGATCTATATGACCAAAAAAACCACTTTGGGCAAAACATATATACACACTGCATGTGATACAAAAAACAGCACACAGCAGAGGAAGTAGGAAAGAAATGTGTGCAGAAATGATCACTTTTCTTTTTTAAATACTGGTGCGAAAGGGACAGAACTTAGTCCTGCAGCTGATGATGTTTCTGATTCCCTTAGGGACTCATTTCCTGAAGTTCCCCCTGTCAATTCACATAGCACAAAAAAGACTAATGCAAACTTTTTTTGTGTTGTTTAGTTTTAATCCGTGTAAACGTGTGTGTTCTTGAAACACTCTTTAAACTTGAAGGGGAAACAAGCAGGAAAAAAAAGGGAAGAAAAAGGACCTTCAAAAAACAGGAATAATCCTAAGGTTGACAAGAAATCAAATCATGAGTTAAATGTTAATTTTGGCATCAAATGCTTTGGTCACACAATACTGACTCTGCGATCCTGGATGCTCAGCTCTAAACACCCAGTTATGAAAGGTAGGCGTGTTGTAGTTTTTCCATTTAAGTTCCAACAAACAGTTCACCATCTCCCCAGACAAAGAGGGGGGAGAGAGAAAGAGGTGGCTTTTTTTTTTTTTCTTTTTTCCTTTTTCAATAATACGGATTAATCTATAAGTCTACAGGAGCAGGAGGACTCTGGGAGGTGTCAGTTCACCCCTTGTGTGTACATGTTCTGCAACACAGTTGCTGAAGCACTTTCCGCTGGCAGAGATTGTTCTTTTTCACCAGCATACAGAATCCTCCCTCGGCCCAGGACTCTTCCGTGGCTTCCGGAGGGCAGCAGCAAGAGAAGAAGGGGAAGTTGAAGGTTTGGAGAGCATGGTGTGTACAATGGAGGGAGGTTTAATTGGTCAGACAGGCAGATTTGGTTGAAGAGACCATTCAGGAGCAGGTAGCAAGTAGGAAATTTGGTCCATCAGAAGGAATTTCAGTCAACAGCATTTTTTTTTTTTTTCAGGAAGAGATATTGTGTGGTCCAACAGGGAATGATTGGTATCCATTTGTGAAAAGGAAAAAAAAGATTAGAAAGAGAATAATTAGAAAACAGTGATATTTACAGCAAAGGAATTTGTTTTCGATTCTCATGATTCAAAAGCATAAAACAGTCAAACCATGGAAAAAGAATAAACATTTTCAACAGAAATGCACATCCTGCAGAGTGAGTTAGACACGTACCCAGTGCTAATTGTCAGGTAGCGAAATGAGGCCCTCCATGCTTGGTAACTTAACAGAGGGAAAGACTTCTGTACTTTCCTTGGCTACCCTGGGCTGTGGAGAGCACACACCATGTGGTGGGATCCAGCAGGATGCACTGCAATTACCTCATGGCCCACATGCCCAGGTGTTGCCTTGTCATGGCAACTTCACTTGAAAGAACCAGGGAGACAGGACCGAGGCAGGGTGTCCCCAGTCCTGGGCAACTGTATGTGTGTACCCAGCTGAAGCTGCATGTGGACAAATGAGGATGGATTAACCCTACCGTAACAAAGACCAAACTGTCTGCGTATGTATATGCATGTACTACTGCACTTTATATCAGGTATCTTTCACGCTGCTTAACACTGGGCTTTGTTCTAGTGTGATTTTCCTCTTGGATAGCACTTGTTGGGTTGTTAACTACAAGTAATTCACATAGTAATATTTTAAGAGAAGCATGATGCTATCCCAGTGTCTCTGTAATTTTGACTTTTGAAAGGAATGAGTATTAGTGAATAATGAAGCCAATCATGCAATAAGAACGATACCTTCATTGCTTCAGAGAGCTTGGAGGAAGTTCAAGTCTCCATTACAAGTTGGCGCCCACTGTTCTTCTTTTTTCTCATTACCCTTTCACATAATTCAAGTAACACTACAGGTACTTAAGACCCTTTTTACTTATCAGCATTTTCACGGTTTAAAGTGGTGAAATAAATAAATGTGATTCTACTGACAGTACGCTAGGGTCCTCATACAAATTTTTTTTGAAAGCAATGTCTTTTGAAAAACAGAAAAGGAAGCAAAAGTAGGTTGCTGCCAGGGGGGGAACTATTTTAGGAAAATTCAGGTGTGTATATGACTAATCCTATTAATGCACACTTATGTGGCTTTCTCCTTTTCACAAGCCTGAAAAAAGTAAAAAGTAGTGTAGAACTCAAATTGAGAATTTGACAAATAAAAAGAGACCAGCCGAACCCAATACATGTAAAAGAAGCAGTAATGGTAAAACAGATCTTTTCAGAGAATTGCACTTACCATCCTTGCAGACTGTTCCCACTACGCAGACACCAGAGTCTAGGTTGTAGCCACTTGGACAGATCGTACAGTTTCTGTCTCCTTGACCACTGCAGTCCAAACAGCTGGCATCACATCTGAAAGACAGTGTTAGGGTTGGCCTTATGGCCTCACCAAATACAAGAGTTCCCAGGAGGCTGCTTCTGCACTGCAAAGGGCTTGTTTGTTGTTTCCAGAGGTATCAGCTGTTCTAACAATGGTAATAATTAAAAAAAAAAAAGACCTCCTTCTGCAAGTCAGTCCTGTTTCTGTCCTCCAACCACTTTTTATTCACATTTTTTTGAAACTAAATATCTGCATTATTCTAGTATTTAGGAACTATGCAGAAGTAATCAACAGAAGTATTAAGCTGATAGTGCATCCATACACCAGCAAGGGATGAACTCAAAGCCACAGGATGGAAAAGAATGAGCTGCTTCCCGGTCATTTCATCGCCCTTCTGGCTGTTAGATTTTCACTGTGTATCGATTGCTTTTTTTTTGTGTGTGGAAGACTGGAAAACTGTAACACATGGTGATTCCCTTCCTGCCTTGAGCTCAATGTGAGTCAATAATAAACAATTCCAAAGGGCAACAAGTAGTATTTGTTTAACAAAGAATGAAATAGAAAAGTATGTCCCCTCTTTGCACAGCACAACCTTCTCTGAGGCTTATCTACCTATTGGTACACTCAGATGAACTATGCTGGACAGTAAGTCTGTTAATATATTTATGTCATGTTTATGTCTATACAGCTGAAGAACTGAAATGTTCTTTATTACTAGTAATTAACCTGATATTAAAAAATCATAGATTCTTTTTTTTTTTTTTTTTGGCTTGTTATTGGGAAACACAGATCCTCTGCCAGATTTATAAATTCTACATTTCTATGCATATATACTCAGATTTTCACTATAGGCTTTTTAAAGTGAAGGACATGTGTGATTACTAGAAAAATACTTTCAGATGATCTGCATGAATATAACTCAAAATTTAAAACAAAATAAAACAAAACAAAAACCAACATTTTACTTCATTTGCTTAGTATGCAGCACATTTTTCCTATTTTTTGAAATCAGCAGTGTTTTCTGTTCTCATAAGTATTATCTTTCTCAACACAATAATAGCTAACATACTACTGAACATCAGACACATTAGCCACAGATCATACCTTTTGCAGCTTTTGTATCCACTTTCAGTGGAGTGATCAAGGTAGTAACCAGTACTGCAGGACTGCACACATCTCCCATCTTCCATAAAATAGCCCTGTGTGCAGTTTATACAAGCGTCTACTCCACCACCTTAAACCCCAGAGAAAATACATTATATTAGTGGTTAGTTCCTCCTATTCTGTAACAGACATCAACTCTATCTGTAGCAAAACCTTATCTTAATTTTAGAGACCATGTTTTACTTGCCTTACTTTCTTTCAAAGAGTAACATCAAACAATAAAGGTATATGGTTAGAAGAAAGCACATTACGTAATTTCAGTATTTTTCTGAAAGAAATGTATGTTGGTAGTTCCATACATGCCATAAAATCTATCCAATCATTCTTCCAATCCAGAAAGAAAATGGAAGGCATTACTGGAAATTAGAATGAGCACTATTACAGTGAAAAAAAAAAAAGAAAAAAAAAGAATGTATGCACACCTTCAATTAGATTTCCATGTTAACTGAAACAAGTCTGCCATATTTAAGATATATTAAAGAACTATCAAAAGAATTAAGAAATTACATGTCAGCAGGCACATTATACTGTAACTAGAATGTAGTAACAATAAAAAGATAAAATCAGAGCTAAAATTAGGGAGGAAAGGAAACAATGCAGATAAATGCTATTCAGATACCTGCACATGTTGCACAGGAACGGTGACACGGTTCACATTCCCTACCATTATGGTATTTTCCATCTTCACAGCGGATAGCACATTTGGTGCCATGCAAACTATTGTAAAAACGGAAAAAAAAAAAAAAAAAAAAGCACAATGTTTGAGCAGATGACAGCACCAAAAGACAAGAAGGTCATTCACAAACCAGCAGTTCTCTTGTAAAAAAAGTGCAACTCATAGATTAGGATCCATTGCTTCCTTCACTGGTCATATTTGTGTAAATTTAGAGTCAGCAATCACATCAAGTGGGAATGAAATACAGTTTCATCTATGGTGAAACACAGACGCTGTTTACAAACTCATTGTATGTACTACCAAGTAGTAGAGGACAGTAAAATATGAAAGATGCCAGAGTCCTAAAAACTCAGGCATGTAAAACGCAATTATCCATGAGGAATTTGACACAGGGTCAGCACCACTGCATTAAAAAAATACTAAGGGACTTGTTAACAAGACCTCATACTTTGTTTGAAAGACCAGCAGCATCTCCTGATACCATTCTACAACACAAACCAAGAACAGATTCTCAAACAAGGAAATCACCACCTCTTTCTGCCATAGCAGTTTCCTTTAAAATCTCCTAACTGAATAGCAGTTATGCATGACATGGGTGATTTGTCTAGATTACAGATGGAGGTATTCTGCCTGCAGGTACTTTTGAGGAGCACAAGGTACTGAGTAACAGTTTTTTGTTTGTTTGTTTGTTTTAAAGGTAGGACTTCTCTGCCATGTTTGCCATCTGGTGTGGAATCTCAGCTTTCACCGAATTGAGCTCTTTCTCTAAAAATGCTCTTCAGCTCTAGGGATTATCACCTTATGTGAGAGCTATTGCTGTTTTATAGATTGGATAAAACAAAAGTTTTGTGTGCTCAGCACTGCTGGAACTTTTGGAGTGTCTATGATCCCAGTTCAGAAAAAAATAAATTAGCAATTCAACAAATGTAACACCTCTTTTCTTACTATTTTTCCTCAGCCACACACCTCAAAGTGCTTTACAAGGCAGGTAGCATTATCATATTTTTACAGATGGGAAAACTAATCATTTGCCTGAGTTTAGTTAACGGGTCAACAGCAGGATCAGAACTGGAATCAATGTCTTCCAAGTCCCAACCGTAGATACATCCTGCCCATAGACACATCTCTGCCAAGAAAATGCAGGAAGTTTTGAACAATGGGAATCTGAAGTGCATGTTCTGGGTCTTGAGACTCCACTTATTTTTCATGCCCAGACAGATGGCGTTCTTTGAAAACGTTACCAAAAACCAGTCTGAGCTTGCTAATATTGCCCAAGAAAACATGAAATATGTTTTTCTTTTTTTAAAATTTTTGTTGCTCCTTCTTTTGTCACACAGAATAAATTTGTCTATTTCTTCAGCGGTGCTACAAGCTGATATTAATGGACATGGAAGTATGTAAAGTTAGTTCCTGAGAAATACAGAAAACGAGACATAGCTTTTCTATGGAGACTGTGTCCTATAAGGTCACTAATATGGTTCTTCTGACGTATTTGCCAATTATAGGAACTTCTGAACTGCTACTTTACTAATTTAATTTCACAGATACACAGAAGGTCATGTTGATTCTGTTAAAATTCTCCAAACTCTTAACATGGACTGCAAATTTAATTACTTTTTTAAATGGAAGCAGATACTCATATTTCACAAAGAGTGAAATGTTCAGATTTGGTCCCATGCTTTCCTTCCCACTAGATCACACTTCCTCTTCAAAGGGTCTGTTTTTTTTTTTTTTATAAGAGATATCTGTAATAAAAATTGTGCAAGCACTTGAAAAATATAAATGCAATATAAATACACAGAAATGAGAATTCCTTTACAAAATGTAAAGGAATCTAGCTCTTGATGTCCTGGAGAAAAACAACTTTCAGCTTATACTACCTGAAAGACAAAAATCCACTTTGACAAAATGTAAAAGCTCAGTGTTAAAACATTTGCAGAACACCATATTCTGAAAGAAGAACCCCTACAGATACTGAATATTGACTTCATATTTTTTGTGGCATAAAGCCAACATACACTCCTTCATGAATTTTGAAGGATTTTTGACCTTAGCTGCTTGGATCAAAAGGTCATTCATTCATAAAGGAGCTTGAAATGTGTACTGATGCTTTGTGGGTTCTACCTATCAGTTTCAGAAATGATTAAGTCCTCCTATGAAATAAAAATATCCACTGCTGTTCAAAATAATGTGCACACTACAGTGTAATAGAATTGAGCCTGAGGTACTTGAGATAAGTGAGTGGCTGGATGTACGAAGAAACACAATAAAGATAAGAAAATAGTTTCTAACTATCACAAGAATGAATCAGAAAGATTAATATGATTCATCAGGTCTACCTCTAAAATAATCCTTGACTGCCACACTGTAGGTCAAAAAAAAAAAGACAAAAAAAAAAAAGCCAGCTTTCCACATGACTGTGACTTTTATTTTACATGAAATGAAAGGTTTTCTAAAAACCCATTGTTGGCCAAACCAGCACACAGTAGCATAAAAAAATACTATATTACTGCCTAAACAGCAACGGAACACATGAAATGAGGGCCACTCAAGGTTAAACAGCTATCTGATGTTCTTCATTGCATACCCACAGACTTCTAAGCCTCTTCAGCTATTGCGTTTAGTGATATCCATCATTTCCTTACCTTAGGCCATGTTTGCATTCTGTGCAGATTTGGAATTCAACACATGTCTTACAGTTTTCACTACATTTTCGGCAAACAATCTTATCTACAAAGGAAAAAAGAAAACAGCCCAGAAAACTCTGGTCAGTTATATTTAATAAAATTATATGGACATAAAACATGACTTACTGTTTTGTAGCTTGACATCTGGAACAGAAGCAGCTAGCTAGACTAAAATGGCTGAATTCTGCCTGTCATTAGCTTTTTCCATCAGCCATCAGATGGTTTAATTTATTTTTAAACATTTGAAGTTATAGTTCTGCCCTTACAGAAATAGCATGCTTTGAGGTTGTTCAAAAATCTTTGTAAACATTTGATATTTAAATTCACTATTTTAATATGGACTTAAATCCTCTTTTCATATTGGGGGGACAAGCAGTAATGACTGCCATATGTTCCAGAAACTATCCTGCAATTTACTTCCTATGCCTTCCATGCAAACAGCCTGTCGTGTCTTACCTGATTTGGTATTCAAGGACACACCTGCACAAACACTTCTGATCGTAACAAAGCTGAGATATAAGTTACTGACATTTGCCTTCACATCTCAAGAGTTCCCTACTTTAAGAGATGTCTCTTTCTCTCTTCAGACCTGCCCTTTTGAGATGCAGTGCTACGTTCCTCTCTAAGAATAAAAAACCAACATCTCCACTTAATCTTATATTTTCATCTACTTATCTTGAAGGGGTAGAAGGGAATTCCCTTCACTGTAGTTCTCACCCAGTGACAAATGGAAAAATTAAAGTAGTACCTGCTTTTACTAATCATCAAAAATGAACACACAGCTTCATAATGCAGGTAATAAAAGGTTAAGTATCTAGTTGAACAAAGATCTTTGAGCACATATTTGTCTTCTAAGCATGTGTTTAAACCCAACTGAAGTCAGTGCAGTTTAAGCACATTTGAATATATGTCTAAGTATTTTTGCTACGCAAAACTAGAAATTAGGTGTGGCAATCGCAGAAGGAAATGGAAGCTAGGTATCTCACATGGCAGGGAATTACTGCTCTTGGGTCATCACATCATTGCAGGTACTTAAGCCTGTCAGAAACGCCAACTGCAATTACATTTTACATCCCAGGAGCCTATTTTCCTCAGAGCTCCAATTCAGTGACCATGGTTAACTTCTCAGCTGCCTTTTCTACATGGTGTCACAGCATCCAAATGTGGGAGAATGGGAAAAGGGAATGCCTCATGTTCATGATCTGCCTGTCTTTTCTGGAGTAGTGATAACCTTCTCAGTCCTGCAGCTGACTTCGCTCTTGAACTGCCATCATTCTGCTACCTACTCCCAGCCACAAGCAGAAATGACATCTTTCCTCTAAGCATGATTTTTAAAATCAAGAAAGATTCCTAGGTTGATTCTTGAGGAGATTCTTAATGACACTTAGCAACAATTTAATAAGAGGAATAGGATAAGAGATAGATGCATTCAACATACTTTTCCTGCTTATAAGTATTCCAGCAACCTCCCCAGATCCAATTCTGTAGCCCACAATAAAGAAACAATAAGAAATACTGACTCTTATCCAGGTAAAACCCATCGGGGCAGCTGGTAGTACAGCTATTGGTTACTTCATTCAGGTAGTAGCCAGATTTACAGGTCATGCACTGGTCACTATGGCCTCCAACACAGGTTTCACAATTGGGTGAGCATTTTTTACAGCGTTTCTTGTCTGCATTGTAGTGACCAGGTGGGCAGGTCGAAACACAGATCCTGCAGACAGCAGGGAAGAGAAGGCAGAGTCGTTAATGAAATAACCTGCCACCACATTCCTGGACCATGACTGCAAAGCAGAAGTATTTCTCAGCATTGATGCTTTTCTAAAGATCACATGTTTTCTAATGATCATGTAACCCTCCAAAGCATTGCATCAGGCTGCCTCAGCTTTTTTTTTTCCCTGCAGCATATGTTATCTCACTGGCAAATGCCTTGTCAGACAGTCATACAGTATCATTTTTGACCATCTACACCTCTTTCTATCTTGTTCAAATTCAGTCACCAAAGCTGTAGTAGCTATCACACTTATATATATATATATAGCCTCTTATGAAAAAATATCAAGAGATGGGGAAATAATCAGGGAATCTTGTCTGAATGCTGTACTTGAAATTCTGATTAGCTCTTTTTTTCTCAACTCCTAAGAAAATTTGTCAAATTCAGAGGAAAATTAATAATCCATGACTGCAGCAAAGAGATGAGGAAAGGAAGTTAATATACATACTAACAAATCTGTGAAGATTTTTTCTTTTGGTCTTACCGTGTGTTGTTCTTGGATTTGTAGTAGTAGTGCAGACAGTCAGTGCAATGATCTGGTCCTGGCCCATCACACCCTACTTTACTGCATTCTGCATTGCATGGACCTGTAAAAAAAAACAAACAAGAAAACCCCCCACAAAATACAGGGTGGGAATTAAAACTTCTCATTTAATACTTAGGACCCCTTAAAACAATATTTTAACACAGAATACAATTATTGTGTTTTCCTATTTGATCTTAGGTCTGAGTAGTAATTTGGCTCAACTGAAAAGAGATTTTTTTTAGTATTTGAACACCTTTGCAGATCCTTGCCTCAGTATTTCTTCACAGTGATTTACAATTTTTAGCAAGTGTGGCATCCTCTGTAGAATCTACCAGATACTATTTCTGGATCCAAACAGATGACTTCCTTTTGCATAACAAATCATTTTGAATTCTATTTAGAAATGTTGAAAGGCCTCTGGAATTCATAATAAGGAATGATTAGCAACATCACTTATCACAAGTAGGTCAATGTAATCAGCAGCTACTCTGGTTATCAAATGGGCAAATGGTCCTGGTGCTTGCCATAACCCAAGTGAACAAGCAACTATGGAGCAGACTCATCTCGTTCTGTGCTGCTACATGCTGCAAAAGCATTGGCTAATGCTTGTTAACCAGTCCTCCATCTCACCCACACTCATGTTTACAGTTTTCAAATAGTTCCTTCCAGCTCAGGGAGGAAAGAACCATCAACTCCTGACTTTGTCTAGGGGCCCAGGACTGAAGTGAGTTTGCTTCATACAACAAAAGCTAAGAAGTTAGTGACCTTTACAGCAGAGATAGTAGCGTTTCATCACCTACCAAAACAAAGAGTTCAGCAGTTCTCAATCAAAAATAGGGACTGCGTGTCTGACATGCTGGGGCAGAGGAGTGCAATGAAAGTTCTAAAGTGAACATGGTCCTGCTGTTGGCTTGCAGGAACTATACTCAAGATTCATCAGCCATAACCTTCTACATAATGCTCATGACATTGTTGGATTACAAGTAGGAAACTGGCAACTTATTCTGCAGCACCAAAAATTTAAATCTACTGAAGTCTAATGAAAATAATGAAAAATCTCTGTGGGAATCAACAAGAAACAACACATGTAGATGTAGAAGATAATGTTCTTCACATATATTTGTGTGCATATGCATATATATATTTTTATGAAAAGCAGTGCATTCTTCATAGCATGCTAACTGCAGCTTAAAAATATAAAACTGTATAAAACTCATATGGATGAAAGGCATATGTATATAATTTTAAATTATGAAAAAAATAGTTCTGATCTTAAATTAAGAAACCAATTCACTGAACTCCCCCTACTTCCATACCCTGAGAAGAAAATCCGGATGGAGCCCTATTTTTGCAAAGACATGCTGTCAGCATCTTGTTCTAGCCTCAGTATTTTAATTTTCCCATTTATAAATACCATAAATCCTCATAAATCCTGCATAATTATTATCTGTTTTGCCATTGCACTTCTAACTAAGCACATGAAATATAAATATAACCTTATTCTTCTAGTCAGAGAAAGTCCAAGGAAGGCTCAATGTATTGATTATGTTTCTGTTTCACTATTTTTATTATTATTATTATTTTTCTGGTAACTTTCAGTACCACCTAATTGTTTCCCAGATGTGAAGGGCCACAGACCCTGCTGTGGGGTCAGAATCCTAGTCTTCAACTAATGCAAAAAGACTAAGAGACACATAACATAGAAGAGAGCACATACTGAGTAAACAAGCCAGGAGCCTTAGCAATGTCTGGCCATACATTAACAATACAAAGTCCAATGAGAGAAATATTTTTATATGCATAGTTTTGCATCAGTAAATGCACAGAGCGAACGAATATACACACCTGAATAGTCATCTGTTCCATAATCTTCTGTAGGATCTTCAACTGGACTGGACCGCACTCTTTCCACTTTTGGAAAATCATTTCTTGGTGAGTATGGCTGGATGGATGTTCCATAGAGTACCAAGGACCACTCTTTCAATTTGCCTAGAAGTATTTAAAATCTAGTTTTAGAAACCATTTCTTATTTTCTCTGTCTTAAAAAACATATCACTTGTGAACATGACCTCTGAGTAGGTATGGAAGACTTTGTTTTTGAAGTCGGTTTTCTTAGTTTAATATAGAGAGCGCAATCTCTGCTTCAGTATAAACTGATAAAGCATACTTTCTTCAATCAGTTTTATACGGTATTATTTTTTGCACTCCTCTCTCTTGTAAGTCTAATAAAAGTTTGCACAGGTTGAACTCAACAGCTCCTGAGTTGGAAGGAACCTACAAGAATCATTGAATCCAACTCCTGGCTCCACATGAGACTACCTAAAAGTTAATCCCTGTGACTGAAAGCGTTCAAACACTTCTTGAACTCCAGCTGGCTCGGTGCCGTGAACGCTGCCCTGGGGAGCCTGTCCCAGTGCCCGACCACCCTCTGGGTGCAGAACCTTTCCCTAACCCCCAGCCTGACCCTCCCCTGTCCCAGCTCCATGCCGTTCCCTCGGGTCCTGTCGCTGTCCCCAGAGAGCAGAGCTCAGCGCCTGCCCCTCCGCTCCCCTCGTGAGGGAGCTGCAGGCCGCCATGAGGCCTCCCCTCAGCCTGCTCTGCTCTGGGCTGAACAAACGAAGTGAACTGAGCTGCTCCTTATATGTCTTCCCTCCAGACCCATAGCCATCTTTGTAGTCATCCTTTGGAAGCTCTCTAATAGTTTTATATTCTTCTTATACTGCGGTGCCCAAAACTCACACAGTAATCAAGGTGAGGCTGCACTGGCATGGGCTAGAGCGGGACAGTCCCTTTCCTTGACCAACTAGCAATGCCGTGCTTGATGCACCCCTGGATATGGTCGGCTCTTTTGTCTGCCAGGGTACACTGATGACTGATATTCACCTTGCTGTTGACCCAAATCTCCAGATGCCTTTCTGCAGGGCTGCTCTCCAGCCTCTCATCCCCCTGCCTGTACTTGGCCTGTATAGCCAGGGTTGCCCCTTCCCAGGTGCATAATCTGTCACTTCCTCTTTTTAAACTTCATGTGGTTGGTGATTTCCCAACTCTTTAATTTGTCAAGATCTCTCCACACCAAGGAATCTCCTTTCACTGAGGAATGTCAGCTATCTGACGAATAGTAACTGAATTCTTTTAAGTGGTTTATATTGGGGTGAAAGATGGCAATCTCTGTTATCTGGTTGTCTCTTGCCAACTCAATTTAATCTTTATGTGATAGAATTTTCTACATTCCATGTGAAACCTCTGTTCTATACTCATTTTTTAAGAAACTGTAGTAAAGAGTATATCACATAATTGTTTCACAGAGTAACTTCCAAATTTTTTGTAGCTGAAGCAAAGCATTACTTTTAAAGAGAAATTCAATCCCGATTTTAAAAATTAACCGATGAAGAATCTACTATGCTTGCTGCCCAACTACTGGTTAATTGCCCTGGCTTTCAAACTCTATGCACTTTATTTTCAGTTTGTCTTATCCCAGCTCTAGCTCACAAACACGTAGCAATTTAGTCTCCCCTAAATTAAAAATGCCCAAATCATCTATTTTCCACCTGTTTAGACACATGGGGATCAGGCTACCTCTCAATGTTCTTTAGAGTGATTCAGCAGTGTTCTTAAAGGCATTTTTCTTTTTAGCACGGGATTCACATAGGGAGCTGATGTTTAACAGGACATGCAGTCATCTTTACAGCCTTTTCAAAAATATAGCTTCTCCATATACAGTCTCTGTCCTTTCGGTATTTTAACCCACTCCCACACCATATTGACCATAATATATTGGATGAAATCAAAAAATGTGTGTTTTGCTTCATTACTCTAATCTTTTCCTCCTTGTCCTTATTATTCTCCAATGATCACTAATGTTTCCAAGTGTTGATTTTATATTTCTTCCAGAACACTGGTAAAGATACTGAGTACTAGAAAAAAATATTTGCAAGTACCCACTAAAAATAACCTCAGGCACTGATGCTTCTCAGGCACAGTGTATTGCTGTGTCTGGACTTACACATATGGAAGGGCTTGCGTTAACATATCCGCAGGAAGGATTGGAGCCATCAATATACACCTAATGCAAACGAGCAGCAAGGGGGAATAACACAGGGTCTCTCAAGAGATTAGCTGCCTTTTAAGAATGGTTCAGTAAATAAAGAAGGAAAAAAATCATGTGACTTGCCAGCAAATAAATGAAGTCCGCCTCAAGGCAGGTTTAATTTGCACAATGAAAATATTTCAATAAATAATTATATATACATACACACAACTTTTATAATGAATAAACAAAATGTGCACTTTTAAGCCAAAATCTTTCTTTGCCCATTTTTGGCTGCTTCCATCACTTAGTTTGGCTAGAATAATACCTTATTCTGCTTGTATTTAGTACGTAACAGAGGTTCCACATTGTGTGCTCGGGAGAAAGAGTATATCACAGTGTTTCACAGCAAGCACATGTCCTCCTCCATAAATTCTACAGAATTAAATGCAGAAATCACATGCACTACATTTATGAACTGGACCCTGCATTTCTTTACGGGTAACAGATGTGGCATTACCTTGCCAATGCAGGGATATGATGACATGTTGGCTCTTTGTTCTCAATTTGATTACAGGAAAACTGCAGCTCTTAATTATAAGACCTTTCAATAGCTAAACAAACACATGCACACAAAGAAACAAGAAACAGGCATGATGGTGATATTGATGTGATAAACTGCAGGCTACAGTGATAAACAAGAGGCACCATAAACTGTGTTTAAGCACCACTTGTTTACTACACATTCTGTTGCTTGCAGAGACCAGTCCTAACATGAACAAAAATCTGAGTTTATCCACTATGAATATGTCAGGCACTTTCAAAACTTTTTGAATAGAAATGTTATTGGACAACTTTCATTATGAGAGAAGCACAAATCTAGAAAGCTGGGTGACAAATTATAAAGAATATTCAATGAACCAGGATCCAAATTCACAACCAGCGTGCATCATGTGAAATACAAATACATGCAAAAAATCTAACCAGTTTAAAGCAGTATTTCACATTGAGGTCAAAAGAAAGTAAAGAATAAATTCTCCAGCAAAATTCCTTGAGCATAGCAATTTCCTCCACCACACTTGACTGGGAAAGTGTGCCTTCTCCACATCCCCTGGCCTTACTGTCCCTTTTCTTCAGATGTTGGATCTTTAGGCTTTAGTCCTCACAGAGCAAAAGAAATCAGTCCCGTATGATTAGTCACTGTACCACTGAGAAGAATATATATAAAGTATAGAAATCAATATATCAGTAAGACCTATACAATGACTCTCATAGAATGTGATGTGCAGGAACAGGCTTTAAAGTGTATGGCTGGAAATGTAGCTGGTCTCTTTAGACTGTCCTGGTGACATAAAAGGGCTATAAAAATGCCCAGAGGATAGCCCAAAGGAACAGTTCACAGGATGGCTCTGTGTTACCTCTTTTCTAGGCTTCAGTACAGGGAGTGTGCCAGGGCAGAGAGAAGAGATTAATAGCTGAAATGTGTTGCTCTTTGGCTCTCCTTTATGCCTGTTGGATGAACCACTGGGTTCTGGCACACAAAAAGGTGAATCACGGAATCACAAAATGGTTGAGTTTGGAAGGGTCCTCTGGACATCAGCTATTCCAACCTCCATGCTCTAGCAGGGTCCCCCGAAGTACATTACCCAGGATTGTGTGCAGACAGCTTTTGAATATCTCCAGGGGAGGAGACTCCTGTGGACAGCCTGTTCCAGTGCTCAGTCACCCTTGCAGTAAAGTTTTTCCTCATATTCAGATGGATCTTCTTGTGTTTCAGTTTGTACCTGTTGCCTCTCAGCCTATTACTGGGCACCACTGAGGAGAGTCTGGCCTCATCCTCTTGACAATCTCCCTTCAGAAACTTATCCACATTGATCAGACAGCCCGAGCCTTCTCTCCAGGATGAACAGGCCCAGCTTCCTCGGCCATTCCTCATATGAGAGATGCTCCAGTCCCTTAATCATTTTAGTAGCATTTCTCTGGACTCGCTCCAGGTGCTCCATATCTCTCTTGGACTGGGTAGCCCAGAACTGGACACAATACTCCAGGTATGCCCTCACCAGGGCTGAGTAGAGGGGGAGGATCACCTCCCTTGATCTGCTGTCAGTGTTCTTAATGCAGCCCAGGATAGAGCTACCCTAAATCGTCCTTCAGGCCAGAGAGGTTCCTGACTTCTTCAGGAATACTAAGTGCAAAATGGAGTTCAAAATCATTGATTTTTGTCTGTTTTCTTCTCAGTAAATAATTACATTTAAATTATGTAGTAGCTGATTAATACATGTTCTCTATCAAATTCAAACGGACTGAAAATAAAAAACCTGTGCTGGGCTGTACTGTCATTTGGGGGACCTAGACAGACTAGAGATTTGGGCAAAGAGGAACCTTGTGAAGTTCAACAAAGGCAAGTGCAGGGTCCTGCACCTTGGCAGGAACAACCCGAAGCACCACCACAGGCTGGGGGCTGACCTGCTGGAGAGCAGCTCTGCAGAGAGGGACCTGGGAGTCCTGGTGGACAGCAGGCTGACCATGAGTCAGCAATGGGTCCTGATGGCCAATGAAGAAGGCCAATGGTATCTTGGGGTGCATTTGGAAGAGTGTTGCCAGCAAGTCAAGGGAGGTGATCCTGCCCCTCTACTCAGTCCTGTGTAGGGAGTCTCTTGGAGTGCCATGTCCAGTTCTGGGCTCCCCAGAGCCATACTGGACATACTGCAGAGAGTCCAGCAGAGGGCTGCGAAGATGATGAAGGGACTGGAGCATCTGTCATATGAGGAGAGGCTGAGAGAGCTGGGCCTGTTTACCTTGGAGAAGTCTGAGAGGGAATCTTCTGTATAGATATCTGAAGGGAATGTGTCAAGTAGATGGGCCTAGACTCTTTTCAGTGGTGCCTGGTGACAAGACAAGAGGCAACGGGCACAAACTGAAACACCAGAAGTTCCATCTGAATATGAAGGGGCACTTCTTTACTGTGAGGGTGACAGAGCACTGGCACGGGTTGCCCAGAGAGGTTGTGGAGTCTCCTTCTCTGGAGATAGTCAAAACCGGCAATGTGCAATGTGCTCTGAGTGACCCTGCTTGGCAGGGGGCTTGGACCAGATGATCTCCAGAGGTCCCTTCCCACTTCAAATGTTCTGTGACTCTGTGATTCTGTGTAACCTCGGTATACTTCTGTTCTATGTAGTCTGTATCTACTTTCCCAATTACCCCTTTAATGAGCACCCCTTTTAGTGCACTGGAAAATTTGCTCTGCATTTTCTTGTTTGATTAATGCCACTTCCCTAACAACTTTTCACCACTGTAAAGCCATGGTGAGAAATGATCAGTGCAGATAAAATTAAGTGAATATTGAAGTACTGACAATGTTGTTATTTCCTTTCAGATCTCTAGAGGATGACAATTGGAATTTGAAAAAGCTGTGCTTATAAGTTAACCTCTTGAGTACATAGTTGACATTTAGGTGATACCGGCCACGCTAGAGTTATCACAGACTTTAAAAAGAAGTTGTTTGCTGCTCAGCTATTTTGAAAATAACACTGATTATCCTGGTCTTCAGTAGGGACTTATGTGGCTTGTATTACATACCAGGTTTTAAAAAAATTGGGTTATGATGGCTGGTTTAGCATCCTGGAAAAATTCAGATTATGCAGACAATTTAGGCAATAAGAGAATTTGATTTGGTGGCCAGATAAACAGAGAGACTTTTTTAAAAAGCAGAGATTACCTATCTGACTATCTGTTTTATTTAACAGAATACAATTCAGCTAATGAAGAGCAGAACCAAAGAACCAAAATTCTCATTCAATTCCATTGATTTCAACTGCAGTTGACTGAGAATGATTTGTGTTAGAATTTTTAAGGTAGAAAATCAGCACTTCCATTTTGTCATCATATTGAAATGAGAAGGTTTACTTTTGTACAAAGAAAACTGTACAAATCCAGTTAAGTTTGGCCTATGTTCCACTTGGAATAGGAAGGAGACTGGACAACATCATGTTTCCACATTATAATTCCTCTGGTGCCCTGGCTTGCTCTAAGTTGCAGTGGAAATAGTTCTACTGAGTTTCTAAGCTGCAGGAGAGCCTGGACAAGCTGCCCTCCCAGCACGACTAACTCCTCTGAGAGGTATGTTTACCTTGAATAATTGAACTGCACATAGCCTTCAGTTCAGTCTGAACAATTCAACAAACCAAACTTCAACCAAGAAAGTGTATTCCATTTACTTTTCTGGTTGCAGAAAAATTAATGGGCATTTCTTGGACAAAGCAGAATTGTCACAATTAGCATTCTTTTAGAAAAGGCAAATATATGTATGTGTCCCATCGCACCAGTGTTTCTTATTTTAAAGAGATTTTAAGCACTTCAGTTTACATTTTAGTCAGTGTTTCTTTATTTGTATATACAAAAATATTTTTCATGGCTTCAAGTACTTTAAGTTAACATATATGTCTTAAAATTCAGACATGATTTTTAGCAAATCAATTAGAAAATCCCGAATGCTTTTTGAGTTTTTTGAGTAGTTCACTGAATTATAAACTAATTATATTGCTGATGTCATTGTAGTCCTCAATATAATACTTTAAAGCAGAATTTGTCACTTCCAATGTAATATCATTACATTCTTACATGCTGCCCAATCAGAGTAGGTTTAAATGTAGATTTAGGGGAAATAAATTCCAATACATTAGTTGTATTTATCTCTCTGACATATTTTAATCTATATGACTTGCTTAAGTGATATTTCCCCTTTGATTGTTTTTATTAAAGGGTTTCCACTTACTTTGATGTGAGACTCTAAAGGAAGGACTATGCTCAGTATCACGCATAAACACCGCAATTTTTCTCTGTATATAATGTATCTTTTTCCTAATGGTTTTAAGGTTGAATTTTTCAGTAGGTGCAAATGGACATATATACTCATCTCTCAAAACCAGCAAACAGAAATAATAATTTACTCACGTGGGTCTCTCTGAAAGATCTTCCCTTAATCTCTATTTCTTTCAAAGTGCTTCTACTGAAATACGTTAATGAAACTGACCAGCACAGTGGAAATTAAAATCAGAAGAATGCCTGTAGCGTTAAAAAAATCACTACACAATACTGTAACTTCTTTCAAACCTGGTACTTGCAATTTCATGCAGATTTTTTTTGTTTGTTTGTTTTTTTTCCCTTGAAAACTGTGACTAGTAGAGTTTTGGTTTTCTTTAAAACACTGATTCTTGTAACATTTCAGCTGATACAGGAGTCATTCTCTGCTTGAAGAATTCACAGCTGGTATGATCTAGCTCTAAATGTTCAAAGTATCTTTTCATACTTTGAGGCAACATGTCTGAAGGCAAAAAAGAGGGCATTTTACCTTTGAGAAGATGAAATTCTCTATGGAAACCAGAAGAAAGTTCAGAATATAAGAAAAGCATGTCTTAAGTGGCAAACAACAGCAACATAAAAATGAAGAGTACACTAATAAATTAAGAATAATGCTCTTCACAGTTCTGCTTTCACACTTGTCTTTATATAGTCAGATGTTACAGATTTAAATAAAAGGTGGAAAGCAGTTGAGGCAGTATTAGAAACTGCAAACATTCCTCCAAGTTCACTGAGCTCAGATAAAGACTTGAGTCATACCTGGGGTCTTGAAATTTCTCAGCTGAGATGGAGTGTCACAGATTTCCAAGATCCAGTCACCTGCTGCTTTTTCACTCCAGCAATGAGTAGTCATAAACTCCCAGTTTTTGAATCCTTCCATGGAATGATCAAATAGCCTACAATAAATCATATTATTTTAAGTGAACCATTTTATTTGTGGTGCTAAGCCTCCAAGTCTGCAAATTCTCGAATGATATGCTATTTAGCCCACTCATTTATCTGTGCCTTTACTTAACATTACACATGATGGTTTTCCCACAAATAGTTCAAGTACATTCAAGAGTTTCCTTACTTTTTCAGTGGAGGAGATTATGTGAGGAGATAATGTGAAAGAGAATAGAAAGAGAAGTCACTACAAAAAAAAAAAATCACTAATGTGATTTAATAGAATGCATATCTATTGGGAAAAGTGCATATTCATTGCTTTAACAGCAAGATGTAAATATAAACAACTTTTAAGTTGGAAAATTTCTGTAACATTCATTTTTGGCATTGGTTTTGAACACCTAAATGGGATTTAAAAATAATAAAAACTATTGAGTGACCAAGACAAATTAGCAATTCAATACATGCAACTGCTTGTGAGGAAATCGAATGTAATGGAGACATTGGTCTCAAATCTCAAATGACCAAGCTACTATTCTTTTCAAACACTTGACAGGATGGAGTTTGTGTAAAACTGAGAGTTGATGGTTTCATCTAAAAACACTGCTATATTTTAATTACTTAGATCTTGGGTTGGAGCTTAGGCCTGGATTACAATACTTTCTAATACAGGGGCCCAGTTCAGAAGCTGCTATGTGATACTGATCTGGATGGGAAAGGAGAAGGAGGACTGGGCAGACATTTTATTGCCTAAAACTGGAATTTATTACTAAAACTTTGGAAAGACACAAGAGAATTTACATTTTTATTCAGTGCTCACCGTATGTCTGCTTGGTACCCCAAAGCTATTGATGGGAGCTATAATCAAAGCTGTTGCCTTTATTAAAATGTCACAGCTCACCTTTGAAATATATATATATATATATAAATATATATATAAATAAAGGTGCATATATATTTATGCATATGCATTTGTCACTATTTTACCGTGGCCTTAAAACATGTGGAAATTTCACTGGTGAGAGCAATGTTTAAATATTTCTCATTAAAAACAATATCTATTTCTTATTAAAAATGATATCTACGGTAGAAAATACCTTTAAAACATTTTTATTTAATTATTTAAAACCTTTTCTATAGGATATAGAAATATCTAGCATTAGACTACAAATATAATAGGATATTTTACACTCACTTGTTTCTTTATTGTTATTTTCTAAGTGATTTTCAAACTCTAGTTGTTCTAGAAGGTTGTGAAGTTCAGCAGGCAAGCATTGGGAAAGTAAGATACTTTTGTAGCACTGTATGCATCAAGTTCTTGTAAAAGCATTTGGACAGGATATGAATAAAATACTGTACTTCTAGCTGAAAACTTTGGTCTGTCAAAAGCATGGGGCCAAATTTCCACTGCTCACTTCAATAGGACCTCTATGGATTTGTATTCGTGAATCCCTTTGTAGGACTCAGCACATACCTGATTTGCACTCTTTCACTTGTGCAAACTTTTTCCATTTGAATAGATAGATACCTACAAAAAGTACTCCTTTTTATTACTGTTGAAAACATTATACTGAAACCTAGATACACCTTTAAAATTAGACTCATTTTCACTGATAATCAGGTGAGACTTTCTTCTCATGTAACTCAGTGTATAAATATTTTATATTTATAAATACAATATATATATATGTACATATAACATATACATAGAATATTTATACATATTTTATGCATATATATGTGTGTATGTTCTCCCATCAGAATTGGCCTGTTTCATGTCACTGTTAATTCAGCTGCTTGAATACAGCAAATTTCACAAACACATGGCACACATCATTTACTGAAAGGGTAGAAATTATTATCCAGTTACTACCCAGTGTTTGCATGTGGGTATGTTCAATTTAACTTATTATGTAGGTTATTTCCAATAGTTAGTCAAATTGTCATACAGTGCTTTGCTGATAACTAATTATTAGTTTCTGAACATGGTATCATTGAGTTAAAGCAGCAGTATCCCTCTCTGACATTATAACAAAAATATATAGTATTGTGTAACTACTGCACAATTATATTGTAAATTCTGTATTTATTTAACTTCCATTCACACGTATAGAAACACTTTTTACTGTAATTAGTTCAATATTTCCCATAGTATTTTGTGTTTCAAGTTGTCTGTATGCCAACTTTTAGTATTTTAAAATGCTATCAGATTCCATCACTCCTTTAAGACATTTGGGGAGAAAGAGACAAAAATTCTTTATGACTTCATCTAATGAATAAAAAACACTTCTACCTAAAATATGCTATGGCTGAAATTGTAAGCTTTCATATCTCCATACATGGAAACAGGGAAAAACTAATATTATTTCATAGACAGTGGACTAGATTTTGGAAAGTATACTTCCCTAAACTTTTTTGGGAAAGATTTGAATTTTATGAAGGTTTAAGCTTTTAATGTATGAGTTTTGTTTCTAAAAATGAGTCTGTAAATGAGTCAAAAAACTACAGACAGATCAAAAGAATAGATAAAAATGTAGAAAGGTAGTGATTCTGAGGCCATCGGCAAGTGCAAGGTGTGTGAACTCAATGATCCAAGTATTTTTGTGTTGCTCTGCATATGCACTAAACTCTCAAATAAAATATCCTGAATTTCCCTTTCAGTGGTGTTAAATGATAAAATGATTTAAATAATTAAAAAAAAAGTTCAGTTTTTTTTTTCTTATTCAAAAAGAAATACATATGGAATAACATCTTTTAAGGAGCCTGGAGCCAGTCCAGATGGGTAATTGATTTTAATTGTTATTTGTCAGATTGATGCCAAGTCAGAATTCATAGTAAGGACACATTTATACATAGCTTCTCATGGACAGTAAATTTTTAGTACATAGTCTGATTAATTGTTATTTATCTGTTCCTGGTTATTGTAGATTAAGATTTTTAGTTAAACAAGACACTTAGAATACTCCAATAATTTTTATGACCATGCTCATATATGTCTGCAATACCCACACTCATGTATGTAACAAACATGCTTTTAAGGACCAAAGTGGGTGACAGCATTTGATTCTTCATAACTTATTTGTTGACATAACCACAACAGAACAGATATGTTATGCCCAGGTGACCTTTCTCACTAGAGCACATTCAAGTTAGGGTGGGTGTGATTCCATGACTGTCTATATCCAGAGAAACTAATTTTGGGCTACTGCATATGGTAAATAGCATCGCATTTAAAGATAATGACTCTTGTCTCTGAGAAATTTTTTGACATACTCATTACACACCATATGTAGGTCTATATGAGAACATATATTTTACAGAGTGCAGAGTAAAATACTTATTTCCTTAAAATAAATTTAAGTCTTGGACTCTTCCACTACCACAAGCTCAGCCTAGAAATTGCATTACCTTTCTGCTTAAGAATATAACTTCAACCAGAAATATTCATTTGTAATTAAATTTTAGACACAATGGGGGACAATTAGCCACTTTTAGGAGATTCCACAATTAGGAACACAAGGCTAGAAAAGAAAAGTGTTTCAGTTACTTAGCAAGGAATCTCTACACTCCCAAATGCAAAGAAAGTAGATTTTGTTTTAATTTGTAAAATTGATTCCTTTTGTGTGAGAAAAAGCATTGGAAGATACATTTGGGAACACCACAATCACCCATCACAAACAATAAAACATAAATGTATATAAGAGTCTCTTTTTATTATCTAGATCTTCTTCTCATCCCAGGATGTGCAGCTGCAGATGACTGACAGCCATGCTATGCATATTCAACTTACCAGAAGGAGAGCCAGGACACATATACCCTGCACTGGCTGGTGGCTGGGGTTGCAAACAGTGGAGTAGCTAGCAAAACAAGGCTATTTTCTTCTCTGTAACAGCAGAGAAGCTCCAGAAGGAGCTTTAGTAGGCTCCAGCCTACTAAATTGGCAGCCTGACAGGCAAGCAGTCCTTGCCTACTGGTGTAATTGGCCACAACATTTAAAGCGAGCTTGTATCTTGAAAAATGAGAATATCAGGAATACAAAGCGTATTCCTGAGCTGTGCACCTGCAAAGGCTTTAGTCAACTATTCTCCTTGAAGCAGCTCTTTTCCACATGGTTCAACCACCTGCCACCTGGGAGATGTAACCCCTGAACAACTGCAGACAGCCCAAACTGACTTAACCAAAGCATTGAGTCAGGCAGTACTGCTCACCTGCATTTAAGTATTCAGGAAAAAAAAAAAAAGAAATGGTCAGAGGGCACACAGGCACCTCAGAAGCTTTCTCACCTACATATGTCAGGGATGATCACTTAAAACTTCTGGATATGAGATCTAAAGATTTATTTAAAACATATGCATATGCATTTTTTTCTTAAATTTACACTTTAAGTTTTGTTATTGCAGTTAATTTTATGAAGCAATGGAGTCCTCTGTCGGAGCTGACATGAAGAACGTGTTTGTAAAATAGTATCAGCAATAGGGTACAATGTCTGCCATCTGAGATGCTGGAGAAAACAGCAGCCATCATCTTTAACTATGGAGAGCTTGTCCCCAGGGACTGCACATATCATCATGAAATGCTCTGTCATGACCTAAAGACCTGTCATGCTGCTGAGCTACATACGCTGTACTACTCAGACAGCTGTGTGCCTGATGCTTATAGATGTCTTCTAAAAAGCTGTGTGTGCTTTCCTATTAATACATAAATCTTCAGAAACCTCACTCTAACTAAAGTGAGAAGAAATGCTAATGCAAGAGCATGAGTGAACTTGGTTCCATATATGGACTTTTCCTATCCTGATGAGTCAGGTAGGTTGAAAGGGATAAATGATTAGGGTAAGGACATCAGTATAGACTGACTCTCCATCACACAATGCAATTTATCCAAGTGAAACTCAGCGCAATAAGTGCTATTATAGTAAGATTGAGGTTGGTCTAGTGTTTGTATAGCTAGGAAAAGATTCATTTTTTCTCACCATAGTAGCTGGTGCAAATGCGTAAACCCTAGGCATTCGTCCTCTTGTATATTTTACACTGCTTCTCTTCTTCATTTAATACAAAACTCAAAAGCTAAGACATTTAGCTGGATCCTAAATATGTGCTCACCCATTTTTCCTCACTTCCACTTCTACTACAGAAAATTATTTCAAAATTTTAATTATGTGTTCTAATTTTCTGCTATAACTGAACTAGAAACACTGAATTCTACAAGCTAATATATGCCTAATATGCAGAACCCTCTGATTAATTATTTACTACTCTCAGTCATGAAAGAAAGGCATGTGTCATTCTAAATCTCAGATATATTTGCACTTCATTTTTCTTCCGTGTTCCAGGATGGATTTTAGACTCACACAGAGGATAGTGTCACTTAGATGCATTCATGTACTGCTTTGCACATTTAACCCCATTATTTGTTCTTGCAGAGGTGGACAAATCAACGGTAATTTTTCCTCTTTGGTACAAAAAGAAGCTTAACTTTTTTTTTTCTTTTTTTTTTTAAATAAAATAAAATATTGGTGTTGGGTCTCTAGAGTTCCCAGAGCTCTTTAACCTATATAATGCTAACACTGATGGTATAACAAAAGAAGCATTCTAATATTTTTTCAGATGGATTTATGTTGCAATTAAAGGAGTTTGAAGAATGGGTGGTAGAAAGGTAGTAGGATGTCAAATCAAAACTAAAAAAGATAAAAGATGTAGACAACCTGAATGAAGTAAAATATAGTGGGTAAGAGTTGCAAGACAGTTTTCTGAGAACTGCTTCACCCCGTAGACATTGTACAAAGGAGAGGATTATTGTTTACTCATCCTGGATATAATAATATCACCAGCATGTCATTTTCAGCTACTCTAACAGTAAGACTCAGTGTGAAGGTTGACCCTACCCTTTTCTTTGTATTTGTTGTATTGTTTTTGTTATTAGGTTATAAAGTGTAAACTTCAGATATAAGATATAAGATGGGCTGGTCCAGAAATCAAAATGTCCTCCTATAAACAAAGGTTTCCGCTACTTCTGTTCACCAAGATTTTTTTATGGAGTGATCTAGCAAGCAAGATTAGACAAGAATACCTCACTTTTGATCTAAGAGATTTCTGCAGGGAGGGGTATTATTAAAATTTACTGATTATCTAAGATTTCATTATAGGAAAAAGATGGTCATGAAAATACTTCCCTTTGTTTTTGAACAGAGGTATTATTAATGTCAGTGCCATATAAGCATAGGAAGCTAGTGGCCTGGAAAGTTGCCACCACGTGGCTAAAAAATTTCAGTTACGCAGTTCGAATGGCAGCAGCTGCTTTAAATTTAAAGGGCAGGAATTAAACAAACCGAAACTCCACTGGGAGACAAATGAGCCCCAAGTTTGCTTCTTCTGCCCTTTTTCTATTTAGCTTCTCCTCCATGGCCCCTCGTACTGAGTGTACTGATCTTAGCATGTCTCAAAAACACTGAGAAAACAATGCTGCCAAATCCAATGGCCAATTGTTTTCAGAAAGGGGATACTGTTCCCCTTTGGACTTAACTGTAGCCTCATCCTCACAGCAGCCAGCACTTTCCAAGCCTGTATTTTGCTCTGTTGCAGTACATCCAATGTAATCATGTTTAGTACTTTCCAAACAACAAAGCAGATGTTCCCTGTAATGCAGTTTTTGAAGAATGCACATGAGGCTCAAGCCAGTGACAGTGTAATCCACCAAATGCCTGCGAAGGAATCCACATCGCCTCTGACTAACAAGTTTTCTTACTGAAGTCATTTCAGGGGATGCCAACATTAAGGATAAAATATGCAGAAAAAAGGCCAGATATTGCCTTGAGGGATCTGCGCGTCAATGCACCAGAAACTACTCAATGACTCTTCTCCCAGAATTGGTGCAGAAGAAGTGCACATGTGTAAAATATACCTTTTGCACTTTAAGACATTTTACCAGCAAACTGTTTCAAATTAAACCCAGATGAGTAATGGTAAAGCAATGAGGTTTTTCCTGGGTTCAGTAAAAACAGCTGGTATTGCTGCTATTAATCATGTACGTGTGCATTAAAAGGTCTTGTATGTCTGAGAAAAGCATCTCAGTCAGGTAGTAGCAATGTACAGCAGCCTCTGGGACCTTGGCCTATAGAATAAAACCCACCAGACTGCTTTCTGCCAATGCATCTCTTCATGCTACCTGTACTTGCATCTTTATTCTAATGTCCTCGTGATAAATACTTTAGTAATCAAATGTCTCAAAATTAAATGCATTCTCATGTTAGCAAATAACAACTCTTCCACTTCACCATAAGAAAGGGCTTGTGAAGTCTCTAGGTATTTCAGACCTAGAGTTTGCAAAACGCCTTTATTCCTTAATATTATTACCCCTGAGCTGTGAGTTTGTTTCATCCATATGTGACTGACAAGTCAGTATACCTCTGAATCTTGCATGGGAAAGGAATTTCTGGTGTGACGGTACAAGTATTTGCTTGTCATTAATAATTCATTTTTGCAAAATGGCAAAACACTAAAAGGTCTTTCAGGTTTCTTTGTTTTCTGGTTAGCCTTCTGATAGTATAGGGTAAGAAACAGCTGAACATCACTGTATTTTAATAAATACCTTTGCATCTTTCTACCACAGGTACAGAAAAATTACTTTCTAAGGTTACAAATAGACTGAATTAGGCTTTGTACCTATTCCACATAACAGTCATCACCAGAGGTGAACTGTGAATACTGGAATGTCTTTATCTCCCACTTGCTGTGAGTCAACTGCAAGACATGAATGTCTAGAGCCAAAAGCTAGCTGTGTTAAGACCACTGGGTTTACACGAGATTGTTTTGTTTGGATACCTAGGTGGAGGAGTTTTAGACTTTCTCATTTTGAAGCACGGAAGAATGGTTGCATGAAAGATGGAATAGAAAACTAAACAGGAATTTATTCAAAGAGAAAACAAAAGCCTGATTCATAACTGTTTTGAGGGTAGAAGTCTGCCTTGGCACAATTAGCAAAAGGCAAGGTTTTTTGTTCAGGGTAGCAGTGAAATACATAGATATTTATGCTCGTGTTTTATCAGCAAGGCACTGATGGCACTCATAATGAAACACAGGAGTTATTCTTGAGTGCCCCAAAATTCTGGCACAACTTGTTCTCTATTTCATACATTTATGTCTATAGTTTGAAGAATATTTTCAATGAATCTTTCCTTTTAAATTAACCTCATCTCCAATGAAAACGTGGGTTTACATCTCTGTCAGAACCAGATCAATTTGAGCTCCACCTGTCTCAGAAATAGCTCCTTCCTCTCAAGAGGAAAGATAGGTCATTTTACAGCTGAGGGTCAGGAAGACATGCAGTTCTCCAGAGCTTTACAGTCACTGTATTGACAAATTTGGCTGGGATGATATGGATATGAATGTGGGGCAGTCTGGAAAGCTAGCAAATTCCTATTCATTAAAAGTCCTGAAGAGGGTGGAAACTGGCGACACCAGGAGTCATAGCTGTATTCACAAAGCTTAAAGAAAATAGGAGTAGAGAATTACTATTCTATCTGATTTTTATTACTAGTGAACAAAGGATAAGAAAAGAGAGAAATGAAAAATAAGTGCCAAGAGTATGGCAGAAGCACACATCCATTCAGCTTCAGTTTCCTTCTGTAACACTAAGCCTGTTACTATTTTCTTCAGAATTTCCAGCCATCGAATAATTGGTGAGCCACACAAGGCTCACAAGGCACAAATAGACTAATCTTTGTTTTAAAGATGATGATCTTCAGCAGATTTACAGCTTACACATCTATTAATGAAGACAGAGATTTACGTATTTGAGTTCATTTGCACTTCATTTTCTCCATCTTTCTCTGAAAAAATGATTAGCCTGTGTCTGTCAGGAAACCTATGGTAATGGCTTGACAATTCTTTGCTGATGCTGCAGTCTCAGTGCAGGCTCTGCATGCTGACTTGACTGTGAAGTTGCGTTGTCATACTGTACCTGTTGGCCAAGAGCTGTGATCTAGTTCCGGAAGGAGAGGTTAGGTAAATTGCCAAGTCTCCACGTCGAGGGTGAGTAATGGTGATGCGCACAACAACGTGCTCCAAGTAGATCACATGGTGGTTAGGATTATCTGAACAGCCAGTGGCTTTGTAAATTGAACGGACAACGCTGTCGGGTCGTATTGTTCTATAATGTAAGCATATAAAACAACATCAGCATTTCTTGCTCATTCTGTAGAATAAGACAACCCAATCACTTTTGCATAGTAGTGAATGTCTTTAGTTTTAACACTTATTTGCCAGCAGAAACACACCACAGTGTAATTTTACTGCAGCTCCTGGCAACTGCCCGGCTTTCTGTTAAGGGCTATGCTGATATGTCCACATGTTAAAAGAGGGTTGTGAAAAACCTGTAAAAGGAATAAGCCTTTGGGACAGAGCATTTTTGAGGATTAGTGGCCAGCTGAGAATTGTTGGGATTGTCATGGGATCACAGCTGCTTGTTAAGCCCCAGGAAATGCCTGGCATAGCCATAGTCCTTGCTTACGTAATAGCAAGTATTACATGTTATCTGTAGCAAACAGTGGGCAACCAGCATCTGACTCAGCTGGTTTAAACTGGCACAGTGTCCTTGCAGACTATAACAGTTATGGGTCAAGGCTGTCAAGTATATTTGTCAAACAAAAAGTATCCACAATGACCTTAATGCTTTGGAAACATGCCTTGTGTCTGATGCTCTCTGTGTAGTCACAGAGTGCACATACAGAACTTTGCTCTTAAGCCTGGTTCTATGGAAAACCTATCCTAGCAAGCAGACAGCAATTTAGTCTTAGCCTCTAGACAGGCTCTCTTGAGACTGACTGAGAGATACCATCATGTAAGGTTTTAATGACGAGTATTTACCTGTCAGACCCCCAACAGATAAGTTTGTACTCATCTTACAAAGGTGACTGCAGTGCACTCGATTGGACATTATTCTTCTTAGACATTCTTCTACTTCTATACCAGTATTGATCAACATCCAACCTGGCTTGTTTTGTACCTTCAACTTCTGGGGCATTCTTTAAATTAGGGCCTTTTTTCCAATCGCTATGGGGAACAACCTTTATAGACAAATGACCTGTGATCTGTGAAGGTGACAGAGATCCCCAGTGTAGCTTTCAAAATCATACATTAAACACAATGCAAGGGAGGGGTAAATTATACCCAATTTCTTTCCACAAGTTTATGCCAGCAAGAGTTTTGGCAGCGGGTATTACTTGATTTGCCGATCCGTGTTCTCCACACACACATGCTGTGGAGGGACCGTTGTCCACTTTTCTGCCTCTATCACCATTGCTTCAGCATCCATCAGTCCAAATCCATAGAGGTGGCTCACTGCAAGACACAAATAGAACAGTTGCAATTATAGCATAAAACCTTGATTTTCATCATAGGCTAATTCCAGAGAGTCAGATCCTAAAAGAAACTGCTTCTTTACCACCTATCCCTTGCCTTCACAGAAAGCTCAAAAATCTCCTGGCCTGGAAAAATAATGTCTAATTTGTTCACTGAATCTGTTCGCTGCTTTATTAGAGAGACAACAAATGACCAGCACAAAGCATGGACAAGAACTACAGAATGCCAGGCAGTATAAGTGCCTCGGATTGCTCGTTGTCCACGTGCCCTAATTCAGCCCAGGCCTCTTACATGATGTAATGTTGAAAGGTGTAAAGAAGGTGAGGAGGGCTATCTTTGTTACTCAAATAGCAAGCACATGCATGCACATAAATATTGAAGGTAACTGAGACAGTGTATTTAAGAAAGATAAGGCTGTCTTTTATAGATGTGGTATGCTCTTAACTTTCTTGTGTGTAAGCAGCATGTGGATGGTCTCCTATTCCTGTATGCAGTATGCTTCCCACTGTCCAGCCAACCAGCTAGACCCAACCTTTCCCAAAAGTTGCCTGCATGATGAGGGTGAGAAGCATGGCATCTGAAGTCCAGTGTTTTAAAGGTAATCTTGTTCTTATGCAACGCTTATGTCAGGAAGATTCCTCCCTCTACCTCCTTTTCACATCTGCAGATGAAGGACTGTTAAGTTACTGCTGGAGACAGCTGTTTACATTGTTGCTGCCCTCTGATATTACCTACTGCATGGACTGCACACACACTGGCACTAAGCACTCCACTAGCACCCTGTTAACACTCATTCCGAGATGTTACTACCTCACCTCTACCTACCCTTCCTTCATGCTATGGAGAACCATCAACGGTTCCCTTGCAAGAAACTTAATGTCTTTAATGCCTGAATGCCCTCTACTGAAAGAAGCAAAATGCTTTAAACCATCAGCTTTTTAGGATACAAAGGACTGAACTTTCAAATGTTCAGCAACAAGACAAGACACTTCCTACAGACTTGTGCCAATCCTGTATCTCTAACTTCTTGCTAATTTTTAAGAGTACTTAACTTCATGTAACTGTTTCAGGCATTCCAGCAACTCACAAAGACTAAGAAGATTCACTTACTGAATCAGCTGTGTTTTGTTTGTTTGCATGTTTGTTTTGTTGCTGGTCCAATCAAAACAGAAGCTTGCAAATGGATGTTGATGAATTAGAAAGAGCTGCTAACTGTGTTGATTTTTTTGTGACAAATTGGTGCTCTTTGTAAAGTCCTGATGGGAGGAGGTGAAAGAAGAAAAGCTACCAGAGGAAGGAGTTTAGATCACAAATAACACTGTATTAATACATCAGTTTCACTTGCTTCCACAGTGCTACCAGAAAACCCTCAGAAAATCCTAAGCACTATTTTAATCAGTAATGTGACAAGGCATGGTGCAATTTTTCCAAGTGCACTTTGCAGAGGCTTTCAGAAAGCAGTCTCCATTTATTGCCAAACCAGAATTCACAGGACTCTCTCCAAAAAAAACCCAACCTTGTCAAACAAGTAACAGTTCAAAGCATGAAAATAATCAGTGCTTAAGGATCCTATCTTCCAAATATGGCAGCATCTAATACTGTCTGGAACTACCAGCCAAAGAGGGTTCCTCAATGGAAAATGGAAAATCCTGTAAGGTGCAATGACTGTGTAATGAACAGTGTTTTTTTATTGTTTGTTTTTGTTTTTTTCCACCTCCTTTTTCCCTCATTTCCAAACTGAAGTGCATATAGCATGGAAATGTTCATTCTGAAAGAACTGAGCACAGCTCTTCTGCCAAAGGAGACAGGTACAATTTTCAGAAATGAAACACAATTACTAAAATATATGAAAATAATTAAATTCAGCCTTCCTTCAGAATGCTGAATTCTCTTTAATATACACCACAAACAAATTGACAGGGAAAAAGATGTCCTATTTTTACATGTGTGTGGAGACATCCAGAAAAAGGGCAAGGAAGGCTTAGATAGAGAAATTGTATTGTGAAGAGGGTTTCTGAGATGGAAATCACCTTGCTTATAAACATCATCTTGTAAAAACTGCATCTGCATGTTTATCTATGGAGTCACTTGTCTATCCTTAGACTGCATCTATTGCTTTGCTATTTAAAATTTTAGTTAATAATCATTGTCTGCTCAGAAGGACAGTGGGAGGAGCAAGAGTATTAACTCATGTGGTCTGTAACAGTAAACAGTTGCTCTGTATAGTACCACATTTTGACAGCGAGGGTTTAAATTTTTATGAATGGAAGGAACCTTTGAGCTAGTCCACAGAAAATACACTTTTAATTCCTGAAAGGAAACAATCTACTTCAGTGCTTGGGATGTCTGTAGTGCTGTAAGTTGCTGTGTGTTCAGCCGATATGTTGACCTGAAAGAAGAGACAAACTTCTCCTTAACTCCCTTTGCTCACCCAGAAATGAGGTCAGAAGAGCACCTAACAATGCCACCATGACAGACAGTGAGCTTCTGACTAAAATTTAAAGTGGCTTTTAAGCCAGCAAACACTAGAAATGGCCTTTTAGCCCTGATATGCACATTAAAAAAATAAAAACAAAATCTAGTAAGTGAACTTTCTACCTTTCTAACCCTAAAAATTACTTTCAAGATAGTAGTGCTCATTTTTCATTCAGGAGAATTTTTTTTCACCCGAAGTTATAGGGTTGTGTTAATTGTCCATGACAATTATGACATTCAATGCCTGAACTCTCTTGCATGAGAACAGAGGTGGGAGTAAAAAGTTTTGCACCTGCTGGCTTTTTTTTTTTTTCCACAGTTAAAACAAAAATACTTTTTTTTTCTTTTTCTTGAAAGGCCTTCCAATTCGAATCAAAACATCCTGACAGTCAGGGGCGCTCCTAAAGCCTTCCATGGCAGAAGCTTCCAGACAGCTAACATTTGGCTGTCTGCAATGTTTGCACTTCAAAGCCCTTGGTCCAGTGGGTTGGTTAGCAGCTGCAGGTACCAGGAGAGGCCCATCATTTTCAAAGACTAAATAATAGCAATTTAAGAAACCATCACAGAGTTAAGAAAAGTAGCTGATCCCCCGTGTCTCAGAGAAAAAAGCAGATTTTGTCTCTTACTGCCTTCAAATTGCACCCCTTCGTCTGTGTATGTGATGGTACTGCTGTGAACTCAGTGCCAGAGTGCCTCTCCCAGAGGGAAAAAATGACCTTGATGGTCTACAAAGGACCATAAATGTCTTCTGGTAAGCAACTGGAACAGCCATTGATTTGTATGCAAATGGTACTGAGCTCACTTCTATTAACACTGATAGGAAAGCCATATTTGAAAGGTACTGATCACCGCAGAATGAGATAAGGTGACTGCAAGTGCAAAATGCCCCAGGACCTTGCACTGAAGTGCTCTACATTATCACTGCTGTGATTTAGTACTAGGCTTGATTGTTGCTAGGAGTCATTGACCATGTTAGAGGGGGTACAGGGCTGTTCTGCAAGAAGATATTTTGCTTTCAGAGATGGAATTGGAATGTGAAACTGGTGTAATGTAAGCTGGTGGTTAAGAAATAGCTCGCTTCTCCTGTTGAACTTGAGGGCTGAGAACTGTGATCTCCTGGTGCTCAAGGTATCGGTGGGCAGAACTATTCTTGAATCCTCTCTCTACTCACACAGCAATGCAAACTGACCTATTTCTATTTTTGCAAAATCACAGTCATGCACAGAGCTTTACAGATGCAGGACTAGTTTCAGAGAAACTCCTGGAACACAAAGTAAATATTGAGTTTTAGTTGATCTCTTTGCTCTTCTTATCATTACAGAAAATAACATTTCCCAGAGCTAAAGTCCATTTATTTATCCCTACAGCAGTTCCTCTATTAGTGCAGCATGAAACCAAGGCCTGCTCAGCTGCTGGATAGACTTCCCCAGCTTTTCATAATCCCTTTGTTTTTGTCTGAATCTGCTATTGAAAATTCAATAACTTTCTTATTTATGTACAAAGAAGATGCAAAGCTACCCCCAAATCTAAAGGCAAAATGTATATCCCACTTGACTGAGAGAAATATGAATGGCTGGAGCTGATAAATCATAACACAGCATCATGCAAACTGCAGGAAACCTGGGCCCAGACACTGATAATACAGCACTTCCAGTGCTTCAGTGTAGCTAAACTTGATTTGTTAGGCTGGAGTTTCATTGCCTGTCATCAAGATCTCTCATCAGTAGCTTAGATGCTAAGCCTTCCTTGTTATTTTGCTCATCTGATGAAAAACAATTTAGAATATTTTCTCCCCACTATAATTTTGTCCTTTAATTTTCTATACCATGAAAGCAGCATCGGAAATATAAGCATTTCGTACACACACATCAAGTACTTAATGATTCTGAAATGTCCATAACTTCAGTTTTCAAATGAGGATATGCAGCTGTCCTCAGCTAGATTTAGCTATTTGGTATGTAAATTATGGTCTGTTCATTTATGCTACCTTAGGATCTTGCTTCAGACTCATCCAAAAAAAAAGCTGCAAAATAAGAGTCTAAAATGCCCCTTATACTTTGATTTTCTTAAATGTTGCTTAGCAAGACTAGAAGATGTGAGACTCTTACGTTACTTTGATCATATATATCCTTCAAGTCAACATACAGTAGCATGTCTTTTATGTTTGATAGTTTATTTGCAGATATAAAGCTCTAATTCTATATTACTTTAAGTTTCTGTTGTTTGCTTAGTATATTAGAATGCTTCACATTGCAAATGAAAAGAGAGTCTGAATAAAACTAATGGACAAGAAAGGAGAAGTGCTACAACGGGACAATGCTTAAACTATTTTCATTTTGTTTTGTCTTGTATTAACTTGTATTAACTAAAAGAGCATTGATCTTGAATGAGAATTCATCTGTTTTGGCCATCTCCTTAACTCTAAATTCCCTGGTTTGTGTCAACCTATGACCAGTAATTTGCGATAACTGGATGTGATTTCTGAAACATATAACTGCTTTGCAAGCCAATAACACAGAAGTGCAAGAACATTCTTTTTTACTCATTGTTATAAAATCAAATCCCTCATGATTTTTACATTAAGTACAAGATTTGAAATTTTATATTTTATAGAGAACCAAACCTTAAATTTTTCTACTTAAGGACAAAACAAATAACAAACCCAGTCCCCCCTTCCTGTATGATTCCCTTAAGTCCAGGTATCTTTAAAGACTCAGCAGGGATGGAAGAAAATTGAGTTCTTAATCTTACCGTCACACTACAGGAGGAATTAAAGGACAGAAAATTGTCCAATAAATTTGTCTTAAAAGTAGCAGCTACAAAGATGCACAATGAGAAACTGAGGAGACTCTGTTAGTAGACAGAGGATAGCAGAATATGTTGATTAATCTCCTAGTTGTGTTCATGTCGATTACTGATTTTTGTATCAGTACAAATGATTCCACCAATAATATAGTAACTGTGGATCAACTTGACAATTGATTTGCTGCCCCCTCTCCCCAATCCCCTTCACCCCCCCAAAAAAAAAACACACCACAATCACTCCTCTAGATTTTACAGATTTGTCTGATTGAAAGCTCCTATTCACTGATAAGTAAATTATGGACCTCCCAGGAGCACTAGTGGAACAGCTAGTAGAAGCTAAACCTCTTGCAGCCAGTGTACCTTTGTTTCTGTATGCAAATCTGACAGTACATCACCTGCTGAGACTGCTGACACAAAAACCAGACCTAAAATACACAACCTTAAAACATCAGGGAATTAAATCTAAGATCACATTAGTATTCACACTTTGGCAGTATTTATCTGCTTCAGGAATTTAAAACGTGGTTATTAAGCATAGCTACTGGTTGACAAAGAGGACTAAGAGCAAATGGCACTTTTGGGGCACCACAGTCAACCTATACTAATACTTATAGCAAGTACCACCCAAATGTTTCCCTCTCTCATGAATGTTAGCAACCTCAAGGCAGAATTCTCTAGTCTTGGGATTCAGCCATCTCACAGTCAGTGGTCAGCACTGGGCACCCCTGGGTACCCAGCATGGCCCTGCCAGGTTCTCCCCTGCATACAGCAAGGCCCAGGCAAGTATCTGATTCGCTTCTCAGAGCTTGCTTAAATATGGTTAGATCATGTTAATGTTGTCCTTAGAGCACATGGTATCTACTGTGCCCTGCACATGGGGACATTTTCCCGAGTGTCAAAGTACCCGTGTACTTTGCTGAAAACCTCAGCAGAGTGACCAGGAAGACTGGTTTAATTCTCTGCCTCTAAAGGAGCAGGGTTGTGACAGAAGAGGAAAACTGACTATTGCTGGCCGGTGATGGCTAAGACAGACAAGCTGCTTCTTCTCTGATCAGCATTTGGTCATGAATCATAAAGCCTCTACTGAAGACATTCATTTATATTGCCTAAAATGTGCCAGCTTACGTGAATAGAATAAATCTAAGGATTATGTGCATTTAGAAGGGGGAAAAAAAGTTTGCTGAAATAAAGTTGGCTAGGGACCACCTACAGTAAAAGAAATTATATCTTTCTAACTCAGTGATAGTCTTTTTTATGTAATGTTTTCTTCTGAAAGGCACGAGGATCCATTTGCAAAACATGGCAGCTTGCAAGTTTTCTTTAAACAAAACAAATTAGTTTGGGATTGCACCATGGAATACTTTTTAAGAAAATGTATTAGTTTCCTTTATTAGGAGCAAATTTACCCTCAGAGGTACATTTAGGATTCCCCAATAACTTAATAAAAGCAGCCAAATGTCATTTTACTCTATCAAACAATAAAAACACATTTTGGTAAGAGCTGCTATGCTAGGCCGTGTGTCAGAACAGATGATGACAGATAAGGTAAAGAGACTGTAAGAGGAAATGCTGACAGACTGTTAGCAGGAGACACAAAGACAGCAATTCTGTGCTGCCAGGTGTATCAGACACATGGTGCAGAACATCCTCTTCCTTGTTCTGTCTTGCACAGTGGCTGTGTCTGTTCTGAAGTATTGGTGCTCCAGAGGGACATTTAAACTCAGACTCATTCCTGACTAAGCATAGGGCTGCAGCAGATTTCAGCAGAGGAAGGACACACACAAATGTGCAGAGTTTTATTGAAGTATATTGCAAATTATTTAATAACAATGATGGTGATTTTTCTAACTTGAACAACACTAACTTCACCCCGAAGCAGCGAAAATACTAATTTGCTAAGAAGACTTCACATGGTCACTATAGAAATATGTGGTAGGTTTTGATCAATAACCCAAAGCAAAAGGAAGTTAAACGTTAAGCCAATTTTATGCACATTTCTGGATCAGTAGCACTGGTAATAGGCCTTGTGGGTGAATTTCTGTATCTGTTGAGTTAAAAGCAGCACTGATGAGCTGATTTTTCCAGAGAGAAAAAATGCTGTAGTTACACACAGCTTCAGACATCTAACTGATCTCAGTTGTCCTACGGTAGCATGCATCTTTCCCTATTAATACTACATGTTCTAGATCCTGCTAAGATGCTCTAGATGCTTAAAAGACCAGGTAGCAGATGGCGTGAACTGCTTCCTAACCAGCCTGAATCCTTGGCCCACTGAAGTAGAGACACTCTGATAATAAACAACTGCCAGTTTTATCGTTATAGCAGAACACTGAAGCAATGCAGCAGCAATGAAGAGCTTTGGTGATCCCAAAGGCAAGTGTTGTTCTTAAAAAAAGATAGAATTACCCCATGCATAAGATGTTTACCACTGCCATGGATGTAATACAAGTACAGCTAGACTATTATCTGGAACATCCTCACAAATGTTCTGTTTCAACAATTAGCATGTAAATGGTTCATGCAACTGCATATAACTTTTAGGGGTTTTCTTTTAAAATGCAGTCTTCATTGTATATAAGTGTTCTACTCTGAAGAATTGTATCAGTTTATCATTCACTTATTAAATTCATAGGTCATGGCTCTTCTTTCTTAAGACTGTAAAATGGAAATCTATACTTCAAATTAAGTGGTAGACTCTTAGGTTATGAGTCCTTAGGGGAAGACTTTGTTCCTCTATTCTCCCTACCTCCCTGTCCCCCAAACCTTTCCAGAGTTTTGCTAAAGGTCTGAGTTGGGCTTGCTGAAAGAAAATAACATCAAAAGTTATAATTCCCATGGTATACATCCTGTTAGTGCTGACAGTCCACTTTGCAATGTCTGGAATATTAGGAGTTGCAGAGTATAGTAGTTGTACATAGCTTGGTATCTAGGACAGATGGACATCAAGTCTGTCAGTTGTTCAGCAGAGGTACTATCTTTTAAAATTCTTTGTCTATTGAGCTGATCATGGATTGGTGACAATTCTGAGTGCTATTATAATAGAAATTTAAAGCCTAATTTTGCCTTTTGCCTGCTGTTACTCCTGTTTTAGAACCATTTCATTTACATTTTAAAATAGGTGTAAATTGGACTCACAATATATGATTCCAGGAAAGCAACCAACTGTAACACAAAATGTCAATCTACTTTTTCTTTATGTATCCCAGCACAGGCCTGAAGTTTCTGATTATATTCTATTTTAAATTCACAGTTCCTTTCCTTGCTTTTCAGAGCCAGCAGGGAACAGAGTGCTTCAGAGCAGATGAGTAATGAGAAGCTTTGACAATGAAGAGTTTGAGGCTGGGAGAAGTAATGACACCTCCCTGGCTTCTCTCAGAGATTCCTTCTCCTACTTTGTACTTCTCCATCTCTGGAACTTACAGATGTATTTCTGATTTTACACATCTTTCAACTGAAAGCAACATTGGGTGGATCTCACTTTGTGCTAGGTAAAAAATAATATATCCAACAACTGTGACTGAGGATGCAGAATCCAATATATTTTCCAGCTACCTTCCCCAAATCCCAAAGAGGTCTTTTAGGTCTCACTCAAGACCAGCATAGTTTGGATACACTGCTATTTGTTTGGGTCTAACATATGAAATACCGAAACATTCCTAATGCAATTTGAATATTACATTTTCAAAAACATTATTTGTAGCTGCCAGCTGAACTGTTACATGTGGAAAGGAAACAAAAGCCATCATAAAAAGTTGCAGTGACCATTAAATAAAAAGCATGAATCATTTTAAACTTGCTGCTAAAAAAACAAAAAACATGTTTTTATGCTCTTTTTCCTCCACCATCTTCATTTCCAAATCCCACCACCCCATATCTTCTCTAACGACAGCAATGGTCTTTGTTAGAAGTCATGATAAACTTTATAGTATTGACCTCGTGATTCCTGTGATATTTAAAGATGGCTGTGGGATTCCTGAGGGCACAGACCTTTTTCTGTCTCACATATTCTGTCTGCTGGGGTGACACTTCTGCTCGCTGTTAGACTAGCTATTAATTTTAATTCCCTTTTGCTAAACTAAATGGTGTCCTGATGACAAACAACCTCCAAGCATGGCAAAAAGCATTCAAATGAATGTAAACAGTTCAACTAATGCAATACTAATGCCTGTCTATGTAGGTAAGTGCTAGTCTTTCTCTCAGACGTTACATCTGCCTTTGCTGAAGACTAGGTCATATACATGTAAGATAAGGCTAGATTGTCTTTCTGAACACACATTTGCTTTTCCAGAACTCTTGCTCTCAGCTGCCTATTCAAGATTCTGGTTTGTGGAACCCTTTGTAAATGGTATGTTATATTTTTGTTTCCATTCAACAATATTAAAATCCTGTGGCTTAATGACTGGTAAATAGGACTCTAGGTGTCAGGTTCTTCTGATGTTACCTTTACACTAGTAGTTTAGAGAATGGCAGTACTGAGCTGGAGCTTTTTTCAAGAACTAATGCATTTGGATGCAAAATCTGACTTAACGGGATTCCCTGTGTGGTGGATAGTTGCAGAAATACATCTGCGGTGCCTTGGCAATGAAGCCATGGGCCTCTGGAGAGGAGCAGGTGGTCAGAAGACAAGGTGCTAAGGGTATTCCTGGTGAGGAAACAAGTGCCTTGAGCCAACAGAGCCCTCGGAGAGCAGGATAAACATGTCACATGTGAGAGAGTTTGCATTTGCCCATGCTCCTCAGCAGGTTGAGCAGGTAATTTACTGACAGCATTCTAAGCTGTCAACCTGAAAATATCGGCTTTATCTTTTGAAAGATTAAAAAAAAAAAAAAAAGAAATCATTAGTCTAGCTTGCATAGGATATAGTCTTCTTCATTCCTACAAAGTAAGACCAATGCAATTTCATGTGTTTGTTGTCAGATTGCCATACCACCCCAACCTGGGCCCTTACAACAGCCAAACTCAAAGCCCATGTTCGGCATGCTCCATGCACCATGTGTATGGTGTTATGGCTGGGTAGGAGTTGCTATTGGCTACTAATGCCGTATGTAAATGTCAGCTGGCAGATGTAAGACTGAAGGCCTTTTGATAGATGAATGGCTTTGATTGGTTGACATACCAGCTCATGAAATGCTTTCTGTTTTTCAAAGTCTTAAGCCAGCTTCTAACAATGATTTCAAAATATAATTTAAAAAATATTTAAAATATGCAGCAGGGTATTTATGAATAGCTTGTCTTCTCTGAAATATGCATACTGTTGTGAAGACTTTCTCACACAAATCTGAATTTCAGCTTGGTTACTCATCATCCTACAACAATTCAAATCTGGGCAGTCATAGGAACACAGATAGTCTCATCTCTTCCTCATTCTCAGCACTGGTAGTGCCCTGCTCACAACAAGAATGATGACTAGTTTTATTAAAATTTATAATTAAACAATTATATTAAAAGGCCATAAACCATTAAGTGAGCACTTTCCTAAAGCAGCAGAAACTTTGATTAATCTAAAATCTAAATGGATGAGACTTATCTCTACTAGTCTGTCACTCCCTGGCACAAGAGATAACTCAGTTTCTGTAGAAGAGTAACTCCACTGGGCTGGGGAATGGCCCAAAATGAAAAAAAAAAGGGTCTAGAGTTTTGATTTTCCTTTATCTTTCAGTAGCGTTTTATTTCACTGTACTGAAATGTTATTATCCATACTTTAGAGCCATGAAGAGTGAAGGATGTTCTCTAAAAATCTCCCCACAAATTTGTGCTATTCCTTCACTCCAAATGGTCTGTTTCCCCAGAGACAGTATTTGACAGTATTTGGAGCTTCTCTTACATATAAAGAATTGTTCGGATGATTTGATCATTGTTCATAGAATTGCAGTGTTTCATTCTGTATTTTTCAACCTAGAGACAAGTTGGCATTAACACAGCATTCCCTTTTTATGAATGCATTTGCATGCTCTGTTGTTGACCAAACAATAGACACAACAAGGAGCCTTTGCATACCGATCTGCCATAGCAAAACCAGACCAACTATTTTGGTATCTTCACAAAAACAGATGTTCTCTAGTATTTTTGCATATAATCAGTTAATTAACTGTTTTAGTTATAAAAAGTAAATCTGATTTTGAAGTGAAATAGACCATTATGTATCTCTATCTAGTGACAAATATTACACACAACTGACTAGACCAGAGAATACTCCAAAATAAGTATCCAAGTCTTTCTTCTTAAGCCTGCTAGGTAATAGGTTCCTGAGTAAAGATGCATGCAGGTTGGCACCAAAACAATAATAAAAAAAATTACCAAGAAAAAATTCCTACACAGTTCTGGCTTAATTCTATTGACATGCATTTAATGAATGCTGTTTACTTGCCAGAAAACTAAACAAATATGGGCATTGCTTTAGCAAATCGACTGGCTGGCTCAAGTGCTTTTCATGAATTAATCTTTCTTTTTATGAATGTAAGACGTAAAAAAACAGAGATCTTGCAACCAATAATGATTGCTCCTTCTGTGTGTTCTGCAATGGAGAAGCACTGCAAGGGACTACAGTGAGGGACAGTGTTGCCATGCAGCCCAGCAAAGCAGTCCACTGAAAAGCATGCTGACCCACTTTCAACTACCAGCTCTTGCTGACCCTTTGTTGAGAGACAGGTTCTTCCAAGTTTTTGTTGTTTTTACCCTTTCAGCTCTTCTTTCTAAAGGAGCAAGCCAGTCCTTCTCTTTCTCTTCATTTTTTTCTTTCTTTTCCAGACGCATAGAAGAAAGGCAGATTGTTTCTTGTGACTGCCTTTACTTTAGTTAATTTAGAAAAAATCTTCCGCCCCTTCTCCTGTTAAGAACATGCCCTGGAAGAAATATGGATCTTGCCATCAACAAAATTATGATACAATTCCTTGAGGAACTCAGTCTGATCAGAGTAATTCATCTATGAAAAACCATACTTTAATTGTTACTCTTGGCAACAGTGAAGGATAATAGTGTAATATTATACTAAATATTGCCACGTGCAGTAGTAAAAAAACTGTTTCAGCCTTTCCAGCAGCGGTGTGCAAACCCCCTTTTGAGTTCAGGTTTGGATGTTGTGATTTAATCTAAATCTTTTGCTTCTCCTTCTTCCAAAAGCAACAGAGGTTTAAAGAGAGCTGGATTTTATTGGAACCATTTGCTCAGCCTAAGTTGCCAAAATAATTTAGTTAAAACTGGTGCTTTTATTTGGGTTAAAGTTGATTCCTGAGCTCCACAGAGGTCGAGGCACTCCGTTTGTCTTCCTCTTTTTCAGTTCCACCATGGAGTCTACAGCAGAGCTCTGCCAGGTCAAGTTGTATTTCCTGAGTCCCAGTCACCCATCTGAGCTTACCTATGTTCATGATTTTGCAAAAGTGGAGCAGAAAACTTTTTCAGCCCTTTTCCTCACAATTTATCTGCTACAGTACATAGAAAAATGTGTGGATCGAAGGATTCAGAATAAGCAGGCGCTAGTGGTGTAAGAGTGCAAACCCTGCTGCCACTGCTGCTACTGCTGGTGCATTAGTGTGACTTCTCCTTAGCTAATGAGTGACAGCTGCTGTGAAATGCCTTACAGGGTATTTGGCTCTCTTGGGCAACAAGTGGAAAAATATAAAAATATAGAACTTTGGAAGTGAGCTGGGGGAAAAAACATTCTATTTTATGCTACTTGAAAAGCATTGTTTGAATTTCAGATAGTTCCAACAAAATGATAATACAGTCACAAAGTCCTGCCAAAACTTTTTAAATCCTGGGATATGTTTCACAATAACAAATACTGTAATGTTATTGCAATTAAGGAAGTATCTATTTCTCACTGTATGCGTTTCTGCATGTGGGCATGAGCTTGTTGTAAATGGGACAAAAGCAGGCTCTTGAATGTCAGAACCTTTGCTTGGTGAGGGGGCTGGAGTCAAATACCCATTTAAAACTATCGTCTGTAGTTAGAGTCTGGTTTGGATCCAAAAATGAAAGCTTTTTTTTTTTTGGTTCCTATTCAGTTGCAGAAGAAATGTCATAGGTCAGAATGATATATTAAGGATGCTCTATGGTAGCAGTGACTTGTTCTGGAATAGATTAATGCTAGGCTTCAGTTTTAAAGTGAAACCAGGGTAAAGATTTGATGGTTCTTTATTACCTTTTTTTTTTTTTTTTTTTTCAGGAGATCCTAGCACAAAACAGTTCAAATCTCAAGACTTCTACTCATCTTAAAAGAAGTACTGCTGTCTTGGGTGGAATTCCCATAAAAAAGAACCAGAAATAAGCCCTTCTGGTTGTTGGTATTATTTTTTTTTTTTAAAGCAATCCAGACTGAAAGCAGTAGGAGTTTAGTGAATGGAAATCAGAAGCCAATGCATGTTGAAATACAACACTGGAGGGATTAAAGGGCCAGTTTTAATCCACCTTGCAAATGTATTTATTATTTAGTTGATCAACCGAGAAAGCCAGTCCTTATCCTTGACTACATCAAGAATGGCCAGCAGGTCAAAGAAGGCAATTCTCCACCTCTACACCACTATTTTTAGACCCCACCTGGAGTAGTGCATTCAGCTGTGGGACTCCCAGCATAAGAAAGACATGGACTTGTAAGTGCAGGTCCAGAGGAGGGGCACAAAGATGATCAGAGAGATGGAGACCATCTCCTATGAAGAGACACTCAGAGAGTTGGGGTTGTTCAGTCTGGAGCAAAGAAGGCCCTGGGGGGACCCGATAGTGCCCTTCCAGTACTTAAAGGGGGCCTGCGGGAAAGATTGTGAGGGACTCTTTACCAGGGTGTGTAGTGATGGGACAAACTAAAAGAAAGTAGCTTCAGATTAGATGAAAAGAAAGAATTTTTTACTCTGAGGATGGTTAGATAATGGAACAGGTTGCCCAGAGAAGCTGTGGATGCCCCATCCCTGGAAATGTTTGAGGCCAGGTTGGATGGGGCTTTTAGCAACCTGATTTAGTGGGAGGTGTCCCTGCCCATGGCAGGGGAGATTGGAACTAGATGATCTTTAAAGGTGCCTTCCAGCCCAAACCATTCTATAATTCTATGATTCTACACTTCTATGATTCTGTGATTGAAGAGTACGATTTTTGTCCAGTTACAAATACTAATAGTTCTGCATTTAATATTATCTTAAATCATATAAAAAATGTAAATATAAATAATGTAGAGTGAATAATATAAATCAGAAACTTAAAGATAGTGTTTCACCATTTTTAATCAAAGCATTTAATGCTATTTTGCCATTTTAAAATTGTAAACAATCCTAAATGAGAACACGGTCTGCATCCAGTAACTGCTGTAACTTGACTTTATTTTATCAGAATACTGTCTATATGAGGAAAAATTTTAAAACACCTGATTTACTAAATTTTCTCTTAGCAGTGCACAAAATAGGGCTGAAAGGGACTAATTGGATTTGGCCAATGCATTTTGTAGCTGCCATTTTTTATTTTAGTAATTTTAAGAGCTTTCCTTTATAAAAAAGAAGATAGGACCCCTAAGCTTGAGCCTGTAAAGTCTCAAAGCTATGCACAACACAACAAACAAATTACTTGAAATTGGTTCTTCTTCATAAATGTCAAATAAGATGTTGTCTCTGATGGCAAACAAGAAAGAAAGTTCTCACCCTTATAACCAGCTGCGTTGGTTTTCCAGTCGTTAGCATTCAGATGTCCTGCACGAGAAGTCCTGACAATAATATGCTGTATGTCTCTCCATGTCAGAAATGGACTAGAAAAAAGGGGAAACATATAGTCACAGATTAGATATATTTTATTGGAATGGAGGAATACGAGTCACGAAAGCTAAAAAATATCCAAAACCAAAACAACCCTCACTTCTCTTCCCTGCTCTCCTTTTCCCCATTCAAAATAGCATTTCCTAATCTTACAGAATTACTACATGAAATTATTTATACAGCTAGGAGGCTTGCATTAAGCAGACTATAAAGATATATGATACTCCATTGCACAAACTTCTAGTGTTTTGCTAAGTAAGGGAAGATGAAGGAGTACATTTCATCCAGACTTAATTTGTATGACCACCAACCACCACTGTATGTTATGTACCTTGGCTAGTATAAAGGAAAAAAAAAAAAAAAGCAAAATGTTGGCTCACTGAAAAGTTTTACTAAATCTTAATAACTGTGTGCTCAAGCTGTCAGTTTCCTTAGACTTGCAGCTCTGACTGAAACTATTTCACATGCTCTGTTATTCGTTTGACTGTTATTTGCCTGGTCTTGGTATTCAGTGAGGCTCCATGGGTACTCTTCAAAGATGACCAAACAAACAGCACAGTCTCTACATAGCTATAGAGCAAGTGCCTGATGACACAGAGTTGTATACCTTTAACACACTTTTAATAACCTGACCACTGCAATGGTGAAAGAAGATGCCATTTTCATTCTCATTATGAAAATAATATCCATTTATCTTGTATGAATGGAGGAAATCTAGGGAGTGTAGTGTTCTTGTTGCTCTTAGATCCACGTCAAGGAGTATTTCTTCTCTCAGGAGATCATTTAAAGGAGTATGATCATCATAGGGGTATTTTTTCTTCTCATTTCTGTTTGTTCTGTTTTCATTTAAAAACGTGGTTAAGTAGAGAGAATGAAAAAGTGAGTAATTAAATAACAAAGAGAAAGTACTGCAGCACAGAACACTAGTCAAGTATCATTCTCAGAGAATCATTATTTACCCTTACTCATTAGCACAACTCCACTCTGTTGTAATAATGAAGACAGATCAGCACTAGGCAGTCATTGAAAACCTGGGAAACCTCAGTTCCTTAACACATGCTCTGTGTTTCTCTGACCAAGAAGTAACCCGGCCTGGCAGACAAGTGACTTATTCTCAGCACTTATATTTAAGGCTTGATGAGGAATGCTTGTGCTCTGCTTGCACTTGCAGGTAGAAGCTAGAAAAAAGGAACAGTCAAATGAGTGTGGGAAAGCTCAACCCATGAGTGATTGTGAGTGGGTCACTTTTTGGGGTAGGTAGGACATTTCTATCACATGGAGTTACCCTTTCCTTTATATCAACATATAGTTGAATTCCTAGAAATTTTGATGACAGATTTCTTCGGAAAGCAGACACGGGGTAACAACAAATATGCAGAAATATTTGATTCTTCTGTATTGAAATACACAGAAAAATCTCACTCTGCTCTCCATCTGAGGTACATAAATGAATGTTGTGTGGGTTGTCATACCATTCACAGTGTTTCACATATTCCAGTACTTGTTATCTCAAAATAATACTCTTTTCAAAATACTTGAGTAATCAATGCGGTGAGGCACTTAACTATAGACGAAGAAGCTTGCTTATCATGTGAGCTGAAGTCAAGCTATTAAGAAGCAATCAGTAAATACATGTGATAACCTATTAAAAAATGTGTACTTAATTTTCATCCAAACTGCATCCATTTAGGTTTTCACGTGATATATTTCAGCTTCAACAAGCTGTACCTTTAGCAGAAGGTAGTAGGGAAACAGAAGTTACTGCAAACCTGCAGCATACTTGTTTATAGAAAAACTAGCGCCTATCCTATCCACATACAGACATATATTGATGTGTACTAACTACTGGGAGTTCACCATTCTGGGTAGAACTACCGAAAATGAAAATCAATTACCTTTCAGAACCATGGTCCATAACTCTGTATAATAGATAAAAACTTGGGATGTCAAGGCCATTCACTCACATAGAACTTATTCTTACACATTCTAAGTTCCAACAGTCTTATAATTCATAAACCTGAAAACAAGTTGAAATTGCCTAAAAATGTCAGACATTTTATTCAAAGTTGTAAGGAATAATCCAAAGACAGGCACAAAATCATTTAACCATACATTTTTTTCCTGTTTATTTTGCAGTAATATGATTTTATTTCTGGGTATATCTTTTCTATTACAGGACATTTCCCAGTGTGTGTGTGTAAACCATGGGTATGCTAATGTAAAATAGCACCTTTCTGCTTACAGCAGGGACACCACAGTATTTTTCTAGAGTCAACACAGAAAGTCCTTTTCATGCTTGCCATTAGAAGAGGAAAGAGATGGAATAATCTAAAGACAGATGATGATTTTTAAGTGAACCTCTTATTGACTGTAGACAGATTTTTCTGTAATTTTTTCAAAGCTGTATTAATTCATCATCATTTAAATTCTCTATTTATTTATTATTTGTTTATTTATTTATTTATACGGGACACAAGTGTGTTCCTGTGCTTAAATTATTCTGTTGTTTTTAAGAACAGCTGATGCCTTCTGCCCCTAAGCATTCACTAAAACATTAATATGCTCATAGATGCAGGTTTTTTAAAAAAATTTTTAAAGTAGAATTTCTCACGATAGACAGTTGGACTAGATGGCTGTAGTTGTTTATTCAGCTGAACTGGTAAGAATGAATGCAAAGAAAAAAAAGTCATGGAATGTAATGAGCATTCAGGGTTTGTAAGATAGGGTATGCTTGGACAGTCACGTAACATGCTTCAAGAAAAAGAATCAATATGATTTTGTACCAGCTCAGGAATTTCACTAGGAGGCTGTGTAAAGTCTTAGAAAAACATGTTTCAGGCCGTCAGGAAGACCTCCAGGAATCCCATGAGCTGCATTCTTTATAAACTGGAATCTAAACAATCTGTTGTTCCATAAAGCAAACCGTCCATGCTACTGGTGAAAAATAAGGCACTAAAATACTGCTCTCAACTTTAAAAGGAGACATTCAAGATACAGCACCCTCAGCTGATTATTTAAAGTGGAATGATGAAGCTAGTGGTGGTGGATCCATCTGTCTTCAGACAAACAATTTGAGGCTACAGTGGACTTCACTTGATGACATTAACCTTTCACAAATTGGAATTGCTTGCTCAGTCAGAAAATGAGATTATGTCTTAAAATTATGGTTTACTTTTAAAAACATAAATCATGGCAAATCTCAAAAAACGAGCCATTCACTGTTGTATCTACATAATCACGTAACCATAAAAAGTTATGTAACATTTTCTGTGGCAGAAAACCTGTGACCGAAGTTCCAATTTCCAGGACACAGCAATATACATAGCCAAATCAGTCTGTCTGTTGTACAACTTCCACATAATTTGATTACTGTAAAAGTCATAAAATTTTATGTTTTCTTCTTAGTGAATGACATTTTGGGCATATGTATATCAAAAAGATTTAACAGCATAAGAACAATATTCAAATCAATTTCTGTAACACACTACAGAACCTTCACTATACTAAAAATTGAGCTATTGCCAGTTAGAAATTTTTTCTCTATAATAGACACCTCATTTGAACCAAAATAGGTCTGCAATTGTTTGACTTTTTTTTTTTTCTTCAGAAACTTCAACCAAAAGAAAAAGGAAGAAAGAAATTGGAATGATGTCAAAATAGCAGTTCATTTGGAGAAAGAAGAGGGATTTTTTTTTTTTAATTTTTTTTTTTTTTTAGAAAAGACAGTCTAGCAGCCAATTTTGAAGCATCTGGAAAAATCTCAGATTTTTCAAAAATTGAAGGTAAGTGAGTAAACAGTTGTTTGCTAGCCACGTGGGCCCCAGATCCAGACAAGATGTCACGGATGTTAATAGATTTACCACTTGATTTATTTCATAAGAATTAATGACTAAATATCTTGAAATGAACAAATGCATGAACAAGAACAGTACTAACTCTACTTGATAGTGGACTGATTTCAAAAACCGGTCAATTTCCTTCCAGAAAAAAAAAAAAAAATCATGTCTCATCTGAACTTGCCTTGGGATTACACATACCAGACAATACTCAAAATCAAACCAGAATAAGCAGAAGTGAGAACACTTACATACAAAAATACTTGTACAGCAGCCAAAAAATAATGGATGTTGTGTCCTTAACCGACTATTTATACTCTAAGGTACAGCCCTTTTCTTTCAAGCTTCTCAAAATGTTTATAAAACAAGGTAAATGGGAAAAAAATGAAACAGGACAAGTATATAATCACATTATATTACAGTAATATTCATTTGAAATTTAACTGTATCTTTAAACAGGAACAAATATCATTATTCAGACTGCTTAGAAATAGTAGGCCATCATTTTTGGACAGATTTGATTTCTTCATTCCACAAGTAGTCTCCCTAGTGACAATTGGACTAATCTTGGAAAAAGTAAAATATTCAGGCTCTTTTTGCATAATGACACAGTGCCAAAAATAACAGTTCAGAATAAATAATTGGTGCAAGAGAGTAATTAGTAAAAATATCACTCAATATAATGCTGATAGAAATGGGGTGAAGATGCTGTTTGCCTTTTTAGCAATATGATAGGGTTAGCAAGATGAATAATGATTGCTGTATTATCTTAATAACCTGAATTTTGAATGTGACACAGGTGTCCTATCCAGAAAAGATATTTCTTGCCAAAACGGCGGAGGCCTAGGTGTCAAGGAAATCAAGGAATCAAGGAAAACAAACAAACAAACAAACAACAACAACAAAAAACACTTTATCATGGGGTAGATTTAGAAAAATGATCATCTTTCAATTTATAGCTATCAAATAACCTCTTTGGGAAATCTTCACTATGACAGAACAGACATGGGTAATTACTGCTATAAACCACCCAAAAAAGTCTCTGTGCCCTAGACATCTTGTAGAGCAGTAGGAAATCATTTTCATCATGGATATTTGCATAATGCCAGCCTTAAGGGCCTTATGATAAATCTATAAACAAAACATAAGAAATGCTTTCTTGGTTTATTCACACATTCCCATTACTTACAAATCCGCCAAATTGTCCCATGATATCTACAACCCTATTACCCATCCTAATGACTCCTATTTATAGCCCCATGGACAGGAATATTAGCTGTGCTAATGGGCGTCATTTCTCTTTCCCAGGTTGCACAAAGTGTGAGTGTGAAGATGCCAGATGCAATACAGAATTTTAAGATGGATGAGACATGAAGACTGCCTCTAATTGTGGTGCTTATCCTGTGCTTAGGTGTCTAAACAGTATACACCATAACCATTTAATTCCTGAAAATTGGAAGATAAAAAACATGGAGCTCAGTGCTTAACAATCCAGTTGCACATACACAGAACACACAAAATACATGCTTTGGACATGTCTGACACTCCCAGGGGTTCTAATTACCATGTACTCTCTAAATAATTCCATTGAATGTCTGCTAGAAGAGAAAAGGTTATCATGTGTTTGCTGATCAACATGTAGCTCTTTCCCTGTAAATATATATAAATTTTCTGCTCTAGTGGTCTTTTCTTTACCTGACCAGGTAAACCAACATTTATTGAATTAGTATATCAAACAAAACTTTATTTTACTTGGTTGCTGTGAAGTTAGCTGTCAGTTCTCTGCTTACAGCTGCTTTCTGGGTATCAGAATGGCGTATCAAATATTTATAATTTCTCCTACTAATTTCTGATTCACATTTAGTTTCATCCAATGAAATCCCTTTGAAAGAAAGCCAGAACAAACTCAAGCCTGGCTAAAGATGAAACTTCCTTAAAAAAATGAAAGACAACCAAAAATACCATAAGTCTAAACAATTAAAATAGCATTAAATGGCATACACAACAGATCTCTGTATACAGCAATGTGCAGTTACTGAAATTTTGGGAAATGCTTTTTTAGGGTCAAAATTGCTGTCAGTAGCCTCTTACATTAATTGTCATATTCCTCCTCTTTTTCCGTCAATACCTTAGCTTAAGCACTGGACAAAGAAGAACAAAGCATGTCTGAAAACTAAGTGCTTACTGAAACTCATTAAAAACACATAATTTAAACCAACTGCATTCTGAAGTGTCCTGACATTTGCCAAGTTTTATTGTTGAAAGACACGCCAGACCTATCCATTTCAACAGCAACTATCTTCAGTAATTTTAAATATACTAAACTTAAATATCTCATGCTCCCAAGTCCTACATGAGAAGGTTTCTGTTTAAAGCTAAAGCTTTTTTGAAGATCTTTTCAAGGTAGGGGCATTTGCCTTCACAAGATCATCTTTACCTGTTTATGTCTGGCTTTATAACATTCACTTTCTATTAGTGAAGCGTCTTCACAGTTTCAGAGAGTATCATTTCTACTAGACAGAGAAAAGTGCTAACTAGAAAACAATCAATGGCCCAACTGTAAGGTCGATAATGATGACTTTCTGAGAAGAAATCTCTTAAGACTGCAGGGAGACTGTAATCTAGCAAATCTGTTCTTCTTCCACCTTCCATGTTTTCCTTTTGCTGTAAGGACACAGGCAGGGAAAAACAGAAGGGCTCCATGCTCTCAGGATCAGTATCTGGATGGCCAGTAGCAGCCTGAACAGCAAATTCAGAGACAACCCTAAGCTGAGGCTGGGGAACACTTAGCGAACCAAGAAACTACAGGGAACGGAGCTGCCAAACTCTTAAAACAGAGAGCATGCCAACTGAGATTTTTCAAAAGCTTATAAAAGCAAAAGGCATTGCCTTGGCACCAGAACAATGGCTATCCACTCGGTCTATTTCTAGCTGTCGCTGCAAAGTGTAGACAGTGAAACTCAATGAAAAATTTATAAACAATCACAAACACTTTTACTTTAACATTGACTCAGTTTGAGAAATGTCTGGATGGAATTTTCTTAAAACTTTTTCTAAAGAAAGTTACACGGAAAATTTCAGACCAAACAATTATTCTTTGGCAAAGTTATACATAACTGAAAACGGGACCTTAAAATGGCAAACTCTGGGCAACCTGAACTCGGGGAAATACTTCCAATTCAACCTCTACATAATAACTAGAATTGCAGAAGTGGCACATGTGGTTAAAGCTCAAGAGAAACGCAGGTTCTAACCACAGCATTTATTTTAGTTTACATTTTTCAAATACTCCACCATTAAGAGCAATACTTTAAATTTACTCCAAAAAAGCAAAGATTCACAAAAAGATTTCTAACTTACACACTCAAACATTCCCTTTTATAATAGTCAGTTAGTCAAAGAAGCTAAGGCTGATGGACTTAAATGATAACTTCTCTTACATGGGAATCCTACATACAGGTCACTTGACAGTACTTCTACAGTTTGCCTCAACTGTCAGAATCACCTTTAGCCTCTGACTATAGTTATGAACAAAATCCTCATAACTCTGATGACACAGAAACATCTTTTCTCTACCCAGAACTGCCTTCTCGAGACGTTATATTGCTTTTCTCCTTTGCTGATGCGGTCTGAAAGAAAATAAATGAATATGGGAAGTAGTGCAAGTATCTGATCAGTTTTCAGAAATCCAAAGTCTCTTTCTCTGGCACTTCTGAATGCTGCAATGTGAACTCCATTTTCTTTTCATCTTAGTGATTATGCTCAGTTTTACCTTACTTTTAGAAGCATAAAGTGCAATGTCACTTTTCTGAATTGATCAGTGGTATCAGAATTCACTGAAAATCTTTATCTTTTCCTAACCCTGCCTTGTTCTAGCCTTGGCTTCATATAACTAAAGACAAATGAAACATGTAGGTTATATGAAGAGAACCATGGGAGAAGGCACAGAATCTCTCCAGATCTATACCACTGAGAAAATGTAAAAATATAGCAGATTAATACTTGCATTTCAGTTGCAATTTCTTACATAACTGCAGTTTATTTATCATGTACCAGAAAACATGCATTGGCTTTTAGGCAGTGGTACATTCGGTTTACTTGGGGATGTATAATGGTTTGGTTTTTTTGGCAGTGCTGAAGCTACATATGTTTTTTTATTATTATTATTTGGCTTTTCCACAGGAACATGGCACAATCCCCACTGGAATCAATGTGTCATATTATCTTCCTGACTGATTCACACAAATCCCAAATTCAGACCTTTCTTCAGTGAGAGTATTTCTGATATCAACAGTAGATGGTACTATGTAACACAAATAGTGTTATATCATAGGATCATAGAATCATAGAATCAAAGAATGGCTTTAGTTGGAAGGGACCTTGAAGGTCATCTAGTTCCAACCCCTCTGCCATGGACAGGGATGCCACCCACTAGATCAGGTTGCCCAGGGCCCCATCCAGCCTGGCCCCATCCAACACTTCCAGGGATGGGGCATCCACAGTTTCTCTTGGCAACCTGTTCCAGTGCCTCACCACCCTCTGAGTGAAGATTTTCCTCCTAACATCTAATTTAAATCTCCCCTCTTTTAGTTTAAGACCATTCCCCCTTGTCCTATCATTATCTACCCAAGTAAAGTGTCCCTCTCCATCCTTTTTATAAGACCCCTTTAAGTATTGAAAGACCTCAGTCCCCAGAGCCTTGTCTTCTCCAGGCTGAACATGCCCAGCTCTCTCAGCCTTTCTTCATAGGAGAGGTGCTCCAGCTCTCTGGTCATCTTTGTAGCCCTTCTCTGGACCCACTCTAACAGGTCCACATCTTTCTTATATTGGGGGCCCCAAACCTGGACACAGCACTCCAGGTGGGACCTCATGAGGGCAGAGTAGAGGGTGACCATCACCTCCATTAACCTGCTGGTCACGCGTCTGTTGAAGCAGCTCAGGATGCAGCTCAGGATGCTCGACTTCTGGCTCACGTTGAGCTTTTTGTCCACCAGACTTTTGACCCCCAAGTCCTTCTCTGCAAGGCTGCTCTCAATGAGTTCTCCCAGTCTGTGCTTATGTCTGGGACTGCCCCAACACAGGTGCAGCACTTTGCACTTGGCTTTGTTGACCATCATGCAGTTCACGTGGGCCCACTTCTCCAGCCTGTCCAGGTAATTTTTAGTAATAAGATTGCTACCACTGTTGACTAAATCCGTTATGCTTTACACCCCTAACAGCTCATTTACAACTAGCAAAATTCAGCATTACATACTGACTAGGAATTGCAAAATAAAAGCAAGCATTTATTCATTGAGCCTGAACAGGATACTAGATACACTGGAAATTGAACAGATAAAAGAAATGCCATAAGAAAACTGTAGAACAGCATAAGAAAACCATAGAACACGAGGATTAAGAGAGAATTTTCTTTGTGTGACAGTTACTGCATATCTGAGTTTCTGCATTATGACCTTGAGGATTCCAAGGAAACACTCTCAAACTCAGTTATACTTTTTTGGTTCCTGAATGAAAACATGCCACTTGATACTTAAATACTGGACCAACAATGCAATTCATAAATAAGCAGGCCACCGTCCCAAAACCGTTTGCTGCCAGGATCTCAGGAGCAGATTTCAGTTGGAAAAGCCAACTACGTGGATTGTTCAGATCAGTAAGCAGGTAAGAAGTCCTCCATCAGCTATTTGCCAATACTTCCATATGGGGCTTATCAAAGAAAGCAAGTGGCAGGTTGGAGCAGAAATCTGCCTTGCTCATTTTCCATTGGTTTAATATACCTTTGCGTGTGAGCTGAAGCAACTTCTTGGCTGATCTAACTCATATCAAGGCCAGACTAGTGCTCTAGTTGACTCCTGACGTCTCTCAGGAACAAAACTTGGCTTCTGGGAAAAAAACGACCTCGTAGGCTTAAAAACTTCCACCATATAGTTTGTGGTGTTTTCCAGCACAAAATGGAATAAAACTATACATTATGACAGACATATTCAAGAAGTGTTCAGAACTAAGTGCTCCAATTTTTGAACAGCTTGCTGTATGAAGAGTATAATTAACCTTGCAAAACCCCTTTTCAAGTAATCTTTTTAAAAAAATCTCATATAAACACTTGTGTTTTTAACACAGGCTCTAACATGGAATTTGAGGAAGAAACTATGTAAATGAAAACTCTATCTATATGCAGACGAGTCCCAGTAAGCCCTTATGCTAAGCTATAAAATCATGTGCCCTTTACATGCTACGTATTTAAAAAATATTGGAGAAAATGCTTAAAATGGACTTGGAAATTCTTTTTGCATATTTTCCTTTATTTTTTTCCACCAGTTCCTAGCATTTATTTAGAATCACCTAACTCTGCAGATATCACAGGAGAGAAATACAACCCTAATATTAAGATCATATAAATAGATAAAAATTAGCATTCAGAAACTGCTTAAAATTCTCTGTGTAGATTTCATAGAAACAAATCCCAGACTTTAAAACTGAATATATTATGACATAATCTTCCTGCAGTAATAAAGGCCTTATTTCACAATCTATAGCTTCACAAAACCAAATGTTCCCCCAGTCCTAGACATGAATTCAGTTTATTTTATGGGAGAAAATATAATGAAAACTGGAAATAAACCTCACCCCTGCCCCTGGCCCCCACTTCTCCCTGCCCCCCCCCCCCCCCCCCCCCCCCGCCTTTTTTTGGGCACTTCTTAATGGTGGTTGTGTTTAAAAAATTGGTTGTTAAGTACTCATGTGAGAGAAAGTTAGTGAAGTTTCAACAAATGTAGAAACTAGATTTATACATTTATCCTATTATTAATATATACCCCTTGCATTTAGTCAAATACACAGGCTAAGTTTTGGAAATAAGAATCTGAAAGAAGACAAAATCAATACATTTTCACCCTGATTCTCATTAGCACCATGCAGCAGAGTACTACAAATACAAAAAGTGATTAGGATTTTCATTCGCTGGCACATTTTGTCTTCAACACCCCATATGAAACCGTTATACACTCTTTCCTTTGTTCCTAACGTACCTGTTATCATAGCAATTATTAACTCAGGAAAAAAAAGATACTGGTCCATAGGGGGTAACATGGATTTCCCTTTGATATCATCACCAAAGTATGCATTCTATAGAAAAAAGGTAGTGCAAAGTGCAAGCTTCTCAGTGTGTGTTAGGACACCACAACAAAAAATAGCTCAATTGTAGGTATTATATACTATAATTCCTTGAGACTTTCAATTACAACAAGTGGTTAGAAAATGCATAAAAATATCATGTAAAATACAAATTGAGAATTACAAAGAACGTTGTTAAGAAGTAATTATAAAAACTTTCAGCAGAATGGAGTTTTCGTGCATGCAATTTTAACTGCATGTGCAAATTGTTTAGAAAAAAATAAGGATTTTAAAACTGAGAATAGGAAGAGATTGAAAATATATTTTTTTTCTGAATGAATAACATAATGTTGACTTTTCAAAATAGCTTTGTTTCTAACGATTGAATTAAGAAAATCTAATTATAATGATACAAGTGCTACACTAAAGATTATATCAGGTTTTCAATTACAAACTCTTATTTTCATGACAATAACTCAACAGTGCAAAAGTATTCCGTGCTGAGTATTGGCCCATAGTTTCTTCAAAAAAGCAACATTAAAAATGGAAACATAATCCTGCTGCTACGAATTACACACAATTTGAAATGATCCTTGTACTCACATTTTTTACTGCCTTGAAAGGAACTGATTGCCCCCAAAGGAAACTGTTTTTCCTTAGAATTTAATAGAATCAATCTCGTGGCACTTAGAACCATTTGATTTCAAGCAAGATTTGGGGTGGAGCATTACACCTTAGACCTGGAAATATTATCCAAGGGAGTCACAGTAACACAAAAGGTTTTGAAACGTAGTTCTACCTGATAAATCTCCAGTCTCTCGGCTTTTCCATTAAGCACATTAAAGATACATATTAAACACAAAGAACAAAATCCTGCAGTTCAGAAAAGGCTTATAGAATGGAAAGTTTTCTGAGCTCAAGGTAGAAGGACTGTGGAACTACACTATCCACGATTTTTACATCTCTGGAACTTAGTACATCAGAAAAGACAGACTTTTTTTTTTTTTTTGTTCCGGCACACAGAGGTTAAGAATTTTTATTTTCCATACAATATTAATTTATGTACCTTGTAGCTTAGTGCAGTCCTGATACTTTCCTTGCTGTTTAAGAATGGACACTGCTAAAAGGAACCTGATGAACGCAGAAGGTGAGCTACAGGGGCCTGCAGAGTACAATGGACCTGGACAGCTGAGTGAGGGTACTGTAAGGCATTGTGAGGATACCAAAGGTCATTCAGTGGAAACTACCTGCATTCAACGCCATTTCAACACCCTTTGTAGTCTGCTATTTTTTCCATGGTGTTAGCTTTCTGGCATATGAAATGAGCATGCTGATCATTCCTGCTGTTGGAAAGGTACTGCGAATTACTACAACAGAGTTTCTAAAGCACTTTGAGATCCCTAGGTAAAGGTGCTGAGAAAGATCAATCTGTATGTCTTTTTTTTTATTATTATTATTTTTTTTTTCAGAGTATAACTCAGATCTTACTTTGCTTCCAGTGCCAGTGCAATGATGCCTGCAGCCATAGGTGCAGAGGCTGAGGTTCCAGTATGGCTGTCTGTGCAACGCTGCCTCAGGTCTGTGGTGATCTGGAAGAAATTGAATGTGTGAAATTTAGAACATAGCTTCAGAAATCAGAACAGATTTAATTTGTGCAAATGAGTTGTATGTACGTGGAAGGTATTTCCTTCTTTCATTGCAAGGAAAGAAAAATGTTTTCTGAATACATGACCTTAGATGTCTACATTCTAATCTGAGCTTGAAGTCCTTTGTGAACTTGGAGAACTGTTACTGTATTGCACTGAAAATGTGAGTATCTTTTTTTTTTTCTTTTCACAGCATGATCAACAAAAAGACATGCAAATTAGAAAAATGCCGAGGGTTTTATAACAGCACAGTTAGAACTCTGCCCTTCTTTGCACTTATAGAGCACTTCCCATCCAAGAATCTCAAAGTGCTTTACAAACAGGACTGAACTAAAGCTCACAGTCCTCCTACCACAGTGTGGTTATGCCCATTCTAGAGACTACAAAACTGAGGTACGGAGGTGTTATCTGGGTTGCTTGAAGTCACATTGGAAGTATGTGATAGAACAGTATACCGTTCTGCTCATGTAAAGTATAATGTTTAACCCATGGTCTGTTTTTTCATGATTTATGCAATAATTCACATGAAATTAAGCAACAATTCATCTGAAAGTCCTGATGTAATCACAAATTAGGCCCAGAGACCATCAGCAAATTAATAACTTGTGGCTTTAAATTGTTATATATTGCTCAATTATGTGCTGCTACATACTTTAGTATGTAATCTAAGTGGATGTATTAAGCTATAATGTGTAATACCAACCAAAGAGACAGAGTTGCCTACTTAGCATTGGGATGTTCCCATCTTGTAATATATTTTAGACAAGTATTTTCTGTAAGATAATAAATCACACATAAAAATGTGTTTATTCTAAAACTACTTCTTTCAAACAATATTATTCTAAAGTGATTCTGATCTACACTCTTCTTTCTGAAGAAATAGTTCCTAGGAAAAGTCAGTAGAAATAAGAAATCACTACTACCTAACAGAAGATCAAGCAGAATCCACATGGAATTAAAACTGTTTGCTAGTGGACAGCAGTCCACAGCACAGAAACTTCCACGAAGGCAGCAAAGCCAATGACCTCTGAGGTCAAAACTTATTCTCAGCAATTCAGTTGATCCTTGAGGTTCAGTCACAAATAAAGTATCTGCCTGAGGGGCAAAGAAGAAGTTGCTCAAACAGTTTCTTACCCGAATATGCAGAAATCTTGTGTCTCCATTTCATTTAATTCCCTATCATCATACTTCATTTGTAACATGGATGTGCACAAAGACATGTGAAGTAGAGGATCAGAGGATCAAAATACCACAAAGAAGTAAATGGCATGTAAAAATGCCTGTCTAGTTTTGACACTGGAAGATATGTCAGGAAAAAAACAGCTATGTTCCATCTGGGCACAATAAAGCAATTACATGTAGAAGGTATATGTTTCACATATTTGCATTAGAAATAATCAGTGGTATATATATTACACAATACATATAAGGCTGCTGAAAGTTTTCATGATGTGTAAACATACACAAGCTAACACAAAGCTTACAGTAGAAAAGAAGCTAGCAGAACCTAGGGATCATTGCTAAAAGCAAGTAGTGAGCAAGTGAAACAAAATGGAAGGTTCTAGAAATGGAAAAAGAAGGATTAAATAATTTATAATGTCATATCCTTAAATCAGTGAACTTACCAAAGGCCAGATTCAAGAATAATGAATTCTAGAAAGAACCTCTTTTGCCCTATTAATATCTTTCATAAATGCACACCCATTCTTTTTAAATAATTTCTTTTATTATCAGCTAAAAGCTGAACCCCATAAATAGAATGTTCTTATCATTTCTTTATCTCTTGCCTTCCTTCCTATTGACTGTGCATTAACTTAAAAAATGAAAATTAATTGCACTCAAAAACCTGTATGCATGCAAATTCCATAAATGCCCAGACAATATTAAGAGACAAAATTGCAGCAGGAACAGGCCTAACACCATATTGCCTACACGTGCAAATACAAGCTGTGATTTTGCAGCTGAGATGAGACAAAGACCACGAGGACCAACAACTACAGGGTGACATACAAGCTTCAGGTATCCTTTTTGGAAAAACAGCTCTCAATGCAGTGTCTGGTAGTGAAAGGGTGGCCAGGAAGCAGGGCAGGAAAAAAAAGTGACTAACACATGCTTGTCTCTTCTGCATGCTTTTTTGCAGAGGCCTTGTACCTTTTTCCATGCCACAAGTCATGGAGCAGGCATATTCCTCAGAGGACTGAAGGTTAACAATGCCTAAAGGAGGTCATGTAGGGAGAAGTGCCATCACAGCTGCTTTACCTTATGAGAGAGCCTCTCAATACATTGATAACCATATTGCACTGTGCTATCTTCGTTTCTGATCCTCTGAAATAACAAGTTTCCAGAGCTTTTTATTGTCCTGTAGCTACAGATATCAAGCACAATAAAACCATGACACCTCTTTATTTAGCAATGTTGTCTCTCATGTTCTAAGCGGATGTTGTGGCAGCAGTTTGAATTACAGCCCTTATCTCTCTCTTTCACTGAGCAAATATTTCAGCAGAAAATGTGTAAAGAAAGCTTCCTAAGTGGAAATCCCATTTGAGCTATTTCAAAGTGAAGTTACTGCCAGGAGCTGAGATGTTTTGGTTTATATTCACTCCAAAATCTAAAGCATGTTTTTCAGCACTATGGGTTCACTGTCAGAGAAGTATTGTGTCCACCATGAGATAAATAAGAGTACAGAACCACCAACAGGTGAGCAATTTTCAAGAAGAAAAATGGTGCTCCAAATTCCTGAACCACATGAGGGCAACATCATTAATCACAATAGAAGGATATGGTATTTGACATCGCCAAGTAGCTGTCATTAATGTATATTAGCTGTCATTCTCTTCAATAGGGTGGGGAGGAGAAGAAATTTTTCATTTCTGTCATTGAGTACAGCATATTTGTATGCTTCAATTATCTTTGTAACAACTGCTGATCTACGAAAACGCTGATGGGACTACCCAAGATAAGTCCACATAGTATTTCTAAGGTCTTGATGTATAGACACTTCTAACTCTTCTAAATCAACTAGATTTCATGGAAGAAAATGACAATGAATCTAGTAATGGCCTAGGTTAACCAACATGAAATTAGCAACCTAGGATAAACCCTAGTGAAAGGCAGACAAAAATTCAAGTCACTACAATGTACCATATTACCTGCCATACATATAAATCCAATTTACATTTCAGTAAAGGCACAGATTTGTTAAAGAAAAAAACTCTAGACACATGGTAATAGTTTTATATATAAGCAACTTGCCCTGAAGAGTCAAGGAGATGTCATTTCTGTGCAGTCATTTAAGACTGCATCATCAGTCTTCCCATAGTTTCACCAACTGGGAGGTTAATGCCTCTGGTCAGAAATGGGATTTTCCTCAGCAGAGAAAGTGCTCACTCTTCCCAAGTCTCTTTATTTCTTGCCGTTTTATATTTCATGACAAGAGTTGTCTGAAATGATCGAACCATTTTTTTACTTTCTGCTACAATTCCTCAAGATATGTTTGTTTCTATGAACGTCTGTCCCCAGGATTGACAAAGGTTTAACAACATTTTCCTGTTCCTTCTCACATCCTTTGTGTATCTGTATCTACCTGAAACAAAAGGTATCTTGTTGTATTTTGATACTTTGAATGAGAGTTTGTGAACAAGAGAAGGTTTTTTTTTTGGTTTGCGTTTTAAGAATCGACAGGAGTTTTTTGTTTGTTTTTATTTCAAGTTCTGCTTAATGCAAAAGATGGTCATCAAGACAGAATCATATCACAGAATGTCTCAGGTTGGAAGGGATCTTAAAGATCATCTAAAGATCGTCTAACCCAGCCATAGACAGGGGTGTCACCCACTAGATCAGGTTGCCCAGTGCTCCACCCAGCCTGGCCTTGAACACCTCCAGGAATGGGGCATCCACAGCTTCTCTGGGCAACTGTTCCAGTGCCTTACTACCCTTACAGTGAGGGTCCTAATGTCTAATCTAAATCTATCGTCTTTTAGTTTAAGACCATTCCCCCATGACCATTCCCAGAAGCATGCCTTCAAAGAGAAAGAAAATCAGGAGAAAAAATGGCATTTTTTAGGAAACAGAAGTAGAAAATAGTAAGTAGAGGTATTTTTTACAGGGTAAGTAATTTTAAATAATTTTTACAAGGTAAATTTTTACAAAGCAAGTCATGTAACAGGTTTGTAAATTATATCTATGAGGGACTTTCATATGCAAATTTATCTGTGCTTTAAGAAGTTATTTGAAAAAAGAATTCACATGAAATATGGTTAATTTGCACAACCTGTTATATAAATTAAAGGCCCATCTAAGTAACCATAGTTATATGTGGTGCTTAACCTATCCTAGCTGCATGGTCCAGAGCTGGGAAGCTCTGTTTAACATTCCAGTGTTATTCTTTAGCATTCAAAGTATCAGAGAATAGGAAAAATACCTTTACAACTGTATATCATTAGCCAACAGTTCTGTGTTCACTCTTTTATGAGAGAGAACCTATGAAGAAGTACATTTTCATGGTATTTACCTAGTGTTAATTTGACTTTGTCCCAGAGTATGAATTTCTATACCTTTGTGTATGCCCGTATTTTGCAGTTGCTCCTGAAAACACCTAAAAGTAATTCTAGCTCTTTTCTCTAAGAATCTTTGTAGAAGACATATACCTAGCTTTATCTGTATTCCTTAGGAATGCATCCAAAGGTTGGAAACTTGGTCCTTAATGGGCTAACATTTACTGCAATACCAAATTTGGTGCAGCATAAAGTCAAGTACATTTTGAGTACCTTCCCTGAGCAACAAGGAACTCATTCAAGATGTAACATCCGTGTGTGTTTAACTGTGACTATTAGCTCAAATTATTTCAGACCAGAATTTGCTGCCATTTACTTTAGTTCAAAAGTCAGTAAAAAAAGCTCCACCTGGGATACAGATTTGTGTAGATAAAATTAAATTCTTGTTTACTAAGCCATGACTGTACAAGATTGAAAAAAATATAGGAAACCTCCTAAAATTATGTTACATCCCGTATTTGTTGCAAGCAATTATAAAAACGTATAGTAACGAAAAGAAGAAAAAAAAAAGTTTTGGGTAGTTGTAAAAGTATGGGTGCTTCCATTAATCTATATTGGAACTGAAGATTTTTATAAGAAATTTTATGTATCTCCTTCTAGATCAGAAAATGAGTTATTAATATTTGGTTATAGTTTACTTATCTACCTTATAATACATTCTTAAGCTATTAAACTGCAGGATAAATGGAAAAAATATGAAGGAACAGGGTAATCTGACGCTATAAAGTTGTAGTCATGCATTGTCCCTTAACTGGGAATTCATATCTCTGTTCTACAACCATGCAGTACCTTACAATATCTGAATTTGTTCTGAGTTACATCACAATAAATAAAAAATGAGTTATTTTAATATTGATAGTAAATCCCATGTCTGGTGACTTCTTCCTGATCTACTGCAGTTGTATATACTTTTTTCCTATTTTGGATATAGTAGTCTCACTCTCACAAACCAGCCAAACATGTATTGATCGAATTTGTTCTTCTTTTTGTGTAATGGTAAGAAGATGAGCTCTTAATGGCTGATTTGTATATTGCATATAAGTATATATGCATAAGAAAATTTGGAGAATTGATATTTAGCAGTTATATTTCTAGTCTTTGATTCTATTTTTCAGTTCTATTCTTCTAGCATTTTGTAGAATCGTGGAATTATAGAGTGGTTTGGGTTGGCAGGGACGTTAAAGATCATCTAATTCCAACCCCCCTGCCATTGGCAGGGACACCTCCCACTAGATCAGGCTGCTCGGGGCCCCATCCAGGCTGGCCTTGAACACCTCCAGGAAAAGGGGCATCCACAGCTTCTCTGAGCAGCTTCTCTGAGCTTCTCTTTTCCAGTGCCTCACCACCCTCAGAGTAAAGAATTTCCTCCATCTATCTGATCTAAACCTACCCTCTTTTACTTTAAAGCCATTACCTTTTGCCCTATCACAACAACCTCTGACAAAGAGTCCCTCCCCACTTTTCCTGTAGGCCTCATTTAGGGACAGGAAAGCCACTATGAAGTCTCCCTGAAGCCTCCTCTTCTCCAGGCTAAACAACCCCGACTTTGTCAGTCTGTACACATAGGAGAGGTGCTCCAGTCCCTTGATCATCTTTGTGGCCTTCATCAGTCTAAACAAAAATGTGCAATGTGATGCACTGAAAAGGATGTGCGATTCAACAGTAAAAATGAACACACGTCTTTTTTATTCTACACTCTTTTAGCATTTTATAACAGTTGAAAAATTTTGTCCTCAAGTTTTTCAGTTCTGTCTTCTGTTTAGTTCATGTTTCATCAAGACATCTTTCCAAGGTACATGGGGTTTAATAGGTCTTTTGTTGTACTGGATTTTAACAAGCTGGAGAAGAGAATGGAGATGCTATATTATCTTTCTCAGAATGATTGTTCAGTCTATGAGCAAGAGAACCATACAGGTGAGAGCAATGTCCATGAGTGCACGTGTTGGAAAAAATTGCTCAGTACTCTTAGTTTGAAGAGCTGACTCCACACTTTGATATCTTTTCCTCGAGGGGTCTGGCATGGCAGAAGTACACAGTTATTATCCTTATGGGGGTAACTGCTTTATACACAACACAAACAGAAAGCTATTTACTGCATCTACTCCACACTGTTCTGCTTTGCCACTGAAAGTGTCAGGAGGTGGAACAGACTTGTCTGGCTTTGAATGCCAAGTACCAGCAGCAAAATGCTCTTAGATAGGCTGTGAGTTTCAGAAGCTGGTTGATAATACAGTACAGGGAAAAGAGTCTTGGATGGAATATTTACGGTCTGATATTCAAGCATGTGAGATCAGTGAATATTATGGCACATGCTACTGAAGTAGCTTTGCATAATAGTAGTTGGGATCCAAATTATGTTCTAGTAAACAAGGGATCAACAGATGGGTTAATTCTTACGGCTGCTCAGTATGCTTATGCTTTTATCATTCAGTGTGCCCAGTGATGCAGTTTGTAGGAATAGTCTAAAATTGGCATATGCAACTGGATTGATCCCAGAAGAATGAAGAATCTGATTAGTAAAAGCAATCAGTATCTACAGAACTGATGGAATTCAATTTAAGGTTATTTTTGCTTATCTCTTGATAACTTGTCTTAGATCTCAAACAGAGACTCCAAATTAAGGATATTTTTGAAGAAGCCTATCTTTAAATCTTTTCAATAAAGTTAATGTAAAATCTCTTAGTTATTTCCTTAATTCTGTGATAATATATGTTCATTTTATATAAAATTAATCTCTCATTTGTAAAATATGCCTTTTTAAAAAGCCTTACAATAAAATACAAAACTGCAAGTATAAGCATAGTGTCATAAATTCTAAAACTGAACTGTATTACTTCAGTCAACTAAAAAAATTATCTGTCTTAACTCTTGCTTTTGATTCTAGCATAAATCAAAAGTGAGAGATGTCAGAAACAAGCCATATTCTTTTATTGGAATAGTAATTCTACAAAAGCAGAAAGTCCATGCTAATTGAAAAGAGTGAAAGACAAGTATCAAGAAAACTATGGCTATTCAAAAATCAGAGGAATGCACAAACATTAAATCAGTTAAGCAGAAAACTACAAATGAAGACTGACAAACATAAAGACATTTTGCTAGATTAAAAGAAAAAGAGCAATGATATATTGGTCAACAAAACAAGTATTGACAGATACAAGAAGTAATAAATAAATAAATAGAAGTGAATAAAAGACAAAGTGGGTAGCAATGAATAAAAAATAGAAAGTGCATAGAGGTGGTAAGGAAAGACAAAGGACAAAGAGTGAAGAATGCTGATGAAGAGCATAGAACAAGAACAGAATAAAGATGTTTTTAAATTGATCAGAACCAAAAGAACCCCAAAACTGATATCGTTTAATTGTATAGAAATAATAGGATAGTCAATAGCAGTTTATAGTAAATGACTATTTCACTGAATGTTCTCATTTTGGAAAAAAAAAAAGAAGTTTTCAGAGCATACAAGAATGATAAAACATCTTCCTATTGATAGCTATTTTAAATAACAAGTTTAAATCAGAAAATTTGGAAGCACTAAAGATTTTTAAAAGAGCTTGAAAGTGAACATGTTAGACTGTATTGATTTTATCAAGTCTTTGAACTCTGGAGATATTCCAGGATATTGAAGGAAAACCAGCACTGTGTCAATATTTTGAAAGGGCAAGCACTATTGCCCTAATAATTCCATCTTTTTTGCCAAGCTTTTAACTGGTGTAAAACAACTGATACGGGATTTAAACTAACTGTTAATTGATTAAACAGCAGCATATTCAATGGTGAATAACATAGGCTGTTGGAAAAAAGAGCTTGCCAAATTGCCACAGTATTTTTTTTCTGGTCAGCACTTTGGTTGAAAGTAGTATTGTTAGAATTCTGATAGACAAATAATGTGATACTGCACATTTTTTAAAAAAAAAAAGTTAAATTTAAGAGATGATACATAATACATATATTTTATGTGAGATAATTACAAAGTCTCAAAATTATATATATTGTTATGATGAGATAAATTATATATATGCTTAAAAGCACATATCAGAAATGAGGTTTGTTTCTAATCTGGCCTTCCAAGATTTGGTTAACCTTAATATGGCCTAAAGCTTTTAGGTGAAAACACTAATAACTTTTGACGAATGCTGCATTTGTAGAAACACTGGAGAAAGTGATGATGGGAGCTAGTTGGGTTGAGTATAGCCAATTGAGTACAGCCAATGGCAAAAGGTGCAATAAAGAGACCATAACCACCCTCTCACCTGAACTCCAGGCAGCAACTCTGAAAAAGACCAGAAGCAGCTCTGAAATCAACTTGGTTGTCACACAGCAATGAACACGTAATGTGACAGTAAGGCTAACAGGTCTAAGTGAGGCTTACTGTATAAAGAGAGGTGAAATGAACTGGCCGTCACAGATGCACATTTCCTGGTCCATCTGGCACTCATTCCATTACCACCTGAGTGGTGTGTCCAGTCTGGGCGCTCAAAGCTGAGAGAGGGTTCTTAAGAAAACATGCCTTAAGCAGAATGATGCAAGAAGCTTAAAATCGTTTATCAAAATGGATTACCTAACCATGCTACATGGCTTAAAAGAAAGATGTTAGACTACTAGAGTGGTCTTCATAGAATCATAGAAACATAGAACCATAGAATCAGCATGGTTGGAAAAGAGCTCCAAGATCATCTGGTCCAACCATTCCCATGTCTCCCCCCCCCCCCCCCCCCCCCAAATATCACCCACTAAACTGTGAGTACCACACCCAACCTTTCCTTGAACACCCCCAGGAACAGTGACTCCACCACTTCCTTGGCCAACCTGTTACAATGCCTGACTGCTCTTTCTGAGAAGAAATTCTTTATGCTAACAATAATATCTGTGACACAATGTAATGTCGAGAAATTGAAGCTAGAAAAGCTCAGACAGCAAACAAGATTATTTTTTTTAATAACAATGCATAATTAAAACCACTTACCACTAGACTTGACTGGATTTTTTTTTGTCATTAGAAACTTTGAAGGGAAGATTGTGTGTATTTCTAAAGATTATTGTTGAGTTGACCATAGCTACTGGATTTGAAGGACTCAGGGAAGTCCTATATGTTTGGCTATGCAACAGGTCAGAGTGGAGAATCACAAGGTCTCGCTGACCTTAGTATAGGTTTCACTTAAACATACATAAGTTAGTGATGGTCTTTTAAAGGACAGTAGAAAGAATTTAATTACAGAATTAATTTCCCAGAGGACTGCTGGGAAACAAAGTAATTTCTGTCCTTTGTTATTATTTGTCAGGGAGAACAAGAAACATGCCAGGAACAGAGATAAGGTTTCTGTGGAGAGAAGTAAGTAAAGAACAGGAAAACTACTGGAATGAAGCGGCACCACTGAACAAGTTTAAAAAAAAATTAGATCATCTGATAATAAGGAAGAATCCAAGAAGGGATGGTCAGCATCCCACAGTCCTGAAAGGCAAGGCAGACACTATTGCAAAAAATAGCTGCAAGAATTTTTAACTCTTCACTGGCACCAAGAGAAGATTCTGCTAAGGACCAAAAGAAGGTAATGTCAGACTGGTGCCTAGGAAGACAACATCTGGGGAAACAAACAAACAAAAACAAACAAACAAAAAACAAAACAAACAAACAAACAAACAAAACCCAAAAAACCACACCTTCAATTATCAGGAAGAAATTAAGATACATGTTATACACTAGAATAAATATGCTGGGAGGAAGACTATTAACAAACCTAATTAATAGCAATAGAAATGTTTAAAAAGCTAGATGGAGTAGTGTAATTGAATATTGAAAAGTACATTGAGAGCACTCAATTCAAAAAAGCAGACAGTATTGACAAATCAGACTAACAGTAACACAAGAGTTTAAAAGGCTGAAAGTTATTTTGAATACTGAAAAGTATATCTAATGCACTCAATTTTAAAAAGCAAATATACCATAGTGTAAAAATACTAATGTTATCAATACTTTATCAAACAGAATTAAAACAATTGGTGAGTTTCCAGCCAAGATGAGAACATAATTGAAAATGGATGCACAGCCTGTTTAGGAATGAGATGAGGAGCAATACAGGAAAGAAGAGCACTGAGCTTAATCTTGCTTACAATATACCAGAAACTAGGAACTGGCAGTAATATGAACAATTTGTGTGCAGTTTTGGGTGCCATGATATATGAAGGACATAAAACTATTTGAGAGTGTCCAAAGGAGGGCTACAAAGATGGTGAAAGGTCCAGACGAGAAGACATACGAGGAGTGGCAGAGGTCCCTTGGTTTGCTCAGCCCCGAGCAGAGCAGGCTGAGGGGAGGCCTCATGGCGGCCTGCAGCTCCCTCACGAGGGGAGCGGAGGGGCAGGCGCTGAGCTCTGCTCTCTGGGGACAGCGACAGGACCCGAGGGAACGGCATGGAGCTGGGACAGGCTCCCCAGGGAGGTGGTTCACAGCACTGAGACCACCAGAGTTCAAGAAGTGTTTGGACAATGTTCTCATACATATGGTTTGATTTTTGTTCAGTTCTGTGTTGAGTCCAGGAGTTTGACTTGATAATGTTTTGGGGTTCCTTCTAACTTGGGATACTTTGTGACTCTATGATTCTGATAAATGAGTGCCAATGAATGTAAAAGAGGAATGATACTGGATTCAAACAAATCTGAGAAAATAGAGGCATGTAGGAAAACTGCTAATACCGTGTATGTAAAATATGAAAACTATGGTAACTAGATTAAAAACCAAAAAGAGGATATATTCCTAGGCCTGCTGATGTTAGGCAGGATACTGGTAATGAAACAAATTGTTTTGGTGGCAATGGCAACAGGATCTTTAAAAGTATCACTCAGAGCTGGCAGCAACTAGTGAGTGGAAAAATCTACTATGAAAAAGATATACCCGCACTGCATCAGGCTGCACAATGCAAGGATACCCACGCTGGCTTCAAATGAGCAGATTTGAAACTGGAAGCAGTGTGGTGTCATCAATCAAGTAAAAAACTGGGGCAAAACCAACTTGTGCTCATACGCTTGTTTCCAAAAGCAACCCATTAATTAGAATAAATCATCTGTCTCTCCCCATCCCCACAAAGTCACTAGGCAGACCACAAACCCAAAACCAAAAGACATACTATTTTCCTGTCGTAGGATTCTCCACTGCTGTATGTTGTAGCTAGTGTGGATGCACATTCTTCTAGGTACCATGGCTTCTTCCCACTTTCAGCTGTGCTGCTTATGGAGATAGTGTAGATGCTATTGGTGTAGCCATCACAGGAGCAGTGGTCTCGACTCCTTCCACCATTTCCAGATGCCCAGACAAAAACTGAACCTAATCCTCTTCGTCCCTGTTTGGAAAGAGCACAAAAGATTTGATTCATAACTCTTTTTTCCTCTCACCACCCGCATAATAAACAGGTATTTGTCCCTAAGAGACATCTGATGAGAGAAAAACAATAAAACAAGCTATCTCACTGAGAAGAATCTGAAATAAAAGCAGGATTTAGCAGAGTTCAGAATGAGACATCCCCCCCCCCCAAAAAAATAAATCAGAAAATGAGTGTGATGAACACAACTTTAGAAATGACTTTTATACAGTGTCTGCTGCTCAGCATCTGTACTGTCCAGCCTTACTAAGAAAGAGGTGCTGAATACAGACCAGGCATTAAAATATCATGCTGAGTTGTAACAGGAGAAGAAGTATTATACTTGAAAATAAAATCTTTTGTAATGCATGGTACCTTTTGTTTATTAGGGCTCTGTCAGCTGTTTCTTCTTGAATTGCCTGGTGACACTAAATATAGTTTGGGTAGCATTATATACTGTGAATCATGGTGTCATGGTTTCACAGAAGATGAAATTATGTAAGTTTCACTATAAATCACAGAAACACAGAACATCTGAGGTGGGAAGGGACCTCGGGTCATCTAGTCCAACCCATCTAGTTCACTATAAATACTAAGTACACAACACAATATATGAACAAAAATGGACAAAAAGAAGATACTTATAAATCTATATGATTAAGCACTAATGCATGAGTTCAGCAAGACATTTTAAACATATGAATAGCTGGACAAATTGCTTAGGCATATTTGTAATTTGAAATGAGAACTTAGAATTAAGTAACTTTTTGACATTTTCTTAATATGCCAAAGGTACGTAGTGTTTAAATAAATAAAAGCATATTTTTTTGTGGTGCTAGTACTCTTGCATTGATGTGAAAAGTGAAAAAAGTCAGTAATCTCTGTTGCTGATACTTGGGAACTGAGAATTACTGATATACGGTCATGGGAATAGGGCTGTTCCTGATTTATATTTCACTTTTCATAGAATCATGGAATCATAGAATTATAGAATCATAGAATGGCTTAGGTTGGAAGGAACCTTAAAGATCATCTTGTTCCAATTCCTCTGCCAGGAAGGCCACCCTCTAGAACAGGTTGCCACCCTTGTCCTACTTGGTCTTGAATACCTCCAGGGATGGGTCATCCACTAGTTCTCTAGGCAAATTCATGCTGGTGAATTAAATTCAAATTCATGCATCTTTCTGATCTGCATTAATTATCAGCAGATAATATATACTGTTCATATAGGAATGTTTACCAAAGGTTTAAACTTGTCTTTGATTAAGCTAAATTGTATCACCTTTTCTTATATGACATTCTCTCAAAGCAATGGAACATCCCTCTAAGTTACAGTTAAACTAACAGTGTCATTTATACCTCATTAGTCTGCAAGTCATCACGTAATATCTACCTGGGTTCTGTAAGAGGTAGCTCCCTCTCCCGCTCTGCCCATGTGTGATAAATTAGTGTTATATGGTGTACAACATTACTTTTTTGTGCATGAATTAATTGCTTGGCCATGTGGGGAGTGTTCGTTTTTCTAAACAGAGTGCAGTTGTGTACCACAAATAACATAAAGACAGCTGTTGGACATCTACTAGGTCAACCTTAAACAATTAGCAATTCAAAGATTCATTTAATCCAGATGTACAGAGAGGTTTCATTTTGGCATTTTATGCTGAGAATCTAAATCAATGTAAGAAAAAATCTCTCACAGTTCACAATCCAAGCTTGAGTTCTCAAACGTTGATGAATTTCATTTTGTGAGTTTAATAAAGGCATAGTACCTGAAGAGACTCTTTTCTCCAGCAATATGAGTTAAATATAAAATTCTCCTCACTAATGTTTACCTAAGGTTATGTCTCTGACATGCAACTTCTCATTAAAAAAGAAAACATCTCAAGTGAAGAAAAAAATTCCAGTGTGCCAAGTTAAATGTATTACGAAATCCACATTCTCCAGACAAGATTAGTCTAACCAGCTGAGAAGTACAACTATTTCAACTTCTTTCTCTTCCTTTGGTTGATCTTAGCCACTATGCAGATAAAAAAGATGCAAAATAGAAACATTTATTTTTGTTTTAAAGACAAATTTTCTGAAGTGTTCTATCCCTGTCCTACAGCTCTCCTTCAGCACATTATGAACTCTTGTCAAGTCAAAACCCCTTTTGGTTTTATTTTGGGGTTCTTGCTCTGCTCTTCTCAGCCATCAGTGTCTGACTCAGAGCTGCCCAAAGTCAGTGGGATGTGCTTTGCAACTTCACGGGACTGGAACAGGTTTGCAAACCATTTCTCTTTCATTCTACTTTATGGTCATCCCTCTTTGCGTATCTTTACTTCATACTCCATTGAAAACATTTGATGAGATGGATGTGAGAAAGGATAAACGGAAAGATTATTTCATGCATATTCATTGATTTATTATCCCAGCACGTCAGGAAGCCAGAAATTAGGACCCTCTGCATGTCTGAAGGGAATGGGATGGAGGTTTATGCTAAAGATATGATGCTTCTCTACTTTTTACTCTGTTCCTGCTTGATTTTTACTGTTTTTGTTTCAGTTTGATCCCATAATCTCTTGCTATTATATAATGCTTTCCAGACATACATTATTATTTGCTTTCTTCTTCTGTCTCCTAAATGGTCATTTTTGGCTTGTCTGTCAATCCTGACATCTGCTTCAGGGTAATTTACAGATTTCTATGTAGTGTTACATTGCTCTTACAAAACAAATTATCTCTCCTACATACATACACGTCAACAATATTATACATGGATAGGTAGGTAGAAATGACACTGCAAAGCATATCACACAGATGAACTTCTATCGCCACAACTAGACAAAATACTTCATCAAAACCTTTTGATGAATTTTCGAAAGTGTTCCTGAAGAATTTTAGATTCAGCTTTTTTGTATGTGTTTCCTGAAAACAAAGTATTATGTACAGCAAAGTATTAGTATTTTTGGCTAAATTGATACCCAATTAGAAATTCAGAGTAACCCACCAACACAACCTAAAAAGAAAAAATGAGAGTTCAGGATAGTGTAACCAAAGATCCAAGGAGGAGAAAAATGGAAACTAAATACTTTACTGTTTTGTCTAAAAGTCTATCTCCCACATTTTTATATATAAAAAAAAAAAATCTGAAAAATGTATGCATAGAAAATTAAAAAAAAAAAAACAACTATCATTAACAGTCCACCTTTTTTTTTTTTTTTTTTTTCCCATCATCAGTTATTTCTGGCTGAAAAGTCTGCAAGCAGCAGTATAACATGATTTGTCCCACTCACACAATGAAAACCATTTCACAGCAGGATAGGACTGTACTTTGTGTAAGTTTTGCAGACACAAGCCTTGAATTATTAGTTTCTCTGCACAGAGAATGTGTCTATACTTCTTTAGATGCATACTTATGCTGCTGTTCTAATCATGAAAAATGAGCTGCAGAAAAAGATATGTTAATACATTTTTGGGCATAAAATTTAGTCCTACTGAAAACATGCCCACATATACTAAAAACTCTGCAATGCAGTATTTAAAAATAATAAAAACCCATTTACATTTTAATAGTAATCATTGGGCTTTAAAAATAACAGCCATTTGCACCCAGGTTTACCTTTACATGCTCATTTTTTTGTAAACAACTGATCAAATATTTCTTAAAAAACTAATGCCTCCTGCAAATATATTAAGTATCAATATCTCTGTCATTGCACCGCAAAATAAGAACCAGGTGCACTGATTAATGGTAAAGGATATTTTCTAATACATACAAAGAAAGAACTCCCATTCCCTAAAACACTGCAATATAGCATGTTTAACAACTCGGCATTTCTCAGAAAACAGCATTACCTTCAGTCTAGAAAACGTGCTAAAAATCTCATTCTTAAAAGCTATTTGGCAAAGAAAATGGTAACCTTAAAAACAAACAAACAAACAAACACACAAACAAACAAAACAAACCTGTACTTTATGTGTGCATTAAAAAATTGACCTGAACAAAATAATATGTCAAGCAAATAAGTTCTGGTTTACATTTACTGACTATTGTCAAACTACTATTTGGTTTCCTCCTCCCTGTTTCCAAACACCCTATTTTATTTCAATAGACCCAGTCATGCTCAGGAAATTATAAACTTGCTAGCAACTATACTAAACAAGTAATTAGAGCAACAACATCAGCTGTCCTACTGTATGCGAATGCCTTTCCCAATTGGTCTCCTTTCAATACATGAAGTTAAATAACATTTGGACTGTGTTACAAAGCTAAGATAAACACACATGCAAGGCACTCTGTAGCTTTTACTGTTTGTCTAAATCTATCATATGTCATCTGCCAGATGCCCAAGGGTGTCAAGATGAAAAGTCAAGCCTTGAGCTGCCAAAGAAGTCATGTGTCATTTATTACTGAAAAGCAAAGGTGCATTTACAAACCATATGGGTACAACTTGGACAACACTAAAAGAGTTACTGAATTACAGCAGAGGCATGGACCAAGGTGGAATGGGTGCACAGCAAAGTGCACTCAATGCTTGTCCCATGATTTTAAAAATGCACTGCCTCACCCTGTAGGCACATTGTTGTGTCTGCTCTGCAATTTGCAGTGTTACCAGCTTACTCCTTCTCACAAACTCTGCAAGGTGTCCATAATTGTATTTTTGCATCTCAGTGAACCAGACCATTATTCTTTTATCTGCTTCCTTAAATGGCATAAAATGTCACATAGTTAAAGGAAAATCACATGGTCCATTTTGAAATGAAAAAAGGTTTTTCACTGACAGCTAAGATTTGCTACTGACCTGTTGTCTCAGTCCAATTTTCTAGCACATTTCCTGGGCAAAGTTAGTGTTCTCCACACACAGCTGACCTTGAATGAAATGGACTCAGGTCATTGACAAAAAGGCCCCAAGTCAGAAACTGCACCTGTAAAAGCATGGCACAAGAATCTTGGGGCATTCACTTTTTTCTGCTAATACTTTGTTTTCCTTGGTCAGCAAGTTGTGAGGGGGGTCTGTGATATGAATGCTCTCTCTTTTTTTTTTTTTTTTTTTTCCAGTTCAACAGCATGGAAGAGTTAGTCTGCCAAGAACCAGAGCCAATATGAACATTTTCATAATGACATCTGCAGAATTTCCTAACACTATTAAAAGAACATTCAACGCTCCAAGTGCGTGCGTTTGTGTATGTGTGTGTGTGTATACCTATAAAACACATCTCACTGGGCGAATGCCTTACTGGTACTGGCAGGTACCATTATAAGGTACAGGTCTTCACACATTAAGCTAAGGACATCTAGCAGACCACATACTTGCAAGTTGCTTCCAGCATGCTTCTATTTAATAAAAACAGTTTCCATCTACCAGCTGTAGTTTGAGCCAGTAGAGCAAGATTTATTCACACTGTTTTACAAAGTTTATACTGGCCATTCATTCTCTGCTTTACAAGTCAAGCTGCCTTAATCCAGCTTCAAATCCTGATGCTTTCCTGCCCGTGATGTAGGACAGGAACTGATTGCCCCAATTGCCCTCCCTGTCTATGTGGTGAGTTTTGATTTCTCCATGGAAGTGATTAACAAGGGCCAGGAAAATAAATCTGAAGGAGCAGGAAATGCAGAAGACAGAACCAATGACCTGGAGTAAGTAGAGGTACAGCGGCTGCAGCCAGGGAGAGGTAAATTGGCAGCAGTATACTAGAAAACCCACACACATGAGCACAAAACAAGTCATGCAAATAAAAAACAAAGAGAAAAGGAGGGACACCCTATCCACACCTGGAGTGTAAACATTTAACTTCCTCTGTTCTACCTAATAATGTTACTTAATGCTTCCAATAACAAAAACTAATGCTGGGAAGTGAGATTGATCCTGATGTGGGAAGTGGAAAAAGTAGCCCATGGTATGAACTCTTTCTTAAAAACTAATTCTTGAAGTGGAAATGTTCAGATCTGAAGTTCCAGAACACTGGTCCATACTCTGGTGACCTAGAAAAAGTACTATGCAGGCATGATTTTAAGCACAGCCACCACAGGGCCAAGCACCAAGGAACACAGTACCCTGAGATGCACCTGTGAGAGACAGCATCTCCTTTCACAGGTTCCTCAGATTCCACCGATTTTTGCATTCCCTGAGAGCTGGATGCCATTGCCCTGTGTAGAGGCAAAGTGCTGCCAATCTACTAACTGGCAGCATTTTTCTTTTGAGAGGCAGCATCTCACAGATCCTGCTGAGTTTCTACCAGCACACTTAACCTCTAATTTGAAAATGAAAAAAACAGTCTGGCACACCACCTCAAAAACTATCTGGCTCTTCTGTAAAGTGCAAAGCACTCTCACTCTGAAGCAGGTGTCTGTCCAAAAGAGATAACGGCAAACTGAGAGCCCCAGGCAGCACCTCTGAAGTCCTATCACAAGACAGTCAAATGGAGTATTTATAATTAAAATATCCTCTTTGGGCATCAAAAGAAAAAAGCCGTAAACAAAAGAAGAAATTTCTGATGCCATGAATTCTCTCGAAGTGTCCACATTTTCAGAAAAATTCATGTTGGGGCATAAATTCATTAAAAATGTATGCCTAAAATCTCTATGACAAAATGAGTAATAAGCCTAACAGGAGTACATAAATAAAGATGCCCATTTGAGGGAAATGCTTAAAAAGTAGGTTTCATGCTTGCATAGTATCATTCCTGTTTTTACTTTTTTTCTAGAAAACTAGAAAGTCAAAAAAGAATTTTGTATTGCTGGAACAAGCATATACAAAATACATATACAATGCAAAAATCTATCACTACTTATAATAAGAGACAATTATGTTCCTGAAAAAGCAAGTTGTTCCTAGCACAATTACACTTCTTGGTCACTTCTGAACCAACTTCTTTACCGAGGAAAAGACAAAATAATTAATCACAACAGAAAGAGGGAAAATGTATTTTATTAGTTAATATGATATGACACATTTAAAATACTGAAGTGTGAAAATACTTTATGTGTGCATTAAGAAGAATGTATTGAATAACCACAAGCATCCATACATTAACACAGTAATTATTGGGATATATCAATGGAACATTGCAACATACATCCTTGCATGTTGTATATATTTTATTTTACTCTTCACTAGAACAACAGCTTAAACAGCTTCAAGTTATTCCCCACAGAGCTGTAATTAGTGCTTAAAGTGCAACCAAAAGAAGTGTTGGCTGAAAACTGAAATCTGAACCTGTGGAATGCTGGAATGAATTTCCCATTTTCCTAAACAAAATAGAGCCAGCTAAAGGGCTGCGTGAATTGCATTTCTGGTTTAGACTCTCTCTCCTTATTATCATTACTTTTGTTGTTGATGATATTGTTACTGGGATAAAGTAGATTGTGTATTTTAAATAAAATAAGATATAGGTTTTCCAAACTTTCTGTAACACAAGGCACCTCTAGTAAATGATAGGTTACCAAAGATAATGCACAAAGATAATAGGTAATGGGCACTGTGTAAGAAAGAAACCTGCTTTAGGACTAGATAAGGGATGTATTTCACACGCAAACACCCATTCTGTGGATAAGGTTTAGGCAGTTGCGGTTACTTTTGTACTATCATCTGATTAAACACTGGAAAGGAGACTATGTCTACCAGAACCATATAACTGTTGTTTCACTTGTTAAATTAAACACTTCCTTACAGAAGGCTTCAGGTTTTCAATATAATTACTGAACTTCTTCCCACATAACACACAGAATTGTGTAGACACTGCTGTTGCTCGAGTCCTTAGAAGTACGTGAAGAAAGGGGATAAGCGACTACACTCATATTTCAGAAAGTCACTCTGAAATGCATATCCTTCAAGTGTATGAAAAGAGACCCATTTTGCCAAAGCTGCTTTTGAGTATTGGCAATCCAAACTAAGATTTATTCCACATCATGAATGGTGTGTTTTTTCATGTTCAACTGCATCACCTGTTTCAGGTTGGGCACCCAAAATCAGAGGCCACTTTTCACAACTAGTCCGAAAACAGTAATGTTATTCTGCCTTGTTACAACAGTTTCCATATATGTGTGAGAATGGATGAAGTAACAGTTTTGGTTTCCAGTACACTTTGTGACATTGTAAGGAAACTGGACATTTTGAGGTATATTTTCCTGTAACTCTCATTCCAAAGTTTCCTGCCCTTTAGGATTTGTATATTCCAGTTAATGTAATGTAAGAACATTTCTGGTACATTATTTCTTTTTCTGCATTTTTTTTTTTACTACATGTTAACTTTCTGTAAAAAAGCTCACTTTCCCCATAAAGCAAAGATGAATTTTAAGATTAGTTTTGATTATATATTTCCAAAAGAAAACAACATGCATAGTATCATAATTCATTCAGGTATCACTGAAGTAAAGACCAAACTCTACTTCATTTGCTGGAAAGTAATATCCCTAATTCTACTTTTACTGAATGCTGGAAGTTGCTAACTGGGTGCAAACTAGGTAGGTCAAAGAATTATTATTAGCTTAACTATGTGTTGAGGTTGTCACCTAACCTGATTTTTGCTGGGCAACCTCAGTTTGGAAAAGACTAAATCACATCAAGTATAAACCACACTTGGAAAAGCATTAAGGCATCCTGATATAAACCTATTAGCTGCATGCAAGGAAATGAAGCCCGTAGGTAACAAATACATGATGGTGGACAAACTCCTGGAAAACGGTGACTCTTAAAGGCAGTTTAGGGTCATGGCAGATAACCAGCTGGCAATGAGCTTCCCTAAAATTTAGTCTGATTTTTGGATCTCTAACATGAATGAGTATGAACATGTGCAGGGAACAGGGAAACAGTACTACCCCTGCATAGAGAAAGCTACAACTTCCGTGCCACATTCTGGTATCCACATTTGAAAAAATAATGCTGGGAAACAGAAAGTGCTTCAGAAAAGAACTACAGGAATGAACAGTGGTTTGGAAATTCTGACTAACAGAAGGAAAATGAATATATAAAACATTATTGTTCAAGGCTTTAGAACAGATTTTGAAGGATGGAGTAATAGGCACCAAAGTCAATGGAATGCATCACACACTGAATTTAGAAATCAAGATAAACCTTTTAAGATATTTTCTGATAACTTATTTTATGCAGATAAATGAATTAGAACCAGTCTATCTGGTTTCTACAAAACATGTAATAAACCCTCAAGAATCAGTAATGAAACAAAATAAAAGTTAATATAACAGCAAGCTGGAAGTGGAAATGTTTGCACTGGAGATGTGGGCTGTGCTGGGGAATCAGAATCCACAGGGTTGAGGAAGTTATGAGTACAGTGTTTTAAGAATGAAACAAAGTTATTAGGTGATTTTGAAATTAAAAAACAAAAAAAAAGAAAGAAAAAGAAAAAGAATGTTAATAAATCTACCAATTACTATTACCCGCATTCAAGAAAAGAATTCAGGCTGAAAGACGTGGAGGGAATCACCAGTATGGACAGCAAGGAGATGGACAGCTTAAATGTTAAGAAGTTAGAGTGGCTTGTTTAGCACAGCAAAACGAAGTCTGAGAGAGGATGTGATTGTGTTCTATAAATATGTCAGATGTAAAAAAGATATGGGAAAAACTATTTAAGTTGAAGAAAAATTTTGACACAGCAACAAATGGACAAATACTGCATGTGAGAAAATCTTGCTAAAATTTAGAAGAAAGTCTCTAACAAATACATTAGTGATGGCTGTGAAACAGTTACCCAGCAGAAATAGAGGGGAAAATTTTTCTAATTCATTCTAAAATAGAAATTGCTGAATGTATTTACAGGACATGATGTCTGTGATAGTAGAGGACTGTAATGGATGACCTACATGTCCATTTCCTTCTTTATGTCCCTATGTTCCAACTTAATTTATTCAAGAGATCACTTGGCTAATATTTGTAATTACTTACAGGTGGAGATTTTTAACACCATAAGATGAACCATAAATGTAGCAGAAAAGGCAATGTACAGTGGAAAGGAAAATAACAAATTTAGATGAGCAATAAGTTACTTATTTTAATAATGAAGGTACGTAGTGACTTCCAAAGCTGTGGATGTAACAGGTTTAATAGAATCATAGAATCATTAAGGTTGGAAAAGACCTCCCAGATCATCTGGTCCAACCATTGCCCTACCATCACTATCACCCACTAAACCATGTCCCTAAGCACCACGTCCAACCTTTCCTTAAACACCCCCAGGGATGGTGACACCACCACCTCCCTGGGCAACCCATTCCAATGCCTGACTGCTCTTTCTGAGAAGAAATGTCACCTAACTTCCAATCTGAACATCCCCTAGAGTAACTTGAGGCCATTCCCTCTTGTCCTACCACTAATTACCTGCGAGAAGAGGCAGACTCCCAGCTCCTCACGCTTTCCTTTCAGGTAGGTGCAGAGAGCCATAAAGTCTCCCCTGAGCCTCTTATTCTCCAGACCAAACAACAACCCCCGTTCCCTCAGCCGCTCCTCACAGGACTTGTGCTCCAGGCCCTTCACCAGCTTCGTAGCCCTTCTCTGAACACGCTCCAGGGCCTCGATGTCCTTCTTGTACTGAGGGGCCCAAAACTGAACACAGTCCTCGAGGTGTGGCCTCACCAGAGCTGAGTAAAGGGGGACGATCACTTCCCTGGTCCTGCTGGCTACACCATTCCTGATACAAGCCAGGATACTGTTGGCCTTTTTGGCCATCTGGGCACATTGCTGGCCAGTTGAGGACTGATAATTGTCTTTTCTTATTTCAGAAATTCAAGTGTTGCAAGCCAACGGTACAGCATCATGTTATCAGAAGGCAGAATTACAATAGTAAAACTCAACATCATTTCTCCAGTTTTGGTACACAGTCAATCTGCCCCTGTAGTACAAAGACACCCAAAGTTTAACTTGTTCTGTTGAAGTAAATACAACATTACATGCTGGATAATAGATACAATAGGCATACACAGCATATGTGCAATACATGTAACAGGCCAATGCCAGGACATAACATCAAGTTACATGAGCATACTGGAAGTCATATCTTTTGCATCCTTAATCCAAGCACAACACTAATTCTAACCAATCTTCAGTGAGTATGTTTTTGACCAACTAATTAGAGCTGTGCAGGAATGCTTGTGTATGCAGAAGTTATCTATGTATGAACCAAGTTTAACATACAAATAGCTACGTGTTCATTCGGTCGTAGACTACTGATGTACAGGGTGAACAAATACAACACACAGTTTAAAAAATATGGCATTAACTTCTATGAATCATAATATTTCAGTGTATTAAATGATAGCTATTTTGTAAATTATTTTGAGAAAAAATTTTTTGAAGTTCCTTGCAGGAATTTGTCTTTGATTTTTACAGTGCAATGCTCTAGCAAAGCAGAACGTAGTAACTCCTCTTTTCATAGGCAACACATCCTACTCAAAATGATGCAGAGATGTGATGACAGGAGAAGCCAATAGCCTTTTCAAATAAATGTAAGAGAAATCTATCTGTGGCACAACACAGGCAACAAACCTTGTTCTGAACACTTGAAAAATTTGAACAATCTATTCCATTTTTGGAGTAGAAGCATTTATTAATAGCAGTAATAATAATAAAAATGTGAATTTCAGTTTTTTTTTTTCTCCTTTGCCTTCCCTTCTGTTCTTTTTGCTTCCCTTCTCTTTCTCTCTCTTCCATCAGGGTAGGAGGCTTGTTTAGTGATTGTAAGTGAGCCTTCCACTCCCAGCAAACACTTTGAACACACTCTGCAGCCAAGGTTGGTGAAGCGAGAGAGATGAGAAGGGGCAGTGATGATGGGAGGGAAGGCACCAAGCCGAGTTCTCACAAGAGGTTCAGCCACGCAGCATCTGATCATTAATGTCCATCAAACATTTTGGCTTGTGTCCAGCTTGCTAAACAGAATGGTGTCATGGCAATAAGATGAAGGCCCCTTTGCTGATGCAGACAGAAAGCCAAAAATTCCCATGTAGATTTCACTGCCCACCCGCCCTCTTAGTTTTTATTAAGGATGACCTGCCCTGCCACTGATTTTGACTACCTTATGCATACCGCACAACAAATAATGGTAAGCATGCAGTTGGTGGGATGCTGGGAGAGGTGAGATAAATAGCTCTTTGAAACTCTGCTCCATAAAACATAAACAGAGATCACATTCTCCAGAAAGTTAACTATTAGGTCCTTGTCAAACAGCAGTGAAAGAACAAGTTAGAATATCTGAAGTACATTACTCCTCAAATGATGTTGAAACTGATCCTAGAACAGCAGGCTTACTTGTAGGAACAGAAAATGAACTAGTTACAATGCTGTATCCTGGAGCCATGAATCAGAGAATGTAATCTCTAAAGTGGTTATAGCACTGGGCTTAAAGCCTGTAAGATACAGGCAGATACCTTAAATTTTAAAGGTAATTTGGTTTTATCTATTTGAATCAAGGAAGGGCTTTTGTGTTCTCCCTTTTGTCCCAGACCCAGCAAAGTCTTATTACATGACTTGGCCACAATCATGTTTAGTCATGCTAAGCATTTTTGTTCTTGAACACAGGGTGAGATGTGACATCACATACCTAATCTTTTCTTGAATATGTTACCTTTGGATATATTGACCTTTGTTCTGCTGTTCTGCATTATTATGGGGGAATTGTTTCTGAGATTATTAGGTCTACGACTTCTTAAACATCAGTATTTAGGACACAAGTCTCCAGAATTTTCTATCCTTATGAGTACACCATTTCCAAGAAAAGAACATTGTCAACTGGAAGCATAATATAAAGGGAGCTTTTATATTTGCATAGAAATTGTTTGATTGCAAAGTCTCCAAGGTTTCTCTTTGAACTCAAGTATGTAAATTTAATAGAATTAAAGAAAATACCCTGAAGATGACAGAAAGTAGTGGTACTCAAGACAGGTTTAAAAATTGGCTTTCTCTTCCTTTATCTGGATCCTAGGCAGAATGTTAAAAGCATATTTAACTTGTGGTTTAGGTTTTCATTTCATAAACTCAGTTATTACTCAGTATCCTTTCTTTAAATAGATTTGTCTGTTTCAATTTATGGCATGTGCTGTCTCTGTGGAACTCTGTGGAAAAACTGTACAGTCATTTATCTTTGTTATTTTGTACAGGATTTGGAAGAAGTAATCATATTAGCTCAGCAGATTTAAAAATAATAATAGTTCTAAAACACCCTGAATGAGCTGTTAATTGGAATAATGTGCACTAAAGATAAACTATGGTGTTTTTTTTGTTGTTTGTTTTTTTCAAGGATCCTAGACTCCCATCATAATAAAAATAAGAAACTGTGGCTGTTGCATCCATTTCATTTTCACTTTATTAATACAATAAAAAGATCAGTCAGTTTAATTATATTCAAATCAAAGTTATTATCCAGCATCACCTTTCTTTTTCCTAATTAAACAAACTTAGCATAATTTCCTTTTCAAATATTTAAAAATCCCGATCTTTTTCTTTTCTGTTCTGTTTTTAAATATCCAGTTGTCTCTGTATATGCACAATAAATGAAGAATATCAGTTTTGAATATTTGTGTAGATCTGATAAAAGTTCTTGACAACTTATCCTGTACCAATGTTACTTTAATTTACATCACAGACACTGGATATAATAATGTTGTTGTCCAGATCAATATTTCTAAAAGAGAAGGTCAAGATCTGTCCAAATTGTAATATGTAATTTTGTCTGCCTATTTTTATTTCCACAATTATTGTGACTGCTTAACTAAAGAGAACAAGAGCAGATTCATCCTGAAGTCATTTTGGGTCTGGAAATTAAGCCTATTAAGGAAGGTGATAATTGATCCATACACTTACAACCTTTCAGTGTATATTATATTTTAAAGAATGAAAATTAGAAATTAACCTTAAGCATTTAAAAAAAATATATCAGTACGATTTTCAAAAATATCTGAGTTTTGTATGTCTTAAAGAGAATACTTATGTCCTTTAAAAAGATTAAAAAGTTTTCATAATCAGAACTAGACAAGATTTCCAAATACATGGAAGTACTCAGATCTACGTTTTTGGATGATGCCAAGCTGTGTGGTGTGTTTGACACATACAAGGGAAGAGATGCCATCCAGGGGGATCTGGACAGGCTTGAGAGGTGGGCCTATGTGGACCTCATCAACTTCAACAAGGCCAAATGCAAGGCTGGGGCAATCCCAAACATGAATACAGGCTGGGGGATGAATGGTGTGAGAGCACCCCTGAGGAGAAGGACTTGGGGGTGTTGGTGAATGAAAAAATGAACATGAGCCAGCAATGTATGCTTGCAGCCTACAAAGCCAACACTATCCTGGGCTGCAGGAGAAGAAGAGTGGCCAGTAGGTCAAGGGAGATAATTCTCCCCCTCTCTCAAGAGACTCACTCTGCTCTCAAGAGACCCCACCTGGAGTGCTGCATTCAGCTGTGGGGTCCCCAGCACAAGAAGGACGTGGAACTGTTAGAGAGTGTCCAGAAGAGGGCCACAAAGATGATCAAAGGGCTGGAGCACCTATCCTATGAAAAAAGGCTGGGAGAGTTGGGGCTGTTCAGCCAGGAAAAGAGGAGGCTTCATGGAGACCTTATAGCAGCCTTCCAGTATTTAAAGAGGGACATGCAGGAAAGACAGGGAAGGACTCTTTATCAGGGAGTGTAGCAACAGGACAAGGTGTAATAGTTTTAAACTAAAAGAGGGGAGATAGATTAGATATGAGGAAGACATTTTTCACTAAGAGGGTGGTGAGGCACTAGAACAGGTTGCCCAGAGAAGCTGTGGATGCCTGGAATTATTCAAGGCCAGGTTAGATGGGGCTTTGGGCAACCTGGGAGCCCAGTGGGAGGTCCCTGCCCATGCAAGGGGGGTTGGAATTAGATGATCTTCAAGGCTCCTTCCAACCCAAGCCATTCTGTGATTCTATGATTCTGTTCAACTCTGAATGGGCAACCTTGCGCAGAACAAAAAGTTGATAAAATTAAACATAAGGGAAACCACAAAAATAATAACAATTTGACTCACATCAAATATGACTTCTACTATTTCTTACATTAAAAAAAAAAACAACAACAACAACAACACTTGATTACCATTGTAAAATGAAAACCTATGTTTCGACTATATACTGGTATTCTCTCAAATTACAGCTGCAGTAATAACAATGGAACAATAATGCTTGTAGGCAAGATCCATGCTCTAGGCAGATTAATCCACATTTCTTATTTATACTGGATTTATCAAGATTGAAATTCTAATAAGGAAATGGCTGAGTTCTGAGGATACAGAAATTTGGGCTAAACTTTCCATGGAATATGAAATTTAAACTAACACATATATACGTTTAGACATTTTTTTTTTTTGTTGAGTATGCTTCAACAATTGAACAATATGTTTGCCCCTACATCCTGCAGTTCCTTTAGTCTCACTTCATCACTTTATTGTTTTTCTTCTCATGCTCATTGTCAAAAACAGTAGTAAACTTCAGTGGGGTGACAGGGAGAGTTGTTATTCCAGCTGAAAAGAGGAATGATGATGCATGGGAAGCAGCAATGGAGAGGTATTTGGCCTTCTCACATACTTGTTGTATTGCTCTAAGAGTATTTCAATAACGGATAATGATTACTAATTACATCAGAGCTTTCCGGGGACAAACTATCAGTGTCCCTAAATGTATTTAACAGCTAAGTCCCTGCAGTTTCTTACAGATGAAGGTATATACTTGACTATTTTGCTTTCCTATGTTTCACACATTAAATATTGTACTAAAAGTAAAAGCACAAATTTGCAGCTCCACACTGAACGGTCTTCAGATGACCTAGTGAAAGGAAGGCAGTGGTACGTTGCTGCACGGTTATTTTAGAGCATTTGTGGTACTGAGCTTAATGAGAGATATTTTTAACATCATATACCATGGGAAGCACACTGTTGTTGTTGTTAGTTTACTACTTCAGTAATTGTTCTTCATAACTTAGGTGCGAGGTAGTTGAGCATATGTTGTTACCTACATATTAGGGCAGGAGAGGGAAAGGGTGAGACTAAACAATTTATGCAACTTTGTAGAGGAAAAGAAAATGAGTCAGGGATGTAGCTGTGATTAGAACTGAAGAATTCACAGCTCTTGGGTTTGAGCGGTTAGGCAATGTTTATGGTGATAATGGGTATCGATTTAAGGTTGTATTAGTCAAGTATATTGTAAATCACCTGAAACACTGAACTGTGCATACGGACCGTCAGTGTGGCTGGATGCCCCTGTAAATTTGCCTGTTTCCCCTATGCACCCATTGCCTATTTCCTGTTACGGCTGCATTTGACGGTATATTTTAAATTAATATGATCTCTCAGTGGTAGACACTGTCTCTTACACATGGCACAAATTTTCTAGGCTGCATGTTAGCTGTAGTTTGCTAAAATCATCTTGGTATACCTGGTAAAACTCTTGCCGATTTAAATAATAGCTGCACTTTCCAATCTTGCTGCATAGTGTTACCGTGTTCCAGTAATTATGTTCCAGTTCCACCTTGGTCCAATTGTTTCAGACTTTTTAAGCAAATGTTTCATATTAATCCCTTCTCTGATTGTAGAATTACTCATCATTGAACTAGCAAGTCTCCTGCTATGTTCAAAATAATGCTCAGGCCTTCAAGCACAGAGCTTTAAATTCCTTTCCATCCAGTCTGCTACAGTGGAAAGAGGTGTGAGCACTGGAAAACTAGGCATTTCCTGATCTGTTTAACAGACAGGAGGATAAAAGGAAGAAGTAAAAATTGGCTTCTGACATCAGAAGTTCTTCTAACTACTAGCTTCCTTCTGTGGTGTTATTTGTTTGACAGTTGCTTATTAAAGAACATTGAAACAGTCTTAGATTTAGGGTATATAGATATATTTAGGGATATAGGGATTTTGGGGATTTTGTGCACTGTATTACTTAAAATTTTTGATCTATATCACAGAGAAATTTTAATACTACAAACTTGTAGAGAAATTTATACATAAGTTATAGAAAGAGTGTAAGTTCTCTGAGACCAGAGATAAACTCTAAAAGAAACATGAATGTAGACTTTTTTTAGCTTCCAACTTCCTATTAAAACTATCAAACTTCCATTAAGAAAGCAAGTAAAACAAGGCAACAAAAGAAATGAAAGAAGAAGGAAAAATAGTCAAAGGTGTATACTTTAAAATTTTGTTGCAATTTTGATTTGATGACTTGGCACTGCTGTGCAAAATAACATTTTTCAGTCTCATTTTTTTTCTTGCAAAATGACATCAGTACCTCAGGGCAGTTTTAAAGGACGCTGAGGATGATGTATTCTGGTTGACAATGAACACAGCTAGTTGATACATCAGGAAGGACTGGCCATCAAGTCAATGAGAATGTATTTTTAGATTCATACAAATTAAGCTTTTCTTCTTTCCCTCAGAATCCTTTTCTCTTCCCCATGCAGTGCACTTGGATGTACCAGGCATGTGTACCCTTACAGTTTCACATGACAACAGATCCAGAAGATACACTCTGATGTTCACCTACCATTCTGATGCCGTTCTCAAAAGCCTGACGTGCTAGAGAAGCAGGTCCATCCACAGTCTTACCATCGTCATCAGGCCCCCAGCTGGCACTGTAGATGTGGATGTGCTGGGGATTAAGGCTCAGAGACTTTGCTTCTACCATGTCTGTCACATCTCCATCCAGCATCCGTACACCTTCAGGATGAAAGATACAACAAACAGGACAACAAACTCAATTTTATTTACTTTTTTTTTTTTTTTCCCCCCCAGAGAGAACTGTTGTGTAGGTTATTGGAATGAACGACCATAAGGATTTCTAGTGTGGAAAAAAAATCTCTTTGGATATTTGTTTCTCCAATGAAAAAAAATATTTCCATATGAAAAATACAGAAAGGAAATAGTATTACAGTCTTTCTTTGAGTTTTAAAAGCTATCTACTTAGTTTATCCACTGTACAACTTTCGAACTTTAACATCAAATTTTTATGCTGAAAACTTCTTTTAAAAGAACTTGAACAGTGAAATGTTTGTGTGTTTCACTTGAAGATACAGTATATGATTTTCTTTCTCCTTTTATATAGCAGTGAAACTGCAGCATTCAATTTGAGACTTTTACAGTCCTGCGTATGCTAACAGGCATAAAAATAGGATCTCTGTTGACAGGTAAACATGGAAATGAATATTCCTTCATTTTATGAGACTGCAAAGAAAACACTGGAAAGAAAGCTCATGTGTACAGATACATAAGTATACACAGGAGCAAGGTGACTTCAGGAAGTCATTATCAAATATCCAGTGTGCCACATTATTCAACCTGAAACTACGATATTGTGAACATCCTCCTCTATGAAGAAGCTTTTGTATGGTACTGTCTGAAATTTTTGTGCTAAAAAAATCTATTCACATGGATTTTGACAAGACAATGTTCCAGCCCCTTCTAAAGTGAATGGTATCATGATATTTTAAGATTAGTAGAATAAGTAAGGCTTAAAACTGGTAACTAAAGAAACTTTTGACTATGATTTTGACTGAGGTTAAGCTCTGACTGAGAAAACCACCATAACCAGTCTTACCCTGAATAAGGAAGAGCACCTTCATACAGTTAGTGTGACATTTGATGAAAGAGATATTAAATATTACACCATAATGAGCATATAACTGTAAAGAGTAATGATCACTTCCACAATTAACTAGTTTGAAGCTTTTTCCCCTTTAAAAGACAACTGCTATTTTAAAGCCATATTTACATATTTTAATGACAGACACATTCTACTTTGGTCATGAGTTCAGACTGCAGTAACTTGAGTGTTTATCAAGACCTTAGCTTTCAATTAACAAAAGGTATAGGGGCTGCTTTGTTGATAGAGGGTCTTTTTTTTCTTTTTCTTTTTTTTATCTCTCTCACTCTAATTGACTCAAAAACGAAAAGTGATCATATTTCTAAGTTCACACAAAAGCTGCCCATGTTTTGTGAGATAATAAACTTGTCCAAACAGTGATCTCACTATGAACTTTACGTTATGAAAAAGCCATTAAAACAACTTTGGGAATCTCAGGTTTTATTTTTCTTCCTCAGCTTAATCTCAGAAAATTAATGATGGGTGGAAGCTATGTTCTCATTTCTTTCAAGCACATTAAAATATACTTCATTCTAAATAAAGACAATAAAAGGTACACCACATTTGAAATAAGGAAGATAAGACTTCCCTTTATGTTTCTGTGACTATGTAGCAAGCCCAAATCATACAGCATTCACTTGGTGAACAGTAACTCCTAATGCTGCCATGGCATTTGAAATAATTCATACTAGTTTTCTTACGTGATGGCGAAGTGGTCAAAAAAGCTATATAGACAAGGTCGTGCCTTAGGTCTTGCTCTGTTCTGCCAACAACTGACAGACATGTTTCAAGTGTAACTTTGATCAATGGGTGGCTCATTAGCTATTAAAAAAAATACTTTCTCTCTCTCTCCCCTTCATTTCTCCTCCTCCTCCTCCTCCTCCTCCTCCTCCTCCTCCTCCTCCTCCTCCTTCTTCTTCTCCTTCTCCTTCTTCTTCTTCTTCTTCTTCCCCCGCCCCCCCCAAATGTCTGGAGGAGTTAATTTTGCCAATCATAGAACCTTCAAACTGCTTTTGGCATGTGGTGATAGCGCAACAAAAGCTGTCCAGAAGGCAATTAGCAGACTGTGTTTCCAGACTGTTCCACCTAAGACTTTAGAGCTCTGTAAACTTTTTCCATTATTTGCAGTAAGTGCCAAAATGTAAGTGGCATTTTAGTCAGAACAAACTTTCAGCAAATCGCAGGAAACATGCAAAACTGAGCTGAAAGAAAGTTTTCTTCTAAAATGTTTGTTTTTAATCAGAATCTGACTTAAGCTTAAAGAAACAGCTGAACTAATTCCTCGTCAGCTGAAGACAATCTACATCTGTTGTGCTGTAACTCAGTGTAACTGTTTTCCCGTCAGGATTCCAGCCCAGCCAAGTAACTAAGCACCCAAATCCCTGCAGATGCTTTGCAACTTCCACAACCAGTCTGCAGCAATAACAACAGGCTAACCATCCCTTCCTATGAAAAGCCTCACGGGCTCTGTAGGTGGTAATTTGTTATATGTGAATATTACGGAGGGTCACACATTAAAAATCTACCGCCTTTGTGCATTGGTTTGTCTTTTAATGAAAGGGGCCTGTGGCTGAGCTAAGCACAAACTACAGGCACATTGCATAATTTTTTTACAAGAAACATCCCACAACCTATAAAAGAACTGAAGGTCCAAATTGTATTTTTTTCTCAGATTTTTGTATCTGCGGATTAAGTCCCCACTCATACCATTTTAAGAGAAGGTTTGGACTTTTAAAGGATCTTCTTTTTGACATCCTTTGTGGTCAGAGATTCTTAAGTGTGTGGAAATGAATCAAGGAGTGCAAATACATTTAGAAGAAAAGTGACCATTACTGGTGGATAACTTGTTAATGACTTTCCATCACAGAGGTCATTAATTGGATTTGCTCAGCTGCCAGTATTTGATGGAATATTGATGGAAAGGATTTATTTTTCCTTTGCTTTATTTCCTTGCTATCTTTTATGTCTCCAGAGATGCAGCAACTCCCATTTTGATTTGAGGTAAAGAATACTCATCTTGGCAGAACAAATTCAACATCACCACTGGCAGGTGTTACTTTGTGTAAGAAAAATATAACTGCGTTACCTTGACTCTAATTTCTTCTCCAAAAAGGCCAAAGGAGGGTCTTCAAATCCATGAGAAATAAGTGAGCTGAACACTAGTTCAGCATAATATGATTAAACATTTTTACACTCCATCTGGCCTGTGGAGAGGGAACACAACTGCTGCATATTCACATGTGTAGCTTATGGCTTTTGTGAGGGAAGGAAGAGAGGCAGGCCAAATACAGGTCGGCAGCTAAACTCCTACATATAGGCACCTAGTGGAAGGGAAAACTCAACCTCCCTTCCCAACATGCTGAAACTCCCTCTGGCCTCTGATTTTCTGCAGATTGTCTGCTGAGGACTTATTTTCAAATGCCAATGATTTTTAAAGACAGTACACTACCACACTGCCACTCTAGTATTTTTTGTCTCTCTTTAAAGAATGATGTTCGTTCTCACTGTGGAGCGAGTGCTCCATAGAGTTATTGGGCTGAACAGAGAGAATAAAATTTTTACTCAAGTTAGAACAGTGAAATTTCTTGAAGTCTATTATATTCTTAGCACAAAATAAGTAAACACATTATGAAAAAGGCACTCAGTCTTTGCTCTTCACAGAAATTGTGTTCATACCATGTCCCTCTGAAACACTTTATACTATATTTAGAAAAACCTGTGATTCTGCTAATATGCCTGTTGTTGTTGTTGTTGTTGTTGTTTTTCTAAAACATTGTTATTGGGCATTCCTAATGGTGAATAAATAATAGCCTATTAAGAAGCCACTATTAATAATGGAGAGTTTCCCAAGCACATGCCCAGGCTGTCGCAGGCTGTGTGAATATCCAACTCACAAGTTAAACTTTTACTCCAGAAGTCACCTTTTATTTTTATCATTTCACTAACTCTCCTCAGATGCTGGTTTGAATGCAGTAAATCTGTTCATAGCTGCTAGTACATGACTGAATGCCATGCCAACATGAGACAATCTGTTCATCTGCCACAAGCTCACTTGGCCAGTTCAAATTTTTTAAAGCCTTCTGACAGGGTAACTTCGTGCAGGAAGGCTACCTGTTCATCTGCATCATTCTAGCCATATGCTAGATAAGGTATTGTCTATGCTCTTGAAGCCATCAGGAAAACAGAAAGGTGGCATTAGGTTTCCATTGTGTGCTTTGGTTAATCTGAAATGCAGTTATGATCACACTTGATTTGAATCAAACTTTTACCAATTCAGTGGAGAAGAGATACAGTATTATTAATTGTGGAAACAGCCCCAGCCCTGTCTGCTTGTATTTTTTAACTGTCCTCTACTGTATATTTAGGTAAACACATTTCTGTTTTCACACATGGGCTCTATTTTAGAACAGTAAATCAACAATTAATGAGTTTGAGCTGTAGGTCTTTGTACTGAAAGCCAATATACCAATATCATGTTTTCATCAAAAATACAGGATGCAACCTTACTTGAAGCATTACAATCTGGCTCAGGCAGCCTACAGCCTAGAAGACATGTAGATGACATCTTGGCAGTCTTTTCCAGTTGCCAAAGGTGTTGACCAGCCATTGGTTTAAGAATTGATAGAATTGGAACCTCTTGGCTGAACAGAGCAAAAAAGCATTACCCGATTTCACACTTTAGGCAATAATCTGACTGGTCACAGGGATCAAAAGAAGATTCTCTCCAACCACAGCCAAACAACACAACAAAGTTTTAAGTTTTCACATTGTTTTCTTTGAGAGCAACATGCAGATATGTGTACTTCTGATTTGTCAAAGCTCATTACTTGGAGCTCTCGATCTGCAAGAAAACCCAGATGTCAAAGTTCTAGGTTTTGTGTTTTCATGGAAGGTCTCACTTCCTATGTTCCTGTGTGTATTGAGGGGCAGTGTTCCCAGGAGCACTGGAGAAGTGTCACCACAGACAAACTCCTTCAGTACTGGTCTTTAACTACCACCCTAAAACTGAGATTTCCTTGTTAACACAGCTAAGTTTGTTACCCATACAAATCTCCTTCTCTTGTTGAGAAAGGTCTGTATGTGGCATTTAGCACAAATGGCTCTTCGGTTACTTTTTTTTTTTTTTTTTTGTTTGTGGTGGGAGATTGTTTCACATACCTCCAATCTTGGCATTAAAGGCGATTCCCACTGTGCAGTGTGAGTTGTTTGCAGTGGCTGCCACTTCTCCAGCACAACGGGTTCCATGCCTAGAGTCAGACAAACATTTTTTCAAGTAAGCACAGACTGTTGGGATTTACAGGCATTGGCTTTGCTCATCCTCAGGTGCTAAAAGTGCAACTATCCACAATGTCCTGCACTATTTAATGACCCATAGTAATTTATACTCACATTACAATATTCCTCTGAATGCATTCTAACATTATTATTACGATCATCTTAACCTGCTCTAGGCAGGGTTTCTAGCTATTGGAAATGCACACACTTTTGTAGCAAATTTGTAATTTTTGCAAATTTTGTAACACAATTTGTAGCAAAGACATAAAAAGATGATACATAATCCCCTGTAACAGAAGGAAGTCTTGGACACCAATTCTTAATTTTGAACCAATACTTAGGTTATAGACAGAATTTTTGTCCTGCATTCTCCCACAATCTCCTCATGTTGCTAGCATGTATATTACTATGCACTGTCCAGTGAGCACCCTCAGCAGCCACAGCATGTGCCACACTTTTCCATGAAGATGAGACTGTTACAATGTCCATACAGCTCTTCACAGCCATGCCTAAGACATGTAAGTCAGGTATGCTCAAAGCTGCCATATAGGTATGTTCTGGTCATGTCTTGGTCTAATCCTGCAAGCCTGGTGTCTTCCCAGGACCTGAAAAACTGGCTAGCAGCGTAGTTATACGTAAGATCTATGCCCTGTGCCTGGGAGTTGAGCTGAAGAGGTAGCATCTTAACAAGCAGCTGAAGGTGAATGCAAAACCTCTGGTGGTTGCTTAAACCCCTCCTCACTGTGCAAGGCTAGAGTGGGATGTCTTGCCTAACCTTGATCCATGCTCTCTGCAGTATGAGAGGTGGTCATTCATATGGCCGCTATGGTAGGAAAGCTGTCCCTGCTTTTTGGGGTTTTTGCCTGCAATATAGAATTCACAGGGTGATTTCCATGAGTAAATTTTCCCTCATCCTTGTGCAATTAACCATCTCCATTGCATAAATGTGACACAACCAACACAGAACAGACAGGGAACTTTAGATTGTTGCTGTGGAGAGAAGATAAAGAGTTTCAGACCGGACAGGAAAAGAGATGGGAAGTTTATGAGATGAAGACAGATAACGCGGCTTGGGTAGCCACAAAGTAAGAAGTTTAAAAAGTCAATGCAAAAAATAGATAACAACATGGCTAGCACTTCAGAGGAGGCAAAGTGAGGTCAGTTGTGTACACACGCACTCTTCTGCTAGTGGTGGTTGACAGACTGCTTACATAGACATCTGGAGAACATGGGTGTTTTTGAGCTAAGGTTGACGCCCACGTTACAGACAAGAATCACAGTTGCTTTCTCTTGGTACAGCTTGTTTTCAATAGAGTCATTCCTTATTTTCATATTATTAGTGTAACTTTTTCCCCTTAACCTTTCGAGACATTTAGATGAGAAACACTATGACAACTTGTTTGGAATGGCTTAATGTAAACCAAGAACAACAACCAATAGACATGACTAGGAATTAAAGAGAGGAAACAAAAAAAAGAAGCAATAGAAGTGATCAGCTCTAACCTGTTAGAATTTCAAACAAGACAGTTCAATTTAATTCAATTTATCAGGTAAGTTATATATATATATATATTCTATGAAGAAAGTGTAATCTTAGTTACAAAACCTAAGTGACAAGTTGCATGTTGATGAATCCTAATGCTGGATTAAGGTTTCACAACTCTACGTATATCTTCTCAAATCTCTTCCTATTAATCTATTCACAATTCATCATCTAGTTGCCAAACTCGATCAGAGGTTTCTTTTAAGACTTAATTTGAAGTTTACTTTTCATAAGAAGCCTAATTTTCAAGCCTGATTTTCAGAAGAAAGCTGGTCTAACTGAAATTGATACAGCAATTCTTGTAGATAACTAGCAATAGGACTAGAGGGAATGGCCTCAAGTTGTGCCAGAGGAGGTTTAGGTTAGAAATTGGAAGACATTTCTGCTCAGAAAGAGTGGTCAGGCATTGGAACGTGTTGCCCAGGAAGTGGTGGAGTCACTGTCCCTGGGGGTGTTTAAGGAATAGTTGGATGTGGTACTCAGAGACATGGTTTAGTGGGCAATATTGACGGTAGGGGGACCAGATGACCTTGGAGGTCTTTTCCAACCTTAATGATTCTATGATTCTATTATTGAATTATTTTCAAAAATCTGAAGTCAATTTGGGAATCACAGATAAAAGTGAGTTTTAAAAAGATCCTTTTTTATTTTCAAGTATTTTCAAATAACATTCAAGTAGTGTTTCAAATATTTTTCAAATAATGTATTTGAAGCAGCATCCACCTAAAATGAATTCCTATTTAAAGGAAAATGTTGGTCTTAAGAGTTACCTTCAAGACACATGATTCCCAAACTTCCTCGTCCTGCTTTATGACTTTGTTAGGTCTCACAGGTAAGCTTAGAGGTGTTACAACTCAGACATCAAAGCAGAGATTGTTTTAATCACTCACATCACTCTGGTGCATATGTTTTATTAACAAATCACAGCCTGCCTGATGAAATGCACATGGCTGAGATGCTACTTCCCAGAGAGAGGCTGTGTAGGCAAGAAACCCCTCCTGGCTACCAAGCTTGGGAAAAGCATGAAAGGGAAGTTATGGGAGGAAGGTTTTTCAGCTGAGAAAGGGGACAGGTAAAGCCTACACCTGAAGGAGGGAGGCTGCCTGAAAAAGAATGGAAGAAACAGCTTGAGTTTCTCTGTGGTTCACAGAAGAGTACACGGATACCTGCTGCTTTGTTAATCATATCCACAGAGCACCAACAAAAGTTTAAATTTCCACCGGATCACCAAAAAGACCCTGTTCACTCCAGGGCCAGTTAATGTTTATAGATGGAAACAGAGGGCATGTGTGGTAGGTGTGGAGGGAGCAGAGCATAACTGCCCCTTCAGCAACCCACAGTACCATGGGATTAACTGCGATGTGAAACCATACCACAAATTCCATCCGAAGTGGAAATGGCCGCAGCGGTAGGCATACTGCTAACTTCTGTAAGAAGTAGCCAAGGCTTTAAGAGTGGCATGGAGGTATGATGACATATACTTATTGAATTAAAGAACAGTATGAAATCTCATGTAAATTTCTGGTAGAATAAAGCATATTCCAGAGAGAACTGTGTCTTTGGACAAATATGCAAGTTAAATTAACTTTGCTGAATATTTCACTCTTCTTCACGCATTGGAAAATCCTTCTTTTTATCATATCTTTAGTACAGTAATGGTAAAAAATTATTTTGTAAGCAGATTTTTCTGTTAGACCCTTGCTCCTCTGCCAAGATTATTGCTAATTGCCTTCCACATTTATAAGGGAAATGACAAAATTAAACGTTGTTTTATTCATTTCAAGGTCATATGTATAAAATTGCATGTCTCACAATCCGCTTCCCACTGTGTGAATTAATCATATATGCAACTCAATTTATTTTAATATGTTATCTTTTATGTGTCCTTTAAGTAATATTTCAATTATGCTGTGAAATGAAAGACTTTCTAAAAATCTGCATATAATAAATTAGGTTCTTTTTGCATTGCTTTTAGCTTTCTCTGTCCTAGGTTTTGCTTGAGGTCTACACTTTGGCATAGACCCTCAAATCTGCAATTAAAATTAGAAAAGCATTCTCATTAATCACTACAATAATTTGTTAGTTAGATAAACAATTATGATGAAACTTATCCTTAAAATTGATTAGGTCTGCTTTTAAGTTATGAGAACTTCTACTGAGAATGAAATCCCCAAAATTTCAAATTACAGACAGGTTATGGGGTAGCATGTTACAGGACTTAATCACTAACTAGATGTGAAACACTTAAGGTGCTTTCAAGCTAGCATTTTTTATGAATGTGTATATTTCAAAACACGGCAATCTCCTATCTTTGTGGGATGTCTGCATCACACACAACTTCTTTAAAAAGTTGATGCAGTCATAGAAGAAAGCATGACTACTCTTCTACAAAGGCCTATCTCAATAAACTTTAAGGGTTGATGCTTCTTTTCACTGGTTCCCTTGACAGCTTATGTTGGAAGGAAATAAGTTCCCAGGCTATTAAACCACACTTTGAAGAGACACTCAGCTGAAAGGTTTTGTACTTGTCCTTTGTGTTAATGTCAGTGTGATGTAGTATCACAGAATAGAAACATGAAAGAATGCTTGGTTATGAGACATTCTGCCCATCTACAATGGGGTCTTCTACCTAGAGTATGTAAGAAAAGGAATGGAAAGAAGAAGAGCTTTCTTTTGTTTGTTTCATAAGGAGAGACATGAAAAATTGCTATTCAGACAAGATTTGGGCTCAAGAGGCCATCAGGTAAAAGACAGAAGATGTCACAGATGTTGTCTTCAAAAAAAAAACACAACACCTGTAGTTAGATGCTTATAAAATTGGCTAACACTTCCTACCATAAAACCTATTCCTTATATTATTCTGATTAGGTTTACATGCTTTAGATAATTCTTCCATTCAGGCAACTATGTAAAACTTTTTCAAAAATGTATTTATTTTCACTTTTGTCTGTGATAGACAAGACACAAAGAACAAAGGAAATATATAAGCAATTCAGATTGATTTTCATCTCTTTTTATAAAGGGGAAATTTGTCAGTCTGTCACTAAAAACAAGTCAGTAACATGTCAAAGACCTGTGCAAGAAGACCTTAGTAAAGATGAATTCTCTACCTTATGATGCCCTCACTATTACAGGGAGAACTTGAAATAAATTGTCAAAGAGGTACGCTTCTATGAATAGATGTATGTCACTTTTTTATGCTGCATGCATGAATAGTGCTAGAGCACCGGTAGAGTAAAGGATCTTTTGATGGCTCTCTAAGAACAGGATAAGCAAGAGAAATGTAATAGCTACACACGATAGTGTTACACAATGTGACTTTTTTTCAGCACCAGATTTTCTCTGAGACAGGAACAGGTCAATATTTCAGGCAAGGGATGAAAAGAGAACAGGTGCATGTTCTGTGATTAACTATCACTCCCCATCTCACCAACATATTATTTAAACATAAGACATCTATCTTTCAGTTATCAGTCTTGATTTGCCTTTCAAAAGAGGAGGAAGGTGTAAGGCACCAGGAACATCTTTAAGATAAAAGTTGATTAACAGCTTGCCTTTGAAAGTTTACACTAGGCAAATATTCAGAGTTAGTGAAGACAGCTAACGGTAATTTGAAAATCCCTTTCCACATAAATTGGCTCTGCATTTCAGAGTCTCCATCTCTGACAGCTATTCACTGAACTCCACAAACACTCTGACCATGAATATATTTGCCGTATTTTATTCTTCTGGAGTTCACCAAGTATTTCAGAACACAAAAAACTCAGGGGACTAGAGGGTTTAAAGCCCTTCTGCTTTTCATGACGCTAACATTACAGTCCAACCCACTTCAACCTGTCACCACTGAGTCTTTTCAGAATGGGAACTTATGGAAAAAAGAGTTTCAGAGAATTTCAATGCAAGCCCATCACAAATATCCCTGGACATACCAGTAATTTACTGAAGTTTTCTAAGAGATATTTCTAAGAGCACAGGAATGAGTTTGTAAAGAAATAAAATAAAATAAAATAAAATAAAATAAAATAAAATAAAATAAAATAAAATAAAATAAAATAAAATAAAATAAAATAAAATAAAATAAAATAAAATAAAATAAAATAAACAAACAGTGGTTTGTTTGTTTCTATCAGGGGGAATGTTGACAGAAAACTGCATGTCCTTTGCAAGTTCTGTGCGGCACATACTGTGAATGGATATCAAATAATTGTAAAATGTTAGAATAGATAGTCTAACAGTTTAGACAATGTAATGTACATTTTAATGTGATGTGCTTGAACAGTTGCTCCTTTATTTTTGATAAAACAGCTTCCTTTCTCAGCATAATTACATACTAACCATATTACCTATGCGTGGAATCGCAAGGGTGGAACATGTAATGTGAACTAAACACCAACCATTAACTAGTCAGAGATCTTCTCTTCTAGTTAACAAAATTCTAAACTTTACATGGAATATATTTTAAAAGAAATGGAAAATTACAGGATTAAATTAACTTTATGGGTGCAGCTTTATCTAAATCTGAAGTTTTTATCCAGTGAAGTTCTGATCATATTACTTTAGTGAGGTATTGCTGCCATAAACTTGAAAAACTAATTTACACATGGTAAAATGGACTGAAAATTGTAATTACCATGAAGTGTCAATATGAACTACATAGTTGCCACTATTTCCAGCTCTAACTGCAGGTAATCTATAACTTTCTGAAATCTAAATGTCTATAGTTACGTTTGCATGACTGACAACTGAATTCAAACCTCTGTGGAGAGAGAAGAATGGAATTTCAGGTAGCCACTGTTACGGGTAAGAAAATGTAGAAATTGATATTTATTTATTTTTAAATATTTCTTAGTTGAAGTTTCAAGTGCTTCCAAAGGCCTCTCTTACATTGGAATATATCTTTAAATGAGAATATGTGATATCTGAGACACCGCAATGTATTTTAACAACAATCGTCAGAAACGCATTGTATCAGAAATGAATTTTACTGCAGTCTGGAGTAATGTCTTATGTAATGCAGAAGAAATCCTAGGTTGGGATGTTGTTCTGGGAATATCTAAAAAAGAGATATAAAGGTATTTACAGAAGTTAAAAGTATGGACATAGAAAACCCAATCTTTAAAACACAATCTGCTACAACTGAAAAATAGTAAGAATAAAGCTATTTCATGAAGGGGATATATTTGGATATTAACAGTGGAGAAAGAAATGAAAGAGTAAATGTGAAAAACAAGTTACAGACATCTTCAATGTGAGATATCAGGAGAAATGCCAAAGACTTGGGTGTTACATCGCACAGACAGGATCCTGTTTGTGAGCATCAAGCACGGTGTTGTAATGTGGTTACAGCACAGGACTGGAAGCTGGCTTGAGTCAGGGTCCCAAGGCTACCGACTTTTTGCATGAGTATGGGAAGTTACTTAAAGAGTAACTTGAAAATAACTTATCTATTTCTCACAAATAAATCAATGATGACAGCATTAAAACAAACCCATGGAACACTTTGCATCTCAGACACTCACATCTTAAATTTAACAGCAGTGATCCTGCCCTGCTACTCTCTCTACATTTGTTTTCTATTAGCAGCAGACAGCTAATTTGTCGTAAGTGTGAAGTTCTGATGTAAGCCCAGCAAAGGACTGTTGTTCTACAACATTAATTACCATTTTACAGTTTGTTTATGTGACTGGGCAGATGAATCTGAATGTATAAAACAAATATGTTTTTTTTTCTTTTTTTTTTTCTCTAGTAAAGACAAAACAAACAAACAAAATCAGTAACTTATGTATTTAGCGCAGTGTGTAGTTTTACATATTAAAAAATTTATATACATATTTACTGATGTCTGATGTTTTAACCCAGGGTAAACACAGGGTATTGGAAAGTGAAAATGAATAAGAAAGCTCAAAAGCCACCAAAGAGAAAAACCTTTTCAGACAATTTTTATTATTATTATTATTTTATTTTTCATACAGACTTACATATTACTGTACAGTAACTTTCTTGAGAAAGGGAACCCAATTCTTTTCTCATTCATTAAAGCAAATCACAAGTATAAACAGTGCACTTTAGTTACTGTGCACAGGAATTAAACCTCTTTAGCAGCAACATCAAAGCCAATACTCTCTTGGAAGAGCATATTGCTGCATAGCTATACCTCATCAAAAGGACAATTTCATTTGCTTTTGAAACAGAAGAATATGAGGCTGTTTAAACTTCAAGGCTCCCCTGATGCATAAGCAAAATGATCATTTTTTCACCTAATTCAAGCTGTTTGAGGTGTTGTAGGAAGAATGTTAAGTCACAAAACAAGTAGGATGTGCTCCAAGCAATTTTGGCAATCATTTTAAGCATCTCAGGTTAGTCTGTCCCTTTTGTACTCAGCCCAAACAATAAAGTAGCATACACAATTAGGAAGAACTGCTTATCTGCTTATACTGTCTCCATCCTTAATCTGAGGTGAAACAGTTTCATCACTTCACTCAGGACGTGCGGAAAAGAGGACAAATGAAAGCCCAAATGCAAATCTCTTACATATGGAACACGGCTAACAAAAACGGCATTGGAACTACCATATTATACAACTTAATGAGGGAAGGAGATGTACAAAGTCAGTCATATATTTTTACACAATAAAAACTCTTGTAATCATGTTGTGAAAATGATTATACATTTTAGCCAATTCTTTAAAAAAATTAGCTAATTCTTTAAACTTGGATTTACTGTTTCAATATAATGGTAAACTGTCTCTCCCCTGTCTGCAACAGTGTCAGTGAACAGAATAGATTATTAACAAATTTCTAGAGCTTAAACTCTGTACCCTTCCAGTAACCTGTGCTTTTACAAATGGTTAGGTAACACTGTACTCTTGTATAAATAAAGGAATCTTTGAAACTTCACTAAAAGTACAGAACAGAATAAGCCACACTCACAGTGCCATATCCTTCATGGTTCAGATGCTATCCTCCTCATAGATATTAATATTGCCAGCAGATGACAGCAGTAAATAACCTACATAGGGCCATTCATTGTTTCAGATATCTCTTGCTGAAGTCCACTTTGTCTCCACAAAGTAGAAATACCCTTGTTTATTTGGGAAGAAGGGGAGAAGAAAGAATGAGTGTAGGTCTGCGGCTGCCTCTCTGTGACTTTCTGTGTGAGGTTGGACAAGGCTGGCACACACCTTAGGTAATCTATTAAGGAGCAGTTGATAGCAGCTCCTACATATGTATCTCATTTTTCAGTTCAGTTTCAGCACACAGATAATGCAAGCTTATCTGTAAGCTTATCATCCAATGAGCTGGGAGATAAAAACTTTTTTCTTGGAAAACTGCTGTTATCTAGCCCATTGTTTACCAAGAAATTACCTGCTTTAGCATCACTTCTGTGCTGAGAAAACTTACTTTTGATCCTCTGCTATCTGAACTCAAGCACTCTGAGTATATGCACAACTACGGAGCACTGTTTCTCTCTTGCCTCAGCTGTTGCCAAAAGTATAAACTATAATGTCCTATGATTTGAGAAATTATGAAATGTGCTTGAAGTATTAAGTTTTGGGCATGTTATGCTCTCATACCAATGTGACTCTGATCCTGAAGACTGAGCTATTAGATGCTTGACAGGAGTAATTGTTGGAAAGCAGAGGGTGGGGACACAGGAAAAACACGGGCCAGATGACCTTCATTTCTCCTTTATCTACACCAAACTGTCTCTCAAAGAAGCACTTGTGAGATGCTGCTGAACCCCTGAGGTTACTAGGAGAGAGTAATACCTGGAGAATGATAGAACTACCTGTGGAAATGATCATACAATAAATCCTAAACATGGAAACTGTAGCAGAAACAATGTCTCTAACAGTTCATACTCCAATGCCACAACCAATGCAATGCCCTCTGATGTTTTAATTATGCTTTAGTCAAGTTTAAGTCTGCAAAATGATGCTTCCTCACATCAAAGAAATGCTGGTGGGATATTTACACATCCCAGCTGAGTAGAAAATAACCTCAGCAGGTGCCCCTGAGGCACCCTCTCTTTTTCTTTCCACTTCTTATCTCTGTGCAGAAGAGTTTTAAATGTTTGAAAAAAAAATGTGACGCAGAGATAATCTTGTAATTTCCAAAGTCAATGCACTACACAGATGTGACAATTGAAAATACAAAAATACCCAACCAATTAAACAAACAAACAAAATCAGAAACATCCTTTTGTCTTCATAAAAGGTGACTGAAAATAAATGTGTCTCAACAGGAAACCTCAAAAAAATCACTAGATATATTTTTAGATGTTGTTAGCAGATGTGTTGCTTCATCAATACCAATTTTACTTTAAAATTGCACTGATTTAACTGGAACGATGTAAAATTAAACATGATTTAACAAACAAGTAAAAACTTTTGCAGACAGATTATTACAGCATTTTAAAAATGTTTTATATCATCTTAATTAACCCTTGTTAATTACAAGAATCAAATATTTCAACCTAGAATAAATATATTTAACAGATGAGACTTCAAAACAAGTCTTTATACTATTTTTTTTCATGCAACTATATGAATAATGAGCATAGTTTAAGGTTTTGTTAGTGTTTTTGGAGTCTAGAATTAATCCTAATTTAGGAACAAGGCCTCAGATTGCAAAGGAAGTTAGTGTCATTCCCAATATTACTTTACACAAATCAGAAACTCTTGGTATGCTTTATGAATGTTCCTATTAACTTAACTTAAGCTGCAGGTTTATTTACTAAGTTTCATTAATGAACTGCTACCAATACTTCTGGGTATTTGGCTATGTAAAGTTGATGATATTATTATTATTTTTAAAGCTTCAGAGTAAGAACTGGAATACTGACACAATGAGTATTTTTGGCTAGGCAGTGCATTTGCTATGCCTAGGAAAATCCACCCATATTTATCTAAGATACTAGCCTTAAAAAACATGGTCATAGACACAACGAGTAAAGCTTGCTAGAAATTCTCTGCTGAAACTTCCAAACATACCACCTAGAGTGAACATGCTTGTCCTTGAGAAGGATACCTGTGTACTAGATATACTATGCTATCTATACAGTAGGTACAAAGAAGAGCTTTGGATGAGAAGAATGCAGGTGAAGCCGTCTGTCATCTATTTTTTGAGCTTAAGAAAAAAGGTGATTAACTAAAAACTGCAAATGTGCTTCCCAGCTGCTTACATTTCAGCAACTTAGCATAAAGCCTGCAGTCTTACAATTGCAGTCTTACACACTGTTTGATATAAGAAAATACTACTATTCTCATTCTACTGAAGAAGTACCACGATGTTAAAAGATTATATCTTGCAAATATGAAACTATAAAGAATACCTCTACTAGAACAGCTGCAGCTTAATAATGATGATTTTCAGAGTAACAAAGCACTGTAAACAAAGCACTTTACAAAGCCAGGAATAAAAACTCAGACTATATTTTTTTCAGCATTCCTGCATAACCCAGCAATCTGTGTGTAAGGTAGAGAGAAGGAGGAATGTGTTGCTCCAAACAAATGCGCAGTAGAAATCTGCCCTGTAAATTAAAAGACTGTACATTGCAACTGAATGGTGCATAAAGAAACAAAGATGAATTTAAAGTGATTGAATTCATCTGGTTGTGTTTTTCATTGGTTTGATCTTATAGCTGGAAAGCTGATTTCTAAGATTTTCGGGGGATTGTCAGCAGATTTGGTCATAAGTTTTCTAAGAGTGTTGTCCAAACACTTCTTGAACTCCGGCAGGCTCAGCACATTGACCACTGCCCTGGGGAGCCTGTTCCAGTGTCCAACCACCCTCTCGGTAAAGAACCTGCAAGTCTTGCACAAGTTTGAGGTTGCCTGGGAGCTTATCGTTCCTGCAGGAACGTTCCTCCAACCCAGGGCCCATCACTGGAGTTGAAGACAGATGCAAAGAAGTAATTTTTAAACATCTGCTTTGTCTATGTCCCTATGTTTGTGAGGTGACCATCCTCATCAAGTAAAGGAGCAATGTTATCTCTGTTCCTGCGTTTGCTGTTAACATATTTAGTAAAGCCCTTTTTATTGTCCCCCACAGTACTGTCCAGCTTCAACTCTTATTTAGGCTTGGCTGCACATTTTTTTTCCCCTACAATGGCAAACACAATCTCTGTAGGCTTCCCACGTCACCCAACCTCACTTCCAGTGGCCATATTCTTTCTCTCTCTGCCTAGCTCTAGAAGATCCCTGCTCAGCCAAGCCAACCTTCTGCCCCACCTGCTTGACCTCGGACATTTTGGAACCGCCTGTTCCTGTGCTCTTAAGAGATGGCACTTAAAAATTGACATGCACTGATGGAACCCAATGCCTTCAAAAGCAATTTCCCAGGGGACCTTACTACCCAGTTCTCTGAGTGGTCTGAAGTCTGCTGTTCCCAAATTCAGGGCTGAAGTTTTGGTGGCACTTTTCCTCCTGTCACCAAGGATTTTAAACTTGACTACTTCAAGGTCACTATGACCAATATGGCCACCAATCACTACTTCACCTCCTCTCTGTTCACAAGCAGTAGATCTAGGAGGGTACCTGTCCTAATTGGCTCCCTTAGTACTTGTACCAAGAAGTCATCATCAAGGTGTTTTAGGAATCTCCTGGATCTGTTTGTAATCAGCTGTGTGGTACTCCCAGTTCATGTCTGGCAAGTTGAAGGCACTCATAAGGACAAGGACAGCTGATCTACAGGTATCTCTTAGCTCCTTAAAGAACATTTCATCGGTGTTGTCATCCTGGCCGTTCGGTCTATAGCAGACTCCCACAACAACATCCACTTTATTTGCTTGTCCCTTAATCCTGACCCGGAAGCTCTCAACCGTGTCACTGCAACAGCTAACTGCAAGCTCCATACAGCTGAGACCCTCCATTACATACAGAACCACCTTTCCTGTCCCCCTGCTTTGCCTTCCCTGCCTATCCTTTCTGACATCCGTTAAAACACACCAGTCACAGGACTCTTTCCATCAGGTTATCAGGTTTCCATCATTATGCTCATGATATCATAGCTCTGGGAGTGAGCCAAGTCTTCTAGCTTGAAGTGTCATAGCATATCTGACCTCTGCAGATATCAGAAATTTCTGTCAAGTGTATCTGCTGTTGCTATATGCAATACCTGAAATGATATAAGTTAAGAAGTAAATATATTTTTCCATCTTTTTTTCCAGTTGTTTTCCACCTGCATTAGCCCACACTTCTTCCAGTCACTTCCACTGCTTCAGGTGTCACCTACATGGTGCCTTCAGGGGCTGAGAGATCAGCCCAGCAATGGTGGAATCAGCAGCTCCACGACAGCTCTGTGTGTGGGTACTCCTCTGGAGTGTGAGTCCCTTATACATGAACACATCTTCATAAGCAGTGAGTAAACTCATCACAAATCTTGTTGTCAGCTTCACCATGAAGTCAGGCCCACAGAGATAATGATTCAGATGTCTGTGACCATAACAGATCCATCCAAAGCTATTAAAATTACTCCTGATTCTAGTACATTAATTAAGGTTCAAGTATTAACAGTAATATCCTGATAAAAAGACTTCAATGAACATCACTTTCATGGCATGAAAACTTGTCACTTTTTATAAATCATATCACGGTATTTTGATCATTTTGCAGTAGACACTGGTTTTTCATTGGTGTTGCTTTTTTTTCCCCCCCTTAATTTTTAAAAAAAATATCATGTGTGCTCTCAAAATTACATGTGGACAGGTGTATGTGGAAGAAATGACTATAGGAGAGAGGTAAAAAGGGACTCATGAATAAATTTTTGTGCTTGTTAGGCAGGTTACTTGTTACTTCTAAAGCAGAACATTCTGTTATTTTCTAAGCCTCAATTTAATTTTTTAAATCCTTTTTGGGTAGAACAAAATGTACAGGTAAAAGTAAAAAAAATACCTTTTATTAGAAATCTGAGTGGTGGGTTGACTATGGCAGGCAGCTAAGCCCTCATCTGGTCCCTTGCTAACTCCCCCGCATTGGGCTGAGGGAGAGAAATGAAAGGGCAAAAGCAGGAAAACTTGTGAGTTGAAATAAAGATAAATTCATAAATAAAGAGGGGAAAAAAAAAAAAAAGTGATGCAAAGGCAGTCATTCACCACCTCCCACCTGCAGACCAGTGCTCAGCCAGTCTTTGAGCAACAGCTACTTTGGAAAAACACACCTGCCCCACCAAGTTTTACTGCTGAACATGATATTATATGTCACAGTTCAGCCCTTTGGTCAATTGGTCCCCCTGCAAGCCTCTTCCACACTCCAGCTTCCTTGCTCAAGGTGGCACAGTAAGAAACAAAAACCTTGATGCTGCCCAGGCACTGCTCAGAAGTAGCTAAAACACGGTTAGTTACCAACACTGTTTTGATCACAGATCTACAGCACAACAGCATAGTAGCTGCTATGGAGAAAAATAACTGTCCTGTCCAGACCCAGTACAACCTGGTATAACTAGGAAAAATAAGCCAAACTAAACCTTTTTTTCAGGACTGCCAACATTCCTGGGCTGCCATGGCTAAAACAACGTAACACTAATGCCTTTGCTCTTTATCACCTTAAATTTGGGGCTGCGAGCCTTCTCTGTACATTCTGTACTTAGTTATTTTATCTTCTGTTCCACATCTTCTGTTCCACAAGCTTTTGTATGACACTGTATTATAAGGCACTGTTTATCCTGATTCATGGTTTTCATCCTCTTGAGACCCCACCTAGAGTACTGTGTTCAGCTCTGGGGCCCCCGGCACAAGAAGGACATGGACCTGCTGGAGTGTGTCCAGAAAGGGCCACAAGCACGATCAGAGAGTGGAGCTCCATTCCTATGAAGAAAGGCTGAGAGAGTTGGGGTTGTTCAGTCTGGAGATGATTAGGCTTTAGGGAGACCTTATAGCAGCCTTTCTGTACTTACGGAGGGCCTACAGGAAAGATGGGGAGGGACTCTTTGTCAAGGAGTATAGTGACAGGACAAGGTATAATGGTTTTAAACTAAAAGAGGGGAGATTTAGATTAGATATGAGGAAGAAATTCTTCACTGAAAGGGTGGTGAGGCACTGGAACAGGTTGCCCAGAGAAGCTGCAAATGTCCCATCCCTGGACGTGTTCAAGGCAAGGTTTGATGGGGCTTTGAGCAATGCAGTCTAGTGGAAGATGTTCCAACCTAAACCATTCTATGATTCTATGATACAAACTGACAGAGATATGTAGCAGCTGGAAATATCTTGGGTACTAGACCTATCTCCTTTTACCTAAAAGCCTCCACATTAAAGCCCTATCATTTCTGGTTAATGAAAAAACAAATAACAGGAAAAAAAAATCTAAAATATGCAGCATCAGTTCTACTGAAATCACATACAAACAGAAATTACAAAAATCTGATGGATACAAGAATGCAGATCTGAAGTTTCAGTTTAGGCATGCTTTGCAGCACAAGCAGTCCCTTGAGCCAATGAATAGCAGTCTGGGGCAATGCTTTTGGGGAAAAAGGATATTTATTGTTTCATGCAAGGAAGCTATTGACAGATATTCATGTTTTCACAAAGGAACAATACAGTGATGTGCAGGCAGGACATGGACAGCTCTTTACCCATTTTGCATACTCCATTTGTAATTGTGGAAGACTGCTTTTGCAGTGCGACAACAGTTTGAAGAAGTTAATATTTTATAACTCTAGTTCTCCACTAAATTCCAGCTTAGAAATATAATTCCCACTTATTTTGAATTCTGACTGCAATTTCAATTAGATATGCACTGTGCTTAATACTACATTCCATTTGATGATGTTGTGCTCTGAATGGACAACACCTTTCTCCCATTTCTCTTTAGAGTTGTCTATATTTGCAATTGTCAAAAATTTGTTTAATTCAAACCCCACTTTTTTTTTTTTTTTTTTTTTTTTTAAGTGAGACCCTCTGATTCAGCAGGAGCAAGGTTTGCTCCTAACTGGAAAACAGGGTTTAGAGTAATAAGGCTAATTATCACACATTCACTAGGGTGGGAAACAAGTTAGTGGCTGTTCATCTCATGTTTATACAACATTAAAAATAGTGCAAGGAAGCAAGTCTGGGCTGAAAAGAAATGTAAAACATACCTTCTCATTATCTTCTCTGTGGTACTTTGACCTCTATCCACCAGACATGCCATCCCACGTGCTAGAGAAGTAAACAGGCCATGGCCTGTACCTCAGTTTAATAAAATCAGAGATTTGATGAAGCTTTAGCACTTTATAGGAATACAAATAATTTTCAAAGCATGTTAACTTCTTTAGTATGGATCTCAGCAGCACAATCTGCATTTATGATGGATACCAATTTCTTTACTTCTGCATCTGAAATTCTCTACCTTGATTGCCTTCCTTCGGGAAAAAACAGTATCTCGCCTTCAAGAGATCTATCTCACTTTGCTTGAAGTGTCAAACGTAGTAATGTGACTGTGTATCTTTAAGAAAAATTACAAAATCACAGTAATGTAAAACAAAGCTAGAAATAAAAAACCTGCCTACAGCAATAAACCTACACAGATGCATACTTTTTCATTTGCAATAAAAAGCTACATCTGAAAGTTTTATCCTGAAAATGTCTTACAAAAACATCTATTAAATCCATTAAGACATTTGCTTATAGCATAACTTTGCAGAGCTCATCTTTTAAAAGCATGTTATTTAGAAAAAAAAGCTTGAGTTAAAAAGCTTTTGACACTGGATTCAAAATTGCTTTATCAAACTTGTAATTAGAGGTTTGCTTTTAATGCCACAAGTATTAAAAGGGGAATCAATCCAATATTTTGTCTTTGTACATGCTGGCTGAGAAGTCTCAATGAACCACGTTTTGCACTGCTCCTGACTGAGCTGACTATTGTGAATTTAGCTGGCAAAACCAATTACCTTACACACAATACAGATTCACTCCAACTTTCTCTAATAACTACAATGTGAGAAGGGGACTACGTAAAGAAATGTGGTTTTGCTCTCAAATTCTGCTTGGTTGTAGACCTCTAATGTACAAATGCATGCAACCTGAAACTTTTAGTGATTTTAATGAATCAAAACTTGTCTACCGGACTCTCTCCTCCAAAGTTCAAAACCTCAAAATATAGACACATACTTGGAGGAAATACCAACTCCAGGAAAAAGACCTTCTGTAAAACAAAACAAAACATAACACAACAAAAAATTCCATTTCTAACTCTTTGTAAAATTCAGAAAAGAGAGCATCAGAAATACAATAAATATGAAAGCTTATATCCTTCCTATTGTTGACTTTGAAATAAAATAGAAGATCTGACTTGTTGCTATCAATTATTTACATACAAGAAGTAGAAGGAATTGCATAGTGATTCAGAATGTCATTTTATTTGTGAGCTCATGGTCTGGTACTTCAATAATTAGAAACAGGAAAAAGGCTTTCCTGTAGAGTCGTGGTTGAACATTTGAGATCACGAGAGTCTTACACATTCTGAAAAGGAACAGCACTGCTCTTCAAACACCAGTTATGTGATGAGAAATACCACTCAGCAACCTATACCAAGGTAATGAAAAAGGATGAATATTTTCTTCTGTGAACAGTTGGAATTCCCATTGAACTTTGATTTTTGTTAAAAAACCTGGTTTAGATTAAAAGAAAAACGGGAATTCATTTATACAACATTTTTCGTTTAAGGAAAGTAAATTTTCTCCAGAAAGTTTTCAGATGTGCATCAAGTTTCTCCGTCCTCATCTGAGGAAAACAAAGGATGCATGAGGATTACTTCTCAGGTATCGCCATCTAAATGACAGGACTGTTCATTTGGTAACAGCATACAGGGACTCCAAACAACAGTTAAAACAGGAAGGGAAGAAAAATGTGCTCCAAATGAATCTGTAAAGTAAGCCTACTTCAGCACAGAGTGATTCTGCAAGCTGAGTGTTAAGACAATGTTTACCTCACTTATTCCTACAATAACTACACTGGGACCTTTAACAACGGCAACTGGCAAGCAACACAGATCTAATATCTCATGATCTTCATGCTGCATGATGCCCCTAGGCATTTGGTTGGGTCACTAGATCATAATTAACTTGGAGGCTAGCTTATGAATCACAACCACTTCTCCTTGTAAAATTTGTCAAATCTCACTATAAGCTGACACGGATTGAACTCTGCTTCATCATTAACATCTGCTAAAATTGGAGTGCAATAGTATATTGGTCATAAGGATAGAGAGTTTAAAACCAAAACATGATGTAGCAGGACTGCAAGCTCTGACTGTAGCTTCTATACCATCAGCCTCTGTATTAATTCGCTTCACAAATGAATACTTCACCAATTCATGGGAAAAAGAAATCCAAAATCTGCACTTTCCTGAAAATCCTGACTGATATCTATTAAATAAGCAGTGACAGTGCATATTTAGATACTAGATACCTGACACTTAGTCATTGGTACTTGAAACTCCCACCAAGATTTCCTGCCCCAGCTGGACGCACAGAAGTTTATGGGGCCCAATGGGATTCCTCCCAGAGCTGGCTGATGTCATCATGGAACCTCCCTCAATTATTTTTCAATGGTCTTGGGAATCTGGGGAGGTCCCAGTTGCCTGGAAGCTGGCAAATGTTCCAATTTTCAAGAAGAGCAAGAAAGAAAACCCTGGTATTTAAAGGTCTGTCAGTCTCACTTCAACGCCTGGTAAAATTATGGAGAAAATTATTCTGGGAGCTACTGAAAAACACCTGAAGTACAATGGAATCATTGGTCATAGCCAACACAGGTTCACGAGGGGAAGGTCCTGCTTAATGAACTTAATTTCTTTTTATGACAAGGTCATCCAGCCTAGTTGACCACGGGAAGGGAGCTGATGTAATCTTTCTGGATTTCAGCAAAGTGTATGATACTGTTTCTCACAGTATCCTTCTGGACAAAATATGCATCATACAGCTAGACAAATGCATAATATGATGGCTATGAAAAATTGGCTGATGGGTTGGCCTCAAAGGGTTAGAGTTAATGGGGATACATCAGGCTGATTGCCACTCACTAGTGAAGTTCTGCAGGGCTCCATTTTGGGGCCAGTTGTCTTCACTGTGAGACTTAGCTCCCAGCCAACCTCAAACTTGTGCAAGACTTGCAGGTTCTTCACCGAGAGGGTGGTCAGGCACCGTGACAAGTTTCCCAGGACAGTGGTCACAGCATCGAGCCTGTGGGCCTTCAAGAGGTGTTTGGACAACACCTTCAGACATGGTTTGATTTTTGGGTAGACCTGTGTGGAGCCAGAAGCTGGACTTGATGGTCCTTGTAGGTCTCTTCCTACTCAGGATATTCTACGATTCTGAGATTCTGTGAACAGTACCACATTACCATGTGGTAATACTCTAAATCACCTCTTTTTTGAGGAAGGTTTATCTCTTATCAGTGATGCTTTGCTGTAATTGGACAGAAGACATTCTGTCAGATGATACTACCATGAATTCTTCGGGTTTTAAGCCTCTAGAGGCTGCATGAGAAAGTCAAGTTGAAGAATCACAGTACACAAAAACAGCAGACTGGAGTTTCTCTCTGAAATCTTCAGCCCTATCCTGAGAGATGATGCATTGTTCCAAATTATCCAGAGTTCAGCCTCTTTGCACACCTTAAACACCGGGTTTTCCAGGCCTTGCCTGTAGGTGTGAACCTTGGTATCTGCAGTTCAGTGCTTGAAAGACTTGAGCAGGCAGAAGCGAAAAAAAAAACAGCAACTAGTCTAAGTCTTTGCTGAAGTCTTTTCTGTTGTTGTGACTAGTCATTCGACAGCGGCCTTTTTTTTTTTTTTTTTTTCACACAAAAGATAGAGCACAAGGCTGTGCAGCAGTGCTTCTCAGTACCACTTAGTTTCCCCTCTTTCCCCATGTTTTGACTTCAACACATGGTACAGCCGGTGCAAAACAATAGCAACAGCTGCATACTGGCAATCAAAGTGTATAAACTGTACAGACAGGTACCCCCACTTGTTAGCACCCTTTTCTGTTACACTGCTATGATGGGAACCTTTTCTGAGATGATCTTTCCAACCAACAGTGAGAGACGTCAGGCTCCCCATGTTTGACTGTGCTCTTCAGACACCTGCTCTGACGAGTGTCACAGCAATCAATGAAGCTTTTTACTTCTACTTTATTGACCATCCAGGGGACAACAGAAGCTGATCTGCCTGTCTAATATCTAGTGTCCTTTCTGATTAAATGATTTAGGATGTACTACAGGTCTTTCACATAAGCAGCTGGTATAAACTATCAGCTTGTCACTGCTGGAATAAAATTAAGCCTTTGGCATTTTATCGAGCAACTACATTCATTGATGTGACTGAGAGAAGAAAGTAGTAATGAATTGGAATGGATGTATTGGTCTGCCACTGAAAAACAATGTCAATATGCTGGATCAAGCAGGACTGAAACTCATTAACTTTTTTGCTATTGTGAGGTAAGATGTAAAGCTGTCTGCATACTGCAAAGTTTAGAGAATAGTACATCAAGTAAATCAAGGAGTAGCTTGTGTTTCTTATAATTTTTGAACAGCAAAAATTGCTATCTCCCAGTGTCTTACACTCATCAAAAAATCATTGAGAAGGTTATTTAAACATGTTATTTATGTAATGGACTCCACTGCTGAAAAATGCTGAAGAGGCATTCAAAAGACTGACTCAGTGTATCCAGAACAGAAATGACAGCTTACTTTTACTCTTTCTTACCTAAGTTTAATACAAACTGCATCAAAGCCAACTGATATTATTTACTGGAGTTTTTTAAAAAGTCCTGTTTTAGAAAGTACCCGTTAGTAGAGCAAGACCTAAGCTCTAAAATATCAGCATGAGAAATTTCTCATGAAAAACAATTTTTTTTTTTTTATTATTTTTTTGGTCAAAATAAAAAAGCATTTTAATGCTATGAAGATTTCTGTTTTCTTTCTGTAGCTGTGGGCATTCTACAATTCCAGTGAGCCCATCTGCTTTCTGTTCAAGGACCTGTGACTAGCAATGTGCAGTGTTTTTTTTTTAACATAGGTGTTTAAAGGTAATGGTGGGATAACAGAAAAAAGAATTAAGCAGCAGTACTCAGCAGTAAACCAAAACAAGATGCTTTGCATAGCAGGAATGACTTCATCCACAGCTGACTGCTGTCTCTAGCCTCTGAGCAAAAGGAACTTCTAGTATAGGCCTGTACCATTTACAAGCTTCATGATTTGCTGCCAATTTGTAGAAACCAAAGTAAACTTCTGGCAGTACTCCTACATACCATAGTAGTTAAAGAAACTATCGTCCCACCCTGATTTTGACTACAAGCCTTGAAAGATTAATCTAATGTTTCTTTCTAGCCTCCTATTCTCTTTAGCTAATAGAAGATTTAACTTAAAACTTAAAAAAAAAAAAAAAAAACATTTTGGAAAGTGCCACTCTGGTTATCAACAGTCTCTTCATAAAGCCTCAGTAATTTTTTTCTCATTCCATTTTCCTCACTAACAAGCTTTGGCAACAGAAAGCATTCACTACTAATTAAAAGTGAAAAGCTAGCAAACAGACCCAGTACCCCAATGCGTACAGCTCCATGCAATGCTGCCCAGAGACACCTGCTTATTCTTTACAGAACTTCTTTTCACTCTATCATTCCATTCCTTAAAGTTGCGTTACAAAATGAAACAGAATAAACTAGACCATTTCATGATATGATAGTGCATTTATATGTCCCCACCTTTACTGGAAGACACAAATGTCCATTACGCAATGTTATTCAGTTGCTATAGCAGGAGGCAGGAATCAACTGAATTGATCCTGCACATTGCAAAGTCTTTGCAAAGTATGGCTTTCAGAATGCTCCCTGGTTGTGGTTACCTCAACTTCCAGGCACAACTTGAGATATCTAGTGCCAAATGACCACATACACTGGATAAGCAGAATTCCTGTCCTGATATCTAAAGACACTTTAGACACCTAAAAATGTAGACAGGCTCCTATCAGGGCTTTTCATTGCCTATGTAGATATTTAATTTTTGCTGGGTTCAGTGGGAATTAGGGAAGGATCAACAGACCCACAAGCTGAAGGTAATTATGTGCTGCTTTCCAGGCTAAGTGTACCTGATAATTAGAAATACTGAGCCTCTAAGCAGTTAGGCAGCCAAGTAACCTTATACTGAAAGCATGTTCTATGTCACCTCTGTGTCCAGCAGCGGATTCTACACTGACACCCGTGGGTCCTGAAAAGGCTGATGAAGTGCTGTGTCTGCCCTCCCACCATCACATCTCACCTCAGAACCTAGGGTCTGAGTGCTTTCACCTGAGACGTAGGGTCAGAAAATTCAAATCCTTCATTCCTAGGAGAAATGAATCTGCCCAGTTTATTTTACATATAAAACTCTAACTAGCAACAATACAGAAAGCAGCCTTTCTTCTCTGGATATGCTTTGTAAAAAAAAGTGATGGCTTTGGTACTTAGCTAAATGAAAAGATTCATCTGACTCCCAGCTGGAGATCATGTCACTCCTTGCAGTGCCAAAGATGGTGAATCCCTGAAAAGGCACCTGAACTGGGAGACCTCTGAGTGCACCCTCGCCACGTTCCAGCTCTGGGGACAGGAGCATCATCATGTAGATGAGCCAGGGTGAGTCCCCAGAGTGTGTTTGTAGGGGATGAGGCCAGCAGTGGAGAGGGATGTGCTGTGATGCAAACTGGCAACTCAGCTGAGGGCCAGACTGACTGTCACATCTTTCCTCAAAACTCCTTGGTGGTTACTGCCAGCAACTGCCCACCCATCACAGTCAGTTCTGTGGACAACAGTTGTAGCTGGTTGGGGCATTGTCATACTGTCATCTTATCTCAGTAAACCTGGCCTTTACAGTGAGAGGTTCAGGCCATGCTTCATTTTCCCCGTTTGTGCCTGTCTAGTTCTCCTCTGACCTCAGGCTGAGCTGAATGAGGTACCTGCTTGACCTGGCTGAAAATGAAATTCGTTGTTGTTAGCACAATTTTCATCTTGATTAGTTCCTTACTCTGGAGAACTACATGATGATTTGGGAAAGAGAGGAGGAATGAACGAACACGAAGTAAGGAGTAGAGGTCACCAGCCAATTGAGGTGACCATGTAGCCACAGTTTTGCTCTTCCAGCGTCTTTGTATGGGTCCATAATTCAGACAACCAGTTCAAAGCTAGGGCTGATGCTGAAATGGTCAGCCACACAAATTAGTTGTTGCAGCAAAATGAGTCACAATGCCTACAGGCCCTGTGCTGCAAACAGTTTACAGTCTTATGTTCATACTCTATTTTAAGGTGACTCATATGCTTAAAAACCTTGCTGGCAGTCCTCAGACTTATCATACACCAAAACAAAGACTTCTTTTATTACCTACCAAAACATTTATAGCACATTTGCTGATTCTAACTTTTTGACACCAATGACAGGCCACTCTAAGGCTAAAATAATAACAGCACATGAAATTCCTCAATTAAAAAAAAAAAAAAAAAAGCTTTTGAAAGAGCAAGAATTTATAGACTTTTTTATTAATTCCTCTGTTTCATTGAATGTGGGTCTTCAGGATATGTCCTAAAAACTTCGATGTAGCATGAGCATTTTCATTACAAGCATTTGGTTCTTAAATCTTTGGTTTGTCACTAACTTAACTGAGTCAATACAGCTACTGGGTCTTTCTACCATTTGTTCTACATCAGTGTTTTCTTCCTTGCATAAACTTAAACTAGTCTACACGTGCAGAATGTTTACACATTTCAAAGCAAAGGGTGTTACTGAATTTATCTATATATTCTCTCATGGTACTCTTGCTTCAGGAGATTTCTAGTGAAGAAGAGGCAGATACGATTCAGTAAACTGAGATTCTGTATGAAAATAGGATGAGAAAGATAAGCCTAAGGGGCAAAAGGGGAAGAAACAGTTCTTGCATGTACTTGTTTCTACACAAAAATATTTGGCAATAAGCAAACAGCATCAAATGAGAACAACTGAATAAGAACAGATGCTGATTGCAGTCCCAAATAAATAAACTATTATTACTATTCAGATTAATACCAACATAATATTTTGTTATGCTAAACAGGATTTCTTGTCATGTATATATGTACGTTTATTTATATGTTTTGTAAAGAGTTAAATCCTCACATATTTCATATCTCAGCCTACCAGAAAGGATCAGGCTGACTAACCAAGCAAGTATTCAGCACAATTTGCCTTAGTTTTCATAATTATTTCATATAATGAAAGTAGCTATGACAGGTCCTTGAGACTCACTGTAAGATGAGTGCATGTATATGTAACTGGCAGCTATGCGTGATAGGGTCCTGTTGTTCAGCATGTTTATATATTTTCCCTCCTATATTGACCAGAAGAGCAATCTCCCATCAAAATGTGGTTCAGGGTTGCTCCAATTGCTTCCTCCAGTCAAGCCAAGGCTAAGTTTTCTGTTGACTCCCAGTGAGTTAGCTCACACCTGCTGTATTCTTCTGGAAAAAGTTTGTGGGATTGCAGGGGAAAACAAAAACAAAAACAAACAAACAAAACAAAACAACAACAAAAAAAACATGTATGCAAAAGCATTTGACTTCTGTAAAGAACGAAGTTTCACCTCTTGTATTCTCTGTTCTGTAGGCAGGTAATATTAAATGCTTTCCACAATAAAGTACCCCCAGACCTCCAGAAAACAATATGCACAGACAGCATGCTGACAACTAGAAGGATCCCCTTCCTCTAATACATGCAATTCCACAAAAAGGTATTTCTTTATGTCAAGTCGTCATGGCTTTGGTTGTGACAGCAGTAATTTTCTTCACAGAGGCTTGTTTGATACTGTGTTTTGGATTTTTGATGAAAATGGTGCTAACACACTGATGTTTTCAGTTGTTGCAGAGCAGTGCTTGCACAGAGTCAAACATTTTTTTGCTTCTCGTGCTGCCTTGCCACCGAAGAGACTGGGAATGCAACAAGAGGTGGAAGGGGACACAGCCAGGACAGCTGGCCCAGACTGACCACAGGGATATCCCATATCATATGACATCATGCTCATTAATAAAAGATGGGGTAAAGAAGGAGGAAAGGGGGGGGATTGGGAGTGATGGCGTTTGTCTTCCCAAGAAGCCATTATGCATGCTGAGCCCTGCCTGTCAATGAAGCAGCAAATGAATTCCTTGTTTGACTTTGCTTGTGTGCCCGGCTTTTGATTTGCCTAGTGAACTATCTTTATCCCAACCCATGAGTTCTCTCACTTTTACCTTTCCATTCTCTCCCCCATCCCACCCTGAGAGAGTGAGCAAGCAGCTGTGTGGTACTGAGCTGCCTGCCGGGTGAAATCACAGCACAAGTACCTAGTAAAACAACTTTACCAGCTACACTCAGAAATACCTATGGGGACAGAATGGTGGCCCCCTTCCTGAGCTCAGGTCTCCCTCTGAGTTTGTCCCCAAGACTTCACAATAGCACATCCAAAGAGCAGAGCTAGAATGACAAATACCAGGAAGTGCTCCGAAGGAGAAACATATCACTCATGCAGATATATTCAGCCAGTCACATGACACAGATATCATAACTAGGCAGAATTGCTGTTCCTGGGTTTATATGGTTTCCAGCAAACTTCTATGTGTAAAATCTCCATGAGGTTAAGATTGAAAATATTAGAAAATATTAGAAAGTTAAATCACCATTAACTTTTTTTTTTCTTCTTCTTCACAAAGTCTATGAAGTTCAAAGAAGTCAGAAGCCAAGACAGTTGTCACACTTAACAACCTGCCAATAACTCACTGAAGTAGTATCTAAGAAAGGTAAGAGTCACCACCTTGTATTCTGCATCCCAAAGGGACTGAAAATGGTTCATTTCACACACCCAGAACTCTCAGACTAATTTTTATGTGGTTTTGGATTGCTCCAAATGCATTCAAAGAGTAAGTGTCATGCAGTGTGCATAGAAGAGACATAAATACATATTTCACAAAGATTTAAATACAAATCATGCTGCCTTATGAGGATTCAAGTTTTCCCGGCTTTCACAGCAGAACATGTATGCTCTGCTGGAGGAACTAGATTGAAAGTGTCGTGAGTGTCATAGTGCCTTACTTGTTCTCGTTGCTGGCATCATATCGAGGCATAGGGTCAAAATCATTTCCATTGACATCAAAACTGGCCTGCGAGTCCTGTAGCCAACAGGAGAAATAAAACCAGTTTCTCATTAATTAGTCATTGAGTCATGTAGCCTATACATTCTTCAGCAGGTTTCTACAAGAGAGTAATTAGGTTAACTAACATTCCTGTGGTTTTATGATGATTGCATTTTTTTAGGAAAGGATTATATATTTAATAATTACGGGATTTACAGATTTTATTTAATCTTTGGAAAAGGGAAGAGAATAATGAATGCTCTGAAAAGCCATAGTTCAGTTGCATAGAGGAAACAGAAAGTTCTGTTTCATTAAACCAAAAAATTACATTCCTTCTAAGAAACTTTTGGAACTTAAGAGAGTTCATTTTCAAAACTGGGATTTCGTTAAATGTTTCAAGATTCAAGAAAAGTTATCTGCAGGATGATGACTGAAGTTCCAGTCATAGTTTCAGGAAACAATATAATTTTCTTAAGGATATTGTTAAAAAAATACAGCTTGAAATGCAACATACATTGAATTCCTATTTGTTTCAGAGTGTAACTGTTTCAAATATATCTCTACTTCAAATACATTTCTACTTCAAATTTTACCAAGATTCTTACAGCTGAAAATAGTTTATAGAGTAAATAGCTGATGGTTTGTATGGCTTCCATTAATCCATGTGGTAGCATGCAGTGTGTTGACATGGCAAGCAGTTCTTTTTAATCTCTTCTTTTTTCAAAACCAGTTACCACATCCACCTCAAATATTCCTTTTTGCAGCCACACCAGCAATAATCTGACATATAGAAGGCATTTGTCATCAAACAGGCAATGCGTACTGCTTTGGGGGAATTCCTTCTTGGCATGAGGAAAAAGAGAGGAGGTGGTAAGGGAATAAATAGCTGCTTTAAATTCAGTGGAAGGACAGTACTGGGATGAAGTGACAATCTGGGTCATTCAATGAGGGGGTAAAATATTTGGTTTGTTTAAACAACTTTAAAGATTAAAGGGAAAGATGTGGCATGCATTAGGATCAATCACATACTGACAAATAGGGCAACAGCCTGTCACTTCTATTTATGCAGTCCTCATGTATTTCAGATCTGAGTTCCACATGCAGCATGGGGAAGGATATGGATGTAAGTGTGGCTAATTTAAAATAAATGGCTTTAAACTGTGGACAAGACTGTAACTTTTGATGGGTTATTAATGATATTATTGTTGCCTTCATGTCTTAAATGTCTTGTCAAGATGGTATGCTACCTGGAAAAAAGCCTGTGTTGAGAGTTTTTTTACAAGGCCTATGACCCTAACAGGACTAAAGGTATATGCATGCCTTGTGCTGGTCATCTTCACTGGTTGTACTCAACACATCTGTATTTGTTTGTTTCCTTATCTTGTGTGAATATTCAGCTCACACACGTCATTTCAGAGAAATAATAAGGTTGCCAAGGTCTTGTGCTTTTGGATAATGCCTATTCCTGAAACTCGGGAAAAATCACCCCAGCAAAGCATGGTCCTGACACTCTGAGCAGCTTTAAGCTCAGATACAAACACAAGAAGTCACCCACTAGAGAAGCAGCTTCTCTTCACATTATGCAGTCCTTCCAAGGTATATTAAAACAATCATTTAAACATGATGAACCACAAGCAAAAAGAAACCTTCTGAGGGGACATGAAATACCGGACATGGTAAACAAAGGACACAGATCTCCTCTTATTGAAAACTGGGAAGGGGCTCACTGGAGTTTAGAGAGACTTATTATAAAGACCACAAAATATTCTACACCTCTTTTTAATTGAGTTATAACCTTTTCCTTTAATATTACTTCCAGCAATAAGATAACTAGCTTTAAAAATAAACACATAGAACAATACATCTAACATTACAGCCTTCAAGACGAGCTACTTTCTTGCTAGCTAAATGTATTTGTCGAAAACAGACTTCAGCTGCTCACATTAACTGAAAAGCAGGGTATTTCCATTCCTTAAGTTCTGAAAGTGTGAAGATATTAAGTAAAATAATTATGGAGAAGAGGAAAAAAATATCTGTTTATTGGTCCCAGTTCTTCAGAAATGCAGGACTCAGCTACATGAGGCATCTAGATACTAAAGACATTCTGGCTGAATATAGTCTTAACTAAAAGAATACAGATTACCAAAATCCATCTCTTTTCCTTCCAATTTGAGGAAACCCTTGTATGAATCTTCTCCCTTCCCTCCTCCCTCCCTCCATGTTTCTAGGGGCAGCAAATTTATTGCACAGTAATAATGCAGCAGCAAATCAGACTCTAGCAAACACTCACATAATTCTGCATCAAGTCTGGATGGTTTCTTTCAATGCCGTCGTCCAAGATGGTGACCACAACATTTTTTCCAGTGTAACCTCTCTTCCAAGCACCTACTATATTCATATCTGATTGGCAATGATGGGTGTTATCACTGCAGTGCTGTGGAGAGAAGAGGAGATAAAAATGTTGGATGTTGCAGCTTAGTGAGCAGTATAGGGTTGAGATATTATCCTACTTACATCAACATTACCATTTAAATTAGCACAAGAACATTGATTTGAATAGCAACTATAAAAGATCAACACCTTCATTTAGAGAGAAATGAATAATTAAAAAAGAAATGTCAAATTGTATGAAAATTGTTTGGCCTGTTATTTTTTTTTCTCAGATTACTTTTCATGCTAAGCAATAGAAAAAGGAAGCAACCAACCCCAATAAACCACTAGGATCTGTGTATAAAATAAAATGACTATTCCTGACTGTTAAGTGTCCTTATTTGAAATGTACATTTGAATTATTCGAATTTTTTCAGAAAAACAAACCATATGTGGATAAAAGGAGACAAAAGCCTGTACAGAAACGGCCACGAAAACAAGTACTGCTTTTTGGAGCTTATGTGCTGCATAATTTCTTGACAGAATGTCTGGAAAGTAATCCAGATTCAATTCTATCTACAAAAGAAGGCTTTTGGCAGGTTTTGTGCAGTATCAGCAGGAGATGAGCAGCAGTTAAGAACCTGTAACCAAAAAAGTGAAAAACTTGCAGCTGAAGGTGTCTGAAGAATTGCAGATAGTTAGACAGAGAGCAGTCTGTGATACAGCTTTCAGTGCGTCCACGTCTGGAGAAAAGAAAAGTTTAGGGTACTTTAAAACCAAAAGCCTCTTTCCTTGACACAAATGCACCCAGATCACATGAAGAGATCTGGTGTGCCGTGGCAGTGAGACGTGACCCACGGCTGTCCATCTGCCCCACCAGCAGCTCTGGCCCGCAGGCAGAGCTGTCCCTGGCGAAGCAGGCCCATCAGCTCCCCTTCCTGTAGCCCCTTCCAGGCTCAGGCAGAGCAATGGGCACAAATAAGAGGGGAAAAGCAAAGGGTGGGAGTAAGGAAGGAAAACAGAGACTGACCCTGAAACTTGTATCATAGCAACAGCATCCACGCGAGTGTGCTTGGCCCTCACACCCTGCTCCATGGCCTTGTGCTCTCATCTCAGCCTGACATTTTGGCACCCCACAAATCGTAAGCAGTATGAACACATCCAGGGGGGATGCACTTCACCTTGAGCTGGCCCAACCCTTTCCTCCTGCACATGAGCGCACTACAGGCTAACATGCAAACTGACATCAGGTTGCTATCACATCCTACTTTTCCTCCTTTGTCTCCCTTTTCCTCCCTCCCTCTTCACTTTCATAAAAAAACATTGGATTTAAGAGTGGTCATTTGCTGTTACTAAATCAAAACTGCATTATTAGGTACTACATACACATACATACAGCATACAGTCTCCCTTGCCGTCTTTTCCTTGTGCATGCAAACATCCACCTGCCTGCCTGCCTGTCTATCTGTCTATACATCCACACACAAAGGCACTTGAATACTTTCAGGGCCCTGTTCCAAGGAATGTACAGGCCTGACTTAATGCTTTTGTTCTGTGTACTGCTTGGAAATGTTCACACTGCTGGATTTATGGAATTAACTACAGTCTAAACTTGCCATCTGTACACTGAATGTAACAGTTGTACACGTCGGGCTTTCTAATGTACAAACAGCAACATCAAAAGCATGTTGTGTTTCCAGGTGCCTTTGTGCTTTTCAAAAGTGTTACTGAATTAAACATCAGAAAATGCCCACAAAACTGGTATCATTATTCACAATCTATTGGTGTGAAGACAAGGAGACAAAAAGTGGAAGCACCTGCCCCCAGCCACAGAGCAAGCCCAGGAGAGAATGGCAATGTGCAGTCAGGATTCCTGGCCCTGGCCTCCAGTCAAAGTAACTGGGACACTACTTCACACTTTCATCCCCTTCTCTGAAATTTCAAATGATCCTTTGGATGCTATGCTGCTCACTTTGTCCTCTCTTCATGTGGGATAATCTTGTTGTTTTGCTTCCCAGCCAGTCAAACCAGGCAGGATGAGCAAGCAAATGCTTTTTAATCCTGAAAGGGATGCTGGCTCTCTGAAAGCATGCTGGCTCTCCACCAGAAGATGACTACTTCTTCCATTAATGCTGCTGGCATGGCCTGTTGCCCTCACTTACCTCTCCTGAACTGCTGTTTGTGGTGGTGGCAGAAAGGAGTTAATTCATCTGCTGCTTTGCCACACACATGCAGGCGAACACAATGAAAGAGACATTGCTCACTTTACCGTGTGCTCTGTTAGTGTGCAAGAGATGTACCAGATCAAATTGATATTCAAATTACCTTGCTCTGCTCCAAGACTGGGCAGAAAGGTAGTCTAAACAAAATCTTCCTGCATAAAAGAAATTCCAGGGGTAAAGCAGGCATAAATGTGTGTGCCCACATAAAACTTTGGATCACAGCATACGTGACATACAGACAGAGAATACAAAGGCAGTGGAGATCCATCCAACTGGGAGTAGTTCAATAGCAGATGAGGTGTTCGGTTCTTACTGTTAATATATGTTACTTATTCTCAAGTCTTATTAATAATAGCACTTTTTTTTTTTTCTTTTCAGCTCTGTTCCTCACTGTTCTTTCTGCTTTCTCCTACTATTTTATCTACGCTTTTCTCTCCTTGTTCCTAACTCTATTCTTCTCTGCCAATACTATCTTTTGCCAATTAATTTTTAGTTTTGTTTGATTCAACATCTAATTTCAGCTTCCCAAATTGTGCATTACCTCTGTATTAGGATTAATCTGACTGTGCACATTTCTCTCAAAGCAGTCAGAAGATTTGGCTTTTATCAGGAACATTTCACATTTTAGAGAGCAATTACTCTTCCAATACTATGTAATATAGTAGAGATACACCGTTTCACATGGAATACCCTCTAACATGCTATTACTTGGTTTCACTTGCACTCTTTCCTGTCACTTTAAATTCCTCTTTCCTTCAAAAACATTTCTTGTAAGGGATTTTCCACTATTGAGTTCCATTCTATTATTTTTTTTTAACCATGTGCTGCTTCTTTACACCTATCCAACTTACATTGTCAGCTGCTTACCAGAGAGCTGTTTTTAAAAGGATTTGGAAGCACTGTTTCAATTTATAGTGTTAGCCAAATAAAAAAGAATAAAATAACAGTCATGATAATAAAAATTATGTGATTCACAGAGATTGGATTTTATGTCAGTGGGCATTTATTGAATTTTCAAGCTCATTGTCAATTTTTTCCTGTTCTCTCTTTTCAGAGTTAAAAACAAACCTTGTCATGTTAATCTACAAAAGCTGTGGGTTTGCAAGGTTTCTATTAGATCTTTTAATCTTTGAACTGTTGTTATTTAATTTTGAAGGGAATAGTATAAACCGCACTTGGAATATGGAATTATGGAATAAATTTGTCTATGGAATTTCCCCCTACTCCCAGCAGATCAAGTAATTCAGAAATTTCCTGCATTGGTATCATGACTAGACAACTGCAGTAAACCAGCATCATTTCAACATATGTTGGTTTCATCTATTGCCTGGAGGATACCATCAAAATGAATAAACAACCTCTCACCCACTTACACAGAGTAATTTAACTGAGATTTTTAAAAGGCTCTCAAAGGATGGTGTTTTTCTTTAGACTGTTTAATTGGAAAATGTTAATGATGCTACCGTTGGTATTTAATAGAATCAGTCTGCAAGGGTGAAAGACGGTTGAAGGACACATAGGAAGGGAGAGGGCTCTAGCAAAGAAAATGTCAGATTTGGAAAATTTCTCATACTTGAAATTCAATTACTATGAGTGTAAAAAGACAAAATAATCACTTAGGCATCTTTGGACAGACAATTTGAAAGCCTGCCTCTGCAATTAACAAGCAGACAAAACATTAGAAAGTTTTCTGTTTTGACGTATTAGATTCCAATCATTTGCACAGTGCTTTCAGTGTTAGACATGTGCTTGGATTCTCTTAACTATTTTGTGAAATTATGTCTAAAAACTAGCTTGTAGTCATTATCATTATTTTAACATTGCCTGTGTGCTGCACTAATTTTGGTGGGCTTGGGGCTTGGTGTATGCAGTTAGGGATCAATAGCAAAATGGAAAATGGAAAATTAAGAATCATATTAATGGCCAAAACCTTTTGGAATTCCAGAACTTGAAATCAAATTAAAAGAACAGTGACTACGAAATTCTGCTCTCTCTTTTGCCATGCCTATAAAAACAGTGTAGAAATAGAAATATCTAATCCTGTGACATGAATTCTTTCAGAAAAGATCTACTGTGCTCTCTGTAAGTCTTCAGAAGGTACATTACTTTGATTTCCTATAGTTTTTGAGCTGCCAGGAATTTTTTTGACAAAAAAAAATATATATCAATACATTCATATATGCTCATCAATATAGTAGGGGAAACATAAACACAAAATGATAAGCAGAATAAGACAATTTTCAGGACCAATTGTGAGCTGGCAGGTCTTGGATCTAATTTAGTGGCACATTAAATATGCTTCTGATCCCAGGAAAGGTCTGAAATACTAGTCTCTAGTGAGAGATTAGAAAATATAGACCCTTTCTGTATTTAAAAAGTTAATAAATAAGTAAGAGAATAGGATAAGAATAGTAAATAAGATTAACTGAGCATAGTAAAGGAATAAGTAAGTAAAAGAATAGAATTTCTATTCTAATCTTGTTAGAATAGAAATTAAGAGGTCTTTGGTGCAGACATAAACAGACTCTGCAGACTGTGGCCATGCTGTCTGCATCAACAACCCAGTGATGTCAGCCACAAACCTGTGGAGAGGACATGGAGAGGACAGAGAAGTTTCCCAAGATCTCACACAGAGGAGGAAGGACAGTCAAGTGCCTATGCATTTACCTTGATCAACACAACCAGGGAGAACGAGGGCACAGGCAGTCGAGGAAAGGATCCTGGCATCAGAAAAGAGAGGCCATCTACCTGCTTTGTGAAGGGCACATAATATGGGGTATTTGGCACTCATAGATGGTCCAGGCAAATGCATAGGCAGCAAAATTTAGCAGCTTTTAACTTTAGTAGAGGAGACATCCTGATGCTATATTCAGCTTTTTGAGGTGCAGTGTTCTAAGTTAAAACTTGCCAATTGTTCCTGTTTCCTGGAAAAAAAAAAAAAAAAAAAAAGAGAGAGAGAGAGAGAGAGAGAGAGAGAGAGAGAGAGAAGAAATAATCTGTCTATTTTCTTTATGCTTTTGATGTGATCCAATTTTTAAGGGAATGAAAGAAATAAGCAGGGAGGTAATCAGGAGACATGGAAAGGCAGGATACTTATTAAAATGGCTCTCGTAATGTTACAGAAATCATGACAACATGCTTTGAAGAGCATTATAACCTGAAGAACTGAAATGATTTACTGAAATTACTTTTTGGTTTCTCTAGAATAAGCAGTTGAAAGCCACACTTTCTAAGATGACTATTAAAATAACATTTCTTTTTGGAAGTATTTCTCACATCTTTTATTCTTTCATCACAATACACAAAAAGGGGATGGATTTTTATAAGCAGAATGTATACTTGCATAATTTTTAAAATTTTCCTTAAATATAATGTGATATTTATTGCATGATACAAAGCAATTGCTAACTGTATAGGAAATGATTTTCTTCTTTGTTTCACCTTTAAATCATTTATTTTTACAGCTGCACACAAGATTTGAAGATCGATCAGGAGCAGACAGATAATATAAGGACTGATTCATCTCAAACACAGGATTTTTTTTCATTGAATTGTGTCTGACTTCTGGAGCCATGTGTTTACTGAATTGTTACTTTTTTCTTTTTTTTTTTTTTAATCTGTGTCAGTATAAATAGAAATATTCCGAAAGTGCACCATGTTAAATATTTAAAAACAATTTATTGCTTGTGCAACTTGAGAGGGTTTAGTTAATTTACTTCAGAGATGAATTTCATTCTTAAGCTTTATTGATTCTTTAGGTTAACAAATAAATATACAATTGGAGACCCATAAGAACAATCACAGGCATACATTATTTTACGCCTGTTTAAGCAATGAAGGAGAACAGGAAATCAGTATAAAAGGGCTTCTTGTATTCATTGGAGTATCCGATGGCTACAGTCAGACAAGAATAACATACAAGGCTGTTTTTATGTTTTTTTGCAGTGAAAAATATGGAGCTCGTAACTCTTATTCTTTGTGATTACGTTGCTATTCTTTCCAAAAATAGAGTAACTCATAATGTATTAAATTTGTATTCAAGACAATTCCATTACTTTTCCATCATGGGCACTTTTTGAAGTCAACACTGGTTTCTTCTGTAACCCGTGTGCTGCCTCAAACATGAATTAATTTAGGAAAGCCCTGCATGTCCATGTTCCATAGGCTGCCAGGCTGATGACAACTTTTTAGGAGTGGAAAACTTTCCCTCTTTCTAGCTCTGCAGATGGCAGAATTTCTCTCCCTGTTGCAAGTTCTGGAACCTGCAGAGGAATAGCGTGCTTCTAACATTGCCTCTTTGTTCCATGTGGGGCATGACTTGTTGCTCCATTAGGATGCCTGCCTCTAGTCCTATTTCTTTCCCAAGTGGAGGGCACTACAGAGACTACTTCAAGGCCAAGAGAGTTGTAGCTAAAACTGCATTGTGGTCATTGTGTGTGTTCTGCTACCTCCACTAAACAAATGAAATGTGAAAAGAGATATTCACATAAATGCAAAAGGCCCACCATATCCTCCACCAAACAGCACAGACACATAAAGACACAGAAAGAAAAGAAAGTAAAAAAGGAAAATGTGAATTAAAGCAGCCAGGATGTGTCCGCTTTACTTTGGATGTACAAATTGTCATATGACTGGCATACTATAGACCTGGTGCAACTGGTATACCTTGAATCAGTGCTAACGTTGTAAGATCTATATCAACGTCCAGACAGATTTCTGCCTGGGAATTGCTGGAAAAACCTCTTGGGGAATCAGCAAATGATAGACAAAGGAGGAGAGAAATAATTTCCACAGCTTGTGGCTACTGCTAAGGAATGAAGGAAGAAAAAAAGCATGCATAGAAATACATCCCTATATGTAGCAGTATTCTCTCAAGATGCCTGTATGATGACTGTTACTACTAATGGTGCTGCTGCTACTACTGATGTTGCTACTACTATACAAATAGCTTACTTATCAAAAAAAGGCCAGAAAGTGAACCAAAAGGTAATGTGTACTTTTACCTGCCTAAAATCCTGTTTAAGAATAAAAATAATTATTTTATTAATCAGAGAGAATATATGAAAAGAACAGCTGCTCCCTGGCCCCAGCTGTGCAGCATCAACCCTGGGGATCCAGTATTCACGAAGGATGAATAATTCCTCAGAGAGACAATTCTTTCCATTCTGCCATTTTTTGTGGCCTTTGCTTCATATTTTTATTTGACCTCCTCTAAGTCCCCAAAAAAGAGAGAGAAATAGGGCAGTTTTACACAAAGTCCCAAGATGCTTTTTTTTTTTTTTTTTTTTAAATGCATCAGTTCATGGAGTCCATATGACTATATGACTGCTTGAGTGTTCACGCTTTTAAGAGTCTTTTTTACTTCTCTTGGTCATAAAAGATTTTGAAAATGGGAACAGTCTCAGATCACAAAAGCCAAATAAAATAAAATAAAAAAAATCTAAGCTCTTGATTTTATATGCAAATTCAAGACTATATTCTGGCATGACTTGTGAGTTTTGAATGCTAGAGGCTTGTAATACTAATCTCCTTAACTCCCTAACTTTCTTTACAGCCTGAGAGGTCTCAAACAAAGCTGTAGATTGTGGTTATCACTGTAGATATGTGATATTTAAACAGTGACATGAATCAAAGAGAACCAGCATCCAGGTTAAATGTTGATTCTCTGAGTTTTCTTGTTCTTAAGTACTGTAGCCAGGCTAAAATCCACCTAATTTCCAGATTTGTGAGTACAGAATGGGCTAGAAAAAGCCTAAAGGTCATCAGAATTATAAAAATAGCCATATTGTTTGTATGTGCTGTTTATTCGGCATGTATATTGTGAGGATTTAACAAATGGTAAAACAGGAGCATTGCAACATGAAAGAAAGTACAAGAAAATTAATATTGGACAATTAAAAGAAGGTGTTTCTAGCTAGCTTAGTAAGATATTTCTGGTTTTATTATCATCTGCTTTCAGTGATCAGTTTACATCTTTTGATAAAAAAATTCAGAGTTCCTAATCTTTCAGTTAAAACGTATGAGTAAAAACTAACCCGAAGACAGTTTGCAGTCACCTAGTAGACCGACCTTTGTTATCTCTCTCTTTCAAGCTAGACTTGATGTTTTTGTTATTTCTAAGATGACAATTAAACAGACAGATAGTAAGTCTTGCTTCAAAATAGTTTTCATAACTTTCTAGGGATTCTCTCTAAGCTATAAAAGACACTTTCTTCACAACTTCCTTTTTAAGCCATTTTGAGGAGAAAGACTACTACCCTACTACCCCTCTACCAACTTGTTAAGAAGCATGGGAGAGGAAGATCATTTTATTCAGACTGTGTGAACATATGTGACAGAATCAAACTCGCCATACAGAGGGAAGTCTCTGAGCAGATGGCTCCAATTAATCATTAACCTTCCTAATAAGACTGATGAGAGTGGGAGGAGACCAGGGCTTATACAAACCCACTTCATTCCCCTTCCTCTATCTTTTTATTTTGCAAGGATAAGAGTGATGTTTAAGAAGGATCTGCTGTTATGCAAATACTGGGGTAGGGAGAGCTGATTTAGGAGGGAGGACTTGTGAGGAAACAGATGAAGAAAGCTCTGAATACTCATACCCAAATTTTTAAGGACTTTTGCATTACTGCAGTCTTTTTTTTCTCTATTTTACATTGTGGTCAGATCCCTTTGATCCATGAGGCAATAGCTTGGTGACATCTGGTGTTAATGGTGGTGGGATGTCCTGAGGGAGAAGGAGGGAGAGAGGGACAATGAGAGGGAGGGATGTGAGACAACAGGACTCATTCAGGAGTCTGAAGGAAAGATGCACGTCCCTACTTTTTCCTCAAGGGACAAAAGAGGGTAGCAGAAATGGGGAACATGGAGCTCAAAATATGGTGACAGTCCCATATTCCATTATTAGGAACAGAGTGGGAGTTTTTCCACATTTTCCTGTGGGCATATGGAGTTCTTGGGGCTGGAACTGTTTCACATTGCCTTTACTTCTGCAATAAACATCTATGCTACTTGATACCTAGAAGTCTTTTTCCCTAAGAGCCATAAAGAGCCATCAGGTTATTGTACCCTTGGTCCCATTATTTGCTTGGGTTGGTATGTCAGAGGAGATTATAACTTGCCAGAGGACAAACTTTAAGCTCGTGAAACCATTCTCTTGAGACAGAAGTATAAAAATCACTCTATACCCTCCTTAGACAGCCTTATAGAAATATTTAATCTAACTCTGAAATGCATGCTGTGAAAATTCATTAACAGTGCAGGATCAGACTAAGATGAATGGCTGCTATTTTAGTTTGCCTATAGGGAAGTAAGTACCATAGGCACCAATGGGCTTTTCACCATTTGAACATGCTATGGTTGATGAATGCAAGGCCCACTACGTATTATAAGAGAAACCTGGGAAGATAAGGCCAAACCACTAGAGGGAGTGGCTAGTTATATTTTGCAGATGAGATCATCTGGCAGAAATGAGAAAACTAACCCTGAGAAATCTAGTGAGACACGGGAAAGAAAAAGTATTCAAGAAATGAAAGTTTTGGATAAGGCAAAAAAGTATTAGAAAGTTACTCTTTCTACTGTCTCAGAAAATTTGACTCAACTGACTAAATGTTAAAGTCCTTCTGAAACGCTGAAGGTTAGTCCAGAAACATATGACAGCTGTGAATGAAATACTGTGCAAAGTAGACAAAGAATGTAAAAATGCTGTGAAAATTGGAACGGGTCTTAAAAGAAATCTCAATATAGTGTCAGGATTCAAGCTGTATCAGAAAATACAAATATTGCAAAAAGGTTCTGGAGAAGTGCAATGTATTAGCAGGCACTGATTTTATGGAGAACTAGGCACAGACCAATGTCTACAGAGCTTTCTAGTAAAAAGATTTTAAGGGTCTTTGGGAGCTGCTGCTAAACTAAACACTCATCTTTATCACTAAAGACAGATAGATTGTGTTTACTGCAACAGTACTATGAAGGAAGTTCCCCCAGTTGCAGATAAAGTAATTGAGTATTTGGAATGATGCAAACTGAACTGAGAAGTTAATTTTGAATTGATACTAGGAGAACATACAAGCTCAGTATAAGCACCTTTTATGTACATCAAGGACTAGAAAATGTAATTGGTCTAACTGGAAATGGGAAGAAAATCACATCCATTACAGTCAGGTTTACAGAGTCTGTGTGTAGACCATGTCTCAGCTTTGAAATGCAGCACCTGTCGATAACTGCCTTACCATTTGCAGGTACCTCAAACAAAACAAAACAAAACAAAAACACAAAGCAAAAACAAACAAACAACAGCAACAAAAAACAATAAATTTGCAGATGGACAAATGGCACACCCAGAGAAAGCAATAAGGAAAACTATGGTAAGAGCATTGCAAGTGAAAACAATACACAAACAGATATAACTAAGGGTAAGAGTTATTAATGTTGTGATTGTTGACAATTCTTCTGCATCCATCATTTTTCCTCATATTTCAGCTATAAAACACTCTTAATGGCTCCTCTTCTCTGCAGTTTACATTCTTCCTTGTCATTCCTACTGTCTCTATCAGTCTCTTCTGTAATTCCTGTCTGTCGGCTTTCTGAATCTCAGCTTTCCCAATATTCAAATCTCTGTTGTAAATATATCTTCTTTTCCAATAGTATTGTCAAATACTATTTTGACATGAATGTGTGCCCAACACAATTCACAAAGCTTCACGAAGTCTTTCATCTAAATGGAGGAATTCTCAGGGAAATATAACATTCATTCTAGAAACTAATTATTTTTTTCAGCTGTTATGTTCTATCATGTAAATGCATGAGGCATTTACAAGAATACTTTTATTTACTTAGAAGTGTAATGAGTTCTTTGGATCCATGAGAGACGTAGCATGAATCCGTAAGCTTTTAATAACATAGCCACTCATAAGGAAGTTAGCAGAGGGCTTGACATGTCAGTTTGTACTTTGAAGCCATATGATGACTTTACAGATATAGAATCATTCAGGCTGGAAAAGACCTCTAAGATCCTCTAGTCCAACCTTTAACCTAATACTGACAAGTCCACCACTAAGTCATGCTACTAAGTTCTACATCTACACATTTCTTGAAGACCTCTAGGGATGGTGACCCAACCATTTCCTTGGCAGCCTGTTCTAATACCTCACAACTCTCTCAGTAAAGAAATTTCTCCTAATATCCAACATAAACCTCCCCTGGCGCAACTTGAAAATTTTGCTTCGTCTCATCACTTGCTGCTCAGGAGAAGAACCCAATCCCCACCTTGCTACAACCTCCTTTAAGGCAATTGTGAAGTACAATAAGGCTCCCCTGAGCCTTCTTTTCTCCAGGCTAAATGACTCCAGCTCCCTCAGCTGCTCCTCCTAAGACTTGTTCTCTAGATCCTTCACCAGCTTTGTTGCCCTTCTTTGGACACAGTTATAGTTAAACCCATTTTGTTTAAGAAAACATTAGTGACCATGTGCAATTATTAAGTCTTAAATCTTAAGAGGCTACCATGCTTCCTTGTAGTATAGGAAAGATGAAGTTACATACTTGTACAGCATGCTTTCAGATCTGATGACAGAGATGTGGAGTGAGAAGTAATGATGGTCATAGAGCCAGCATGATCTGGATTATTTGTGAAGGTGAACTTATTTAAACTGTGTGTTTGTAATATATTTTATACATATAAAATCATACAGTTAAGCATGGGGGACCAAGAGTGCAAGTAATGAAAAGAGCGAAAGTTTCCAGAAGCAGAGTAATAGTGAAAAGGATATAAGGAGTAAGGTAGACCGTAACATCAAGAAGATGTTCTATGAAACCATGTGTTATCATTTGATGGTTAAGCAGTGGGATAGCAAGAAAAGTGGGTTAATATACTTTTTAAAATGGCAGTAACTGACAGAGACTGTTCCTGGAATGACATGCGCATGTGTCTAGTATTAATGTTTCAAAAAGGACGCTCGTATAAAATGAGCAACTAGTCCTTGCTGCTTGTTTTCTGAACCAAGTACAGGAAAAACAGTTTACAACGATTCTTAATAAGCTCAATGTATTTATTTTATCTAAGAGAGGGTGAAGACATGACTTGATTGCAGCATGCAAGTAACTCAACATGGAAGAAGTTTTTGAAGGGGGATGCTCCTATAATCTATTAGGGAGAACAGCCTAACAAGAACAAGATAGAACAAGACAAATATACAACTACAAGGTGTAAGTTATTTTAATAGTTAATCATTAACACAATGCTCTTACTGGTGTGACTCTTGTACAAATGCAATCTTTAATGTAATATATGTATGTATCACTGAAAGCCTACCACAGCTCAAAAATTCTGAGCTTGTGATTGTAGATTACCAGTTGCAGCGACTGTTGGTCAAACTAAATGATCATGACAATCCTCTGCCCTATCTGTGAAATGAATCAGCCAAAGTAGTTCAGATCCCGATGCTAGCTGCTATGAGACTAAAGCAACGTGTCAGGAACTCCACAGAAACCTCAGCAGGAATTAGGGTCTAGGAGAAACAAACCTTTTTCTGCCATTTAACTGCCCTCAAATACTTGGAGATGGAGTTTTGTTGTCTGAAGGTAGATGCTGCTTTAAATATATGCATATTCTGAACAATTCTAAATGCTCTCAGAAACATTAATTACTGTGAATAAAATGATCTTCAGTATTTAATTAAATAAGTAAAACAATAATGGTAAAAGAGAATTAATATGACACATTCAAATGAGGTGATGTTTTGCTTTTTTAGCCTATTTGGCCTTTAGACTATGAGGAGACAAATTTTTTAAAAACATTTTTTATTACTTCTGGATAAATTTGAATACAAAAGCACCTCTGTGCATGGATACAGACCATTTTAAAAAAGAAAAATACCAGTGTATGTGATTGTTGTGTTATCTGTAATAAAGACAAGATCTTTCAAGGCAAATGAACAACTTGATGCAGCATGACTGAATTCATAGTGCTTCTATGGAAAGAGAAAGTGGGGAGAAACATGCTCAAGGCTGTCATTCCATGGCTTACTTTAATTTCAACTTTCTCATTTGAATCAAATCATGTAGCACCACCGTTCACAACTGTCTAGAAACAAAAATGGTGATGACAGATTTTTTTTAATCCAAACATATATACAGACATGTAAATTGTTCCTGTTCTTCCCTATACTATGTCACTCTTATCAGGAGATCTCTGCTGCTCAATGCCTGTATGGAGGCAACATGGGTCACAACTTGTTTAATTCACCATCACACTCACATAAAACTTCTATACGTTAAGCAGCAAAAAGAGATGAATGGCTCAGCATCAGGTTTATTTTTCCTATTAGATTGTGGGATAAATCTTAAGTATGTGTGTGAGACTTTCAAATGCTGAGACAATCTAAGACTTTTCTAGGGCTTGGCAAAGTAACAAAACAAGCTTACAAAGTGGTTTTGGCTACTCTTGTAGATTCATTCATTGAAATTATCTACTGAATTAGTGCTCAAGATGTTTTGGTGGCAATACCTTACACAATGTATAACATGATCCTGGGCTATGTCTTAAGTCCCAAACAAGATCAGCTGTTTAATACAGTGTGGTCAATACTTCAAACTTTGAATATTAAAGAAGAACAAGCAGCCAGACATAGTGAAAACAGACTGCAAGTCCAATGTGAGCAGTGGTAAAAGGCAGAAACCTTTTAGATTTTTGTTTTCTCTCACTTGGTCAGTATGATACAACTTCCCTGTTAACCAAAGGGAGGGTCAATGTTATGCTATGTTTGGGCAAATATGTTCAAAGGACAGACGAATAATACAAAACAATTCTTTCACTTTCACAATACTTTTATTTTTTTAAGTAGTATTTTATTACCACTCTAGAATGAGAGCAGATAGAAACTACATGAGATTGCTTTAAAAGAAGGAAAACCATACCAGGACAGCAAATACACCTAACAATGAAATCAAAACCAAGAATGTTGTGATCATCAAGAAAGTTGAGGAATCTAACCTCTCAATACCATCAACAAAGATAGTCCTGCCCCCTTTTATTTGATTTCTTTGCTGTCTGCTACACTACTTCTCCTGGGTTTGTTCATAAGAGATGAAGCAAGGTATGGGGGCATGGTTGAGAAGCTGGGGCAAAGAGACTGTAGATATCAGGATGTAATGATCATCAGAGAGCTGGAGCACCTCTCTTATAAAGAAAGACTGAGAGAGCTGGGGCTGTTCAGCCTGGAGAAGAGAAGGCTCTGGGGTGACCTCACTGTAGCCTTTTAATACTGAACAGGGTCTTATAAAAAGGATGGAGAGGGACTCTTTACTCAGTAGATAATGACAGGACAAAGAGGAATGGTCTTAAACTAAAAGAGGATAGATTTAGATTAGACATTAAGACCCTCACTGTAAGGGTAGTGAGGAACTGGAACAGGTTGCCCAGCAAAGCTGTGGATGCCCCATCCCTGGAAGTGTGTAAAGCCAGGTTGAATGGGGCCTTGTTCAGCCTGATTTAGTGGGTGGCATCCCTGCCCATGGCAAGGGGGTTGGCGTTGGATGACTTTTTAGGTCCCTTCAAACCCAAGCCATTCTATGATTCTATGACTCTGCGTGAGAAAGGAAGCCTTGAGGCTGTCTTTGGTGTCTTGAAAAACTTCATATTCAGGTCACTGAGGAAGTTTTCTGAGGAATGAAGTGAGTGGGCTACAAGAATTCAGGGCTTTCTTCAGAATCACATTTTCTGTGTGCAGACTGATTCCATTGCAAATTGTAAGGGCTATAAGACTTGTTAAGTAGGCTGTATTAATTCCTCTATCTACATTCCAATTCACGTAGATAGGGCCTTAGTTAATCAAGGATAGATAGATTTCAGTGTTGCAGCAGCTGGGATCGTATAAAGCCCATGACATGGGGGGCTGTTCATTCAAACACGGTGTCTGAAAGCTTATACTTCATAAAGTTTCCTTTGCAACCTACTTGTGGACAGACCAGAGACTTATAAGGAAAAAAGTCTCCTGATTCAACATTAAATATGGGGGGGTACATGGAAGTTGAACAAAAGGGAAGCTATTCAACCTCTTCATGACCTCAGGAACATTTTTTCTTTGCTTAAAATTGTATTTATTTTTCTCTAAATGAGTCCTCTGATTCCCCGATATAATCTTGTAGCCATGAGTTGATATTAATAAAAACAAAATGTTATCTTCCAAGCAGTAGTTTACTGTTCATTAATAAACTGTCTTGTCCTAAAGACACACAAGAGGAAAACCACACTGTATATTTAAGGTGTAGTCTCTTATGTATATTTATATTTGCCTCTCCTTAGGCTTCTGTGCTTATAATATTTGGATTTAATGTAATTTTGAATTGCTTTCAAAACTGGAAATAACTTCCTCATTCTGTTGGAAATTCACATCAAAATAAATAAAGACAGGGTAATTATATTTTTAAATGGCATGCTACTCACGAATTAGTGAATTCTAATGGAATAGAAAGGTCAAGACAAAAGTGGTATCAACACTGTAAAAGATTCACACTTGTATCCCTTGGGGCTGTATGAGGCTCTTCCCTCCCGCACATTTCCTCCCTCTGGCTACCATGAATTTCTGCTGTTTGTTAGAAATAAGTTTATTTTGAAACAGCCAGTCTTTGAGTTTTCACAGAATTTATAACCTCCATAGCAAAAGACCAAGCACAGATATTGTCCAAGTTGCTCCTACCCTCAGAATCAGCTTATTTTTCCAAAAAGCCCTACCTGTTTGAGGAGAACTGGGAATTTGTGCTGACAAACTCACCTGTATGCAATGTCTGAGTTCAAAATGATCACTTAGTTTAGGTTAGCTTTCACCAAATCCATATTTAAAATACACTAAGGACCTTTCCCATTTGCTGGACTGCATTGTGCAGGACTTCTCTCCAAAACGGTGCCATTAGAGCTACTCTCCTATGCTACTTGTTTCTTCTTTAGCTAGATGAAAATCCTCTTCACGGAGCTTGAACAACAGCTATAACTCACACCACAGATTTTTTGACATTAGATGTACCTGCAGACAATGCCAAGGATGTCCTGCATCCCCTGAAGTGATGTAGAACACACTCTTGAAGAGTGTGTTTCTCACTGTATTTGCTTCTTTATTTTTTATTTTTATTTTTAAACATGGTTTAAAAGGGAGCCTTAGGGTCAGCAAGAATTAAGGTCCTCTGCATATTTGTAACTATTCAAAATGTTTGCTTGTGTGATACATGGAAAGAGAGGTTAGGGCACAGATTCTGATGGTATCCTGAGTCAAATGATATTTGTTTTCATTAAAAGAGTGGCATAATGATATTTCAAGAATGGTTTGAGACCTAAGATCGTTGAAAGCTGAACAGTAGTTCTCCTATTTCTTAGTAAAGGAGAGATACACTACATAGATCAGGCTTGCTTGGGTACAGAACGGTTAGGGAATTGTTGTGTAGAAGCAAAATACTAATTTCCTGTTCCCTGACTGAGCAGTAATATAGCTACTATTTGTATTAGAAATGTGTACAACTTTCATAGGTTACAACTTTGTTTCTGATGAGAGTGAACTGAGCATGTCACAACAGTTTGTTCTGTAACAACTGGACCATAAGACAGGCAGGCAAGCTTCAGCATTGATTGTTTTGTACACCCTGGCTGTGCAATTCTGGTCACTTTGGAGTTCCTGATGTTTGTATAGCATTCTTTATGTGTAAAAAGCTATAACATATTAAATATACATCATATTTATCAATACTTTTCCTGAAGTACCTGCAATTTTAGTAAGCAAATGATAGCCAAAATACATAAATTGTTTGAAGCAAAGCAGCATTTTATACAGTCAATGAAATTACCTCTTCCATTTTTTATGGAACAACAAACTAAATTGTTGTGTTCCTTCTGTTTTGATATTGATTACTTGATTTTGACTAAAAAACAAAAGCAAAACAAAAACAAACAAACAAAAATTAAAAGTGGATGGATAACTAAGTAGTTGTTCTTGGAAAGTAACGGACAAATTCCTTCTCCTTTGAAATAAATAAATAAATAAATATATAAATGTGCTTTGAGATAAATATGTATCTACAAATTTACAGGGATGTTTTTTTCTGTTGAAGAGCTGAGAGACAAAATGTAAAACACACCAAATTGCACCCCAATATAACACATTTTGCAGTTGTTAATGTTAGCAATTTTCTGTCCACTTAATCTTCCATGTCATTTATTGTTAGCTGTTTATTTTGAACTACAGCTAAAGAGAGATATTATGTCTCATTAGAAATTCAGCACAGATTTTGTGATACTATCATTTCCTCACTATTTACAGAAAATACCCAGTAAAAAGCAGTTGAGAAAAATGCAACATTCTACAGAAACGGTATTTCACAGAAGAAGATTACATGGAAAAGTACCTGTAGTTTCTTAATGTGGCTCGGTTGCTACTCAGAAAAAAAAATATTTTAAATAAATTCTTGAAAGATAAAATAAAAGTGGATACTATCCCTCTGAAGATGAAATCACTGTAGTAAATCGGCAGAGGAATGTGTGCTATTGCTATATGATTTATTACCAAACCTTTGACACCTGGGAAAAGCTCTTCCAAAACATGTATGGAAATTATTTCTGTATTTCTGCTTCTTGGTTCAGTGAAAATACTGGCACAATCCCTGCACAGTGCTAACTTCCATTTCATGTTTCCTGGACATTTACAAGGTTGCTTAACTTGAAGTCACAACTGCATGTCCCAAAAGAACAGATCAAGTAGCCTATCTGTTCTTCCTGTCATTAGATATTTGTCAATCTTGCTAAAGTAGTTGCATTAATAATATATATTTTCTTCAGTAGATAAGGATAAAATCACTTCTTCAGCTTTCTGATTACCCAAAGTATGCTGCTGCTTTACAAGAGGAAATGAATTTAGGTCAAACTGTGTATTACATGACCTTACACTATTAGTTTTACCCTGTCCACAGAGAACAAGAGGTATGTTTCCATACACAGATTTGCAAGGTAATATTTTGACAGGCAGTTTGATTCTTTCTATTGGCACTTTCACGGACGCTATGTCATGGATGATTGTCTTCTTAACATTCTGAAAAACGAAGGGCTCGATGTTCTCATGTAATAAAAAAAAAATACAAAAAGCACATGCAAAAACCAAACCAAGTTACAAAATATGCACAAAACTTAGAAAGATTTCATGCCACTTCATAAAGAACAATGATTTGGTATCAACTGCACAGACAGAAAGAAAGAGAGAATAATCGTTTGGAAAACAGTAAGAAGAGAGTGAGGATTTTCCTTAGCTGCCAATGCCTGGCATAGGTGGGTCTGAAATAAACTGTTAGGAGGTAGTAAAGGAAGATGATATGTATTCATCTGCTGTGGTGCTACCATGTGGCAGGTGAAAATCTGTCCCAGATTCTGTTTCCTCTGTGCCTGGATTTGCACTTGGACAGTGTGACCTCTCCTCCTCACTCCACCTCCCTCCAGCCCACTTCATCAGGCTCTTGTCACTCCCTCTTTTGTCCCCCTCTGTCTCCTTCCACAAGCCCACTTGCCTTAGCTGACCTCATTAGGGGCCACAAGACAAGCCAACTCCCCACAGACATCAGCAGCAGCGCAGAGGAGGCAACTGGCTTGTCTAACTTTTCTCCCACACGTTATTTCAGGGCTGCAGGATCTTAAGACTCACATTACTCACTGGTGGTAAAGGTTTAGCAGCCCTATTCTGGCTGCCTTCTAGCGTCAGCTACTTAGCACCAGAGCAGGACTGTCTGTCCCTTCCTGTGGATGCTAGAGTGAGTCACCTGGGGGCTCACAGATATAGCAGGACATCTATGATCTGCTGATGTAGCACACTGGAAGAGCTTCCTGAAGCAACAAAGCTGGGTTTGCCAGTTCCTTCACCAAATCTCACAGCAGTGCTCACTTCAGAGTCCTTGTTGAAAGTGAAAAGTAGCAGCTTTTCCTGGGTTTTGCTTTCAGCATCAGAGCTGAAGGCAGCCAGCTCCAGATGGCACTACTAGAGAGCTCATCACACTGTATAGACTGCTCTCAATTATGGTATAAATGACATTTCATCTGTCTGCACCAAAAATCTTTTTGTGCAAGTATAAAAAGATGACTGATAAATACTGGGAGGTAAGTTAAACTCAGCAACTCAGTGTGCTGAACAACACCCAGTTCCAGCACTGATGCTCCCTTTACAAACTCCTTTCAGTGCTAACCATGTGACCATATGCTGTTTCTGTTTATTTACCGACTTTTCATTCACAGTAAAATTTGTGCGTCTGTTTGTCCCTTCAGTTCAGTTTTGGAAACTGGGAACGCTTTTCCTAAAGCCCACAGAGTTAAGTCACAATATAACCATTTGGAGAAGCAGCACATTCAGGAGTTATATCTTTGTTTTGTGTTTACAGATTTCTGTTACGAGCATTTTTTTTTAATAAAAGAAAAATTGGCTTTTTCAGTAACCAAATTGCATTATATCTAATGGATTTTAATTTATTTTAATTAAACATAACAATTTAAAATAATATATATATTTTTTAAGGTCATGTTAATTAGTGTCTGATAGTGCATTTCTGTTATATTCCCTCTTTCAGAGAAAACTACACTATAGAGAGGTACAGCGCAGCTTTACAAAGTCCTTCTTCTGGGTTCCAAATGGAAGACTATTAAGTTCTCTGCTTACAGCATTTGGTGTTTCACCAACTCACAAAGCATGTTTTATATTTAGAAAGAAGGAATAATGAGGAATATATGGGAAGAGAAAATAAAAGCTGATAAAAGGGAAGAGATTCAGAAAAAAATAATAAAATTTTTGTCAAAAGAGGAAGGACTTAGTTTGGAGAAATGCACAGCAAAAATGGACCTTAAAAAGATTTAAGAAAGTTGGTGAGCTGACACCACTGTGTGCCTAAGGTTTATATAACGCAAAATTGGAGTTTTCCTTTGATAATGTTTTTAACTGTACTTAATATCAGTTTGGAATGTGTTTAGCAATGGCAATGAAAACACAGTGTTTCTTTGGTTTACATACATAGTTAAGTGGTGTGTTTCTTTCTCCATTCCAAGCACCTTATGAATGTGACTATCTCACTCATTTTCTATCTGAGAAACTGGCAGGCAAGTTGATATGTTCCACTTCTTGCTGTGGTTTACAGCCCTAGTAATATTGTCAGCTATTACCTAGGTTGTTAGGTAAGGTTCACTGTTATATAAATTTTCACTATGACCCCTAAGTATGAATTTTAGGGACCACAGCTAGCTTCTTTAAGAATAACACCATTTTTAAAGTTTTATTATTTACCTTTGTGGGTAGCGCAGTTATCTTATGCTGTAGTTTCTCAGAGGAATACAATCTTACCCCTGTGATTTACTGCAATTGGCTTTCCAGGTTTGCACTGGTTCTCTCTGACAGTGCCATGACTTCTCCAGATATGAGGAGTAACCTCTGGATACACATTTAGTGTATCTGGATGCCTTTAGTGGCATCCAGTCATAAGAAAAAAATTGGCTTATAAACTTTAACTATCATATTTATTCTTATGTGCTCTAGAGAACAGTGCACCTCCCTCCAGCCTCACATCTCAAAACATTGTATCTCTCTTCCTGTAAAAAATTTCAGTTCTACAAAAATACCCCATAATACGCTCAATTCCTGTCCAGCAGTAACTAGGACATACAGAATAGAAAGAACCTGGTAGGAAGTGAAAAATTCTTTTCTAAACTGGAGAATCCTGTCAGCATTAGCAGTTATTATTAACAATAGAAGGGATGATAACAGTACTGGAGAGGATTAAACTCCATCAATGTTGAAAAATACTTGTTCCTGTCTGAACTAACTGCAAAGACATAGTCCATGTCTTTGTAGTCTAACAATGGCTTGTTAAAAAATAAACAATGGTTAAATTAAATTCTCCTCGTTACATTCTATTTTACAAAACTATGCAAAGAGGCCCAGCAGAGCTAGACTGCAGCTGCAGAAAACAGTTCTTGTATGTCCATATAACTCCAGCTTCACCTGACCATTACCAAGCTTTTCTGAAGCAGGAGGGAAAAAGAAACAGTCAGCAAGGAGAGTCTTGTGATTGAAGTCTAGTAAATTTCTTTAAAAGTGAGTAAAAATTAGTTTTATTAACCATATCTTCCCATAAATATATATTTATCTTCACCTTCTCCACTTTTTATTACCATTTCTCCATGCAAGCAAGATGAGGAAACTCATTAAACCAACTGGCAGGAATGGTGAAATTGGTTAGGCACAAAGTCCTCTTAGTCATTCCAAAGACATTGTTTGCTGTTATTACACGTTAAGTAAAACGGTTTCAGATAGCAGTAGGATTTTAGGGTTGACTTCGACCTTTTTCAGTTATGCAAACGGATTGTATATAGTCCATCCAGTTATTGACAAACAGGCTACTTTGTCAACACCAGTGAAAGAGAATAAATTTATTAGATAGAACATGATGGTACATACATAGCTGATCTCTGGGTATGTCATGCAAGACTTAGCTTTCTCCTGACTCAATATTTGGAAAGGGATGTTAACTAAGGACCTTCCTTCCCTTTGATCTTATTTCTTTGCTATCAGTTCTAAGCAAGCTGGACCCAAGTCTGTAGGTCATTTTCAAATAGTATTTGAACAGTGACTCTTATGTGAAGTTTCATGTGTTACTTGATCTATAAAAAGGTTCTATTTTACCCTTTAAATACAGAGGTCTCAAAAATCAGAGGTCATGATCAAGCAGGTACTTTTTTTTTTTTTTTTTTCAGCTCTCATTGCTTTGAGTGAGGGAAGACATAAGAAAATTGTCTTTACCTGGGTATTAGAAAGCAATGGAAACAGTAATTTCTCAATAGATAATCCTCTAGCAATGAAAAAGTACAAGCATACCTGTTTAGGTGATGAGTGGCTCTGGAAACTCTGTCTGCTTTGGCTTCTACTGAACTGTAAAGTGTTAAATATCTATATTTCTAATCTCTCTACTCTTTCTAGGAATGTGTTTAGAGTAAATGGAGAAAAATAGAGCAATAAAAAATACCTTTCAATTTGTTTACAGAATAGTTCTTGAGAGATACTTTTAACCTCTGTGATGACCCAAAACAGAGAGAAGGCCTGAATCACCTTTGTAACTTCTTGCCATGGATCTCACACAAACAAAAATGTATTATTTCTAGTCTGGACTATTAAAATTACAAGGCAAGGTACTTGTGAAGATGAAGATGGGGGAGAAGAACATTAATCAGATTTTGTTTGACAAAGTCTTTGAATAAAAGGTCTTGTGTCAACAAATCTGAACTACATTTACAGCTCTGTTAGAGATTATACCAGTTCAACGGCCAAAGGTATCAATCTTAACCACAACGAAGTTACTTATTAATCAAAATGCAAACCTGTACATGATAATACCTTATTACTTTCTCAATAACATGTCTGCTGCCAGCAACCTAATAACCTCTTTCCGACATAACAGTGACTGAAACCATTAACTAACCTCAAATTCCTTTATTTTCCCCAACTTATAAAGATAAACAGGATTAACAAAAGTAGCTATGGTTACAATCACAAATACAGTCATATGAGGATATCTGGTAATGACCCAAGTCAGTCCTGAAGTCAACTCATTCACGTATTTTTAGCTATTCTCTCTGTTGCAATAGTGTATGCACTAATACTTCCTGATCACTCTCAACAAAATGGCATCAAACCACTACCACTAAAGATATTGCAAAAATACAAGAGTTATTCAATAGAGGTAAACGCAATCAGCCAGGGACAGTGCCTCCCCAGAGAGCTTGTATATGAGGATACCTTTTTTTCAGATAAAGAAATGAAAATATTCTGAAAGTTGTACATGACCAGCAGTACAGATCACTTGTTGTCCTAACAGGTTTCCCATGATAGGCTGACAGTGGTGAGGAAGCCATGAAGCAATATGGGTAGGCAACACAATTGATTAATTAACAGGAGACTGCTACTTTCCTGAACAAAATTACAGGCAACTGCTATAAGCACCTATTACTGATTTGAAACAAAACTAACCAACCAACCAACCAAAGAAACAAGCTAATTCAATTCCATTAAAAACCTATGTTGACACTAAAAAACTTGTATGCAAATCAAAGAACACAAAGGAGAAATTACATAAACTACTGTAAAACATACTGGTGGGCTTTTGCTCACTATTATTTTCTTGAAATTTGTTTCTTTCTATTCAAACACAGAATTGAAAGTTTGTAACAATAAGAGCAGGCTACCTAAGGTTAAATCACTGCTATTTTCTAGTTTTAATTGAAAAAGCTGAAATTAGGAAAAAAAAAAAAAAAGAAATTTGAGAGGACACTGTTACAATCTACTGCCATTTATTGAAATCTGTCTGTCACCTTGTGCACATATTTATAGGATAGGTAGACTGAAAAAACACGTGTTAGAGAAGATAACAAGTACACTCATTAAAATCAACTGGAAAAAAGTCCTGCTATGATCGAATTACACACAATAATACAGCTTTCACAAAGAACTTCTGAGAAGTATTACATTTTGAATAAAAGCTGTTTTCAAGGTGGACAATGAACTGCTTAAAAAACCCTCTGCTGTATCAACACAATGCAGCAATAAATGAAGTAATTTCTACTGTAGGACAGAAATGTAGGATAGATACTGCCTCAAACCCTGAGATCTCCAATAGCTCAGAAAAAGTATGATGGAACCACTTTTCCTTGGGAAAAGATGAGTCAATAGTACAGTTCTTTAATAAAAATGAGAGGAGTTTTGGAATTGAAGTTATTACTTTGCCTTTTATTAAAATGTAGAAGTTCTGGAAACTGAAAAGCAAAGCTACTATACTTTTTGGCTGGTGACATGCTCGTATGTGAAATATACTTGAAGATGAGGACTTACGACTATCTGCATTTATTAACAGCAACTGTTTAGAGTTAGCTGCAAATTTTTGTAACCCTATTTTTTTTTTTCTTTTAATGCATTTAACAATGAACTACAAGTCAGAATGAAATGAATATAAAAATGCTTCAAAATATTCGTAATGCTGTGTTAGGACAAACTCATTTATTTACATAAAATAATAAACTAATGCTTTGGAATTAACAAAAAGTCTGAAAAGACAATGTCTACTTCCAGGAAAATTATCCTTAATATTGTTGCCAGAAAGGCATAATTTCCTCCCTGTCTGAAGAAATTAAATCTATCAAGTCATAAACCTTCTGAGTGTCCTGCTGCCGGTGTTGACGTAGTAAAAAAACAAGATGCAAGGACTTAGAACTACAACAACAAAACAGCAGGGAAAGGGTTCAAGTCCACAACAACATAGATGGGAAGGTGTCAGCTGGAGGCAATTGCCTAACTTGTTACCCCCCACACACACACTTTCTTGAACTAAATATATGATTTTTTATTTGTCCATTTCTAGGTAAAATGAGGATATTTTAAAAAACATCATGACTAAAGAAGTTTCACTGCAGGCTTTAACTATGACTACCAGGCAAAAAGTTAAAAAAAGTTTGCTCAGAAAACACACAACTCAAGTCAGATGCGCAACAGCACAAACAATCCATTTATTTTAACAATGCAATTGTTCATTACTAAAAAGAGTGTAATTATAACATTGAGCAGACAGTGTTCTGGGATCTTTTCTCCTGTTTCAGGACACAAGACATTTGTATCACATTAATGTTTGAGACAGTGAATTAGGCACATTGAAAACAAGTGGTTTCACCGCTCTCACAGATTGTGGCTAAGTTCCTTCCCTTCTCACTGCTGAAAGTTTATCCTCTAATAAGTAATTCCCAAGACATCTTGCAATAGGAAGCATTCATGAATGAATGCATTAATAAAAGTTTCCTATTGCAGGGCCCACTGGGAATTCCTGTAATACTTGCAAGGAGTTTACAGACCTTCATTAGTTACATACAAAAAGGAAGTTTGCTTCTTCTGAACACAGTATTTTCCCCTGTTTTAAAATATCACAGCAGACAACTAAATGCTGGCATGAAACAAAGCCAATGACTCTTTATGTACTTACCATGTACCACATGCTTGGCCACTTGGGATCATTGAAATAAGTGGATTGGGTACCTCCAGGTTTATAATCCCTCTTTATCCTTCTTTTAACCACCTGCTGTTGTATCCACTCCACCTGCCAACCAGGAAAACATTTGGTAAGTGTTAGGGTTCCATGGAGATTATCAAGAAATGTGTGAAATCTTGGGAAGTTTCCCATTACCATCGTCCAAGACATATTTCATGTTAAAGAGTTCATTTTGGCAGTGGGAATGCACAGCTCACCTTGGCATATGGTTCACTAGGGAATACGTCCAATTTAGTTAGTGCTACAAATCTCCTTGAAAAACTACTTAAATCCCCTGCTAGAAAGATCTCATTGGCGATCATCTTTTGCATGCTATTATTATTTTTCATTATTAGGATAGAACCGTTTTCAAATTTATAAAACCAGTTACTTTTACAAAGCATAACAGTACATCGCAATGAGAAATGAACTGAGTTTCTGATAGTTGTTTTATTTTTTCATTTAAGTCTGTTCCTGAAAATAAAAACTTTCAGTAAAATATTCAAATGTTGTGCTTAACCAATATCTAGATCACCTTCATCACTTGGAGTGAATAAAACAAAATTAAACTGTATTTTTAGTAGAGCAACTCTTTGTCAAGATTCTCTCAGCCAGGTGCTCTGGAACTTTGTTTGAGGCAAAGTGCCAGTACAGGGAGAAAGAGATGGGTATGGAGCACAAGGGCAAATTAAATGACACGAACAAAAAGTGCTTGAAACAAGAAAGCAAAAATAAGGGTTAAAAACCTAGTTCTGAAAATCATATTCTTGTCTATCCGATTGCTCTTCAGAGATTCATCACACACTCAGAAAGGGCAACACTGAAAGTGACATCAACCTTAGAGCAGATCAGACTCTGCAGTCATTTCTGCATTAGCCAGTCTAAATGGGAGCTAGTTTCTATAAATGCAAATAGTATAACGATTCACAGAGAAACCTAGGTTATGTTTACACTCATCTAGCTTCCTGACAGCTCATATTTCTGCTGAATTGTTTCATGGGATATAACTATAAAAATTCAATTCAGCTCTCCCCAAGCAAGACAGCCATTTCCTCCTAGCACCCAACTCTGCACCTTTAACTTCTACTGTTCATGAATATCTGTGTATGTACACACACATACATATAAAAGAAATTTACTTTCAGCTTACATATTTCTCTTTGTCACTTGTCAGAGATGGTATTAATATTTTCTGTATGCAGGCTAATCTCTACCATGCATTCACAATTCAGCTTCAAATCATGGGGTCCTTAGAGAGACATAAGTCCACTATGAAAATAGTGGACACAGGTCCAGAAATTTTGCTTGAGATCCATACCACCTTCACCTCTATCACCCCTAACATATGGTTTTGATTGTTTTCTTTAGAAAGAGGAACTGATTTTCTTCTCTTCTCAGGAATTAACTTCAGGGTCAAGACTGTTCTTCCAGAGAAGAAGTTGTCCAGTTTAAGAATACAGGATTATCACAAAACATTCACACAGAAATCCATTTCTCTAGTCTTCTCGTAACAATTATAAATCCTTTTCTACTTCAAAGAAAGATTCTGCTCCCCTTTCAGCTCAAGTTGAAATCCATCTTGGTGGACACCCTCTCAAGAATCTGAGAGATGACTGATCCCATCAGATCTTACATGACCCTCTTAGAGGGTCCCTTCAACAGAAGTGGGCAACTAATCAGTCTTAGGAATTTGATGTAGCAAAGTCTGGAGGCCTGTGAAACGTAGAGTGTAACTGGCCAGAGGACAAAAGAGGGAGAACCAAAAGACTTTGGTAAGCACTAAGTCTTAAGACTGATGAGACAGCTTTAAAATGGGTTCACTATTCCTCTTAAGTGAATCTCTCCTCCATGAAAAAAAATCTTATAACTGACCTTTAATGAACCTTACTTCCTTGTCACCTGCTGCTAATGTACGCTTTCTTTTCTGGACCCTCACAAAAGAAGCTTGTTTTTCTACAGCTTACTTCCTGCAGGTAGTCCAGCCCTCCCAATGCATCCAAAGCCAGCTGAGACCATCCTATGTACCACTTGATTTCTGACTCAGTAGCTGCCTGGATTGCCTTAGACCACGGACCTCTATTCTTCTATTACTAATATTTAGCAGTCAATAACTAAAAAGCTTCAACAGGTCTGAATAAGCAAACTGGTCTGAAAAAAATGGTTTTCAGAGCTTACACAGATCCATCTTCCAAGCCTTACCATGAGATTTGACTGTTAGTGCTAGAAACATTTTCAACTGAAGGAGAGGTCCCAAGATTTCTATGCTGAAAGAGTATTTATTGTTACCTTGACTCATCCTTTAGCTGAAGGAATGAGTCATATGAGCATGTTACCCCATCTTTAAAAATTACAGAAAAAACTGTTTAAGTCAACAGATTTCAAAGTGGCACAAGCTACGAGCATACAGAGCACACCATGACATGTATGTTAACTCTTTATGAAAACTTATCCATATCCGAGTCTGAAGGGAGGAGTTACAAAGGCCAACCACCAACACAATCTGAGGATCAGATACAGATGTGAAAAGGCCCACAAATTAAAAAGAATGAGATAGCAGAAGAGAATTAAACTTTCTACTACTGCAAACTGACTCAGGTGCACGAACATTAATGGAAGAAGGTAGTCACCAACACTACTATTGCCTGTAAGTCAGAGACACAAGGCATTTAGTTTGGCATTAGGGACTCCTCTGCATCAAAGCTCCTCTAAGAAGTACTGACAGCAACTGTGAGAACTGTGAAAAACACCTCTCTTTTGTAAATGAGGCCAGAGGAGTATGAAATGTTCCAGGAGGCAGCATGACCCACACTAGTTAATACCATTTCTATATGGCAGAACCAGAGGGGTTTTCCTGACAAGACAAATCACAAAACTCCTTACTATTCACTGTGAAAATATATTTTCTCCATTTATTTACTCCCTATTCAGCTGCAAATATCTGCTGATCATTAAGAAGACTGAATGTAAAGGCATCATAGTGCATATGGAGACTGATACAACCTTATATTGATGCCTCAAAAAAAAAAATCAATTAATTCCTTTTGTCTTTTTTCCCTTTATCCAAAATGACATTACTGAGAACAACTATCAGATAGTTCTTCAGTTCAAGCAATCACAAACATTGTCTCACTGTGCAATTCCAGTTTATTGGAACAGCGACTTGACACATAAGGAACTCTGTATATGCATATATGTTTGTATTTGTGTACATGCTGTACAATAGCTTGTATCAACTGAGTTAATATGCAAGCCAGTAGCATAGCTGATGGTTAGCTTTGAGTGATACATGGACAGATATTTTTGGGATCTTATTTACCACTTTTTAACAAAAATTGGACTGTTCTTCAGAATATGTATTTGTTGCAGGCCCTGCCCCTAATACATTCTGGATGTTTTCCATAATTCCTATTTCCTCAGCTCCTAGAAAAGTTAGGGAAAACACATGAGAGAGTAATTTTGCAGAAGAGCTGTGCAGCATGCATGTTCAGACCCAAAGCCAGAAAAAGAAATGTAACTGCTTGTCTTCACGTAAGACCTAACAACAATTTCATGTATGCATAAAATTACTATAAATAAAATAGTCATTTGATTTTGTTCAATACAGGGAGAAGCAAATGGCATGTCTGCATGGAATGTGTGGGGAAGATAACGCAGGTAGCTCTGTAATGACGGATATGATGTAAGGAGGGCTCATCTTGGGCATCTCTGGATATCCATGTAAATGGAAGGGGGAAGTCAAAATGACCATTCACAGACAGCAACTGTGGACTGTCTTGAGGGAGACAGGATGCTTGACAGTCACCCAAAACAACACAGCATTCTTGATCACGCTCCTGAGTATAGCCTTGTCTGTAATATTTTTAGCAAACGCTTTCTGTTGGAAGCTGCTTAGTAATTGTTTTATACTGAGTATACACTGATACACTCACCTACAATATAATTTAAAACATCCCAGAAAACCCATATTCTCATTTGAGAAGCCAATGCATAAAATGTACTTTACAGAAAATACCACTGCTAGAGAAATATAACACTTTACTCCACTAAACCCTAAGGTTTGTTTATTTTCTCTAAAAAAGGGAAGAGAAAAACTTGCCAGTAGTCTTCAGTCTAAGCTAAATTGTACAATTACTGGGTTATATTAATGAAGACCAGGTCAAGACTCAGCAGTTATTTTAGTATCTCCTTTGAGTATTTTATGGGTATTCATGCATACACCACTGTGAATGCCTGGTATATACTGGATTTCTTTGATTCTGTATGAAAAGAGCTCATTTGTATAAAAATATTTTCTTTAAAAAAGCATCCACACTTTTTAACCTATAGGCCTTGAAGGAAAATCTCTGGAGTAATTGATTATACAGATTCCCACCTCTTGCCAAAAGGAGACTGTATGCGAACAATGAGGTGCATTTTAACATTTCCATAAAGTCACACTTACTGAGGGGGAACAGTGCACATTTTCCCATTGACTTCAGCTTCGAAAGTTCCATTTCCTGAATGTCTAGAAATCAAAGCCAAGCCAGATTGGAGACCAAACTATTTTTTTTTAAAAATCATCATTTCCAGTCTCCTCACTACAGCACTCACAGGCTTGTTCTGTACACGATGCAGTTCTTCTTCACAGACCTGCACAAAACAATGCTATAGAATAAAAGCTGCTCTGAGCTCATTCTAGCACGCCACTCTTTTATCCTCTTTAAATGCTAAATAATATAATGAAATATCATCTCTATGTGAAACAAAACTATTTTCACTTTCATTTATTGAAAGTATTACTTTTTCATTCATTGAAAAAGTAGCCCCATATAAGAACGCTGCATAAGATCTCCACTGTAATAAACTATGACAAAAAGTTTGAAAAGCAAAGGGGAAAATTTAACATGCTGGAAAAAAAAATCCACCCATTTATCAAAGCACTGTGATTTTTAAAATACAAACACCAGACAATCTTGTGAAACAACATTTACTTTGTTTTTCATATATGTCATGAGGGGGTCTACGTGAATAAATATTTTCAAATTGATTAAAAATATGTCAAGTCCAACGTGTGAAAATGTTATTATCAAAAAGCAGAAGATACAAGCAAGTTGAAGGCATACTCCTTTGCATTTTGAGGAAAAAATGCACAAGGAAAAAGCACCCTAACTCTGAGGTAATGTATACATTTCATAATAAAATTTCATAATTTCATAATAAAATCTATTATTTTTATGTTGCAGAGTTAAACATGAAGGTGTGGGTCTTCAGTCTATGTAAAAGAGTTGCTGAAGGTGCCAATCCCAAACATAATCATGGCTTTATTCCTCATACTGCCATCATTCACCACACCATTCTGCCACATGAAGAGTATAGATTAAAGAGAAAGAAAACCAGAGAAAACTCAAGTAGGGAATGTGTAAAGTATCATTGAGCAAGCAATGAATCTGTATGGAGTCAGGCTGGATGAGCAAAAGGGGCAACAGTTATGTAGAAAGCTGGACAGTATTCCAGCACTTATACTTAGAATTTGACTACAAAAGGAATTGCCCTGGATGAGCATCCTGCCTCTCTGTAGGGACAGTCTCAGGCTGCACCTGGCACACCTCACCCTTCACACACCTAAAACCCTGAATACTGACCTTTGAATGAACTCCAGGCTGAAAAAGGACAGGAGTGAGCCTGGCACTCTCAGAGACAGAAAATGAGATTACGCTTGGCCCATACCAGGCCAGAAGAGAAAAACTGTTTCTACTGCTCATGGGTAGCAAAAACAGTCAGTTATGTATCTTAGTTGTGCCATCATCATATTTTCTGTGACACACGCTATATGTAAACATACCATTTGACAATACTGTCCATTTGCATTTCACATTCAGTTGAAGACAAGAAGTCAAAACATTCAGGATCAAAGAATATTGGAGGATATACTAACATCCAAGGGACGTAACCTGGCAGTGGAACAAGTGAGACCCAAGCTGTTACTCAGCAATGCAGGAGGGATGGTTGAGACTGCCGGAACACCTCCACTTGCCCACTTGCAGAGTCATGAAAGTGAGACTCCCACAGTTGGATTACTCTGCTTAAGAGGAATTGTGTGTTTTTTAAATAATTGAACAGTAGGCTATTTTCCTAACTTATCAGTGTTCTCTGACTTGCAGTAGCAGCAGCCGCTTTGCACATAAAAATAGATGAAGACAGTTGGATAAAGGAGCTGTTGACATAGGTCAAAAGCATGGAAAATTATTGCAGATGTCATTTCACAAACTGCAGGGGTCTAAAGTTGGATAAAAAGTCAATGAATCCAGCAGTGCTAAGTGATGAATTCTTGCTGATTGACAATATGCTTCTTCAGCAAGGGTCAATGACAATCCACAATCAAAGCAGTTGTCATAATTATGCTACACATAATCTTAAAAAAAAAAAACAAAAAAAAAACAGATGTTAAGACAGGCTGGATAGAGAAAGAGAAGGCAGACAAGAAAAGAAGGCAGCAGAGAACACATGAGATTACTACTTAAACCCAAAGAAACACATCTCGCACAGCAGTAGGAAAAGCTACAGCAGTCTGACCTGTGGAACAAAGCCGAAATTCAATGCATATTTTTCCATCTTATAGCTACAGAAACATGAGTCAGTCCTGATACGAATTAATTGGTTTCTTCCCACTTTGCAACATACGAGTAACCCATTATAGCGCTACAGGCATACTTCCACATCTATGAGGTACACTGATCCACAGCTGTACATGCAAACAGATCTGAAACACCCACTGCCTTTCCTCTGCACCCTTCCCATCTCCAAATCTCAGAGCTCTTCACATACGTCAACACAACTCCTCCTCCAACTGTGTGTGGCAGCAAAGTCTTCTGCATGCTTCAGGAACAAGACCTGGGGAATACACAGGGAAGCAACGCAAGAGAAAAGGGCACAGCCTGGCTAGAAGTGGCGCTGCACAGTCCTGGCCTCAAGGAAGTTTATTACCAGCTGGCCCTGCTGCTAGGAGTGGCACCATACTTAAATCTTGGAGAAGCTCAGTGTGTGTGGCCAGAACTCATGTCCCACTGGAAAGGCAGGGAACGACAGTGGCAGAGGCAAAAAGACCCACATTATCTCTCCTTGGGGAAGTCTCAGCAGATATTCCATTCACAGGTGCAACTGCAGCAGTTGCTGAGGGAACTTGACCGTGACCTCCACCACACTCCCTTCTTCCACGCTGTACCTCAGCAGACCACCAAGCAGCTCAAAATTGCACAATGCATATCACAAGGCAGCTTCGTGGCAGAGCTGAGAATAAGTCCCAGGGAGCTTGGTGGCTTCCAGCAGCAGCAGCACCAGCTGTCCTAGGCAAAGTGTATCTCAAGTAGCTGGGGATTTTTCCCTTCTTAGGGCTGGAAGTGCCCTAGTCAGCTCAGATACTTCTGGTTCTGTTTCTAAGGTAACTCAGCCTTGGAAAAGTCGGGAAAACTCTTTGCTGCACCAACCAGCTTGAAAGCAACTCTTATGTTTATACAAGGTACTTTATCATTTATGACCCCAGGTCAGACAGTTCACCTCATAACAACTCAAGAGCTACAAGGGAACACAATTTTTAAGAACAAAACCAAAAACCACTATAACTGATAGGTCTGTTAGGTACAGTACCTAAAGTTCTGCTTACACCACTACATACAATGCTAGTGTATCTATACTTGACATAGTATAATAATCTAGAATTTCAGTATGTTATGAAGATTAGCATTAACATCACTCCAAATGTAAACTGATATGTTGCAACTTCATCTAATTAGGCCTACAATTGTATCTTCTTAATAAACTGAAAGGCTGATGCTGAACCCGGTATCCACAAGGGAATAAGTCTTCAAGCTCTCTAAACTTAATTAGCTTTGGAGTTTAACATCTAGCAGTTGAAATATCTCGAGGTTTATGTTTATATTACTGTAGCAATGATGATATATATATATAAAGTAGAAATTTTTGATGGATTTTTTTCTTTCCTTAGGCTAGTCATACGATTCATTATAAATGATGTAAGTACTTCAGATATCTGCACATGCTAATTTCAGATGGCTTTAAATCATTTACTAAATGACTTTTTAGGAAGAGAAATCTTCCACTGAGTCAAATTCAAAAACACCAGTGTAATTCCAAAGATGCAGATTTGGTCAAGGGTTTGCCATAGATTCTACTGTCACAGATAAAAGCCACAGCAGTTTAGCAAATCCACTGAGAATTTCTGAGATAGTAGAAACATTCCATAATTAAATGATAACAATATCCATCAGTGGCATACCAGTCTTGCCAAGGCAAATACAGGGTGTTTTACCTGAGTAGTCTCCTCATTGACCAAAATCCCATTGAAATCACCCCTGTACAATATTGTTGCCCTCTACAAAAGATGAAACCACCACCTACTATTCAGTGCATTTCCTGCCATTTTGTTTAATGACACTTTGCCAACATGTAACTCTTTGTCATATATCCACCATGTAAAAATTCAGTCACAGAGCATACACCACATATCAAATCAAGCATTTGTTTGTTTGTTTGTTTCTATCAGAGTACTTTAAGCCACATGACAAGTTGATCCTTTTTTTTTTAAATTGTGTTAGTATCACTACTGTTTAGTATATTCCTAATCATAAAAAAAAGATCTTCCTTCCTTCCTTCCTTCCTTCCTTCCTTCCTTCCTTCCTTCCTTCCTTCCTTCCTTCCTTCCTTCCTTCCTCTTTCTTTCTTTCCTTCTTTCCTTCTTTCTTTCTTTCTTTCTTTCTTTCTTTCTTTCTTTCTTTCTTTCTTTCTTTCTTTCTTTCTTTCTTTCTTTCTTTCTTTCTTTCTTTCTTTCTTTCTTTCTTTCTTTCTTTCTCTTTCTTTCCTTCTTTCCTTCTTTCCTTCTTTCCTTCTTTCCTTCTCTTTCTTTCTTTCTCTTTCTTTCTTTCTTTCTTTCTTTCTTTCTTTCTTTCTTTCTTTCTTTCTTTCTTTCTTTCTTTCTTTCTTTCATTTCTTTCCTTTCTAAACCCACCCTCTTCCTAGCATATACTTAAAATGTTTAGAATTCAAAACTGGGGGAAAAGTACATATCTCAAGATTCATTTTCAAAGTTTTGAAACACTAAATAAAAAAAAATTGAGTTTTGCTCTTTTTGGAAATATCCATGGTATATTTTACACCATTCCATGTCACTAGTTCTTTGACATTCCAAATCCTTTGTGGCACAAGTTGACGAATATTCCTATACTTTTCATGGCCAACCTGTATGTTTCTGATCTACCTCTCAGATCAAGAGAAGGGACTCTTGAGGCATTGCCTCTTCCAGAACAAGCTGTAGTGAATAATAATAATAATAATAATAATAATAATAATAATAGGAAACGTTCTGTGCCCTTTAAGCCATTGCTGGTTTAATCTCTCTTTTTCTCTGTGTGTGACCCAAGCTTCAGCACAGTTCTATCTATCCTGAATTCCAGTCTTGCAGCTGGCAGTGAAGTGTGCTGCTGTGAAAATACTGATTGGTGCAGCTCTTAAACATCATCATCACCTTCTGAAATAATCTGCAGAGCTACCCGTGAAAGACACATGCAGCCAGCCTGAGGAAACATTGCAGTCCAACTGCCCAGCAAATGAAAAAGTTTCCTTTCCTACGTCCAGTAGGCTGAAGAAAAGCAAATGTTGTTTCAACTGAAGTACTATTCCCACACCTCAAGAACTGCTGACAGTGCTTCCAGCGAGGTGGTATCTCTCAATTTCTGCAAGTCAGACCACATAAAAGCTGGAGTGATGCTTGATTAATGAACCTGCTGGTTACTGCTTTGCTTTATTTTAAAGCCCTGAGTGAAACATGGGCAACATCTTGGCTCGGTAACTCCCTGACAGTCCCTGTGCACATTCTGACATAAAAAACGTGCCAAGAGCAGTCACTTAGTTATGGATTCACTTCTCAATGCTCATAATTCACAATGCTCTTCATATTAAAAAAGTGAGAAAAAGAAAACAATGAGCATTATTTCCATGGCTCTCACTTATGGGACAGACTTTCTAGTTGTATATACCAAAGCTTTTCAGTCTCCAGTCAGACCATTCACATAAGGTTGCAGTGTGGTCTGTACAGTCTTGCCAAAATTTCTGTTATCTATGTTTATGTCATTTGAGAGCTCATAAAGCTCATAAAACAATGAGCTTTATGAGCTATTTCTACTTTGTCTTCTGTTACAATAAAAAAAGTTTCAAAAGGGCTAATATAAATGTGATTCTTCATGATTACAGGGTATGAATACTTTCTGTACCAATGCAACCTTTTTTTTTTTCTTTTCTGACAAGACAATCTTAAGTGTGCAAACATGCGTCTTCTGAACTATACAAACATAAGCTTTTTTTTATATCATCTGGGATGTGCTACAGAAGATGTCTCCTTTTGCCAGGGCAGACATTTCTGGAACTTCAAATGATGTCCTCTCCAGACTATTTCATCAAACTATATCTGGGTTCATAAAATGACAAGCAAGTTTGCCCTACGTGTACACTTAGCAGAGTTACAGATCTCACTGGCAGCTTCCTGCACCCAAGGCAAGGGAAGCATGCTGACACAGCAAGAATCCAGGAAAGAGGCACAAAATGATGAAAGGAACAGAAAAATAGATCCACAATGAAATGGTTCTTGGAGGTTTTCCTAGCAGAGAGGAAGTCTAGGGGTGTTCAGGTCATAGTGTCCAAACACATATGAAGGTCACCAATTGGCTACAAAGGAATATTCTTCAAACTCACAGTTACAGCAATGTCAAACGGCTAGAAGTTGTTAAGCTGGATAACCCCAGATAAAGGAAAAATAGAACAATCTAAAGACTTCTGGAAACTCTCCATTGCTGGAAATATTTTAATAAAAATTGGAAGATTTCTAAAAGCTACACTCTGCTTCAGATAAAAATTCCAGGGACCCATATGACATCTGGTCAAAGATGGTTCGACTGGATGACCACAATGTTTCCTTTTGGTCTTACAGACTGTGAGTCTACTGGCAACCGTATTTTGGAGAAATAGTTTCTTAGGAACACCCTGGAAAACAGAAACCTGTTTAGAATTCAGAAATTCTGACTTTATTATACTTTCCCATACAGTTGTTGTAACTGCTATTGACCAAACAGTGGACTGACTCTGAGTTTGGTAAACAGACTTAAAAATAAATTTTTAATTAAAATCATCTTTACTTAAAAAGTGAACATAAACTGATATTCTGGCCTGTATATTTACAGAAAAATTCAATGCTAATGGGAGTGACAGAATTTACTCCCCCTCAAAAAAGTGGAAAACAATAATCTAGGTTAAATACAGCTTATGCAAGCAATAGTCAACACACCAATGGATATGACTGCTTACAGTGGATTATAGGGAAAGGATTTAAAGTGAGAGTGTTTTGTTTTACTAAGATATTGTGTGTATTCATACAATGCTCTATGTGACACCAAAAGCAATACATTTCCCCAGAATAAAATACAGAGTTCTCTCTTTGCATGTGCCATTCACAGCAGTTTTCATTCAGCTGTCAGCACTGTCCCCATTTCACAGGTAGGGAGTGGAAGCACGTGGAGTGAAGCCATCTGCTGACGGCCACACATGTTCAAGCCGCACAGCTGCATGCAGGGCACAGCTCCTCTGAGCAGCTCACGAGATGATGAAGATCTGCCAGTCTGAACAGAATATCCAGCCAAGGAAAACGACTGGATTTCCAGTGACACTGACTTTTCAAAATGATCCTAGAAAAAAAGAAGGTTGTTACACACGCGAAGTTTGGGGGGAGGAGGGTGGATTCTTTTTGCTTTGTCTTGGGAAAGGATGTCTTTCCAGCTCCCTGTCCCTGCTCTTTATTATCTGTTAATAACTCTAGATATGACAAATTATCTATGTGTATCATCATTATTTGCTGTTCACCATTTAGATTATCTGGGTGAAAAACTGCCACTAGAATTGAGTGAGATTGTTTTGTCTGTCAGAAGCAGGCAGAGAGATGCATAAAAATGTTGATGCACTCCATCAGGAACATATATTGCTGCCAGAAAATTTTCCAAATGCAAGAAAAAAAAAAAAGAAAAAAAAAATCTTTAATCCATTTTCTACGAATATCCTGCACTATAACCGATATCATCAGTATCAGACGAAGCTGGATCCCCTCAGGCAATAGTGTGTAAAAGCTGCTCTGTCACATTCCTACACATTCTGCTCTGAGATGCTCCTTTCCAAAGCATGTTTTCTTTCAATCTCTCTCTCTCTCTAGTCTGACATTCTGGCATTTGGCCCTGCAGGATCAGCTTTTTCCAGAATGGTGCATCTTTCTGTAGTTCAAAAGTAGGATCTCTTCACTTCCTCCTCTTCTGACTCTTGCTGATATCCAGCAATTTTATACCCCAGCAGCCGGAGCAGCAATTTGCTAACTCTCTGCCACTAGCAATGCAAACTGACTCTAATGACAGCAAAAGCGCATTTTGTATAACACAAGACCATTGCAGCTGTCAGAGATGCTGTCTCCCCTGGCAAGCTCCTAGAGCACAGATTAGGAATGAAAGGACTAATTCCTCTTGCCTATTTTTGAACATTTAGTTTCCCTATCATTTTTCACCTATAGACCCATTTCGCTGATAAAAAAATGCAGGAGCATGTACTAGAACAGTAGAGAAACTCAAATGTAATTAACAACTAATAGCATCCATAGACTAAGGATTGACAAGTGCTTTCCTTTTTCACCCTCTGCTATTTCAGATTTATAACTGCTATGATGAAATAGTTATTCTATGGATTTAAATTTCTCACACACAGACTTATCTAAAGAGTTTTTGTCATCTTTAAGGCTGAGCAAAATCCTTTAGCAGTTCCTGAACTGTGAGATGTATGTAACACCCATTGCTTTTTTAGGCTGCAAATGGATCTTTTTTTTCTCTTCCTTTTTTTTAATTTAAATTTTTATTTTTTTATTATTTTTTACTGTATCACTTGCAGTGTGTGATCTTGCTTTACGTGCATTGCATGCCCCTCATTAAAGGTCATTTTTGAATGAGGCTGAGCACTCCCAGCTCACACAGGGAGAGCCGACCAGGCAGATGTGCAGTTATGCAAGAAAGCAACAGCCACGTGTTTAGAAATCCTGACAGAGAGATGCTGAGACAATCTCATCCCTGAATGCAAAGATTTTAGAAAGCATTTAGATAACTTAAGGCACACAAGAGAACCTAATGATGCTGATTAACTACATGGCATGCCTCATATACCTTGCATGCTCTCAGCAAAAGTGGCTGGGACCTCTACTAGTCCCTGCTCAAATCATTCGCCAGCTAAAGACTCCTAAAGCATGCTGCACTGTACCACAGTGCACACTGCCCAGGTAATTTCTCCACCCTTTACCCATGCTGTGAAACCACCATGCTTCTGATATCAAAGGGTCTTCTGATGAAGCAGCATAGTGACAAAAGTTTTCCTGCCTTGCTTTTAATGTTTTTTTAACAAACATTCAACTTCGCAATTATGATATCCTGAAAGGTTATAATACCTAAAGACTATGGGGTTATGAGGTAGGAACTAAAGCAAATATTCACAAATAAGTATTTGTGCCCCAAGTACTTTTATATTTTAAAGATAAATGTTAAATGCTAAAGCCAATGTTAAATTTGCTGTTAGGTGTAGTATGCACTGGACTTTTTCCTGAATCCACCCACTGTTTGGGTCAGCACTGCAGCTCCAGTAAAGATTATAGACTGGTAGAAAATGCAGGAGCATGTACTCCTTTACAACAGATATAAAGGAAAGGCTACACAAGGTGACTGTAAAAAAATATCACTTTTAAACAGGTTAGATCTAGGTTTTAAGATACCAGAATATAGTTCTTTGTTGTTCACTTCTATGGGTGATCGTGAAGGGAAAACATCTACAAAACTGTTTTCCCTGATTTGTCTCCAAAATCAAAAACTTGAGAGGGACATTATATTCTGAGCCTTAAATCTGACCAATTGTGAATGTATCACTGTATACTTTGGAAATATGTATTCCCTATATAGCAATAGTATCCTCTGAAGGGAGTTTTCCTCCTAAAGAACATTTCTATGTATTTTGAAGGTCCTAAACAAAATTTTGTAACAAGATTGAGACTACAGTCAAAAATACTGCCACTGATCCTAACCTCTGCTCTACGTATTTACTCAAGAGACAACGGATCTTAACAGCATAACACACCTTGAAGCAAAAATGTATGAGTACAGTAGGCATGCGTCCCAAATCCACCAAGTGCAGAGAGGTCAAAGAACTCCATTTCTCAAAAGAAAAATGCTTTTAAACAGCTCTGAGCTTAAATCCTGCCTTTTTTATTTTTTAACTATTAATGTTTATATTTTTATTATGTTTATGTTGCTTTGAAAATTTCAGAATAGGTTCCTTCTTTTTTTTTTTTTAAATTTTTTTTTTTTTAATTCCTTAATAGAGTCTCTTGCAAAGCACCAGGCCACAGCATACATGTTTTGTGTTTTGATTTTGCTACTCCAAAACTAGAAGGTTCTAAATTCATCAGACTCAAGAGACCAACGAGATCTTCCTCATTTTGACTACTCTTGTCTCAGGAGAGCTTAGCTACTTCTCTGAGAGACGGCTGAGCTGTTGCCTGGCTCTTCAGGGTCAGTCAACACCTTTCTCATTGATGATGAAGTGCAGAGAACACAACAGCAGATCTACCACAATCCCCATAGACTATTTCATGCTGGAATTGGGTATTAGCCACCTGGTCTGATGCTGGACTGTGACACTGGGATAACTTGATAAAAAGGGTGAAGAAGCACTGCATTTTTTCACAGCACATGACTGTTCAAAATCTCTACCCAACTCCTTCCCAAGCTGTGGTCTTTCAGTTTTCTGGCCCATCTCAATACCAACTTATGAAACCAACTATATGCAAATAGCAAGAGAATGACATTCTGCTGAGTTTTTTTGTTTTGTTTTGTTTCATTCCTCAAACCATTTGCTACACTAATTAGGAAGTGAGCCAGTTGAAACCTCTAGACTAATCTCCAATTCTTGCCCAATGGGTAACAGTGAGATTGACATTGCCAAGGAGTTCTGTAAAATGACCTGGTAACCAGAAAATTACTATGTTCTGAAATCTAACATTTCTTTTTAATGCACAAGCAATTAAGGAATGGAGGGGACAAAAACCCTTTGAGGCAGGTGCTAACAACTGCAATAATTATGATGAAACTGAAATATGTGTATGTAATCAACCAAGATCATTTATGTCAAGAAACACTTTGATTTTCTCTGAGACTGGACATTTTTCTTTCCTAAAATTACATTACACTGAATTCCTATTGGCCATTTTTCTGTTTTTAATAGAAAACATCAATAGATAATTCCCCTAGGTAGTTTCAGTAATTATTTTTGAGGTTTTCTTTAAGTGCTAATAGAAAAGTCAGCTATCTTATGAATATCATAATAGAATTAGACATTAACAAAGCTTTTATTCTTCACAAATAAGTCTTGGTCCCATTAGTGTTATGATTATCTTCATTAAATATTTCTACCTGTTGTAGACAAATGAAGAGAAATTGCCATTATATGACAAAATTTGCTGATTGAAGAACATTATCTCCTGTTACAGCCACATTGGATTTGGCCTGAACAGTGCAAGGGTGCAACCACATATGTGATATATCCAATTCACACTTTGTGAATGTACTCTGGATTAAGCCTTTCATCTTTAGGTTGCTGTCATTCAAGGTTCAGGTTTGAGCTGAGTTTGTATCATCCATAGGCCAAACATGTCCCACGTGTCCAAAAGGAGCACCACATTTTAGGTTGCTATTCTCTAGCTATGCCTGACCTCTTCAGTTGGATTAGGTGATCTTTGAAAGTCCCTTCACATTTAACTCTCTCCTCTCCTCTCCTCTCCTCTCCTCTCCTCTCCTCTCCTCTCCTCTCCTCTCCTCTCCTCTCCTCTCCTCTCCTCTCCTCTCCTCTCCTCTCCTCTCCTCTCCTCTCCTCTCCTCTCCTCTCCTCTCCTCTCCTCTCCTCTCCTCTCCTCTCCTCTCCTCTCCTCTCCTCTCCTCTCCTCTCCTCTCCTCTCCTCTCCTCTCTCCTCTCCTCGAGTCTCCTCTCCTCGAGTCTCCTCTCCTCGAGTCTCCTCGAGTCTCCTCGAGTCTCCTCGAGCCTCCTCTCCTCTTCCCCAGAAAGATAAGGTGTTTCACTCTACCTTCCCTGGTTCTTCAGGTGTCATGCTGGTACAGGCAAGGGAGAAACTTGCTACAAAACACAGCTACAGTTCCACTCCAGCACTGCTCTCCTCACTGGGATTTGTCACTGTGCTTTTCCTCCAGATCTAGGCACTTTGCAAACTGGAATCCATTCCATGGTGGTTCAGAAATGAAAATGAGCCTTATGCTGTCATGCAACCTCATCACAGCAAAATTGACCTTGATTCCTGCTGAAGCAATGCAGGCTCCCCTGGGATTTTTCCTGATGGAGAACATGATATAAGCTAAGACTAATATACCAGGCACCCCTATAAGGAGAGATTTCAATCACCATTTCACAAACAAAATACCAACTGTCTTGTGCAAACTTTACAACATGATGTGCACTAGAGCAAAACTAATTAAAGCAGGATCTGAAGCAGTTGCTTATCAGTGAACAGCAACTTCATAGCTCAGAAAACTCCACAAAAAGATCCAAGCTGCAGGTTGAATTGCTCATGTTTACATGAAACTTTTTAACACTCTGGAGACAGGTACCAAAGGGAGATGTTGCTGTGCCCTCTCACACATTGTGATTCTGTTCATGTTCCAACTCACTGGCAACAGACTCCTTGAAACAGCAAGCCTGATTCTTGATTTTGACTAAACTAAAGGATTACACATGTAAAAGCTCTTTGAGGCAATTAAATTAGGAGTCCACAGTGGTAAATATTTCATTAGTTAACAACTAACTTAAGCCCACCAGTCAAACTCTGAATATGGAAATCAGTGTGACAGTTCCTATTATTTCACTACCAAGTCGTATTGATTCTTTGTCCTCTGAGCTCTCATGCAGATTATGGCTACCTGGGCAGACTTCAGTAATTCACTTGGTCCGGGTGTTTAACACTTCTGTTACTCTGTTTGGCTAACAAAATCCTCCTGTTCACTAATGAGGTTTAACAACGTAGCAGTTAGCACTGCCAATATGAAACACAACCTTACCCACAACAGCATTCTTGTCAGAGTTTCTCTAAGCTTTCAGTCCATGATGTCAGCTCTTAAAAGCCCAAGGGTTTAGTACTGTAATGAAATTATTCATTCCTGCTGAATTTTGTTCCTCCTACATGAAATACAAATTATTTTAAGCTTTGTTTTCTCCTTACTCAACCTCTCACTCCAATCTCAGCACATTTAATCTCACAAATAATTGGAAAACAACCTGATGATGTTCATCCTGGCATTGAAAATTTTGACCCTCCTCTCTACTTGCAATGAACATTCTGATCTCTACTGATTACCTTTGGGAAGTAATACAGTTAATCTCAACAAGCAGTGGCATAATCCTTGCCAAAGCAAGACCATCACCTTGTGGTGAAATCCGTCCTCTCTCCTGCTCTTTAGCCCGCTATCTCCTGCATCAACACAGGATATTATTTAGCAGTGTGAACTGGTGCAAGCCCTGCTGCAGAGCTGCATGATAAAATATTTACTGCTGCTACTGTTCTGTTCCCTTTTGACCTCTCACGAACAGCCACAATGTCCTACAAGTATTATGAACACGATTCTGCCATTACCTTTCCAACCTCTGAAGTCAGCCCAGACCATTTGCTGTTGTCTCCTCAGAGATAAACTTGCTAGCGTTTTACATGCTGCAGCCACCAGTCCCATTTGGCTTGTTTTGGCAGAGATAAGAACGCCACGCACACACACTACTAACAGCTTTGCAACACCAAGTCATACAGATCTGCTCTTTGTGTGGTTTGGTGAGACTGGGTGAAAGTAAGTGTCTGGAGCAATGTTTCCACCAGGTATTCTGATCCTGCAGCATAGGTGGCAAAGGCATGACATTTCTGCACAATCCAGCTCAAGCAGGGTGCCTTGCTGAAATTAGGTAGCTTTCCTTCTTATTTCAATGAAAGTGAGACTGGTGATCTTTCAGCTTTTAAAATGTGAGAGTGAACCTGACCCATCAGCTAGGAGTTCAAACCACAAAGAAACTTATCTGAAATAAATTAAAATTAAAAATATATGAGATGTCATCTCAGTTCAGACTGACAAACAAACACTAATGCTGTAAAATGTTTTCCCCATTAGTAAATATGACATTTTACAAGAAGTCGAATTACTAATTTTACATTTTGAAGCATTGTTATGGGCCACATTTCTTTTTTAGATCTCTATTGTGATGCAAAGCACTGGGGACCTTCATAAGCAAAACAGAACAAACTTAAGTTTGTATGTACATAGATTTGAATATTTATCAATGTTAAAACTGCATTTTACTACGTTAAAAATGTATTCTTCTAGGATTATTGCTTTGCCATTTATACTGCTTGATTCTAAGGGACATTTTTCTCCATACAAGTCCCAAACTTCATTATCACAGCCCTTCACTACAAACTCTTAATTTCATGTAACAGTTTCCATTATGAAAAGACAGCTTTCTCATCTAACTGTCCACTTAACTTCTATGTACCATTGCTATGTGCAAAGTGCTTTAACTATCACATTTCATTGGAACTGTAATCTCTTCAGTGATAGAAAATCTCCATTGGATTTTCTTCATGTTTGTATTGATGTAAAGTGACTTACACGTCACTTACAAGTGACATGTAACTTACATGGTGAGGTTGCAATTATATTTTGCATTTTTTTCACCTTGTGTACCTTCATTTCACCACTGGGGCAAAACTAGAGGTGCACCACAGCTTTTAATTCCCACTTCTGGAAATGTTGTGTTAGTATGACTTCAGTAGAGGTCCTACTAGCAATAAACACATCCATTCCATATCAGAATTAGAGATTTATGAACCTTTTCAAGTATGCACTGACTCTGTCCATCTTCCCCCTTCTGTTTTGCTCCCATTGATTCACACACCACCAAAATAACTTTGTTGAGCAAATTCAACTGATCTAAAAAGGCTCTCAGTTCATGATACGGTGCTTTCAGTGATCCATGCCAAAAGCCAACCAGAAGTATCATATCAGTTGGAGAGACTCTGCTCTGATTCCACAACCTTCTTTCATGCCTTTTGTTTTGCTAACTACTCATAAGAAACAACTATGCAACTATAACCAAGACTAGAAAAGATGTTGTGGAGAAAGCTATCTTTCAAATTTTCTACATGACAATCTATGTTTTGGACATTAAAGCCACACTTGGGCATCTCTTCTTAAAACTATTTGATTCATTTCTCCTCTAGGCAAGGATGTGGATGAAAACAGACAGTCATGTTACACTGCATATTCTTTATCTTTCCATCTAAATAGAGAGTAGTATTTGTTTAATGTTGAAACAATTGTCAAAATGTGTAATACACTAATCAGTTTATGCTCCCTGTTGGACTTATTCATGTAATATATAATGGTGTCATGAAGGTTTTCTAGGAAAAAAAAAAAAAAAAAGATCAAGCCAAAGATCATTAAAGTGATTCATTAATTGAAATCCACAACAGCAGTTTTTTACACTACCTAAACGTCTTTCCTGTTACAGTCACACAGTGAAATTAAACATTATTCACACAAGTAGTTTAGAAATACCAGATTTCAAAATGGTTCTTTCATTACATAAAGGTAACTTATGTAAGGAATTTCCCCTCAATAAAAATTCCAACATTTAAAATTTTATAAAGCAGCAAATTAGTGATCTACATCTGAAGCAAGCACAGATCAAGCAATTGTGTGTACATGTTACACAGAGAGGATTTTAAGCATTAACCAAACTACCATTAAATGATTTTGAAAGTACACAAATCTTAGTGTTCCCTTGTTCACAAATACACATGCCATCTAATCTGCTGCAAATATTGGCATTAGATACAGTGACACTCATAAATATAATGACAAAAATACTGGTATTTTAACGTTCTCAAAGCCACGTGACGTGCCTTTCTTAAGATTAAACCTTTTGTTTTTAAAAGGTCCAGCTTATACAATACAATTGAATTTCCAGCCTATTTTAATAGTCATGAAATGTTATAAACACACAAGCTGGCCTTTATGCTATAAATACATTTGTATTTTGACATGTCTACATCTGCACAAGAATTCCCAAACCCATATTCTGTGGAGCCATCACAAGATGAATCACAAACACTTTTACCAGAACACAGTATTAGACCGCCAGCTTTCTCTTCTCTTTAACGTATAGAATCATTAACAGGGTTGAGTACCTTGCACAGCCCTCACTAGAGCTTCTCAATATTTCAGTGATATTTAATAACGATGCAGAAATTGGGCAGTGAGACTCCTGTACCAGCAGCAGCACAGAATACTGCATATGGAACAAGACCTAAATGGTATAACATGAAAGGCACTAGAAAATCAATTATTGCCCTGATTTTCTGCTGTGCTCTGCCATACAGTCTCACAGTTCACGGCATAGTAATCAAGGCCAGCTGCCAACAGTGCAGAAGTGGTATTTGGAAACTGGGTAAAATAAAAAAGTTCATGGAGGTATGTGCATATGAACTTGCATATTTGCATGTAAATTACTGCACCTCCATGCGCGTAGGAAACAGAGTAAGCTGATGCAAGTGCAAACACTTTTCCTTACTCTTGCAGAATGACCTATTGCAAGCACAGTCCCTGCTGTCTGAATGGTGGGTCTCTGCATTTGTGGGAACAGATAAGGGTACAGTAGTCAAACTGCTTTTTCTTTTACTTTTACTATTTTTTGAATAGATCAAATAGATCTTAAAATTAAGATCAAGGGGAACTGGTAAAAAGACTACAGAAAATAATATTCTTATTTTAATCTCTCACAAACTCTTAAGTCTAGAAAAAGACCAGGAAAACCAACAAACAATCGAACAAAAAAAACAAACAAACAAACAAAAAAAACTTTCCTCTAAATATTGATACCATCCTGTATTGCTCATCTTCATTTCAAAACCTGGTTGATTTACAGAAGATTTGCAGACATTAATGTTACACATGGTTTTGTAGAGAAGTGCAGCATGGTGATTAGTACATTAACAAAATTCCTCTATTTCTCCATGAATAATATTGGACCTTATGTTCCAAGAATAGCACATAACTTAATAGCATGGTATTGTCTTCGCCTCATTTTAATGGGAAGCAGAACCTTAGTGAACAGACAGTGTGTCAGTTCTTGTAATGCTATATGCCATTCAGGTAAACACCTCATGGTATGGTATTTCATATAAAAAATGCAAAGGCTTTTGCCTCAGATACTTTGATGGATTTTCTTACCTTTGGTTCCATTGAAATGAAGCTGTGGGTACCTCTACTTGAGAGAACTGACCTTTTAATTGTTTTACTGTGGTAGAAGTGGTAGTAATCCTTCAGTGTTCCAATCTGTAAGGGGAGAAAAGAAAAAAAAAAGAAAAAAAAAAAGAGAGGGAAATTTAATTTATGGAAAGCAGTTCTCTGTTTTTCATTTTTAAAGGTCTATAAATTATGCAATTTCCTGCTGTGCTGAAATGTTACTTGAACCCAGTGATCATCTTTCAAAAGAAGGACATATGATATGAAATAGATGGAGTGTCCTTGAGGCAGTAACTGCATAACCAAAGATTATAATTGAGCTGCTTAGTCTGTCTGTATCTACCTTTTTAATGTTTAATTTATATGCAGTACTTTAAGTAATTCTGTATCAATCTATATCCAAACTGTCTTCAAATGGCAAGTATAAAAATCATCAAATGACTATATGGTTATTAAAAAGCATTCCATCTAGTTTGCTTAAGGAAATGTACTGCAAAATGCACTAGATTCGTTTATTTATATAATTAACTTATAAAAAGTACGTTCACAGCATCAGACTATACAACAAGAATAGGCTTCTCTTTCCGCCAAAGGTGGGCAAGAAAGAAGTAGAAAAAAAATGGAAATGTTAACCTCACACAGAGTAATGACTAGTTCAAAATATAAAATCAAATCATGCAAAGTGCAAATTTCACAACAGCAAAATAAAATCTCTACTTGCTCATCCCATCACGACGCAGTAGCAATGTGAAACTAAACACAGATATGCTACCCAATTTTATAAAGAAACTTTCCTTTCTAGTCTCACTAACCTCAAAAAATTCATAACATGGAACTCCAGTTTCACACACCTATAAACAAACATTCAGCCTCCTTGTATTGAGGGCCAACATCTCACCAAGTCATATGAAATTTGACCCTGTTTTGCACTGTAAATCTTGTAAGACATTCAATAATTTAGCTAAATGTTCCTTAATGATGAGTAAAAAAAGGGAAAACTGAGCTTACTGTTATTTTAAGATGAAAATCAAAGTGACATCAGAAAATAGGCATGGTTTTACAAATAAATCACAATCACAATTTACAAATAAATTTACAAATGAGATCCTCAAAGAGGGTGGAGCAACACTGAAAAACTGTAATCTCAAAGATCCTGTATTATGAATCTTTATCTATGAATATATACGTAGGAAACTTGAGTGTCTAACATTAAAGGGTCAAAGAGAATGGGAAACAAGCCACTGAAGAACTCCAAGAATATGCTTTAGAATATTAGAAAATAAAAATGTTGAGAAAATATCAGCATACACTAAGAAATATTCATAGAAATTTTTGTTCTCATGGAGCGCTTGTATATTCCAACTTAAAGATACAAGTGACATGGGGAATGAGGGAAAACTTTTTTTGTGAAAAGAAAAATCTGTAATTCGAAAGAATTAATCTAATTGGGAAAACTGCACCAGTGTCTAAGATATTCATCTCAGTCTGTTGAGTATGTCCATCAATGTCTCCCTTTCAGGAAGAATGACTTATGTTTAGTTTAAGCCCAATATCAAAACATTCAGTTATACGAAGTTGGTTTATCATAAATTAAATAGGAATTAGTTTGACTAAGGTATAGTCAATTAGTTTGAATAAGGTATATTAGCACTGTGACAGTAATCTCCATGCTGCCTTCTCTTTGAAAGGTGATTCAAGCAGAAGTGGTGTGATTCTGCCCCATGGAGAAGCCTGATCTCATATCTGTCCATGTCTGTGAATAACCCCCCTTTAAACACACAGGGAACAGTCTTTTGATGGACATCTCAAAGAGCTGCAGGATCCTGGGGGTGCTGAGACCACCCAACACATGGTCCTCTGTGGGCTGAAATGTGTTGCCAAAACAAGTGCCAGAGCTGGTTCTTTGCCCAAAGACTACCACACTCTTCTGGTGCATAGGAGCAACACCACCCAAAGTCACAGAAGGCAAAGGCAGGGACTGGGAGAATGAGAAATCACCCACTGCAGAAGACTATCTAAGGAACCTAAAGGTGCACAAGTCCATGGGACTCGATGAGATGCATCCACAGGCCCCAAGCGAACAGGCGGATGAAGTTGCTAAGCCACCGTCCATCATATTTGAGAAGTCAAGGCTGTCCAGTGACATTCCAGTGAAGTTGCCACTGACTGGAAGAAGGGAAATATAACCCTCAGTTTTAAAAGGGTAAAAAAAAATAAGACTCAGGGATCACAGGCCAGTCAGTTTCACCTTTGTGCTTGGCAAGATCATGGAGCAGATCCTCCTGGAAACTAAGCAAAGACACATGGAAAATAAGGAGGTGATTGGTGACAGCTAACTGTATCAATAGGGGAAATCATTCCTGACAAATCTGGTGGCCATCTACGATGAGGTTACAGCATTGGTGGATAAGGGAAAAGCAATTGATGTCATTTATCTGGATTTGTACAAAGCATTTGACGCTGTCCCCCATGATATCCTTGTCTCTAAACTGGAGAAACATGGATTTGATAGATGGACCACTCAGTGGGTAAGGAGTTGGCTGGATGGTCACACTCAAAGAGTTGCAGTGACCACTCAATGTCCAAGTGGAAGTCAGTGACAAATGAAATTCCTCAGGTGTTGATATTGTGATCAGCACTTTTTTTGGTGACACAGTAAGTGGGACTGAGTGTACCCTCTGCAAGTTTGCTGATGACACCAAGCTGAGTGGTGCAGTCAACATGCTGGAGAGAAAGGATGCCATCCAGAGGGACCCAGACAAGCTTGAGAGGTAGGCCTGTGTGAACCTCATTATGTTCTAAACGCAAGGTCTGGCATAAGGGTAAGGGCAATCCCAAGCACAAATATAGGCTGGGTAGAGAATGGATTGAGAGCATTCCTGAGGAGAAGAACTTGGGGGTGTTGGTGGATGAGAAGCTCAACATGAGATGGCAACGCGCACTTGCAGCCTACAAAGCCAACTGTATCCTGGGCTTCATCAAAAGAAGCATGTCTAGCAGGTCGAGGGATGTGATTCTCCCCCTCTACTCTGCTCTCGTGAGACCTGGAGTGCTGCCTTCAGTTCTGAGGCCCCCAACATAAGAAGGACATGGACCTGTTGGTACAAGTCCAGAGGAGGGCTATGAGGATGATCAGAGGGCTGAAGCACCTCTCCTATGAAGACAGGCTGAGGGAGTTGGTGGTGTTCAGCCTGGAGAAGAGAACGCTTCATGGTGACCTTACAGCAGCCTTCCAACAACCAAAGGGAGGCTACAAGAAAACTGGAGAGTGACCTTATACTTTTTACAAGGGCATGTAGCAGTAGGACAAGGGGTAATGACTTTAAACTAAAATGGGGTAGATTTATATTAGATGTAATGAAGAAATTCTTTTTTATGAGGGTAGTGAAGCACTGGAACAGGTTGCCCAGAGAGGTTGTGGATGCCCCATTCCTGGAAGCATTCAAGGTCAGGCTGGATGGGGCTCTGGGCAACCTGCTCTAGTGGAAGGTGTGAGAAATAAAGTTCTGTCTTTGCAGTGGAAAATTTCACTAACTTTGCATATTCTAAAGTGACTGTGCAGGCATAACAGTGGGGAGTGTGTTAAGCAGATATGGGGAAGGTTCCCCTGTCCCAAAATAAGAAGAATAGCTAAGAAAAACAAGACAAGCAGCATAAAATCAGTAAAAACAAAAAATCACAGGCCCTCTAGTCACAAGTGAAGAAGGAAAACAAAACAAAACAAAAGAAAAAAAAAAAACAGGAAAAGAAGAAATTAAAGGTTGGTCAAATAAAATTGTACTTATATGGCATAGTAATAAGCGTTGAATAGTTTGTGAACCTCTAGTATTCAGCCAATGAGGAAACAGGAGGAATCAAGTGTTGGGTAATAGGGAATATAAGGTTATACACTTTTGGTGTGAACTCCTGCTTGCAGGATGCCCACCATTGAATAGCGAATAAAAATGCTACTTCACAGATCCTCACCTGAGCCTGTGTTACTGGCTACAGATTGTTTCTCCCAAAGGTGTCTCTGCTTTTAAAGAGATGTTCTTTAAGGTCCTTTCCAATCCAAACCATTCTATGATTCTAAGATATAGCTTGAGTTACATCAAAAATCAGTTTCTGTGCTGATGTTAGCCCAAAGGGAAAATAAGGATATTAGTGTTTATGGTTATATCACTTGTGACTGTATTAACTAGAGTTTATTTTCAGTTGAACAGGCTGTAGGACACTGAATGTCATAACAAAGGTTATGGACCTTTTAAGGACCTTGTCACCACCAGGAATCATGGACCTACTGCTGTGTGCACACAATAGTATGTGTATCTATGCGCAAGAACACACATTATTGAAAAGACACAGCTCAGGCAGGTAATTCAGGTAATTGTATTTTACTGCTACATGGCACTGCCTAAACAGAAACTTATCGTATTTTAGGGATTTTATATATATATATATATGTATGTATTTTGTGCTACACAAATCTCAACATCACCCAGTTCTCCATGCTTTGTCTTGTATAAGTTTGGAGATTTTATTTATTTATTTAAGGGCAAACCATAGCTGAACCCTTTGAGGGCATCCACAACAGCAGAATTAGGAGATGGCCAAATTGGACTCCTGGAGGTCGTACAGCTTAGCAGCACTAGCCACCACAGAAGAGACTGGAGTGATCTGCATGCTCTACCTTCTAACCAAAGAGGGAAAGTCTGAAGCTTTCTAATGTCCGATGGCTGTACTGCCTCAGAGACCTTATACTCAGGAGACAGAAGAAGCCTGTAGAAGTAAGTGTGGTAATTGTAATGCCATGTCTTTGAGGTGTGGCCAGTTTTCACATAATAGCAATTAATAAACATTAATTAGTAGTAGTAGTGGTATTAAAATTATTATTATTAAAAATAGTGAGATCTACAGCTTTAGTTCATAACTGTCAATGAAATAAAGGAATCTCAAACCTTTTAAATGAAATTTAATTCATATTCACTAACTGCCAATGCCTCTCACAGTAAGGTAACACCAGTGTTATTAAAAATTTTATTGCCCTCTTTTCCCTTAATGGGAATTTACTTAGACCTTCCAAATCCTTGGACTACTTGGAGAATAGTTAAACTATGGAAATATAGCACAATAAAATTTATCATTATGGATGTTCTTGTTAAATTGTTTTTTTTATAATTTAACTACCAGATCATAGAGGCACCCTCAGAGGAAAAGCAATGCAAAGACAGAAACACCAGACTGCACAGCTAACCACCTTAGAGACTGATGGCAATTTAGCTGTTTTATCCTTGGGAAATCTTTGTAATCTCCTTTTTGACCTGGGAGACCTGATCTCTTTAAAATGAGATGGAGAAACATTCCTGAGGAATTGCCTGGTGAAAAGCAAGGAGAATGGGTGGCAGTGGCCGCGGAGACCCACTCTTTTTGGAAGTAAGCTTCACCACTGAAAACTAAATGGATATACACCTAAATTTTAAAAGTACCATGCTACATTTATTCAAGAATAAAATAATTCACAGAAATTACAATCCTACAATATAATACTAGAATCCCAGAAAACAAAAGCATCCACACATACAGATTAATTTCATATTTATTAGGCCTGGTTTTCTTTTTAAAGTTGAGAAAACGGATACGTTGAAACAAGAGAGAAACTTTGTCCTTGGATTATATTTGTTCCATATGCAATTTCATATTTTAAGGCAGTATTAAGATAATCCAGGACATAATTACTAAATGAATTCATCTAGTTCACATATGTTCACATATGAGTGTCCTCACAAACTCTATGAGGAAATATAAATGCTAAAGTTGCCAGATAAATATACCTTAAGGATGTATTTATGATCTCCAAACTGACAGATATGATTAAGCTCTCTGAAACTTCTATGCATCAGAGCATGAGCAAGGAAGTTCTTCAAGCTAATGGAAAGGAGCACAAGAAATACCTTCCCAACGGTTTCTTATCTAGTGAATTAATACACTGATTTGTATTTATTTGATTTTGTTTTTGAAGAGAAGAATCACCTGGATGTCTGGCCTCAGAGTACATTTCTCCCAGGATTACTGTCATCATCTCGTTTTGAAAAAAATTACCTCAACTCTGCTGCAAATTTTAAAATGTTTAAAATGTCATTATACAAAGAGGAAATGATGTTTTGGAGCAAAAATGAACACATTTCAGTCTAAGAAGGTTGAAACAATGTGTTGATATCATAGCTTTCATCCCTGTTTCATATGCTAGTGAAGCTAACTGAGTATTACAAAGCATTTTGACAGAACCAAATATTGACACAGCTTGCAATACAGCTTATGCTCCTTTGATGCACATGACGCTATAATGAACATGAAGGAGCTGTGCTCACAGCCCTAAATTCTGATCCTTCTTGGCCCACCTTTATCCACAGGTGAAAACAGGTTCAATGCTACTACAGAAAACTGCTGTTTCTTTTCCTTTTTTTGTCCTTACAGACTTCGGATATATTTCATAGCCAGGATTCTGATCTAAGCATTTAGAGGCAAGAAAGCCCTGCAAATGCTGTTAGCCTTCATGACCCTATGCAAATTAAAGCACTCATGTCTTGAAAAGGCATGTTCATCCAAAGCCTGGAACCTCAACTTCACTCCAAGCAGTGAAATTGTATAGTGCTTTTTTGTTGTTGTTGCCACTTGTTTTCCTGTAAAATACTGCACTAGTGACCACATTTTCCTAACATCCATCTCTCTTACCTAAAGCCCCACTGTTGAGACAGCACTCCACCAAGCTAAGGCTCGAGGAGCCACCACCATGAGAGTGGCTGCAGAGCTGCTGTTTTGTCTGGCCTGTAGACTGAGATGGGGGTTCTTTATCTCCCATATTTAACCTCTAATCAAAAGTGCTGTTTGTTTGTTTGTTTTGTTTCATTTGTGTTTGTTTTATTGTCAACAGAATAGGGAAATTTCACTTAATTATATATCATTCATAAGAAATAATAGCAAGGTTTATCCACATATGGCACACCACAGTGAGGTGAAACACTGTCCCCCTTTCAATTCTGGACAATTTGGGGCTCCAACACAGATCAGAACATAAAACATTTTAGAAGACAGAAAAGGCCCTCAGGACGTTACTCGGCCTAAAACCTAAAATTCCAGTTTGTAAAAAGAGGTCTCCATCCAAATATTTAAGCTGTCTGCTAGTTCCCTATTGGGCTGATATCACACACAACCCTGCATGAGTTAAAACAGATTCTTGAATAACAGTAAAAAACAATCAGAAACTACCAGCACTGTTTAACACTATGGTCTCGTCTTGAGCTGAAGAAGCAAGCAAGGTAATACTACTCTGATGACAAGTTTAAAGGATGGAAATAATGATGATGAGTCTCTGTATTACAAGAAATATATACATTACAGGAATATCTACTGGGTGGGGGGGAAAAGTGCACTTTCAATGTTCCCAAACTTGTCTATCCGAAAGAGTTCGAAGCAGCATCAGAAGCAAGGTGATGTTGGTATGAACACACATCACCTCAGACTCAACCCAGGCTACATTGAAAGCATGAACTCCAGCTATGCTCAAACACACAAGTAACCCAGTTCTCAGATCTATTTTAAGCCCAATTAGCTAATCTAAATTCAACAGCCCACGTTGTGCAAACAGCTCTGTATGTGCTTGAGGTAATCATAACCTAACTTGACAGTTCATATCTGTGCTCCTCTCATGTTCCTTTCCTCTCAAGTTTACTGCAAGGGGACCTGCTGCATCTGCAGATCGCTGCTGTTTCTGAGCAGTGACACCATGAACAAGCTGGGCTTGACCTGACGCATCAGGTCTCCTCCATGGAAATTCAGATACAATGAAACACTAAACACCACCAGCTCAATAAAAATGCTATACTGTAACCAACAGTTCTTTCTCAGTTTCTTAAATCCTTGGTCTCTGGAAGACAGAAAAGGTCAGCCAGAAAAAAGGAAAATCCCTCCTGGACCACTGGCATATGGAAAACAAACAAAACCTCAACGCAGGCAGATAAATTAAACCACATAGCTGTTGTAACAGAAACATCACATTTCCCATATAAATAAATCAGGTTATATCTCTTCACATGCTAGGAATGTGCCAAGACTTTACCCTTGAAAATTCCTCTCCTTTTCAGACAAGTGAAAAAATGCATAACCTTACTGAAATAATATATGCTACTCCTGACTTCTTTTGTATTTTTCCTTTGTGTTTCAGCTATTTGCCTGGGCACTTACCTTGAACTAGAAAAGTACCATTTGGATTTTTAAACAGTGATGTCAAAAAGGAATAACAGAGTCATTAAAATAAAGTAGCTCTACATAATGTTCTCTCAGATAAGAATGGTACTGCTGTTGCTTACATCCTGTTGCATTTTACTTTAAAATTAATGCAGCACACTAAATCTTTTACTGGAAAATAAATAAATAAATATATAAACTCTATAGTATTTGAACTTTTCATGTGCCTTGCTAATAGGATAAAAATCCTGAAGTGAATTTTAATTACTGATACCATTCTAAATCAGTATCAAGGCTGAGTTTTTTTCTAAGTTACTTTGCAAATTTTAATGTGAATTTGAATCTTTATGCATATGTTAGGAAGCTTTAAAATTCTCAGATTAAAAAGAACATAAAACATATCAATTTGCAGTGGAAATTCTTTACATAAGTTCATATATTCCACTGTGGACTACTGCTACAAAAATATTCTTTTTAATAGATTTTCTTGTCAAGGCTTTTGGTTGGGTTCCAGAATATAGTCTAAATATAAAGTCTAAAGTATCAATTCTAAACAACAATTAAAATTTAATTCAAATTAGAATTTAAATTTAAATGTAAATTCTATGTTCCTAGTTAGATTCTCCACAATATTTTAGAATTTCAATATTCTATTTCTGTAAATAGAGAAATGTCCTACTCTAAATATATTTTAACATACACTTCACAATATAAAGCAAAATAATTTTCCTCTACAACCAATAATTGATTCATAACTTCTATGAAATTGAGGTACATTGCACAAAGCTTCCTAGACCATACTTTCAGCATACAGGTTACTTTCCACATCTGTGTTTTAAAACAAATATTGTCAAATGAAATTCTGCTTTTGGCGACTGCAGTACTTAATGATTTCTTGGTAACCTTATTTAGTATTTGGAATTCATTGGAGGAAAAAAAAAAAAGAAAAAGAAAAAAACCACTAAAAAACAAATAGCAGCATAAAATGTTTTGTTTCATCAAAAAATTAAATTTTTATTTTTTAGTTTTAGAATGTAACACAACTAAGTTTTAGTACAACTATATTTGCAAGAATGGGAAAGCATTGATTTATAGAGAGGTCACAGGTCTCAGAAGTATTATGAACCATAAAATAAGTTCACGTATTAAAAAGATATAAATTAGAACTGCATGATAGCTTTATGTTAATACACACTTAATCACACTAAGAATAATTGATTTAATCTACCCTACTAAAAAGGATGAACAAACCTTCCAAAGAGGATTGTGGTAGCATTTTTGGATTATATATTCATTTACATCCTGTAAATTTGGGAATCTCTCCTGTGAAAGGGGAGGTAGGTTAGCTGCTTTTATTTCAAAATAAGACTGTTTACACATTTGATCATATTTAATTACAAACAACGCTACTACTAAAAGGAAAAAAAAAAAAAAACACGAAGCCAAATCACACACAAAAAAATCCCGAAGACATCAGTCAGATAAATAAAACCAACAGAAAGCTGCCTGAATACATAGCAGATGAATATGACGTTTGAGTCTTACATGGATGAGACGTGAAAAGAATGGTACATTATACACCACAGGTCATACAAGACCCATCTATGGTAGATTCATATCACTTCCAAAAATGATGAAAGAAACAGATTCTGAGGCTGGCCCCCTACCTTTCTCAGCTGCAGCTCCGAGAACAAGAACTTGCATCAATGTTTAAAGGAGGGCAAGAGCTAGCAGCCCTCCATGAATCTGAACTGTGTTGCATATTGGTACCTTCTGAACATCATCTTTGCTACGTGATACCACCTCCCAAGAGATGAGGACATGAATAAGTCCTCAGTGAAGCTAAGAATGAATATAATGCGGTAAGTAGAAGGTATCTGGACACCATGTTGATTATTCAAACGCCAAATCACAAGAAATTTGACCATAGTACTTGAAATCTTTTAATGTCAGTAAGGAAGAGTTTCATCCACCTCCTCGCTAGGACTGACCAACAGGTTGTGGCTGTAAGAACGATGTTCAAATAAGCAGCTAAAAACTAATGAACACAGAGCCCCCTCCCCATTATTTTTTTTTTGGTGAGACCCCTCAAAGCAGGTCTTTGTATGAAGCACACGTTTGTTCTTCCACGAGTCTAAAAGAGTTGTTGGGAGATAAAGAACAAAGCCATTTTCACATCTGTCATGAAATTTTACAGTCCAAGCACAACTACACACCTATGGACCTTACTAAATTATAGCCCCAGTGCCCCAGTGTGCTTTGCCTAAGGAGGCATCACAGCAATTGGAAAATTCATGTCCCTATCAAATAAAGTAAAACAAGGTTGCTCAGCAACCTGTGATCATGAGGTTTCAGTTCCAGGGCAACATTAAACATTTCATGAAAATTCTCAAAAGGAAATCAATTACTGCCCCCTTTCCCATTAATCTTTTCTATTGTTTCTTTTCAAAACACAAAGCAGTGCAATGTAAACTGATAGTTCATGCCCTTCTGTGAAGCCCAATGAGTCACCACCTCAATTTCTGTAAGTAAAAATGAATGCAACAAGCAGTGTATTTATGTTCAGCTGAATGAACAAACTTGACCTCTCCAACATTTAAGTGACTTCAACACAGTTATATACCATCATCCATTGCAAGTTCAAGCCGTAACAAATGTTATTTGTATCTGCAAAGCTGCTAGGCAATATGGTAATGTTTGTTTCAGTAAACCGCCCCCATAATGAAGCCATCAGATAGGAAACAAATACCTTTAGAATCTCGAGGGGTCCACTAAATTGCCACTGCATTCTGAAATCTTTTTTCCTCTTTACCAACTCACTACTCTGTAATATAAAATAACTAAATGATATACTGCATTGCCTGAAATGAGCTTTGTTGCTATTTTATTGACTTCCAATCTTATTTCATGTTATGTTACTGAACAAACATAAAATGACAATGAAAGAAATAGGATAGATTCTCATTCTATATCGCGAATGTTTACTTAAGTAGCAAACAGAACTGCTATATTCCATACATTATTAGCTACTCCAAACTGTAAGAATTATTGTTTTTTCCTAATCTTTACTCTTTGATATGCAATTATAATACCGCAGAATAATGTGATTTGACAAAGTTCTGATACTGCTATTCCAGTCATGCAAACAGCACAAAGGGTAGTTAAGAAATACGTTTTACTTTTTTAACAAACTACAGCAAGAGAAGTTTCACAGTAAAGAATGTTCATATTCCTTTTGAATCTTAATCATAAAATATTTAATAAGCATCATCCCTGTCCTGAAACTTGTAAACATCTGACCAGTCCCAATGGGATCAAGTCCCTTCTCATTTACAAAACCATAAATCAGAAATAATTCTGTTGAAGCTAATGGAATTTAAGAGGCACAAATCAAGGGAAATCAAATCTAATGGGAATACTTGTATGAGTAAAAGATTTAAGAACTGGGCACCAAGTTAGATATGCCATTATATCTCTACCCAGTTGTTTAAACATCAGTATAAAACTCTTAAGCACATTAATAACAAGAGAGTTTATAACATTCAAAATGACTAATGCAGTGGCCTACAGTAGTCATACTGTTTCCAGTGAACATTTATATTGCCAGCAATAAACCTTTTCACACTGTACTTTGTCTTGCAAATCTGAATTCAGGTCTTATTGGTCCTAGTAAGTACAATGTTTTCATTTAACTGACTTTCTCATGAGACTTGATTTAAGTAATTTCCTCCTCTATCACCAATATAATTTACGGAAGAGTAATAAAGAAGTGACTCATGGGAATATCTAGGACTGAGTTAAGTTCATCTGTGTGATGTGTGTAGGCATTAAATCCAATGCTCTTTACAGTGAACCTACATCACACTTTATCACTTTGTACTATATTAAAGTCTGATGATCTACCACTCTGTACAGCAGGCTTAACTGAACACAAATAAACACGCAACTTGTCCAGAACAAGGCATGATGCTGATACATTCATCTATCTTACTTTGTCAGTGCTACAACTGTACAAAATGTATAATCTTTTGTGTAACAGTCAGGTTTGCCAGTAATTGTTAAGTATATAACAATCTCCACACCCACAGATAATCTCATGGATTTTGATAAAACAAATTGAGCAACAACTTATTCATATGAGTAACAGTTTCTGGAGAGAATCTTTTTGTTTCCGAGGCTTAGTAATTCAGGAAAAAAAAAAAATATCTCTTTCTGACAAGATCTACAGGCACTTAAAAAGAAAAATCAAGTAAAAAAGTCAAAAAATAATTATTATATTATGTACTGTTCAAACCTCATAAGAAAGAAAACATCAACATCATCATAAGTAATGTGTAGCGAGGATTTTTTTTTTTTTTTAATAGAACTGTTAATTCTAGGCATAGGCAGGTAAGTTTCCACTAAGAATAGCTATCTCCAATTACAACAGAGAAAAATGTGACGTATTAATTGAGAAATATACAGGTCTCTCCTGCTATACCAGCTTCCATTGTGCTGGAACAGCTATAAATGTTCAATTCAGTGTTGACTGGAATCAGTGGGATTCTCCACTGTATTTAATGGGAGCTGCGATAAGCACTTAATGAAGAAATTTAATTGTTTTGAATCCAGACCTCAATGAGGAACATGGCCTATATTTTAGGTAAAGTTATCATCCCAATGCCTAAACCTGTTTACCAGCTTTGAACTGATTTCATACTACAGATTAAAGTCAGGGAGATCTGAGAGCAAATTGTAGCTTATAATGAAATATCTAAATTTTATATTTAGAAATATCTAAGCTTTTATATAAAGTAAATTTCACACATTTAAAGACTATTCCTTGATGGCCTTTTTTTTTTTGAGAGTAGAATTGTAGGACCTGAAGGCTGAGTGAAGGCTCAGCGACATACCTCAGAGTGAATTTCCTGGTGAAAGGAGAAATGTCCCTGCTGTACATCTCTTATATTGGTAACAAAATACTGAAATAGGGAGAACTTGGTCAGCTAGAATGGTAGCAATGAATTGCATAAAACTATGCATTACATTTTATAAATGGATTTTGATTTCCATTTTGAAACATCTTTTTCTGTGGTGTACCAGTCCTACAAGGTCAGAAACATTAAGAAATCAACACAGATTGCAGTCACCACTAGAATTGCACACAGTGCAGTTAAATGTGTCAGATTAATATTCCTAGTTCCCAGAAATTATTCAGATTTCGCAAGATGGGAATGGTATTTATGTCTAAGAAAGCTTCCAAAAGAGCAGTCTGTTGCAATGGTAAAACCATTTATTGATAAGATGCATGTAGTTGCCCTTTCCAACACAGTCCAGAGACCCCTTAAGCCAGAGGATGGTTCACTCTTTTAGAAATCAAGGCTCAGCAACCCTGCTTACTCCTAATTATCATTTTTCCCAGGTGATGTCTTCGTGACTTTTCAGTTCTCCATGATCATCATGCACTGGCCGAAGAACTATCAGGAGGGGTCTGCTCAAACACGAAGGATATTCAAAATTCTGTGAGCTGAAGCGAAGGTTTGCTTGACCAGAGGCAGAAAGGTGTAATGACAGTAATGCATGGGCATGTGACAGAGCATCAAGGAAATCCCAGATATTCTGATATGTGTCTTCTCTGGTAATGACCTTGTATTTTAAATACAAGGTGTGAACAAAATCATACTAACACTGTGCTTTATATCCAAAGGAGGGGACTGATCTGGTTTATAATGGAGTAGTGCAGAATCTTTCAAGAAGCAAACAGTATTGAAGTTAATGCTGCAACACTAGTTTGGGCTGAAGCTCCTGTTGTGTGGCAGTGATGGGACACCTCTGGTCCATCAGACACTCTGGTACAGTCAGAGCATATGCAAATACATTTCTAATATTCATGCTAAAAGGTAATTGAGGCCTTTACACACTGCAAATAATTTCTTTGCTGAGCTAAATTTCAGAGACTCTCTTCCAAGTCCAGTGAGAGGAGTGTTTTCCTTTAAGAGCATAAAAATCTAATCTGAGCTGGAAAACCACAGTTCAGGTATCTGCACTGGTTCCTCTCCGCTTCCAGCTGGTAAAACTACTGCTTCCTGCACAGGATGGGGGTTGGTTGGTTGGTTGAGAGAAAACAGAGCTCATTCCGTAGTCCATTCCTGCAGGGAAGCTGTGCTACTCATTTCCAAGAGAGGTAGAGGAACTTTCTTAGCTTAAAACCCTGCCATTGCTGTTCGTTCACGCTTGGCTCACTGGACGGAGCCCAGCATGTTCACAGAACATTAAAGATTTTTCACAGTTGAGCATTAAATAGTTTTGTTTATTTTGGTTCAGATCAGATAGACTACTTGAGATATGACAGTTTAAGTTCAAATATTCTACAAGCCAGAGTTTGGAAGGAATAAGGATGACACAGCTGAATAAAAAAGCTCAGTAATTTAAAGTAATCGAAAGCAATATGAGTATTGGCATGAAATCTCTCACTTGAAAAAAAAAAAAAGTTTTCATATTTTAGGACAAGTGAGTGACCAATTGATGTCAATTTTAAAAGGCAATCTGAACCACTTTGGACTTGCAAGTCACTATGAGGTAAATGAGCAGAAAACGTAAGAGACGAAAGAATTAATAGTTGGAGAAAAAAGGACCTCTGAAAATAGTCAGAGGAAACTTCTGCCATAAAAAACTGTTAGTGTTCTTTGAAGAGGCCGAGTGTACAGAGAAAGGTGGCCAGTGAGCTATACCCTATTTGGACTTCCAAAAGGCTTTCACAGCGTCTCTTACCAACAGCTTTTAGGAAATTAAGAACCCATGCCATAAGCTCCTTGCAGAAGCAAACAATTGGTTAGACTACGGAAAACATAGTTTAGGAGCAACTTGCTATTTGTTTATTTAAAAGTAATTAGCTTTCCACAATGGAAGGAGGTTCCTGCTGGAGTTTCTCTGGGATCTGTGCAAGAACATTTTCTGGGACCTATGCTATTTCATGAAAAACTACATGGAAAAGTGAGTAGTAGCTGTCAGCTACTGTCAACAATCACAGATGTAAAGACTGCAGCTGGCTGTACATGAGCTGCAGAAGGACCCTGCAAAATCCAGTGACAACAACAAAACAACAAATTAAATCCAGCATAGACAAATGTAGATGAACTGGTGCACACCTAACTTCACATTAAGATGAAGTGTTCTGAGATGCCCAGTACCACTGAGGAGTAATGACCTTAGGGTTACAGCAGGCTAGTCACGGCACCTCAGTTTGGTAGAAATCCCAACAGCACATACTAAAGCACATACTAAAAATGATCAATAACAATACTGAGAACAAAGCAGAGAACATCAAGAAGGCACTGTGAAAACAATCCAAGAGTTTGCCACACTGAGTGCTCTGTGCCATTCTGATCCCCTCTATTCAAAGAGGAAATGGAAGAGCTGGAAAAGTTTCCAAACTGGAGAAGAGAGACAAACCAAGATACAGAACACCTTCCACATGGGGAATAGCTAAGTAAGCTAACAGTCTTCAGTCTAAAGAAGAGACAATTTAGGGGGAAATTTCTGAAATCCAAAAATTCATGTGTGGCATAGGAAGAGTGAACAGAGATCAACTTTCACTGTCTCTTTCAATTGCCATCAAATGAAACTAGTAGGAGTCAGGCCTAAAGCAAGCAGAAGACAGGTGGTTCTTCATACAATGAAGTAACAAACAAAATCTATGCCAAATAATACTGTGGATGCTGAAACTTTACTTCTAATTGAGACACTGGACAAGCATTTGGACATAAATAAATAAATAAATAAATAAAAATCAAGAGTTTCTAAGTATACAGAAATCATATCCACTTCAGGCAGCCTCCTGAGCTGAAAATAGCTGAAGTGGCTATGAGGGAGAAGGATCAGATGCTTGTTTTGTTCCTTCTCTCCCACCAACAGAAACGTAACATCACTGCCATAGGCAGGCAGGCTAGATGGATCTCCCGACTGACTCAAAGTGGCCTTGCAACCTTACAGGTCTGTTTGAATAAAGGCTGTTGACATGAACAAAAACATTATAGGAAATATCTCTCTATGCCCTAGATGCCATACTACTGGCCTTAGAGTTATAACACAGTGTGCGTTTTCGTTGCTGTTTGTTTTTAAGACATCAGGTTACTGTGTTAATATGCTTTATAAAGAAAGAAATCTGTAAAAGTAAAAAAAAAAAAAAAAAAAAAAAAACACCATAAAAAACCCTACATTTATCCAGAAGGGAGGCTACATGCTACTATTGATTAAGCTAAATATTTAAAATAAGGAGAACATTATCTAATTGCAGGCTTGAATGTCAGCCACACAGCACTACTCCATAACGTGTTCACCACCCACTAAGCACTCACTCTTGCACAAAACCCAGTGTTTTTATTCCAGTTTGAATGAGTATGGAAATGTAGCAAAGGTTTTAAATTTAACTTGTAACATCTCTGTAACTTTGGATTGGCCCTGAAAACAAACATAAATGAGGCCTATTCCTTGCTAGCACAAAAGTGTCTCTAAAAAAGAAAAAATAAATAAATAAATAAAATAATAATAAAAAATAAAAGGAGAAAAGCTTTAACTCAATGAAAAAAAGGCCCTTTGCTGATGTATATTCCTCACTTATAGACGTGTCCTGTCACTCTGGGAGCAGAATCCTTCTACATAGAAGAGTCTGTGCTGACAATTTTTTTCTTTCCTGATTTGTTTAGCACTGTATGATCCATGATTATGCCTGGCTAATGCGCCTTTTACAATCTCATCTCCATCATGCACTGTCATGTAGTTAGCAAGAATCCACACAACAAGCTATTCTGGCTACATTTCATGGTGTAGTTCTGATACTCTTCTGGACTTGCCACCATTTTTTTTCCAAAGAGTTTTTCATTGTGTAAATATCAATCAAATTGGGTCCAACATGTTGCCAAATAATCACTTACTCTCTTAAGATATATCTCTCTGGCAAGTAAGCTTCTGTTTGATCACGTTATTTCTTCTGTTTGGCAGGTGACAAAGAGCACCACAGCTCCTCACTAAGGGCCATATAATTATTCAACTCCATGGTTGACATATGCATCTCCCTATATTGTGATTTTACAATTCATCATTTGGAGAGGAAGAGAAAGATATAATGGCCAAATACAAAACCAGAGAACACAGCTGCAAAACATGCAAATGAAATATTGGAAACATCTTGTCTGACAAAGTCTAGAGAATTATTTATGACATTGTACAAAGCAGTAGGGAGGCTGTGTACAAGCTGGGCGTCTTTTCTGGTCAAGGCAAGCAGATTTCATTTGAAACACTGCAGACAGGATGATCATGGAAGTACGAAGCCAATCTTCTAACAGGAAACTAGAAGCTAGCAGCAAAACTGAAGACGGGTTCCCCCACAAATGTACTTGAGAAACAGACAAGCCACTTAAGTACAGGAACAAATAGATGTATGCTGGCCATGACTAAGTTCCTGCCACAAGTAACTTAACCACTTTTAAAACTGGTTAGTTTTAACTTGTTTGAAATGCAGGAAAAAAATCAACTTATGAACCCTGTTAAGGTTTATAATAGCAACGGCTGATGAACTGATGACATAGTCCTATTAAATATCCCTGTGATTTTCACGTTCATTTTGGGGCAATGCTTTGCAAGTTACAGACTGTATCTATCTCCAAGTACAACTTGATTAACAGTCCCTGTCAAATTCCTGACGCAGGGCCCAACATTAAGCTATGGAATAGCAGGTCAAAAGTTTGTAAGTAACGCTGATACATTCATTCATTGCAGGGGAGCAGCAAATGACTGCCTGCTAGAGTTCCTCTAGAAATGGGTTTTGGTCAATATTTTCACTTATAGACGATATTAACATAGACGAAGAAGCAGCGAGGAGCTTAAAGTACATTGCGGGGCAGGAGGATAATTCAAAATTGACAAATTGTGAACTGAGGCCTGGAAAAAACAGGGCGAAATTCAGAAAGGGAATATACGCAGTGCTACACCTAACCAAGAATTAACAATTGGACAAATTCAGGCTGGAGAAGAACTGGCTAGGAATTTGGCAGAATCAGTCCGTGAGCTATAGCAGACCACAAGCTGAACTAAGTCAACAATGTCATACGGCTACAGGAAAGACAAACACCATAATGGGCTACACAAACAGCAGTGCTGTCCTCCAGACACCTGAAGAAATCCGTATGCTATTCTCAGCTGTAAAGCTGTAACAGCTTGTTTCCCAAGAAGATGTTCTCTTAGAAAGAACAGTGAATCCATGACCTATCTGAAACAAGGGAAAGAACTGGGCTTGTATGAAAAAATTCAAAAATAGGTGTCAGGAAGAATGAAATGCTACAACTTTTCTGATTTTGTTACTCTTTACGTTCATGGAGAAATAAGAAAACCAGCCTTTGAACTGCAGGAAGACTCTTGCAGCTTAGAGTTCAGAGAAGCAATTGGCTGTGGCCTGGCACTGTGGAGCTTCTTCAGGGAAGATGTCTGAAAAGTGGTTAAATGTCTGCTATGAAACAGATAGGCATAGATGGTCCTCTTAAGGCCATGGCAATGGATAAGGTGATCTCTAGAGATCTCCCCCCATCCCATGACTTCTACAACTGTCAGCCATTATGTACCAGACATATGACACACTACTGATTTTCATTACTATGTTTTACAGATTTCTTCCTCCTCTTCCATTTTCATCTAGCCTGGTCCACTTCATCTTGCTTGAGAGGAGTAGTTCCCACAAACACTGCCATCTGAAAATTGGGCTTGCAACTAATTGCTATTCTTAAAAGTATAATTTAGTGTGTGTTTGCCTAAGGGCTTTAAATAAAAAATCATCACATAATTTGTAGCTTGACTACTATGCTGTAAAACCAGATTCTCATCTTCCCTCATTTTACAACAGCATATGAAGGCTATTAGATTGCCTTTATAACCAGAACCCATTTAGCACATCCTATTCTTCATCCACCTCCTAATGAAAGCTCACATTTAGTAGTAGTATGCTCTGTTCTCTTTCCCTCCTCCCTCTCATTTTAACTGCACTGACAAGAGAATTACTGCTACGTATGAAGTAGTTAGACATGGCATACCCTTTGTATTCTCCAATACATGCTGTTTTTCTGTTTTTGTGTCATGTACACATCTGCAAGAATGTTGTTTCAGTGTTGACATTTTCCAAAGATCTGTCCATCTAGTTATTCTCCAGCAGCCCCCAAATGTACTTTCTGCTACCACAAGTAGGAGAGAATTTAATTTTCCTTATAAACCTACCTTTCTCTGTAAACCTACTACACCTGCACATGCATATAGTCTGGACTACACCTCGCTTTGATTCTTCCAATACAGTAGTCCCAGTACTTGCATCTTTAGTTCTCAGGAGGTCATTAAACTTATTCCAGCTACTAACTTAGGTAAGAGTAGACTCTGTATCAATGTCATGACTACACTGGCTTTTAATGGGCTTGTCTATACCATTAACTGTCTATTTTACTATTCCTGGGTAGCTGAAATTCTTTACATGTAGAGATAGACCATCCTGCTTTTTTGAGTCACCCATGTGAGAAGATGGAAATTATGGTAGAAAATTCCAACCTCTGCTGTAGACAGCAACCTTACTTTAGGCTCTTCATCTTAGCATAAGCTCTGTTTTTTCTCAGCTCGATGCTTTTTCTAGTCTATCAATTTCAGCTACTTAGTTTGCAAAATTTCCTTTTGCTTCCCATTGGGAACAGATTTGGAAAATGGAAAACAGACATTCCTCCTATTCTTGCTAATCAATTGATTTTATTGCACAACATCTCCTCTGTGCCATCGCTGGTAAATCAGGTTTGAGATGGACTAATATTCAGTAACTCTTTGTATGATTTGCTGGCATTAAGTCTGTAAACTCCCACTAACACCTTTTGACAAATCACATCAGTATTTGCATTATCTAATAACGAAAACCTGTACATCTCGCAGTGGCTCTTGGGCTACCCCTCAACTTAGCATGCTTAGGTGCCTTTCTGTAAACAGTATGTATTTCTCACAGGCAGAAAACTGGAGGAAAATGGTATTCTGTCACTTGCCAAGGGTAGGGAGTAGGACACTAGACGCTGAAAGAGATCAAAAAAGAAAAATTACTAGGGAGGAAAGATGTGATTTGGAAAAGTGTTGACCCATCCACAGCCCCTGCCTAGATCTAAGTAAGGAATATGAATAGAAGGATCTAAAATTTATTCCTATACTAATTAATGCAGCATTTCACTCCCTTGTTGGAGGCACAGATGAGGTATCTTGATCTCTCTCATTCTTCTGTTTCTTTCGGGGTATCAGCTGGTGGCTTCTCATACTTTCCTGCACCTTCAAGGAATGACCCCTGCCTGAATGAGAAACTCCTGGCTTCTGAAAATGAAGAATCACCAATTTCTAGAAAAGCACAAGCCCAGAAAATCTTCCTTATGTTGAAGCCCACATCTTTCATATGACAAGAAACTTATGTGCTCAGTCTCTTGAAGCTTCTCTTCTTTCATCTATATAAATGAACAAGTCAGGGGAAAAAGCTTATGCCAACAGCTCAAGAGCACAAAAGCCTTCAGCACTGGAGCCAGGAGTAACATTCCCAGCTTCTCAGATGCTTTAAAAGTCATCCCTCTGTAAGCCAATGTACCTTTACCCAGGCCATCAAGAATATTTTAGCATCTAAACACAGATTTATATCCAGTGAGAAGCTGTGTTTACAAGGAATGAGGAAAAACATGGGAACCAACATGACAAATAAGTATACCTTAATTTTTATATCTGTATCAAAAGATACAGATATCTTCTTTCACTGCATAGTAACAAATCTCCATGATATTAGCACAGTCATAATATTTATGCCAATTGTAGAAAATGCTATACATACTATGTGCTTCAATATATTTAACCCTCAGCAGCTGCCAACAGTGGAAGAAACTTTGTAAAATGTCAGTGACCAACATTTTGCTCCAAGACAAATGTCTGCTTAGTACAGCCACTGCAAGACAGAAGGGTAAAATATGTCAGCAAGGAGCTGCTAGGGGACAGGGTGTATCCCAAATTGCTCCATCCAGCATGTAACTTAGAACAACTCCTTGGCTGCTTTGCATTATACTACCTTATCACAGTCCCAGAGGGACTGCCAGTCCAGACTGCTTGCTTGAAAGACTCATGCAAAAGAAGCGGAGACATTTTTTCACATGAGACAAGAATTCGCTTGTTAGAGAAACTACTAATTGTACTTCAAGGGCAGGCCAGAAATGTCTGTAATAAATGGTAAAAGAAAAAAAAATATATATATACACACATTTAAGTCACGATGTTACCGTTTGTGCTAATCTAAAGTCCAGTCAGACACAGATGGCCTTGGACTGATTCTTTTGTAGTTTATACTGATGCTTCATCACATTTGCTTCATTAGCCTTAACACAGCTGTGGTTGTCACAGAACTTACATTAACAGTAAGCAAGTACTCAAGTCTAAAGTCTTGGGACAAAAGTCTATTGATTGGAGTGTCTGCTCAAGCAGGACCCGCTGTCCAAATGAGAAGCTCCACACTGGTGGCACAATCATAATAATCACCAGCTTCCAGAAGGCTAACCTGCTTCTTTGTCTCAGTCAACAAAGAGCTCTACTACCTCTGTTTTCATGATACTTAACCTCCACTCAGCCACAGGGGGAAGAGAATCTTGCAAAAGACACTGTGTAACAGCTGATACAATGACAGGTCGACATTGCTGCTCTATTTTTTTCCAAGCCATAGATGAACAAAGTTAATGACAGTCTCACTAGGCTCACTGTAGGAATTCAAGCATCTTTGAAGAACCGGCTTCCATGTCTACTGCCAATTTCACATTGTTAACGGTCAGGAAAACGCAGGATAAACGAGCAGTTCACTGGACCAATTTGCAGGAAACAAGAACCAGAACATGCAGCCTGGAAAAGCACAGTCTTCTATAAGTTAATGGAAAACTCCCCGTTCCAATAAGCAGAGATGGTGAAGCTTCAAATTTCTCTTACAAGAGATGAAGACCACAAGATAAGTTTGACAGCAAAAGGAGTTTACCAGAAGCTGTGAGCTGCAGGAGTTCTCAATTGCTCACCAGCAGGTGATCTCTAGACCTTTTTTAAAAATACATCTCATCCATCAGTTTATGACTGACTGGTACAATCATTCAGATAAGCCTTGTAGCTTTTCTGTCATCACCATGGCAATGAAAATGAACTTAACAGATATTTCAAGACTCGATGGACATTCTCCAGATCACACAAGCACCAACAAAAGCAGAGACCAATTCTGTCTATTACCAACAGAGTGTACCACGTAACAAAAAGTGGGAGAAGGGTTGTCATCTGGTGCTTGTGACTTCTGGGTCTACCACCTTGTTTGCACTGACCAATGTAACACACCTTTCAGTGCCACTTCTCTACAAACACAACCCGAATGTTTCCTCCTTTTAACCTGACCTAATTGCTCTCTCTCACTCCCATAACATCTTAAATCTCCAATCATCCAAAATTAACAGGCTGGCAAGAATAACACCTTCAAAAACCCTCTTCTGTTTTCCACTACTCCCTTCAGCTCTGATCTTGCAATTAGCTGCTGTCAGAATCCTCCTGGTTTGCTTCTTTGTAATTGTCCCCGCTTGACTTTCATTTTTGTACACAACTTTGCTACCTTTTCTCTAGAACATTTTAACTATGTTATTCTTCTGGGTCATTTGTGCGAAGTCAGTTCTTTGGACCATCTGTATTTACACCTTGAGTTTAGCTTTTTGCACTTTCTACTTAAAGGTGAACTTTCACATTTAATTAAACCAGAAGCATTATGCTTAGTACATTACACTTGTTTTTTTCACCTATTTCAGATTATTTATTGATGTGTGCTATTATGAGACCTGCAATTACCTTCTTCAAGCAAAACTAAACTTCTTACTGATGCATTCAGCTTTAATCATATTATTCCAGCTTACCTAGAAGGGATGTTATCTGCAAAACCAAAGTTTAATTGCCTGGCCTTAGCTGCTACAATACACAGACACTGAGCACGGGAAGTCCTGCCTCTAGCAAAGAATTTTGTTTACTGCTTTTCTCTTTCAGTGTTTTGGTAGTGTATTCAGCTAACAGAACTCCTTTCAACATCTCACACCAAATACAGATTTTTAAATTACTTGCAATTGTCTCTCAATAATAAACAGGAGATTTTTACCCCTGCTCATACTCTTTTGCACCTTCTGTTCTATGTCAATTAAGTCCCCACTGTTCCAAACCCATGCAAAAAACCTGTTACAATAAAATCCCACTCGCTGGTCCTGACTTCCTTTCTTTAAAAGGAAACTACCTTACTCCCTTTTACCTGCGTCTATCAAGTGATTTACTCTACTCTACATAGTGAATTTCTATGACCTTCACAGAACAGGACCTACTTTTTTTTTTTTGCGTGTGTGTGTGTATGTGTGTGTATTTTTTAAGAAATACAGTTACATAATTATTTCACATACACTTTGAAGCATATATTTACGTGTTTATGTATGGCCAGACCAGAGTCATTCTGATTACTTTATGAACTCTCAATTCTCAAATTGTAGGTCCTCAATTGTAGTGACCAGGTCAGTCTGATGAAAGTTGTATAAGGACCAGCTGGGAACAAAAGAACAGATTCACTGCAGACATTAGACTGACCAGCCACACACTAATAACCATGTTGTCACAGAAATACCACTTGGAGATGTTTTTGCATGGTATTACCAGAAACTTAGAACTGGCCATCCTCGAAAGATATTTATGAAAGGAAATTTTTGTAAGACTTTGTGCAAATGCATAAAAGATTCCTCAGGAAACATAACAGTGCAATGGCAGAGCCCCCAGCTCTGTGTTGGTGGGACACAATGACATCAATCCAAAATAATACAACAAGCTCTGTGGAATTTCTTCCCGTATGTCCACAGCCTGCTTCTTGTGCTTAAAGGCTGGTTACAGACAGAAGACAAGGAGCCACCCATCAGTAGTTTAATATTTAAGTGAAGTTTCCTTTCTCATACACACATCATTTAACATTCTTATATTTCTCTTCTACTTGCTTTCTCCCTATCTGCATAAAATAACTATTGACTCCCTTCACATATGCTGTTTTAATCTGCATATCCCGTAACGTGTTTTCCAGTTGTTCATTATTTATAGTCTCTATTTTCTCTCCTTCCTATCCGTACACCTGATCAGTAATGTATCTATTATTAATATGTCATAGGTGTGTACATGGCACTTTGCTGGCACATAAGAAGGCAACAGTGGCTTACTACATTCTTTCCTTAATTCAACAGGAGGTTTGGATGTGCAAGTTACAAAAAAAAGCAGGCCTTAAGTTAGGCAGTTGACCTGGCAAAAGACAAAAGAGGGAAGAAGGGAATCCTCCAACTGGCTAACTGTTGCTTATTACACCACTAAAAAGGCCCAAGAAGGAATATGTGGACTTCACCCCTGGATTCCTTCATTTCACAAACAAGGCAATTTAAAGGTCTAGGTTGAATTTTGACACCAAAACTCCCTTTCTGATTTCTATGCCTCTAAGAGGAAGCTACACTTCCTACCTGCCAAAGAGCACCACAAGGGAAGCCGATACTCAACCTGCCTAAGTACCCGCATCTTCATACATCATGTTTTGTGCTGCCTCGGTGTCATTTTCGATCTTTTCTTATGTAAATTATTTATCTTAACATGCTGCACAACTGTTTCATTCAGGCTTGCTATGACTGGGAACAGCTGAGATGCACGCTTCAAACTTTTGAGTCAAGGATACAGTATGTGGGGACTCACAACACAAACAAAAATCGGGTGTCACTTTGATCTGGCTGAAGTAAAAGGCCTGCTGTGTAAACTCGGCTGCATTTTTGTGAATCTCACATACAAGACGAACCCTTCTCTACCTGTAAATGCTCACTCCTAAACTTTCGATTCACGTAAACTACTGTCTAGAAAGACTGTGCTGGGATGTTCGCACACAGCCGTGAAACAGAATTATTTTCCAGGCGCTCGACTCGCTCAGCCCTACGATACGCGAATCCTGTTCTGTGGCTAATGGCCAGGAAAGCCGAGGCTGCCGGCCGCAACCTCTGTCCGAAAAGGCGATCCCGGGACATTTTGAGCGGCAGCCGTGCCTCGCTACGGCAGCAGGGCTGGGACCGCACCACGAGCGGCTGCTCCCCGCTTGCACCTCCCAGCGGATCCCAGCAATTTTCTCACGGGGAGACGTGCCGGGACCCAGTCTCTTCCCAGCCCGGCACCCGCGGGCTCCGCAGAGCCCAGGTGCTGCCGGGCCGGCGGCGGGGCAGCGGGCGGGGGGCCCCGATGGCGGCGGCACGGCCGGGGCAGCGGGGCCACCGCTGTCACCTCTCCGCGCCGCGCCTCCAACCACCCGCGGGGTCGGGACGCCCCCGGCGGCGGCCGCGGCTGCCACGTCCTGGCCGCCGGGGACACGCGCGCTGGCCGCGGGACGCGCTCCTCTTTGATTCCGATTTTTTATTACATATATATTTTTTAATTTTTTTTAATTTTTATTTTTCCACCCAAGCCGGGGGGGGGGGGGGGGGGGGGGCGGCAAGGAGTGCTAAGTTCAGCCCCCGCCGCCTCGGAGGCCGGCCGAGCCCCGGCAGGGCCCCCCGGCCGCCCGCCCGCCCCCGGCCGGCTCCGCGGGGCGCAGCCCCGCTCCCCGCTCCACACCTGGCCGCGGAGGGGGCGCTGCGGCCGCGCTGGCGGCCCCCGGCCCGGCCGCTGCCTACCTGCCCCCGGGCATCACCTCCGCCGCTCCCGGTCCCCGTCCCCGTCCCCTGGCCCGGCGGCGGGGCGGCAGCGGACCCCGCGAGCCCCTGCCCGGCGCCCGGCTCGGAAGTAGTTGCAAGGAGGGTTACCTGTCCTATATTGACGTATCCGTATTTGCTAGCTATCCTGTTGGCCTCCGGCAGCCCCCCAGCTATCCGCACAGCCCAGTGGTTGGTGTACAGGCGCGTCCTGCAGGCGGGCAGCAGGAACCCCAGCACCAGGGTGAGCCGGCAGAGAAGGTCCCCGCCGCCTCCGCCTCCCCAGCAGCAGCGGCGCTTCCAGCCCATCTTCTCCTCCTCCGCACGCAACCCCCACAAAACTTCTCCTTCCTTCTTCCGAGGCTCTTCTCCTCCTCGCCTCCCGGCGACACCGGCGGCGCGTCCTCCGAAGTTACCCCGAGGAGGAAACTAGGAAGAGCTTGGAATAGTGCATTGAACCGCCCGCGGGTCAAATGGTGAGGGGCTGGGGATAGTGATTATGAGCGGCAACGGTGATTACTGCTGTCCCCTCCTCCCTCTGCTCCTCGGGGATTAAGTAACTTGCTGGGAAAGCTTCTCGCACAGTTTCTGAGCGCCAGCCTTCTCCCTCTGTCCCCTGCTACATGGGAAGTCGTCTCTCGGCGGGGAGGAGGCTCCTTCCCCCCTCTCCGCGCTTCCCTCCTCTCTGACCTCCCCCTGCCAAGGGTCTTCTGCCTCCTCTCCCGCGTCTCGCTTTGCCTCGCCTTCCCTCCTCTCCCCCCTCTTGCCCGGGGTCCGGGAGCAGCGCGGCGGCGGCAGGCAGTGTGTGAGTGTTGGCAGCTGAGCGCCTCACTTCACTCCGGCTCGGCCACCTCCCTCTCCCCTCCCTCCCTTTTCCTCCTCCTCCTCCTCCTCCTCCTCCTTCTCCCGCCCCCGCTCCCGCCCGGCAGCGCCGAGGGCCAGGAGAAATGGCAGCCGCGCCGGCCCCGCGCCCCGCCGCCCCCCGGGGCCCGCAGCCCCCGCCGCCCCCTACCCGGGGGCTCCCCCATCGGCTCCACCGGGCCGGGCCGGGCGGCCGCCGCCCCGCCGGCAGGGCCGCGCCGAGGTGCGAGGCCTGCGGCGAGGCCTCCCGCCTGCTGGCGGCCGCGGGGCCCCCCCGGCCGTGCCCCCGCCGGTGCCGGCGGCGAGGAGAGGCAGCGGGGAGCCTGGGCGGCCCCGCACGGCCGGGCCCGGGGCTGCGGGAGCGGGGCGCGGGCAGCCCCGGAGCTGCCTCTCCCGCCTGGTCCCTCCTGGGGGTCCGCTCGCCGCCCCTGGTCGGCGGGCACCATTTGGGGTTGGGGCGGGACGGGGCCCGGGGAGGCGGCGGGTGGGGAAGGTGGCGCAGGCCGGTGGGGTGGGGTGGGGTGTGAGGAAGCCACGTCTGCACCGGCCCGGGCTGTGTGGGTTGTCGGGCCGAGCCGGGGAGCCGCCGCCGCGGCGGCTCGGAGCCACCCACGGGTCTTCTCTTTGTTGCTGGAAAGTTAGAGCGAGTCTCAGTGAAACGCGGCGCTGACAGACCTGCTGTGAGGGCTTGCTGCCGTTTGTGAAGGGTTTTGAACGCGAGGAGTGCTAGTAGCCTTTTGAGATATTGGTGGGTCTTTATGTTTTTTGTTTTCTCTGAGGAGCCTAAGGTGTCCTACAAAGGCAGCCATCGTTCTCCTTATCACCGGGTCCTGAAATGTGAGAAGTTACATGTTTTGCAGAAAATCGTGCAGTAACATGGTGTGCCTTTTCCCCTCCCCGAAGACTTGTGCCCCTACCTTCAAAAACGTTGTTTTCCTAATGTAGAAATAAAAGACAAACAACCAATACCATGCATTCCACTTTAAACTGTTACTGGCTTTAAGATCATTTTCATAGAATCACTGAGGTTGGAAAAGACCACCAAGATCATCTGGTCCAACCATCACCCTACTGCCAATGTCACCCACTAAACCATGTCCCTAAGCACCAGGTCCAACCTTTCGTTGAACACCCCCAGGGATGCTGACTCCACCACCTGCCTGCCTGGGCAACCCATTCCAATACCTGACCACTCTTTCTGAGAAGAAATGTCTCCTAATTTCCAACCTGAACTTCCTCTGGCACAACTTGAGGCCATTCCCTCTAGTCCTATCACTAATTAACTGTGAGAAGAAGCCAGCCCCCATCTCCTCACACCTTCCTTTCAGGTAGTTCTAGAGAGACCTTGTTGAAGGTCACCCCTGAGCCTCCTCCAGAATAAGAAACCTCCTCCCATATCTTCTAATTGCTTTTAAAGGGGAGAAAATGGAAAACCCATTCTCTGCTTGCCTGTTTATTCTAAGTATGCAAAATTAATTTGCCAGTTCTTGCTAGCTTTTCCTTGTTAGTATTTTTTCCTGTAGTTTGCATTATCATTTGCTTAATGTATTACAACATCCTATTTACTCCTGTTAATAGTTTCAAGACCTTGACATTTTCAAGACCTTGTAGTTTTCAAGACCTGGGACGTACCTTTCCCAGGATTTCACAGGTAATGGCCTTTGTTTTACGAATCATACTTCTACCAAAACCACAACACTCGCTAGATTCAGTAGCAGCAGTGTTAGGCCCAGACAGTTACACCTCGCAGCAAATATAAATATATGTTTATTGAATGTGACATTAAATATCCTCTAGCAATTAGCCCTCCTTATTGATTGGTTCAATGGCAATTATGCAAGCCAGTTCTCTTCCTGTATCTCAAGTGTTTAAAGTATACTTAATCACGAATAGCCATCTTACTGAAGCATGAAGCAATCTGTGGATCATAAAACCTGAACATTTTGCAGATTTGGTATGTTTTATTTTAAAATGATAAATTACAAATCTATTTTCTGATTTTTTCCCAGTGAATTTTGTTGAAATTTGTGAAAATAGTGAAATTGCTTTGATGCCTTGTGACCTGACATAGATCTGCTTGCTTTCCTTTCTTTCTTTCTTTCTTTCTTTATTTATTTTTTTAATCTGGCACAAAAGGCACAAACTATAAGCAAAAAACAAAGCCTCCCTGTCATTCCAGTATCTACTTCCAGTTTTATGTGACAGAGTATCTCATACACAGGTACCAAAGTTGTTAGGAGTTGATAGACTTGATAAAAACACCATTATTTTCCTGAGAATAAATGGGCCCAAGCATCTCTTCATGATGCTACCTTGAACGGTATAGCCTAACAAAAAGTTTGACAAAGTTATGCCATACCTTAAAACAGCCTTTGAAGAAGGAGTGATATAGTCCTCAGATGCATTTTCTATATGAGCAGAGCCCTCTTTGCTGAGCCCCCTGAGGCAGCTGGCAATCCAAACATGGGAGCATTTGCACATTGGTCATATACGGAGTCATATACGGAGTATTTGAAACCATTTCAGTGTGTACCCCAAACTGCAAAGTTTTGCAGAGTACCTTGTCACAGCCAGATCCCTAGATGGGATTGCATTCCCTCCCAACGAGATGTGAGAACTGCATCCCTAAGCTGTGCCATGTTCTAACATAAGATGATTTTTTTTCCAACAGGGCTAGGAGATAGGGGCATGGTGAGAGCACCAATGGGACTATCAGCAGCGGTGTAGTTTTATTCAGCATACCTGCTGTATGTGAGCTTGCTTCTGTACTCTGTGAGAGGCCAGGTAGCTTCTCTGTACACACCACACTCCAGGGAAAGGTTTTTCTCCTCCAAGCAAGGGCAGAGGAGAATTGATCCTTTTCATCACTATCGTCACAACTTGTGCCTTTTATCTCTTTTTTTCTCCACATTCTTACCCCTCTGCTTTGATCAAAATCAATACCTGACTGCTCAAAATGCAAGTTTCTATGCGTCTGCCTTGTCCTTTACTTATTGATACAAATCCCTAGATGCCTCCACTACTGTTAGTTCCAAATGGTCAAATGGTTGTAATCCAGGATCCAGCCTAAGTCTCTGTTCTCACTTTCCTCATCTGATCTAATTGCCTTTGTTCTCACTGTTTTGCCTACCTGCTCCTGAAGCTCTTCTTCTCTCTGTAGTCCTTCCCCAGCTCTGAAAATCCCTCTGGCTCCCAAGCTGTAGTGGTCTAGGCTGTGGTTGATTTCAACTTTTCAACATTTTTCTGTTTGAGTTTCGCAGATCAGTGCTCCGGAGATGTGTTAGTCACCCTCAGGTTATAATTAAGAAGGAAAACACCATTCAAAGCAAATGACAGCCCAGAGTCCTCCAAGAAGTCCTACAAGCCGACATGCTGGCTCCTGAAGACCTTGCAGAACAGAGAACTACTTCAGAAGGAACTGGGAGTAAACGTTCATCAGATTTCGGAGTGAGAGATCACGGAGCATGGTAGGTGAAAATACTCTTCAGAGAAGAGAGGAGAAAGCTTCAAAGAGTGAAGGTTGTGTCACAGAGTGGTTTAGAGTTTGCCTTAGAAAGATGGATACTTCTGGAATCTAAAAGTGCATTAAGATTTCCTTGTTTTCAGTCTTAACTGGTTTCACTAACAGTGCAGCTGGGTCACTTGACACTAGCCATCACATGATCCAATTTGCTGATACACAGTTCTTTGATCTGCAGTTTTCCATGCTTCAGGGTTGCCCTTGATTTTATTTACTTTTAACTTCAGCTGTTTTAAAAAGAATAACAGTTGTTTACATAAAACACTGCTTTTGCACATGATGTAATAATACTAGCCGCTTTTCCTTGGCAAATACCTGTCTCCTTATATTTTGAAACAGGATGTGATCCCTGTTTTGAGTGCATCGCTGTTCTCATGAAAAGCCACCAATGTATGGCCAAATTCTAAGTGACAGTTTTCACCAGTATGTTAGACACTTTTCTGAGTTCAGGAGCCAATACCTCAAGTTTATCACCCTCACCATTCCTGGTGCGTAGGCTGTAGGGTCTGTGCCCCTACCCCCGAGCAGTCCACAGCAAATTATGGCGCAATTGCTGTTCCCATTTCTTCTCGGTCAGTGTGGGAGTGAGCACAATAACAGACAGCAGTCTTTAATGACCCTTATGGCAATGCAGAGGAGGAAAACCTCCTGCCCTGAATGTAGATGATACGAGAAACAGAGAGGGTGAAGATAAAGAGTCTGGGACAGGAGAAAGGGACAGAAAGAAATTGGGAAGGGGATTTGACAGAGGAGTTCTCTGCACAGGGTGTGCTCTAACCCACACCTTGCATTTCCCTGAGCAATTTAGTGTCACAAGTTCAGTGTTTCAGGAAGGAAAATAAAGGCCGGATTCCTCGTTGGGGACATAAATGAGATGCTGTCTGTTGGTAGTGAGAAAAGAGAATTTGGGTCTGGACGTTGGAATTGGTCTGGGCTTTTGCTGATCAGTGATGGTTGGACCGATGCTGTTACGTGATCAGCAGAGAGGTTCTTTATTCAATTACCATGTGGATTTCATTTTATCTTTATGAATAAGGCTGCATTGCATATTTTTCCATTCTGTTCACCCTGTGCTTTCTGTTACCTTTTCTTCTTTGATTGTGTTTATTGTCTTTTTGGTGGTTTGGCTCCCACCTCATTCTAGTTCTGACCTTACTGGCAGGCATACTTTGAAAAGATGATAGCTTTAGTAGCAAAACTATCTGAAGAAACTCCAACTGCCTGTACTCATGCCTGTGCCAGCATGCTTATGTTTGCCATCTTCCCATTTGCGCAGCCCTCTTTGGGCTGAAATCTAAACTGTGTCATTAAAATCACGTTAACAAAACTTACATCATTCTTTTTTTTTTTTTTCTTTTTCCTCTCTCTGTCTTTTTTTTTTGGTTTTGTTTTGTTTAATTCTGATGTCTGATTGACAGTGCAAAGAGCTTTACTAGCTTTTCTGGGAAACCATAGTGCATAGCTAGGATAAATGGCTAAGGCATGGAGAGAAAGAAAGAAAGGATAGTGGAAAGAAGGGATCTTTTTCAAGTGGCTTCACTGCCTGATCCAGCATCCTGTGACATGAAATCTGGAGTTCTTTTCAGAACTACACTTTCCATCTCCTCATCGGACTGTAAAGTTTCAAATATAGGATCACAAATACATGCAAAAAATAGCCATCAAAGTGACTTTTCCAATGTGAGGCTCTGAATTCCATCTGTAGAAGTTACCTTGAGCCCCTTTCATTTAGTGGTGGAAAGAGAGTTTATCTGAAGTGACTCATCTGGGTGAATTCATCCACATGGAAGAATTTCATTGTGATTTTTTTGTTTTGTTTTATTTTGTTTTGTTTTATTTAACCCAAGTTCATTTGAGTTAACATTCCAGTTAACTTGTTTCTCAGTCATTCCCTGAGTCAGAATTATTAGAGCAACACTTTTCTGTTAAACTGACTCAGCTGTACTGTAGGTAGATAGATAATTTTTCTCTTATCATTCTATCGTAGCAGCATTCTATCATAGCAGCAAGTCAAAAAGCATTGTTCATTTCACTGTTCTTTTCTTAAACCAATATGTTGTTGTTATCGTTATGTCTGAGGTCATATTCCTGTTAAAAAGAATGGTCCAGTGGCAAGTGAAGATCTACTCCAATGTTCAAACTGGAAACATTATAAAAAAACAGTAGGTATTTGCACTTAACTGAAGAGAGAAACATAGTACTTCCTGTGTCTTGCAGCATGGCCTACCCTCATTTCCAGAGCTGTAGTTGGGCTGGCTCCGTTTGTGTCTGAACCCCACTATCATAGACCCCTCACCAGGAGAGGTGGTATTAGCTGTTTCACATAAATATCTGGTACCTTCTTTCATTGTGGGATTGTTTTCTTAGTTCTTGCTCCTTTTTCTTTGTTCAAGTGCTTCCATGAGACTCATCTTGTCATGATATTCATGTGCATGCCTAAAAAACTAGGTACATGATGGTGGAGTGATTATACTTAATCTTCATTGCCCTCTTCTTGTTGCTTGAGGAAGTCATGTCTTTAATCTGTAAAAGAATCTGAGCACCTTTTCCACTAACTAATGTATAGAAATACTAGTTCTAGAGCATCCCTTTCAACTTGGGGCTCTCCACTAGTCCCGGTAAAACTCCTGTGAATTATATTCCTGACATTTCTTTGCATAGGACTTCAGTGCAATTGTTGGGCCTTGAAATAAAAAGAGCTTCTTCACTAAAACCTGTGTCTAACAGAAGATACATCTTCAAAGTGCTGAATATATTAATGGGGAAGGAAACTGAAAGAACACAAATCTATCATTTTGAGGTATGGCAAGTTTTTGCACACTCTGTGTTCCAGACAAGAAAGAAGTTGGGTACAGGTATCTTAAGACATATGACCTCTAGCTGCTGGTGGTTGAATAAGAAATAATCCTGCAATAATTCTGTCTTCAGGAAGTGGAAGGTCACAGCTGTGAAACATCCTTTTCTTTTAAGATACTGTTCATAAACTTTCTTGCTCTTGAATAGTGAAGAAGACAAAGGGTTTACTGAAATAGAAGGGTACTGTGACCACGTATAGAACTGAATATTCTCTTCCCTGTTGCATAGTAGTTATCAAGCCAATGCCAAGAATGCATATTTATTTTTAAACAAAATTGGGAAATTATTCATTTCTCTCTGATAAGTCCTAGCAGATTTGAAGTCTGGAAGAGGAGATGGGGGACAGAAATGCAGGCTCCCATTAAGAATGGCCCAGCTACAAAGAGAAATGCTGGGAGTGCAGTGTTTTTCTCAAGGTGATGACACTGTTCACTTACCTTGGATAATCATTTTGCTATATGGATTCCTTAAGGAGACAATTCTGGCATTTCTGTGATAATGGATGCAGAAGGTGCACATATCTGCAGACAACTCTGTGCTCCATATGCTGAAGACAGAGGTGCTGAAGACAGTTTCTGTCAGAGCCTCTTTGGTGTTCTTTGATTTGGCACAAAGGACAAAGTAATCTATCGATGAGAGCTCTTTCCCAAATTCTCTCTTTCACATCCTTTTCTTTAGACAGTCTTTGGTCCTTTCTTCAGCCCATCTGCCTTTTCTTCTCTGCTCATCTTTTTGCTGCTGTGAAGATTTTCTCTCTCCTCTTTGTCCATCTCATCATTTCTCCACTTCATTCTTACCAAGACAGCTGTTCTGTGTCCTACTCTTGGGATGTTATTCTCTGTGCTCAACTGTGTTAATCACGAAAAACAAGAGCCACAGATGAAAGTTTTCATCAATGATAATGACCATGATGATCTATTGTATCTCACACAGTATTGCTGAGAGGTTCTCACTTGAGGTATCATATCTTTGTGATAGATAACAGCCTAATGCTCCGGAACAGGTTGTCCATGTTCAAAGTACAGAGTCCTGCAGAAGTGATAAATGGCAACTTTGAATTATAAGTTACCACAGTGGTGAGTCTTCAACACAGTAATATGTAAACCAGTACTGGAGGAAGCAACCCATGAAAGGAGAACAGGGATCTGGATGAGTTAACTGCTCAGTAATTTGGACAACTCATTTATCTCAGAAGGTTCTAGGAATATTGCATATGATTATGAACCTCCTATGTGTCCATTTGTCCTCAGCTGTGCATTTATAGTCTGAAAGGTTGTTGCTGGAGATTAATGATAACTAAAGAATGAAACAAACATGTTTATAGCCACAAGCATCATCTGAGTCTTAAGTTTAGCCAAGTTCTTAAACATTTGTCTGCAAATCACTTTTGTTGGATTTTAGTTTCTGCTATATTTTGTTATATAGCAAGAGAGAAGGGAATAGTAAAGAGAAAAGATAAGGAAATAACTGAAGAAGGAATTAATAAAATAAAAAAATTAATTACCAAAATGAGAGTTAGAAAAGTTAAGCCCATGGTCAGAGTTAAGGCCAAAATAGACATTTTATTATAACTGATAAGAATACTATGCAACTTTACTATGTGGGCAATATATGATTTACGATCTCCCTAAGTATTCATTTCCTTGCTGTTAAATGCCCCAGCTTTGTAAATGATGTGATACTGACAATAAAGTACATTTTCTTGGGGGCTTAACTGTTTTTAAAAATGAAAGTGATTTTGGTCAGGATTTATACTGTGAGTGACGCAAAAGACAGTTTTTGCCACCTTTCTCTGCTGTTAGGAAATTAAACTCCCACAGTTCATGAGGAAATTAGATTGCTCCCGGAAAGGTTTCACTCATTCTGGAAGAAATATAAAACACTGGTTCTAAATTACGTCAAGTTCTTCCACTCCTATTAACACTCTTTCTTCACTTCTGTGTCAGTCTTACCTCCCCTCTGTCTGTTCTTTGTTGATTCCTCAGCTGGATTACTGGGAGCCAAATATTTGTGTTTTTAAATTTTTAATTCAGTAACTGAGCATTTACAGAGCAAACGAAGAAAGTGAGAACATTTGCCAAGATACCTGTTCAAAGTCTGGCACTTTTCTGTGGCCTTTTGCATTTACATCAGTTTTCCCCATGCTTTAAAATGCAGATTAATACATTAAATAAATATGGTGCAGGGGCCAGTTTAATATATGGAATCTGTATTTGTAATTGTTAACAGTTAAAACAAAACAAAATCAACAACAAAACTTTCAGAATCATCATTGAAAAGAAAAGAGCATGTATGCAGAGCTACCCTGGAAGTGATGTTTGCGCATTGAAAAGCGTTATCCTTCTTGTACTCTGAAGAATTACTTCCTCAGTGTACATGTACCACATAATTATTTGCTGAAGAAGGATTTGTTTTGATGCAAGAAAGGATTTGTTTTAGTCAGTTCTGAAGGTCAGTAGCCCTAAACTTCAATATTCACAATGTAAGACATATATCTACAGTATATAGATTATCATTCAGATCCGGTCCCCCAGTTCATTATCTTCTGTGAACCTTTCATGAGAGTCTCAGGAATGCAACATAATTGTGCTCACAGATAAAAACACAATGTGAATGTGACATTTAAAAGTTACATTTTGAAGCTCTACTCAGCAAATAAATCTTATAATCAATTTTTTTTTAATTTTTTTTTCTGGGAATGGTGCCTTGGGCAAGGCCTGTGTGACCCAGAGAGAAAACAGCTTAAAATGTTCATGCTAGCTCTCCCTGAGAGAGGAAGAAGACTGAGCTTTCTCAAGACCTCCTTCTGATCAGCAGAGTCACACTTGTAGCATCAGAGACAGAAACAATACCCTCTGATTTACATGGTCAGTTAAAACTTGCCAGCACAGATGGATTTTGGTATATCCTGTGTCAGTTAGTTCCCTTTTTACTTCATCTATGCATCAATAAAGTAAACAAAGCCAGAGCAAATATAATCACTCCCATCACTCAAATAATGAATAAGAAATGTCAATTTAAAAAAATATATATATTTTTTTGTTAGACATTGAATAAAAAGAAAAAGGGACTGTATACTCAATCTTGTTACTTCCAGTGAAGTAGAGAAATCCAGCGACACGCAACAGACTCCTAAAGCCAGTGTCCTGTACTTGCTTAGGCAATTTATATTTTGAGTTACTTGTTCAGCTCTAGTTCTGGCCTGTTTTCTGATCAGGTTTGCAGCTGTTTATCACTCTCTGTTGTCATCAGAGGAAATACTCCAGCTTTACATTAGAGTAACAGAGAGCTGGGTCCAGCTCACTGAATTAGCATGCTATGTTTCCAGCATAATTGGTGAGGGCACTGACTCTGATCACGCAACTGTACAATGCCAGCTGAATATCTGTGGGCTGGGTCCCAATGTATATTCATTCCGATTTGGCTTCTCTGGAAGCACAGACAAATTTTGTTAACTTGGCTGTGAAATGGTCTCAAGATGACAAAGATGATGCAACCATTTCTGAGTAATATTGTTACTGTTTCTTTGGCTACAGGAAATGATGCTTGAACACTGCTGCATGCATTAGGAAAACAAGAATTCCTCCTCCAACAGAACATGCTTTGTTCAGCACCAGTAATATCACAGGTGAGGACCAAACGGAAAACCTTTCAACATAAACAAAGAAAACAATATAACACAACTGGCAAGCTTTTCATCTCTAGTGTCACAGGGAGATGCTGTCAGGATGAGAAGTTAACACATGGAAGCCAGCTGTAGCAACTAAATGTCTCAAGGAAACTTGTTCTTACATAATGAAATCCATTCACAAGGAATATCACAGAAAGTTGGAGTGACCTGATAAAAGTCAGAAGAGATTACCAGATTTATTCTTGGAAAGGCAAGAAAGTAAAGCTCAAAGCCTGACAGACTCTGAAAATGATGAAAATATGACTGTTAATTCAAAAGTTTTATTTCCAGATGTTCAAAGAACTGATTTTTAAAGATAACATGTTGCATAATATGTTGGAAAACCACCTGTAAGTGTTCATAAAACAAACTAAGAAAAAATAAGACAAACAGTTATGTTCAGAAATATAGCGGGATATGCCATGAAAAACTAAAATTATCTGGGCAGGGTTCTGGCTTTGTCGTGAACTCATTATTAAGAAAACCATGCTGCTCTGCTGCCCCTGGAGCAGCCAGGGAAACTAATTTGAGAGAATGGTGACTTACAGAAAGAGGTTATTATACTGAGTTTATACCAAGTGTGTAGTACCTCAGTGCAACAGTGCAGGTAAGTACAAGACATATTTGATATGTGGTATGACATTGCTCCTTGCCCCTTCTCACCGGTGTGCATTGCGAAGAAGGCCATGGAAACAGCAAGGGGCAATGTGGGGTCATCTCATAACACAGTGTTTATTGGAGGAGCAGCCTCTCATACCTGCTAGGCTTGCCTGTGTGAGACTATGTATTGCAAACGTAACTAATATTTTCCTGCTGCTGCAGAACCTCTAGTTGTTAAAATGTGTTGGAAGCTCTAGCTAACATTATACATTTCATTTATCTGAATAGATAGAAGCTAGAATTAGATGAAGTGCTTGTTGTACTTTAGAAATGACAACTTAAAAGCTTATGCTACCCTTCCCAAATGTTTACAGTAAACTGATGTCCTTAATTGGATGTCAAAGTAGCATAAATGTTTAAATCATTTGAAGTCCTTAATAGAGCCTAATTAAAGGTAAAATCATGGTTCTATGCATTTCACATGGGCTTTTGCTCAGGTCAAGTAAAATTCAGATCTGAACTCCAACTTTTAGGAAGCCCTTAATAAAATGAGTCTCATTAATGTCAGATGGTTTTTAATCAGGTCCCAAATCAAGCAGTTTGACATTAATGAGACTCATTTTATTAAGGGCTTTTAAAATCAGGCCTATACACAGACGCAGGTTGAGTTAACAAAGTCTGTACGTGTGTAATGCATTTGTCTATGAGTCCTGTGCTGTTTGCGCAGTTGGTCTGCATAGCGCATGATAAGGACACACTGAAGACTGACCTTTAAACTTCATTGATTTTACTGCAAACCTCCTTAAATTTTTTCTTTATCTTATAATGGTTACTTTATTTTATACTAGCTGCAAATTCTCTTAAAAGTCAGACATGGGTCCCCAGGTTGTGAAGATGTAAAACTGCCTATATTACACATTTCTTGCTAGTCTCATAAGGAGAATGAACAGTGAAATTTGAACCTTCTTGGATCTGTTTCTTCCAGGAAGACAACACAAAAGAGCTGTACTGTGCCTGAGATTTTGACAATGTGAGTGCAGCAGCTCGTTGTCAGACCTTCGTAATTAGAATAGTCTTTCCACATTTGGATGTGGATGTATCCCTATCTGTGATTGAGGGGAAAGACTGCATAACATGCTCACACGTGTAAGAAATATATTTTTGCACAATTAGAACTAACAAATACTAAACCCAATTTTGCTTAACCTCATACATATCTTCATGCATACATATCTTCTACGAATGTCTACAGGCAAAAATCCATATATCCAAAAGACAATTTGTTCAAAGTTTTTTCTTATTAGAGAAAATTGTTGTTTAAAATGTTTTACAAACTTAAGTAAAATATTTACTGCTAATTGAGCTCTCACATGAAACCAAGTTGTCCCCAGGAAAGAGAAGATATCTGTGCCATCAGATTTCCTTCAAGAATATGCTTGGTTTGGTTTGAAAGTTTGTCTGGAATTAAAAAATGCAGTTAATATGCCAACAGTTCTTTTTCATGTTACTGCGTGGCCTTTGTTAGGAGTGGTCAATTGTCTGACTCCATTTTGTTTGTGTGTTTAGCAGATGTTACACAGTAAATTATTTGTTTGTAAAGTTACCTGTATGATTTTGAAGCCTGATATTTCTATTTGTTTTACAGACAACTTGAGAGATTTCCTTGATAGCAAATCAGTAAAGTAGGAGTAGAAAGGCATTGCTGACAAGCCAATAAACCATCTTACAGATGACTGTCAGAGTCCTTAATTTTCCTTTCAGTTAAGTATTTAAGGGCAGTTGTCTGATTTTTAGGCTTTTAAGCATTTCTAGGTCTGGAGGACAAGAATTATGCTCATAGCTGTGCCTTGCAGGACAGCAGTTTCTTACGTCATTCACACTGTGCTTTGAAGGTCAGGCTGCGTAGAGCTGTCTGGTGTGACTGAGGATAGATTTTTGAAAGATACCCTGTCAGCCTGCAGTAAGTCAGTGTGCCTTTTCAGTAAGGAAACCAGATGATATTGCGCTGCATGTCTTAATTAGTGACCTGGTTTTAATTTCTGAGGTGGGGCTAAATAAACAGGTGCCTGAGATGAAGAGCTTTTTTCTTCTTCAACTTTTACAATGCAGGCTGCTCTATATTTTGTATTCCCAGTGCTGTTTTCCCTCTGCTTCATAGTTTGGTTCAGTTTTCCACCCTAAGCCACTTCACAGAAAACATAGGTATATCAGTGTTTGCAGAGTGTGCCATCCCCTTCCTGCCTGGGAAGCAGGAACAGAGCATGGGGTGCTGTTATAATGATGACCTTTGGCAAGCTGAGATGCAAAGCACCCGGCAGGAATTTCCTCTAGCACAAAGGTATTTAACAAATTCTCCAGTTCCGTGGTGGAACCTAGTCAGTAGGTGGTCCACTTGTCTGTCTGCCTTTGCTTATCCTCCTCTTTCACTTAGGGAAGCTGCAGTAAGAGAAGAAAAAAAACAAAACAAAACAAAATAAAACAAAACAAAAAAAAATATTAAACTAGAAAGATGTGTGATCTGCACAATTGCTCTAATTACAGCTAGTTCTGTGATGAATAGTCCTGCTGTCAAATTCAACAATGACTTAGGGGAAAAAATATCTACAAGTTCTTTACTATAACATGAAAGACATGAAAAAACTCTTACGATCGTTGCCATTCAGTTTAAAGGGCCAGTGACTAATAAAAAAGGAGGGGAAACAGTGCCATTGTTGAATTATTAAACTAAAGATTAAATTGGCAAGCATAAATAAACAGAATTGAAGTATGCACCTCTCTGGCCTTTTTGAGGTGCACAAATTGGTATTATCAGTCATGCATGACAGAGGTAGTGGTTCATCAGCAGCTGGTATTTTTAACATAATTGTAGCAAATGGTGTTTCAAAAGTAGAGTACTCTATATGTTTTGCTGTCTCTGGACTCCCAAGGAAACAAAGAAAGAAAACTACGTGGGCTGTTGACAGAAGCAAAATGTCCTTCACAGACCTGAAGGCGGGGTTAAGAGGAAGGAAAGGCCCCAGCCCTAACCCTGACACCAACTTTCTGTGGCCTTGCACTGATCACCCCATGTCTTTTTCTTGACTTCTTTGTCTTTAAAATAGAGCGTGCTTACCCATCTCTTTCTGGTGTTGTAACACTTAATGTCTGGATGATGCATTTTCTATAGAGGGGTGAAAGATTTATAGGCTTCTTTTAAAATTTGTTATTGAGACATGAACAGTGTGATAAAACTTCTGCTCATATGTGCAGTTTTATAGACTAGAAACATAATCAAGGTATACAGATCTGATGCCCAGTAAGAAAGAAGTGGCACCTGGGACAGATGTTTGTTACATTCATAAGTGTGGCCATGGAGTACACCCCTTTGGCTTGAAAATGAAAAGTGCCCCTCCTATTTCATTTCTACTTCCATTCTGTAGAGTTAGCACATAAATTATTTTATTTTCATTTCTTCCCTTTGAAAAAGTGTGTACCTTCCTGTTTGTGGTGGGTTGACCCTGGCCAACAACAAAGCACTTGCCAGCTGCTCGTTCACTCCCTCACGTCCGGATGGAGGAGAGACTCAGAAGAGCAAATGTGAGAAAGATATAATGGGTCAAGATAAAGAATTTTAATAAATAAAGGGAGAAAAGGAAAAAAAAAAAAAAGTGATATAACAGCACTCACTTAACACCAATCACAAGCAGACCAAAGCCCAGCCTGCCTCTGAGCAACGACTACTTCTGAAAGATGGCACACCTCTTTTATTGCTGAGCATGATGTTATCTGTCATGGGATACCCCTTTTATCAGCTGGGGTCACTGGTCCCTGCTCTGCCCTCTCCCAGTCTCTTGCACAGCCCCAGCCTCCTTCCTCAATGGGGCAGAGTCAGAAACAGGGAAGGCCTTGATGCTGCACAGGCACTGCACAGCAGTAGCTAAAACGGGTGAATTATCAACACCGTTTTGGTCACAGATCTAAAGCACAACACCATACAAGCTGCTGTGAAGAAATTTAACTCCATCTCAGCCAGACCCTGTACACTGTTGCATCATCTAAAGTGTGGTTGTTTGGTTTTGTTGGTTTTGTTTTCTTTGTGTGTGTGTGTGTTTATGTTTGTTAGGTTTTTTTGTTTTCCTGGGATTTGGGCTCATTCTAAAATTCTAAAGTTTTGTCATCTCTCTGTATGTATATGTTGGGTTGAAATGACTTTTAAGTGTAGTTCCAGGCACCTCAAACACTGAAAAACAAATGGCATTCAGACTAGAGGTTATTTCTGTCAGACCTGAACCAAATCCTTAGATTCAAACATACCAAAGTCAGAAAGGTTAAAATTTGCATATGAGCTTTTTGCCTGGTCACCATATTTCATTGTGGAAGTGGGTAAAGTAAAGGAAAACAAGGTAAAATAAAGTCAAAGGCTTGCCCAAATGCAGTGGGAGCAGTCCTTTTAAAAAGTTTGAAAACACTGTGTGATTTTTAACGTTTTTATTTTTGTGCATTTTTGTACTTCCTTGTTTTTTTCCATGGCAGAAAGCTAAAAAGCCTGTTCTGGTGAAATATCTGTCCTGACTGGAAGCAGGAAGTACTGTAAATGGCATAAGAAAGCATATTCTCATGACATTTCCTGTCCAAGTTTGCTGACTGGATATTCAAATGCAATCATATTCAAAATGTCAACTGATTTTGCCTTGTTCCATGCCTCTCATCACATCCCTTTTCACATCCTTTATCTTCTGCTCCCTGTTTCTCCATGGGGTACATTTTGGTGCCTGTTTCATATCTTCTCACAGAAAAACTTTTCTCTGTTATGGATATATATGTATGTATACATATATATATGTATGTACATACATATACATATGTATATTTTTCAGCCAGGGTAGCATGATTAATCAAAATTATTGAGCAGAATGGCTTTGAATATTGGCTACTGATACAGATTCATTTTAGTGTACGAGCTAATGCAGAACAGGCTGCTATTTTTAGGCATCATTGAAAAAATACATGCACATGAATGGCTGGTGGAGAATTCATCTATCTTCATTGGGCACTTTCAGTTGAATCCAGGCACCAAATAAACACATTCAGGAAAAAACTGCTGGTACTGGAGAAAACTGAAACCTGAATATATAACAAATTAAAAAAAAAAAAAAAATCTGGGAAAAGAACTGAGTAGATGCAAGCAGCTTTAAAAGCCCCTCACGCGTTAAATTTTCTGTGAGTGAAGGGGATAAACGAGGAGATTTAAGTTGTAATTCAGTGTATTTAATTATGATTGCATTCAAAAAAGGGAAGCAACAAGGAAGAAGACAAAAGTTCTCATAATTTCTGACAGAAAGTGGGTTCAATAATTCTGAGTTCAACCATTTATTTAAGCAGAACAGAATACCAAGAAAATTTAAGTCTATTTCAAGAGTATTGGAAAGTTGAAAAAGTACACGCATATGAATGGCGTAATTTTAAATACTTTAAATGAGGTCATCAAGCATGAGATAAATTAACAGGAGCATTCATAATTTCTGTACATAAGGCAGAATTATTTTGAAATTTTGGGTGCTGAGTCCCTTCAGGAGACCAGATTTCAAACATTCCTGACTGCTGGCAAGACACTGGGAGATACCTGCAATTTGTGAAAGAGATGCCCCCTTATCCAGATGAAAATTATGGAAGGTAGTCCATATTCCAGTGAAGCGCAAAACCTAAAGATTGTTGCACAAGAAATATGTAAAGAAAGAGAGAAGCTTATATATACCGCAGATTTAGAGTCCAGCATTAATGCTAATTGCATTAGCGTTGTGGTGTATGAATATGGAACACACCATAGACACAGACAGTAACAACAGTACCATTAATCCAGAGGATTTTCTCTGGGAGTGTTGAACAATATGTGAGATGATTAGGCTATTAATTTGAAAGCAATTAAAGTATCTATTAAATTACTTTGGACATTGTTTCTAGCAACAAATTACACAAAAAGCAGTTTTGTTTACACTGAAGAGAACCAGTACCTCTGAAAATAAACAATTAAACTGAAGGTTTCCACTGCTAAGCTTCTACTCACTGCAGGCACAGGAGAATAAAATGTTTGGATAGGAAGGAATTTGCTGTGGTACACTGTGCTGAGCTAAGCCACAGAGATTGTCAGTAGATTCAAGACCACAGAACTGAGGAAGGAGTTGAGAACTTCTTATAAAAAACTACACAAAACTAAAAAGAGAAAACAATCCCTGTTCCATGATTCATGCTGCTAGAAATCCCCTGCAACTTCAGGTAGAGGATTAAAAGAGGATTTAGTAAGTTTTATTGTGCTGGCACTAGGGTTCTACATCCAGAAATACCTGATTGGAAAACCACCAGATCACCTCCTGTTACAAATTTCATCTGGATCAGACCTGAATATATGACTACATTTCTGTCAAAGTAGCTAAATTCTGTCAAATTAAAATGTACGTGATACAGTATTTTTTTTCTGGCTTCTTGCTGACTACAAGAGGACTGCTGATATGTGATCTGGCAGAAAATCTGCTAGGACAAAGTTAACTTTTAAATACTTTTGTTTGAACAAATTTGAATCCACAGAGTGAGTGTATACTAGCTCAACTATTTTGCTTACGGGTCTACAATATTTTGGATCTGTCATATGTGCCCAAATAACTCATTCTCTTGTGGAAGCATGGCTGAGAAATCACAGGGCCAAGAAGAGAAGGTGTTAAAGCACATGGATGTTCATCACTTGCATGTAGATCTCATCACCAAATAATAAATAAGTAGGAAACAGGAAGTTATACTTTACCAATAGAAAGTTGGGTACCTCCTTCCTCCTTGGAAGGACGAACCCAACCCCATATTTTTTTGAGTGTTTGCTCAGACAGGCAATAGATATTACAAAGTGAGTACCCCAAGACCTTGTACAACCAGACACATGCTCCAAGGAGTATATTCAGCCTGTCAGGGAAGCTGTATGGTTCCTGTCAGCATTTCGGGGAACTTAGGTTAATTTATTTATTTTTTTTATTATTATTTTTTAAAGTTCAGTTGGTAAGTTTAATTTTTGTGTTCACGCTTTTTGCTCATCCTATACCAGTTATGGTCTAAGAACCAATCAACAAACAAACAAAAAAATTAGAGTTCTGTGTATCGATTATTTAAACAGAAGTGAACCTTTTCTGTGGAAGTTGAACATGGCGGGAGTTCCGGACTCTGGTAATCAGTGTAGTTGAGGCAAAATCTTTTGCCAAACCTTGTCAGATCAGTAGGAGTGAGTGGGAAAAAAGAGCTTTGGAGTGAGACACTCCTCTGTTGCCTCTGCATCCTTTGAGCGCAGTTTATGCATATCTTTATCTGTATTTACCTGTATCTTTACCCTGATTTAACTGCAGGCTGAACTGAGTGTCCTTTGTCCCACTACACACCACCTTCCCCTTCCCCTGTTCTTTGTATCAGATCTGGCACTGCACACCTACAATGTACAGCCTGGTGAGAAGGTAGGACCAATAAAGGTGATCTGATGTATGCCATGGCCAAACACTCATGAGATCCAGCAAGAGACAAGGGAGAATATCATATTTGGTGGCATCACACAGTCAGATTGGATTGGACATTACATGAAGCAGCATCCTCTGGTATTGTAATTCCACAGATAAATTAAGCTGATGTGACTCGCGACTGTTGTGAAAAATTTTGTTGTGACTGCTCTCTTCCCATTAGGACTATTTTATTCTTTCCCTCTTCCTCCTCCTTGAGGTGTCTTCCTTCCTTCCTTCCTTCCTTCCTTCCTTCCTTCCTTCCTTCCTTCCTTCCTTCCTTCCTTCCTTCCTTCCTTCCTTCCTTCCTTCCTTCCTTCCTTCCTTCCTTCCTTCCTTCCTTCCTTCCCTCCTTCCCTTCTCTCTTTCCTCCTTTCTTCCTTTCTTCTTTTCTTTCTCTTTCTTTCTCTTTCTTTTTCTTTCTTTCTTTCTTTCTTTCTTTCTTTCTTTCTTTCTTTCTTTCTTTCTTTCTTTCTTTCTTTCTTTCTTTCTTTCTTTCTTTCTTTCTTTCTTTCTTTCTTTCTCTTTCTTTCTCTCTCTCTCTTTCTTTCTTTCTTTCTTTCTTTCTCTCTCTCTCTCTCTTTCCCTCTTTCTTTCTTTCTTTGTCTCTCTCTCTTTCTCTCTCTATTTCTTTCTCTCTCTCTCTCTTTCTTTCTCTCTTTCCCTCCCTCCCTCCCTCCCTCCCTCCTTCCTTCCTTCCTTCCTTCCTCCCTCCCTCCCTTCCTTCCTTCCTTCCTTCCTTCCTTCCTTCCTTCCTTCCTTCCTTCCTTCCTTCCTTCCTTCCTTCCTTCCTTCCTTCCTTCCTTCCTTCCTTCCTTCCTTCCTTCCTTCCTTCCTTCCTTCCTTCCTTCCTTCCTTCCTCCCTTCCTCCCTTCCTCCCTTCCTCCCTTCCTCCCTTCCTCCCTTCCTCCCTTCCTCCTCCACCCCCCTTCCTTTTTCTCTTTCTTTCTTTTTCTCCTCCTTTCTCTCTTTTTTGTTTTTCCCCTATGCAGCTGAGTGTATTTCAGCCTTGATCAGTTTCCCAATCCACTGCACTGCATGGACACAGAAGTGCCGTCAGGACCAATTTGGGGACATTAAGATTGGTTTATGCTGATTTAAACCACACAACTGAGTTAAAGCAACTATCTCAGCCAGGGACAGAGAGAAGAAAAGAAGGCCCAAAAGACTTAATTTTCACTGCTAATTAACATGCTCATCTTAAAATGGTCCCTGTTTCTCACAGATAGGTTCTTCTCAGATAAGCCAGTGCACAGATGGAGTAAGTGCCCATATCATACTATAAACATAACTGACTGCAATACGCAACTATAAACTATCATGTGTCTACATGTAGACAGCAGAGTTTGTGTGTTTATGAGGTTGATATAAATCTGTCTGTTTTGTTTATTTTGTACATTTTTAAATGTTATTCTTTTAAGATTCCAGAAGATGCTGTGGCAGTGGGGACTGTGCCTTTAAGGGCTGAGGTTCTCAGGCAGAGACTGTGGGCAGGGGGCTGTGAAGCCCCTTTTGTTATTATGCACAGCCAATTAAAACCAAATAGAAAATAAAGCAGATCCTTTGCAAGAAACTTAAGCCCTTGAATGATCACCGCAGGTGTCATCCATCATTTCTAAAGAGCTTGTAGTGTTAAAAGAAGGCAGGAGGCACTAGAAGGGGACAGAGAGAAGGCAGCAAGTTTACCAAAATAAGACTGAGCTGCGATATGAGGCAAACAAGAAAGAGCAGAAACGTTTTCTAAGTCATTTGAGCTCTGCTCTTTGCTATCCAGACAGAATTTGCTGCAGGAACTTCCCTTTCCTCAGCATGGCTGTCTGGAATTGGCTTTGTACTGATGGCAATGACAAGCAGCTGCAGTAAGAGAGTCATCATGTCCAGCTACTTGGTCCATTGCTTTGTTTGGCCAGTCACTTTTGTTCTGTTTCTCCTTTTGTTTCCTTTCAGGGGACAGATGCTACATGTGTGAGAGTATTCTGAGTCCTCCACAGACTTTTCAGTGCGCATGGATAACATCTCCTTAAAAACAGAATGTTATTAGGATTATTTTTTTTTTTATTTTGTGTAATAAAAAAGGTTATTTATGCGGGTTTGGGGGAGTAAGAAAGAGGTAGTTAAGAGCAAGCCAATAAAGTTAACTGAAATGTTGGAGGAGAAATAAAGTATCTCCTTCCTGTCTTCTTAAAAGCAGATTGGAAGTTGGTGGATTGAATGATACTTTGTTGATTTGACTTTATGTATTTTCTCTAGGCATTCATGTATGGCCACCAGTAGGGACAGGATGAGTAGGCTGGAGAAACCTTTTACCCAACTCGATATGGCAGATCTTGTTTTCTCCTGTGCCTGAGAGATGTGGGGTTTTGGAGAATAAACCATTAATAATTCAGTTGTGGCAAGCTAATGCAGCTCCCAGGGGACCAGAGACATGATAGAGTTGGTTTAAGTGCACAGCAGGTATGAACAGCTGAAAGGAGAGGTCTCTGTGACGCCAGCTCTTTCCCCATCTGCACACTGCAGGCTTTGCTGTTCCATAGGCTGTTGCCATTTGTAACAAACCTTTTGTTATCCTTGCTCTTCACTTCTTGTGCTCATGTTGAGGTGCTGACAACTGATACTGTTGGTCATCCAAAATACCTGTCCTCAGTGCTCATGAGATAAACTGCAGATGAAAAATGTCTCAGATAAGAGATATTACTTTACACTATGTTGCCCAACTATCTCTTGTTCTTAATCATTTTTAAGAATTTGAATGCTTAAGAAATAGAGGATACGTTCTTGCTTTCTGTTGTTAGTTCTTTTATTCTCCTCTGGAAGCCATAAATGTCAATATTGCCAGATGTATTTCTTTTTCTGGCTTTTGGATCGATTAAGAAGAATGAGGGAGAAAAGACTAATCATAGTGGAGACCGCTATTTTTTTCTCCTATTATATGCATAAATTTGGTGACATTATAGCTGTGGATTGAAGAAGGTGAGTGCATTAACTCACAAGAGGAAGGACTACTGCAAATTCACTTGTTGAAAATGCAAACAAGGATGTTACAATCAGATAGGAGCTGGGATTATAGAATAATAAAATTGTTCTCCTATTTCTATCTGTGGGTATGTTCTACTGTCAAGAAGTTCCATACATAAATAGATGTAGAGATAAAAAGATGTTTAAAAAAAATGAAGCAAGAAAATTACGTTTTTATTTGTTTAATAGCACCAAGAGTTATTACTTTACTGGTTTCCATTCTTTCAGTGATTTAAAGTATGTAAGAAGGTTGATTGTCAAAGTTGTGATGTTTAACCTTTCTTCCAGTCACCTGCCTTAAAGTTATCTGGGACTGTCAGTAGTTTCTATTTGTATTTTTTAAAAAAAGGCAGCAAGGTAACTTCACAATACATTACACTCTTATAGACACTGACAGATTGTCATCACTGCAAATTTCTGTAACTTTACATATATCTAAGATTAGAGGAGAGACTGAGACTATAGCCCAACCTGAGCATTCCCCAAATTATGATACTTTGGCTGTAGATAGGGACTTAATTTTTCAACTCATATCCAAAATGTTTGTCCCAGGAACCATAAATCACAGACTACAGATCAATTTAGCTCTGACAGTAACAATAGCACAGATGTCTGCCAAAGGCCATCACATTTTGAAGAAATATTCAAAGTGCTAGAAATGTAAATCTTGTCCCTGAACTGTAATTTTTTATGATGTAGCTAGCAATTGCCTCTAAAGAACCAACTCTTTCATGATTCTTTACTGCAGGAAAACTATTACTGAGTTATTTCAATTTATCTTTTCCAGAAGTCCAATAGGTCTGAGGAAGGAGATAAAGCACCACTTCCCATCCTCAGAATGCCATTTTTAGCCTTTATGAATGATCCAGAGATATCTCTAAGTTACAAGTGTGGCTGTATAGTGTCTAGGGCCCACAGTGCTCTCTGACTTCACTGAGGAGCATAAGGCATTCAGTACTTTGCAGGATTGGGCTCAAATCTAATAAGGAAGAAAACAATGACTACAGAAATATTTAATTCAATTTTCTTTGGGATGTAACTCACATCTGCTTTAGATACCATTTTTCTCTCTTTTCAGAAGCTTGTCAGAGACTGAGAGAGCTTTTGTTTTCTTTTAGTAGCTCTTGTTTATGGTCTAACACCAAACAAGTTAGGATCTTTGATGCTTGCACCCAATGACTAATGAACCAAGAGGCTTGTATAGAATGAGAATGTAAAGTACTGGAGGGAGCAAACCTCCTCCCCGGGCCTCCCTCTAGTTTTACAAGGTAATTCACAGCATTAATGAGAAGCAGGATGAGTCAAGGTTATGTCAGAACCTCTTCTGATGGTGGTGGTGGTTTCTTCCATGGGTGAAATGTCCAGCAAAACCACACCACAGTTACAAAACAGAATAGTACCCTTTTCTGGAGGAAAACAAACAAACAAAATACTGGCTGCATTGAAAAGCAGCTATGCTCAAGGTCCAGACAGTTCTCTTTTTACATCTGATATTTTGTAAAGAACAAGTGGTTAATAGCTAATAAGCACAGATCCTCCATGCAGAAATAATCAGTCACTATTCTGGATATGCCTCACTACAAATTGAAGACATCAGGTGCTGGAATTGTAATATGGAAGGGTTTACAGCATGCTGCTTGTTACAGAGCATCAAATTGTTGCTTTTGTCCTTTATTTCTGCCCCAGAAATAAAAAAGAGGGAAGAAAGCGTACTTTTTGTAGGACATCTAGTTCATTTTTTTATGCAGAACCTGTGACACAGCCACAATTGAATTATTATTATGCCAATTTTTTTTCTCTGTTTAAAAATTAAAAAAGTATCTTGATTGTATTCCAGTTACTTTGAGCCACAAAAAGGATGAGATTTAATGGTTGACTAAATACACACCATGTTTCTGTGATATCCTAATTTACAGTCTTTAAAATCTGAGAATTCTATTATCATAGAATCATTAAGGTTGATACAAAAAAAAAGTATCACTGTAATGAACATTTGTAGTCTTTTTATGAGCAGCAAGACCTTTCTTTCAGCCTTGTTTTCAAAACTCTGCTTCATAAATTCTCCTGTACTAAAATGTGATGTGTAGTATTAAATCTCTTGCAAGAAACCTCATGTTCAGTTATCATACATATTGTCTTTAAGATGTGATTAAGACGCATATAAAGTCCAACAAACAGGGACATTAAATGCCTTACAGATTTCTTCACATGTTCATGTCTTTCAACACAGGAGTGGTATTTCAAAGAAAATAGATCGTCCTCATAATATATATATATATATGTATATATTTTAAGGAGTTGTTTCATTTAGTCCGTGAAATTAGACTGGTGGAGCAATTCCCTGCCATGCCCATGAGAAGCGCACTGGGGTGACACACCCCAAATAGTGGTGGACTCCCTGCCCTGTCGCTGTTGGGCAGAGGGAGGGGACCTAAGATATGGGGAGGAATGGAAACAGGTCCCTGCAAGGTGTCACAGGCAATTCCCTTCTGTACTTACCTCACCTTCCCAGGTGCCCTTACACAATAGGCTCTGGAGCTTGAGGGACAGGTAGGTGAGGATAAAGGTGAAGGTCCACCCAGGAAGTTGTCTAGGGCAAGGAAGTCGATGCCTCAAGACTGCCTCCACCAAGAAGGAAAGAAGGGTAATTGTCATAGGCGACTTCTTTCTGAGAGGAACAGAGAGCCCCATATGTCAGCCAGACCCTACCCATAGTGAAGTCTGCTGCCTCCCCGGGGCCTGTGTCAGGGACATTAACAGGAAAATTCCTGTCTGGTTTTCCCCTCCAATTATTATCCCTGAGTGATAATTCAGGCTGGCAGCAATGAAATCGCTGAGAGAAGCCTGAAGGCTATCAAAAGGGACTTCAGGAGATTGGGGCAGTTAGTGGATGGAGTGGGTGTGCAGGTGGTGTTTTCCTCTATCCCTTCAGTGGCAGGGAGGGATACTGATCAGACCTGGAAAGCCCAGCTGATAAACACACACCTGAGAGGCTGGTGCCATCACAGGAATTTTTATTTTATTTTATTTTATTTTATTTTATTTTATTTTATTTTATTTTATTTTATTTTATTTTATTTTATTTTATTTTATTTTATTTTATTTTATTTTATTTTATTTTATTTTATTTTTTACACTGGGGAGGTTTTCTCGGCACCTGGCCTGATGACTGCGGATGGATCCCACCTGTCTCAAAGAGGGAAAGAGGTGCTAGCCCAGGAGCTTGCAGGGCTCATCAAGAGGGCTTTAAACTAGGTACCAAGGGGCATGGGGATGAAATGAGGTTTGATAGAGATGAGCCTGGGGGAGTGATGCCAGTGTTGAGGGTGAGGGCAATGGTGCAGAAGAAATGCATCTACACCAATGCACTCAGCATGGGCAACCAACAGGAAGAGCTGAAAGCTGTTGTGCAGCAGGCAAACTATGACCTAGTTGTCATCACTGAAACATGGTGGGTCCACTCCCAAGACTGGAGTGCTGCAATAGATGGCTACAAGCTCTTCGGAAGGGACAGGCAACAAAGGAGGGGCAGTGGTGTGGCTCTTTATATTAGAGAGTGTTTCGATGTTGTTGAGCTCAAGGCTGGGAATGATAAGGTAGAGTCCCTGTGGATAAGGATCAGGGGAATGGCCAGCAAGGCAGACTTCCTTGTGGGAGTCTGCTACAGACAACCAAACCAGGATGAAGGTGTTCTGGTGTTCTATAAGAAACTGGTGGAAGTCACACAATCACCAGCTCTTTTTCTCATGGGGAACTTTAACTTCCCGGACATATGCTGGAAATACAATACAGCCCTGAGGAAGCAGTCTATGACGTTCCTGCAGTGCGTGGACGACAGCTGGTTAGTGAGCCTACCAGAGGGGGTGCCCCGCTAGACCTGCTGTTCACAGAGAAGGACTGGTGGGAGATGTGGTGGTCAGGAGTTGTGTTGGGCAGAGTGACCACAAAATGGTAGAGTTCTATATCCTTGGTGAAGTCAGGAGAGGGGTCAGTAAAACTGCTGCCTTGGACTTCTGGAGGGCAGACTGAATTGTTCAGGACACTGGTAGGGAAGGTCCCTTGGGAGTCGGTCCTCAAGGGCAGAGGAGTCCAGAAAGGCTGGGCACTCCTCAAGAAGGAAGTCTTAAAGGTGCACTAGCAGGTTGTCCCTGTGTGCCGTAAGATGAGCTGGAGGGGAAAAAGACCAGTGTGGCTGAACAGGGAAATTTTGCTGTGTATTCAGGAGAAAGAGAGAGTTTATGACCAGTGGAAGAAGGGGCAAGAAACTCAGGGAGAGTACAAGGAAGTTGCCAGCATACGCAGGGAGAAAATCGAAAAGGCTAAACCCTAGCATAAGTTCAACCTGGCCACTATTGTAAAAGATAAAAAAAATGTTTTTACAAATATATTAACAGTAAGAGGAGGGCCAAGGAAAATCTTCATCCTTTACTGGACATGTTGGGGAACATGACTACTGAGGATAAAGAAAATGTGGAGATTCTCAATGCCTTCTTTACATCTGTCTTTACTAGCCAGACCATTTATCTTCAGGGTACTCAGCCTCCTGACCTGGAAGTCTGGGACAGGGAGCAGAAGAACCACCCTCCTCAGTTCACGTGGAAATATTTACAGACCTGTTGCTCCACCTGGACTGTCACAAGTCCATGGGGCCATATGGGATCCACCTGAGGGTGCTGAGGGATCTGGCGGACTTGATTGCTAAACTACTTTCCATCATCTATCAGTGGTCATTGTCAGATGGAGAGAACCAGGTGACTGGAGACTTGCTAACGTGACGCTCATCTATGAGAAGGGTCGTAAGGAGGATCCGGGGAACTACAGGCCTCTCAGCCTGACCTCGGTGCCAGGGAAGGTTACAGAACAGTTCGTCTTGAGTACAATCGCATAGCATGTGCAAGACAACTAGGGGATCAGGCCCAGCCAGCATGGGTTCTTGAAAGGCAAGTCCTGCCTGACCAGCCTCATCTCCTTCTATGACTAGGTAGCCTGCCTGGTGGCTGAAGGAAAGGCTGTTGATATAATCTACCTAGAATTGCAAAGCCTTTGGTCTCCCACAATATTCTCCTGGAGAAGCTGGTAGCCCATGGCTTGGACAGGTACACTCTTTGCTAAGTTAAAAACTGGCTGGACAGCCAGGCCCAGAGAGCGGTGGTGAATGGAGTGAAATTTGTCTGGCGATTGGACATGAGCGGTGTTCCCCAGAGGTTGGTGTTGGGGCCCATCATCTTTAATATCTTTATTGATGATTTGCACAAGGGAATTGAGTGCTCCCTCAGTAAATTTGCAGACGACACCAAATTGGGGGGAAGTGTCCATCTGCCGGAGGGAAGGAAGGCCCTGCAGAGGGACCTGGACAGGATGGGTCAATGGGCAGAGACCAATGGGATGAGGTTCAACATGGCTAAGTGCCGGGTCCTGCACTTTGGTCACAACAACCCCATGCAACACTACAGGCTTGGGGCAGAGTGGCTGGAAAGCTGTGCAGAGGAAAAGGATCTGGGGTTGTTGGTCAATGCTTGCCTGAACATGAGCCAGCAGTGTGCACAGGTGGCCAAGAAGGCCAACAGCATCCTGGAATCATCGGCAACAGTGTAACTAGCAAGACTAGGGAGGTGACCGTCCCCTTGTATTCTGCTCTGGTGAGGCTGCACCCCGAGTACTGTGTTCAGCTTTGGGCCCCTCACTACAAGAAGGACCTCAAGTCCCTGGAGCATGTCAAGAAAAGGGCTACGAAGCTAGTGAAGGGCCTGGAACACAAGTCCTGTGAGGAGCGGCTGAGGGAACTGCAGTTGTTTAGTTTGGAGAAGAGGTCTCAGGGGAGACCTTCTTGCTCTTTAAAACTACCTGAAACGAACATGTGGGGAGCTGGGGGTCGGCCTCTTCTCACAGGTAACTAGTGATAGGACAAGAAGGAATGGCCTCAAATTGCTCCAGGGGAGGTTCAGGTTGGAAATTAGGAGACATTTCTTCTTAGAAAGAGTAGACAGGCATTGGAACAGGTTGCCCAGGGAGGTGGTAGGCTCACCGTCCCTGGGGGTGTTTAAGAAAATTTTGGCTGTGGTACTCAGGGACATGGTTTGGTGGTTAATAATGGTGGTCGAGGGCTGGTTGGGCCAGATGATCTTGGAGGTCTTTTCCAAACTTAATAATTCTATGATCCTGTGATAAATGTTTAAAACAATAAACAGAATATAATTCCAGATAACTCTGTGTTTTCATTAATTTCTGAAATGTGCATTTGGTTACTAGAAGTAATTTGGAGATAGCTTTTGGTTACTAGAAGTAATTCCGTGGATTTTGTACATTTTTAGGAGGAATAGGTAAAGCTCAAGTTAACTCCTGTTTCTGAAACATTTCACTATATTATTGCAAGTTGCCCAAACATGACATATCAATGTAGATGGGATCTGTCATTTCTGATTCTTCCTTCCTCTCTTGATCTCATCTGTTAGTTCTTTTTGTTCCCTTTTGTATTCTTTCAGTAATTCTGGCTCTTGCTCTCCCCTCAGTTCTCCAGTCTGACTAAGGGAATAGATGGCTTTCACAGTGAAAGTTCTTGCCACTCCATGGTGTCCACCTACCCTTCCTCTCCTCTCTTCCTACCCCTCTCTTGGGGTCATCTTCCACACTGGCCTCAGTCATACTCTTAGTCGAATGCTATACTTTCTGCCTATCGCAATCTTTCACTGGCTTGCTTTCTTCTGTTCCTCTTAACTTGTTTTCATTCATTTTGTTAGCTACTCTTAGCTCACCTGTCTGACCTCTCTTTCATGGTTCCTTTCTCTTTTTTCTTCCTTGGGGTCCATTTAAAAGATATTATTTATTTATTTATTGCATCTTTTTACTATTCCATCTTTCATAGTGATTTTGCCCTACTTTAGTATCACCATGCCTTCCTGAAGAAAGATTCTGTGAGCATCACTGAGTTTTCAATTCCACAAAAGATTTTCTCTTTTCTTATCCATTTCTCTGTCCCTTGACCAATATCTTTATTTTTCTTCTTTCTTAAACTAGCATGACCTTTGTCCTTTCAGTTCTTTGCTATTTCTGAATTTCCTCTAAAACCTCCTGCTCTGTTCCCATCTCCTCTGCCAAACATTTTCAACTTTTTTAAAGGACGGAAAAAAAAAAAAAAGTCATTGCTTTCACTCAGGAACCTTTGCCTTTGCTCCACCAGTCTCTCTCTCCTTTTTTTTTTTTTTTCTTATTTTGTCTTTCTTTGTCTATCCCTTTAATGTGTTTTCTCTCTGTTCTTTCACCTGTATTCTTCATTATGCTTCATGTTTCATTTTTCATGCTCATGTTTCTTTGTCCTGAAAAAGACACACTTCTTTCCTATTCTTTGTTTTCCCTCCTTATTTTAAACTTCCAGGTTAAGTGGCCCAATTCTGCTCCCTTGATTTCCTTCCCTGCACTTTTTTTTTTTTTTTGACTCAACAGAGCTTGAGTTTTGACTTTTGTACAATATTGAACTTCATTTTATTCTTCCCAAACTCATCAGTGTTTCCCAAACTATTCCAAGCTCTACCTGCTTTTTTTTTTTTTTTTTTTTTTTTTCCTGTGTGTGTGTGTGTACTACTGAACTTATATTCTGCCTGTATGGTAATCTTTTCTGGGAGATGTTTATTCATTTATCAGCACAGGAGGGTTTTTTCACTTTTCCTTCTGTCCTTTTTGTGGAAGCCAAAGAAGTTATTTTGGAAACTGTTTGGAAGGTTACTTAATTTTGATTGGTACAACCAATAGTTACAAGATTTTCTGTAAATCATGAAGTTGCGATTTCAGGGTCCAGCATTTCAAAATCCTTCCAACATGGGAAAGAGAGATTTCTAGAAATCTTTCAGTAGACTTAAGTGTCTCAAATTGGCAAAATAGCTGGCAGAATGGTAGAGCTAAGGAAGACAAGTATACTGTCTGCCCTCCTTATTGTAATGCTCTCAATACCATGTCTTTATTTTATTTCAATAAACAGTTATCTGACAGCTGATGGTGTGAAATTATCATAGATTTTCTTTTTTCCTTCATTTGATTATATTGTTTTGCATATTGCAAATGTTCTTTTAATCAAAATATAAAAATACTCTCACTGTTTTAAAACTGTATGGTGTCTTTGCTGTTGCTGATATTTGAAATGAATGTACTTAGTCCTTTTCTGTGGAAATGAACATTTAAATTCCATTAGTTTAGTTAGATGGATGACACCGATTCAACCTTTCCCCCACAGTGGCTTCAGAAGATGTAAATTCAGAATGATACCCTACTAGGGTCATATTGAGTTATGTCCTAGTCTCATGGAAATACAAATCTTAGTGAAATTTCACATCAGAGGATTTAGAATATATCTCTGTGTGGCACTTTCAAATACCTTTTCTCGGGTAAGAAAAGCATATATATTTTTTTTTCAATAAACCTATACTTTGCATTCAAAGAAATAGGGTAGGAAATGTCATGGAGACAGGGCCAGGACAGAAATGCAAATCCATCTGCTTTTGGTGGAAAAACATTACATTCAAACTGGAGACCTGATCTTATGAACCTTTAGACCTAAGGGAGACTTCCAAATAGGGACTATGCATGTGAAGAGTTTACAGGATTCAGTCTTGTGATTTGAACTTAATGTGAAGAGTCCTTGCCCAGGTGGTGCCATTTACATATTGCAAAGTCTGTACATTGTTGTTATGAAAAGTATGCACTGAGATGCTAATAGTCACAATGGGAATCATCCTAAGAATTTTAAGGGAAGTCAGGACAAGAGAAGTTTATTTAGAAATAAAGGCTAGATAGAAATAAGAGGCATAAATAATGGAGAAATGGAAGGATACAGAATGTATACTGAGTGTTGAACATGTATGAATCAGCATGGAAATCAGCATTTTTGGAGGTGAAAATGTGAATCCTCGTAAAGAGGAGAGAATCTGACAGTACTAGTGTGGCTGTGTCAGAGGCAGAGCAAAACTGACTACCTTATTTCTCTTTTCCTCTTTCACTTGCTGAATGACTTACTGTTTTCTTCTGCAGTTAGGTTCCTGTTTTCACATCTCTTTGAATTCTACTGTTGACTTTCTCAGAAATGTTGCATACACAGGATATAAGTTATGTATCACAACTTTTTATTTTATTTTTTTTTGCTGTAGCTACAGGATAAATGAAAAGATCATCCAAAAGGATGAGAGTACCAGACTAGTTTACAAAGATAAACCTCAATTTGCACCTCTGCTAGTGATATGCTTTTGTAACACATGGTATCCTAGTACAAGAATGCAAACATGCTGCAAGTTGTGTTTCTTGAAAATTTGTCTTTTCCTACTTTTCAGTTCCTTTCAGGTTTGTAAGCATAGACAGATCTGAACTAGCATGTAAACTGAGTGTTTTTTGTTGTTGTTGTTTTTGTGTGTGTGTTTGTATATATACATATATTAATTTCAAATAATTAGAAGAAAGATTTGTGTCAAGGTTATGACACAGTAGTGGCAGTTGTCTATTCAGAAGTATTAACCGTTGTATCTCTACAGCTTTTTTTTGGTTTGTCTATAGGTCTTCTTACCACATTGTTTGATGGGGAACAGAGGTGCAAATAGCCATGGGCTTGTGGAAAAGGAGAAATACTTTTTTTCTGTTCCAGAAGTATGACCTTGTGGAACAGTTATGATGAAACAGTCCTTATGTATCAGTGCATACCTATGAATCACAAATGTATACATAGCCATCAGAAATGTCTTAGGCTAGCTGAAAGTCAAAAAGCAGGCTGAGCTTTTCCAAACTTTTTGTCTTCTTTTTTCCCAGATTACCTGTCAACAGGGCCAATGCAGTTTGCATATGGTAACAGGTCTTAGAGGCACAACATCTTATGTGGGAAAAACTGAGGTTATGAAGCCGTTTTGTCTCTTTTGAATGTTCCCTTTAAAACACGACACATGTTCAGATGAAATGACATCCATGCAGATGTAAGTTTTATGAGCAGAATATATGACAACTTTAAGGAAAGGAATAAAAAATCTGAGGATGATATTTATCTTCTCTTCAACTTCTCTTCACCTGCTCTAGGAAAGGAAATTTGAAGAGAGAATTTAAGAATAACTCCTGTGAGTTTATGAACAAAACTTCTACACTCCATAACATGATGATTTATGGCATTTTATGATTAACCTAAGTGATAGATGACAGTTACATCCCCTACTTTCAAAGGGGTTGAATCCAGCATAATAACTGTTGTTGCTCATTATCCACATATGTGCCAAGCTTTGTTCTTCCAGTCATGGCATTTTACTCTGGTTTGAAAGGAAATGAAAGTCAAGAAAGATCATGAGATTGGCCATTCTAATGACTAATCTACGGTGTCCATATGATACAGTCTTTCCATTCAATCCTGACTCTCTTACCCCATTTGGGATTCTCTCTCTTATCCCTCTTGGTGTAACAGAAGTCCTTTCATTGCTTTGTTCTTGTTTTAAAAGTGGTGAGGATTTCTATATTTTTGTTTGTTTGTTTTGTTTGCAAAACAGATATACAAAGGATCCCTATCTGAGCTCTGTTGTATTGGTAGTTTGTATTCAAAAATTAAGTACCTAGTTTTCCTTAGGAGTCAGTGGGCTTGGTTTTTGTTAAGCATGATACAGGAATTATTGGTACTTTTCACAGATTAGAACTGAGCAGAGTACACTAAGAATCTCAGTAAAGGGAAACATTAACTTGCAGTGCCAAAAGCAGGATGAAATCTCCTTATCTATAGGAACAAGTCCTTCTTTCCTTTAAAGAGATGAGTGATTTTTTTGCTTTTCAGATTCGTGTTTGCTAACCATTTCTATCTCCATTCCCCTCTTCCAAAAGCACCTTGCAAGCTAAAGTTATCTATTCTTTACTCTCTGTTGCTTGGGCAGTGTGGATTTGAGGACCATATAAATATTTCCCAAGACAGGTAGGAGACTATGTTATTAAGGTATATGGTCATTTACCCTTGAAGAGTTTCTCTGAATCTTGATCTAAGCCACAGAGACAATGCTCTGCTCTGCATTGAACTCCCAAACAAGTATCATTGGACTACTGCTGGATGTATAGGACTATATAAGCTATACCTGACCCAGAAAAGCAGCATGGATTGCAGCTGGCTTTGACTTCCTGAAACAGTATGTCATTTTGAATTATGGGGCTTGGCTCGCTAGTGTGTGCAAAGCACTTTGAGATCAGCAGACAGAAGGACAATAACAGTACTTTGCACTTGTATTAGTTTGTATTAAAACTGTAATTGGAACCTGTTTTTAATTGTGTTGATTAATATAATAATATAAGCTCATTGCAATGTAGGCTACATTTGCACAGCCATAATATCTATGACTTCATCTGATGGTGAAATGGCTGCTTTCCTGATGAAAATGTTGGTGGAAGCTTTGCATTCTGTCCTATGTATCTTAACTGGTTTCAACGATAGAAGGTAAAATAGGAAAAGTTTATTTTGCACATTTTTTTCTACAGTGATATTTAATATGGCAGACTAGTTATGAAAGAAAGGCAAGAAGTTGGTTCCAACTTCTTGTTTGACTTATTTGCCATCCTGATTTTGCATTTTAGCATTTAACATCAGTTATAACTCATTTTTCTCTTTTGCTTTGGAGCAATAAAAAGGTGTGAGCTGTAATCATTTGCCTCCAAGTAAGTTATAAAATCTTACCGATCAAGGGAAAACACCACTTTAATAATTGAAAGAAAAGGTATGTGTGTGATATTATTTCTACCCAGAAGGGATGTTTTGAAAGTAAAAGTATACAGCATGGGGACAGTTTACTGCCTGTGTTAGATGGCAGATGCAGAGATGGACTTGAGCCAAAGTCCCAGTTATATAAACGCATGGTTTCTAGAGGCGAGGAAATGTAAATTCTTCCAGTGGTCCTCAGTATAAAGAGTTGACCCAAAAATTTGGAAACAAATGCGCCTGTGCATTGAGTGTTTGAAATCTGTTCTGTATCCTTTGTCTTGAGCTCAGCTGTAACTCAGCAGTGTCAGGAATTAAAGACAAAAATATTATGTAAGAAAACAGAGTGAGGATCTTGTGTGTGGATGAAAGCACTCTATCATCACTGTACAACTCATGAACAATCAATGGTGATAACGCTATTTTTGAAGTATTGTGTGTCAGTCCATTTTCTTGTTTCACACAGTCAGCAGTCATTTCTGAACAATATTAAAGTCAAGGGGAGCAATTTAATAAGGATTTTTAGTGTGATTTTCTGGTGAAATAACTGGGGATGCTGTCCATCCACTGGAAAAAAAATAAATAAATACACCCATCGGCTAAATTTCATGAAAGATGGTGATGCTGCTGAATATTTCAAGGCAATTGCTGTCTTAAAAAACGAGAGAAATCGATACTTGTATCCTTGGACTGTTGGTATGCTCATAATGTTTTTAGCTATTTCTGAGCTCTTTTTTTGCCTAATAACTGTTCTGAGGGAGTTCAGAATTGTGGATAGATGAAAGGTCTTGGAACGTGTAGGAAGTGCAGCCAACTATAAGAACAAAAAGTAAAGTTATATTTAGATTTATTACTCAAAGAAAAGAGTGGACAGAAATAGTCTGATCCAGCAAAAGTAGCAAATATGGGTACGATGTCATTCCACACTGCTTCAGCATAAGAAATATCTGTTTAATTCAAGACCAAAATGTAGCGATACACAGTTACAAACTACAGCAAAAGCTGTAACCAGAAAAGCGAAAAAAGAAGAATCTCTGTTCACTTAGATGGCTCACAGCCTAAATATAGGTCATGCTCTCTAGGTTATATAGAAAAAGAGAGATCCTGGGAGTGATCTGTGGTAACTGGAATAGGGGGGTGGCAGATGCCTCCTGCTCAGTGGCCAATAGAATGGGATGGCATGCACAACCAGGCCAACCTAAGACTTTGGAAGATTGCAGGGTATTCTGAAGCCATCAGAGAGCAGTTTTGGACAATTTTTCTTACTTACTGGCTGCTAAAGTTCCTAAAACTTCTCTTTTCATCCCTCAGACTTCTCTATGTCCATCAATCTTTTCCTAGTTCTTTTGTTTCACTCCTCTTTCTTATTTTTTTTCCATGTTGGTGGCTCCTTCCAGTGTAATCCACATTTATTTTTTTCCATGTTAATTTCATCTGTAAAAAATGTGTAAAGAAATATTTTAAGATATGAACTAGTTTTTCTGAGTGAGCTCTTGATTAGGCCATGCAAGAGACCTTCATCAGGCTGCTGTGTGGGCTGGCTTTCCCCTCAAACTAGGCCAGAGTGCCTTCAAGGCCATGAGCTGCAGCAGTGTCTTTTGCCTTGGACTTTCTGGCATGTTTTCTAGAAGTACTGTGCTTCCAAAAAAGCAGGAATTTGCAGTCTGATGACACTGCTCTCTAGAGACCTGTGTGGACTCTCCGATTTCCGAGTGGTTTCCGGTTTATGCTTTCTCAGATCTGAAGTCTTCTGGGTTTGTCACTTTTCCAAGGACAGACATGCTAACTTTGTGGGGATTCTACACAGAAGATAGTTAATAAAAAAAGAAGAGAGCTAGACAAAATAAGTGCCTGCCCGCTCATTCATGCCTCGTTTTATCCTCAGCTTTGGACCACTCCTCAAACATGTTAGAATGAGCCAGCTGTGCCTAGGATTCATACAGCTTTTCCAGAAAATCAGAGCATGCTGTTTTATTCTAGGAAATTATGTTAAGTTTTCCTTGTTCTCCTGGTCTCTTCTCTTTCATTCTCCAGCGTATACTGGTATGAGAAAAAAGGATCCTAATTTCTTACCATTCAAGTTGGTGTTTAAAGACCATTTCTTTTATAGTATCTATACCCATTCATCAAGTAGTCCTCATCCATTTCATTTGTTTTCATCCTGATCCAAATTATCCCACCAGCTAATTTTCTGTTTGGCTTTACTGTTTAGATACTACTTTTGCTCCTCTTCAGAGATGAAAAACCCATTTGTTCCAGGTGATAAGCATCTTTCTGTCAAAGATTGTATCATTTTAGCTAACATCAAAGTGCAATGATTGCCTACTGTAAGCCAGTGTCACTTGCAAGAACATCCTCTGTCACTTTCTGTGAGTTTTATTTCAGACATAAGGCATAAGTACCATGTTTTAAAAAAAAAGGGCTGTGTCACTTGGAGTAGGTACATAAATAGTTCCCCAAACTATTGGAAGTAAAAACTCCTTTTAAAGAAAAGGAAGAGTCATAACCTATATGTTATGGCATATTTTCTGATAGTTTTGCATCTGTTTAGATCGAGGTTTTTGACAGTTGCTGAGTTCCACTTTTACCCACCTGCTGTGCAGTTCTGTTCCCTCTTGTGCCAGGTTTTGCCCACATGAAACTCTCAAGTGAGATGAATTTATTCACTCTTTCTATTTGTTTTTATGAATAGATATTTTTCAGCATTTGTAAATTGACTTATGAAACAAGGCAGGTGGCGGTGAAACATAGCAACGAGAAGATAGTGTGTGGAAGAGAGAACAGGCTAGAAAGATTTCAATGAATTTAGGCTTCTTGTATAAATTTGGTTTTCCAATTATGTGTCTTTGTGGCCTGGTTCACAATAGGGCTGGGATCCTTAGCTGTAATGAATATGAATGATAATCACTTTAATTTATGTCAGCATATTTAGGTGCAGCCATGTGCTTGTGGCAGACTGTGCTACCTAAGCAGCTGCTGCAGAAGGCAGCAGTGTTATGGGGTGCTGATCCACAAGCAGAGAGAGAGAGAGTTTGTGGCTGCTATGGAAAAACTGCACTAAGTACTTGTAGACTCCATTTTACCATTTAGACACTCTTCACCTCATAGCTCTTTTGCTTTTTTAAAGAGCTGCTCTGTACCTTTTTCAGCTTCTCCTCCAGACATAGAATCATAGAATGGCTTGGTGTGGAACCTTAAAGATCATCCCGTTCCAACCCCCTGTCATGAGCAGTGAAAATTTCCGCTAGATAGGTTGCTTAAAGCCCCATCCAGCCTTACCTTGAACACTTCCAGGGATGGGACAACTTCTCTGGGCAACCTTTTCCAGTACATCACCACCCTCAGAGTAAAGAATTTCTTCCTTATATCTACTCTACATCTACCCTTTTTAGCTTGAAGCCATTACCCCTTGTCCTATCACTACACTCCCTGAAAAAGAGTCATTACCCAGCTTTCCTGCAGGCCTTTTAAGTACTAGAAGGCCAATGTACAGTCTCACAGAACTTTCTGGATATAACTTCAATGAGCTTTCTTTCAGCTGTAACCTGTAGAATTTATTTTTAAGAACTTATTATTAAGCTAAAGGGACAGTAAGTATCTCTCCTTGAATGTGCTGAATAATCTCTTCATTTAGAACTGGAGTATATTAATCAGCATAGGGTTAGTCTGTATTGGTGCTACATCTGTTTCGAGAATAAGAAAGTCTCTGTCTTTCAACCCAAGTTGAAAACACACTACCACATATACGCACAGATAAAACATATGTAAAACAGGGAAGAAGAGTAAAAAGGAACTTTTCTGAACAGGTAGACTGATCTTGTTTTGAATAAAACAAAAGACAGAAGATATCTCCTATCAACCATTTGATATGTGGGGCCATAGTAAACTCATAATTAATGCTTTATGTGCTGTGAGTTGCAGACATCACCTTTTGTCTATAATAATAGTAATAAATAATAATAATAATAATAAAACATCAACAAAAACAACAAGTAAAGACATGAGCCTATAAATGCAGTTATGTCCAAGTCTAATGGAGAGTGCAAGCAAAATGCAAAGCAGCAGAAGACTAATTCTGAGTTCTCAAATGCCTTGCAACAAAAATTTCACAGGTGTTAATTGCACCATATGTCCTAAATAGAGTCAAGTCATGCCAATTCCTGTACTAACAGTAACTGCTTTTTCTTTAACTGGTTTAACAGGTAGGTAATTACAATAATAGAAGAGAAGCTGCTAGTGGTCCTGATCCCTAACACCTTCCATCACCACCACCAAAAGACTTTTGAGACAATTTAAAGCTATATCGACTCTTTTTTTTTTTTTTTTTTTTTTCCAGCAGGCAGTTTGAAGGTGGCAAGAGAAACATTTTAGAGCTAAAAAAATTGATTTTTTTTTTCATGGTATCCAGTTTAACAATAATATGAGAACTAAATCACAAGGGACAGAATTATGTGACAATGATTTGCTATTATATTAAAGAGCAGAGAGTGAAATGCAACAACTGTATTATTGTTCTCATGTCCAACATAGAAAAAATAAATTGTCTTTAGTCTATCTGTATTTTTGACAGAGCTTTACTTCGCTGCAGTGGAGTGCACCCACATGGAGAGGTCTTGATGTAGACTGAGACTGTAAGTGCTGTGCCTGGACCTATTTATAAAAGTATGTCCAAAGATCAGTAAAGCTTATACTGTACTGCTCTTCTTATGGGCTTTCCTTCTGCTTCATTTGGCTATGAACACTCTTCAACGTTGGGGACTTCCTCTTACCTTCAGCATGACCTAGTGAGATAAGAACAAAGTAATAAGCTGCCATAAATAACTGTGAGCACTCTGGGCGATATGAGCAGTTTGGTGACACCCATGTGAGTAATGTAAGTTGTTTTCTTTGTACAGGAATGGTTTCACAACTGGAATCAACTCTACAGGTGGTAGTGGTCAGGGGAAGGGCTTAATTCTTTTTTCCCTCTGCACCAGCCAAATATAAGATTGTTCTCTTTCATGTCAAGATGCAAAATTAGTTGGGTTCCTTAACCCTCCCAAAGACCTAATTAACCATGGTTAATTAGCATGGGGCAGTTAAAAGAGATGACAAGGTTCAGATCAGCCAGCTGAGGGCAACAGGGAGTATTATAAATACCAGCCTAAATTGTAAGATTCATCCATCTATCTCTCTGTCTGTCTGTCTATCTATCTATCTATCTATCTATCATCTATCTGTTCATCTATCTATTTAATTAATTTGATTAAGTAGGCATCTTCGTTAAGATCCAATTAATAAATAGAAGGGCAAGCTAGATTTTAAAAGAAAAGAAAAAAAAAAAAGAGGTAAGGGAGAGGAAACTGAAGATGCCTTCGGAAGCCAAAATTGGCACAAGTGTCACATCAGTCATCATCACAGTCATCTATGGCCTCATCGTCAGTTGCACCTGAGATGCACTTTGGCAGCCCTCCAGGGTGCGCAGCGTGAGCAAAGATGCTGCAGTTAACTTGATCGATGTCAGTCTTTCAGTGTTTCTGCCAGCAAACTCCTTCATCGTTCAGTGGCAGTGTTATCCTCAGCACTAAATAATTTGGGGGTATTATCATGTGATGTCTTTGCAGAATGTCAGTGAGACACTTCTGTTTTCAGGCCTCTACTTGAAAGACGTAAATCTTTCCCCTCATTTATCTTATGATCTTAATTTATTATCTTTTCTACCCCCCTTGCATTTTTTAATGTTTTGCTGAATTGCTCATGAAAGCAAAAGACTAATAGCACTCGCTGTAGGTAGGCATGATAAAGCAGGCAAGCACAGTGTGTTATTTCTATATGTCATTTTGTTGATAAACCTCAGAAAATATCCATGCCTCATATACCAGTAGTACAAGACTGGGCTTCTGTGAGGAGAGGTTTACCTGACATAGAAAAAAGGAAACTGAAGTTCTAAAGGACACAAATCACCAAATGTAGTGTGTTGAAACATGTTTCCTGAATCCAAAGTTTTGGTGTGTTTGCAGTCATAATATATTATTCCTCCTGTGTATGACATTTCAGGTTTCAGGGTTTTTCAGTCACACTGCAAAAGCGCATGCCAGATGAGCAGCAAGAATAGTGTTTGTTTGATCTCATATGAACTGCTTTTAAGTAAGGAAGAACAAAATCTATAAAACTAGTTAGGTATCTAAATCCCTTTCACATCAGTGAGAAGCAGACACCTGGATGAAATTGTATTTACCAAAAGTGCTGTCCATTGGTGCTCATTTAATTGCACAAGTACTTAAAACAAACAAAACAAAACAAGCCATCACCACCACCACCACCAAAAACAAACAAACAAACAAAAAACCCCACCTCTGATCAGAGCAATTTAAAAAGTTAATTATTATCTGCATTTTTTTTTGTTTTATTTATCTATTTATTTTATGACAATTTTAAAAGTGAAATATTACTTATGCTGAATGTTTCCAGTCTGAAATATTTTTTAATAAGAATATTAAGGCTTTATTTTCAAATGATCATTCTCTATAAATGACAAATGTTGCAAACAAGGTTTCTTTTCAACCAGCCTTACAAACCATATAGTGTAGAGTGTTTCTCTAAGTCAGGGACAAGTTAAGTGGACTCAGACGATATCTGTATAAATTCATAACTTGGAGGCTGTACATCTCACTAAATAACAAGCAAGTTACACAACGTGTTCTTTCAGATTGGAAAGAGGAAGAAAAAGTCTCTCCTGAGTTATATTCCCCTGTTGGAAAGTTACCATTATAACTAAAATCTGTTTTAAATACTGGTACCCTCTAGTGTTCACTCACAGTAAAACTTGCAAAGGACATTTATGGAAGCAGATTCTCTCCCTTTACATGTCCATATCTTCTGGTGTAATGTGCATCTATATCAGGATATTCCTTCATAGGAAATGTGATTTTTCTTTACCTCTGTTGGAGAATTCCCACTTAATTTCTTCATCCATATATTAGACTATGGCAATATAGACATGAGGAATTACAGCACTGAGACAGCTGGACTCTGCTTTAACTATAGTATGAGTTACTGGGATGTGAAAGGAATTAACTGCTAAGGATGTTTCTTCTTCTGAACTATGGTTGCAAATGGGAGCATACATTCTCTTGGAGGACATATCTGCATTCAGAGGAGTGGAGAGAAGGCTATATTTAGTTAGACTTGGTTCAGATTAACACACTTTGGCCATGGTAAATCAGCCCCAAGAAAACTCAAATGTAATGGCAGGCCAAAAAATTATTTATTTATTTATTTATTTATTTATTTATTTATTTATTTATTTATTTATTTATTTATCTTTGTGATCTCAGAAAATAGTAGGGTGGCATACTTTAGCTCTCTTCTTTGCATAAATAGCCCCTGATTAACTCCAGACGCTTTACAGCTATGGAATGAGTGCATTCCTAGACATTAAATACTTATCTTCTTAAATCTTCTTAAGAAGATAATATTTATCTTCTTAAATCACATCAGGATGACACCTGAAATTAATTGCCCAGTAAAATCAAAGTAGAAAACATTGAAGTTTGTTTTTGTGTGCTGTACTTTTCAGAGGTGAGGTACTCATTAATATTGTTTGGTTGGCTTATGGCAACAAACTTTGGGAAAGAGTAAGTCCCATACCTATCCATTGGTGATATCCAGTTGCTGTGGTTGAAAAAACTGGTTATCAACAATGTTACTGGTGTGAATTATGACACCTTTGTGAGGTGAAGTAGAATTGTAGAGAGTAAACAGAAGTAATGTAAATATTCTTGTGGAAAAATTAGGGAAACAGTGTGAAGGAAGTGAATTTTAAAAGTCACAATGTCACATTAACCATTAAGATATATGTCTTTGTTATAATTTGAAATATTTAAAGTGTTTCTCAGTAGGAAACAGTTGCTTATAATATGAGCTGTTGCCGAGCTCTGAACTTCTCTCTTTTGGTCAGCATGAGTTCGCTCTGTGTTACATTTCTGCAGTTAATGTTTAGTAAAGCCTGGAAGTTCCAGCTGCATAAAAGATGCCAACCTATTTGTTAAATGTTGGTTTGGTATTGTAATGAGAATTTCAAATGTTATCTCTGCTGCAGTTACTGATTTTCTTTCTGCAGAAAGGAAAGTGTTGAGCTGTGCAGGGCTGCTACAGTCTTGCCCTGACCTTTGGTCAAGACAGGACATGTGCCATGGGCTAAGGCTGAGATGTGTTTTGAGGCTTTGAGTTGCCTCTGGACCCTCTCAGATTGCTTTGGGTATTTGTATTTTTTGAGATCATTCATATGGTCTGATGTTAATCTGGTAGTTTTCAGGTGCCTTTCCTAGAGCAATAGAAACGTTTTTTGATCAATAGAATATTCATATGTTCAAGATGCCTACTTTGTCCCTTCAACATGTGGAGAGAGAAATAAATTACATGGAGAGATATATCTCAGCACTAGAAGGCTGCAAGTATTGCATTTTACTTCTGCTCTGATCTTAATATTTTGATGGTTCTCATTCCTTTCAAGAGACCTTCAGAGAGGTTTTGCTTCTGTCTTTCAAATGGCTTCTGAATGATTTAGTGAGTACCTTTAGAAAGCAAACAGAAAACAAGCCAGCCAACCAACAAACTAACCAACCAATCAGCCAACCAGAAACCTTTAGCTACCTGGCTTTGCTTTTCTCTTTGAGTTTAACTTTGATGCAGTAAGAATTCTCTTTATCATTTATCAGTTATATTGTTGAGTGTTTTTCTGTAAGTCTGGCTCCTTTTGTAGGTGAGGAACTGAGGCACAGAGAGAAGTGCATCATCTAGATGTACATCATCTAGTACATCAACTAGATGTAATAAAATGGGAAATTAATTTCTATCTCCAATCCTTCCATCCCCGACAATGCTACAGAGAGATAGTTTGTCGCTCTTTAGTGATTCCCAGCAAAAGCTGATGTGAATCTTGAAAACATATATCTATATATAAATGTACTCTACAAACCATTCATATTAATGAAGTCTCTTCCTTCCTTTTTTAGTAGCTAGAGTGACAGTATTTTAAAATAAAGTATTAAACATATTAAGATAATCAGTAAACTGATGATTGGATAAATATTACTAGTCCAGCTCCATTTGTAACAAAATTCATGTGACGAATGTATCCTCATTTCTAGCAGTTAGTAAATCCTTTGGTTTTTCAGTATGCTACAATTCTACCAGAGAACCTACTTATTGTTAAAAAAAAAATTATTAATATTTGAAAGTTTTTGTTGTTGTTGCTTTTGTTTTTAATATTTTGTGCTTTCGTTGTCAAAAGGTTCTCTGCAAAGGATTATTTTTCTTTTTTAAATCCATTTCTTGGAGTGGTATACAATAAAACAGAAGGTTAAAATTCAACTTTCAGATCAAGACTAGGTATGGTTGGCTTGCAAGAAACTCTACAGCTTTTTTTGCATGTGGAGACCTATATGTTAGAAACACTATATTTAATAGTAGTGAACCTGCAGTGATCAGCTCCTATTCCCACCAGTCCTGGGGTAGAGGATAGAGGTAGAGGGTAGAGTCCTTTCAAACTGTCTAATATAAGGTTGTATTAGCAGACTGGTGTTTGGATCTACAGTACATACAGTGCAATAAGCATTGGTTTGCATAATGCAGCAAGATTCCTCCTCTCAATCATTGCTGTGCTTTATATGTACACTCTCAGTGATTTTTTTACACATTCTTCTGCTTATTGGAAGGAGAGTTAAGCCTGCATTTATTTATTTTTTTTAACTTCTATAAGAGAATTAAAGCAAAATGATGCTTTTGAAAACTCTTGGCAGAGGTGGCTGCATGTTTGCGAGAAGTTCACATGATAATGGAAGTGGACAAGACAAAGGATTTTATTGATCATTTAGAGAATAGTGACTGTTCTGAGGTTTTTTCCTGGTCTGAGCACAAGTTATGTCTCTGTAAAATATCACTATATTCTGCAGAATAACTTGACCGTCCTTTGGAGAGAAGTGGTGTTAGCCTACTGATATATTTGTAAGTCTGTGTTGGCAGTGCAGTCTGAAGGAATTCATAGTGAAAAGGCTATTATAACATCATAAACCAAATTTTTGATCTGTGGAAGACCTCCTCTTGTCAGCGTCAAGGGCCAAATAAGGTTTAACATACAGCAAAGCAGTGCATTTCTTGTGGGTCTGAAATCCAGTGTTTCAGTGATGCCTGAGTGTTCTGAAGACAGGGGCCTTATTGCAGCTGAAGTTTGATCACACCAAAGCAGTTCATAGTGTTATCAGGAAAATGATTGTGCCATCATTTGTTTTGGGAGACCTGGATTTCTGCTGACTTTGCACAACTTGCCAAAATCTTCATGTCAAAAGGATATACTATGTTTTTTTCTCCAGCATATGCCAAGAGAACATGTTGACCAAGAGCAGAGGCACTGACTGTAATGTTTTACTGAGTGAATGTACAAAGGTCGAGACTGTGTCCCAGTAAAGAGATGTGCATCCAAGGGAAGAGTTTCTGGGTGATGAGTCAGGTTGGTTTACCTGGTCTTATTTCAGCATGTGAACTACCATATCAAAGTGGTATCCAAAGCTGAAAATGTCATTTGAGATCTCCCGCCCTGCAGACCATTTTTCACCACTGTTTTTTTTTTTGTCTGATATCCCACCTGCAAGTGCTGACCTTCTGAAGGGCACCCAGGAAGAAAATAATTACAGATTTAATTTTTCTTACTGTGTGATGAAAAGTGAGCAATTTAAGTTTTCTCCCTTTTAATTTTCTAAATCATAACAAAAGAAAAGTTTAATTTTATGTCTTTGTGATCTTCATTCTTCTCTTTGTCTCATTCCTCTCTGTCTCTGTTTTGCTCAAGCTATACTACTAGAAGAGCTTTTCCACTAGCACAAATGTGTTGTTTCGTGTTTCAAAGCTCATATAAAAATCCTTTCTCAAGAAGTTTATTGCATTAGGTGTCTAACGGATATAGCAGTGATAATACAAGAATATCAGTGATAACTTTCATGTTGGAGAACTCGGGAAAGTGTGTGAAAGTCTAGACTGTGAGGATAGAGGAGGAGTTCTGGCAGAAACTATTCCATCTGGGGCATGGAACTCTTTCATCATCAGCTCAATGATGGGAAGGTTACTGATCAAAGCAGGTAAATACACCAAAATGACAGCAAGGGGAAATTCTGCCAGAAGAAGTGACAGATCATTTGTACTTTCTATTGCATACAAAGTTCTCCAATATCCATGTTGGACTAAAATTTAAGTTATTGAAATAGTATGCTTCAACTATGATGCAACAGCATAAAGTCTGACCATTGAGATTAGTACAAACCACAGTGTCCTTGCAGCAGAGGTTGCTCAGTACCAAATCTTCATTTCTGTTGCCTTAGAAAGTGTCAACTTGTAATATTTCTGTGGACAGCAAAGTGGGTTTACTCTCACTGGCATAAAAACAGTGAAAACTGCAATGTTTTGGATACTTCTAACATGTTATTACTGTTCTAGTCCCAAATTTGAATAATACATGCTAATGTACATGTAGTCTGGATTAAATGTCATCAGGAGAGCAGGTAGGACTCTTACAATATGACTGAAGTTAGCGCTTTGGTTTCCATGCATCATGTAGCAGATATTGGAACTGCACAAGAAGTTCACCTACATTCCAGATGAGTCTGGATGGGCACTGTAGGAAGAGATCCAGAGAGGCCTGATAGAAATGCCAACTACTTTTGCCTTGTTCCCTAACATGGAAATAGAAGGTTAATGTAAAATGAGGGGTTAGATGACATAGATACTGGCCCTCTTCTTACTCTGCTTATCACTGCTGTTGGAAACAGGCTGCTGGTAGATATACCCTGGTCTGAGTCAATACAGCTGTTCTTACATGTTCTGCATGCTTTATCATGTAGCTAAGATAAGTCTTGTCCACTCCATTTAAGATACTTGACTGGAAGAAGAAAGAAAAGAAAAGAATCATGATTCTTTTGACTTTGAACACTGCTGGCAGTGCAGTGGTTATAAACCTGAAATCCAATGAGAAATGTGTGCTACAGTTGTAAAGACTAGTGCTAACGAGACAGCAGTGTTTCAAAAGTGATAAAATGACGAGATGTTCCTTAGGTCTGTGCTGTTTTTCCTGTTTCTTTCTCTTGTCTCTGCCCAGTCTGTTTATCAATGTCATTAATGGAAAAAAAGTTGACTACTGGCAGTTGATTACCTCCTCCTTCCCCACTCATTTTCCTCATGAAATTTTTTTTGCATGTATGAAAACTACCAGAATGTTTTTTGCCACACTGGGACGGATTTGCCATTGTCCAAATCAAAAAGAATAAAAACTCTTCTGCTTTTAGGCTTGCTTGATCATAATCTCCAGCTACAACATCCAGTACTCCAAGAGTTTGTCTGAGCCAATAATACCATCATGAAAAAGCTTTTACTGTAGTAAACTAATTTTTGGAAGAAAAAAAAAAAAAAGAAAAAAAAAAAAACAACTTGAAGGACACCTACAACTTTTTCTTTTCCTGCATCTTTTTCAGTGTGTTAGTTATTGTTGGACCTTAGATGAGGCAGCAAATGTAAGCCCCAAACTGCAATTTTCAGGGACTTTTGCCTTAGTTTTCTGTACTGTGTACTTTGGTTTCTTTATCTAATAAAATTTAAGACTATTCTTGGTGACAGCTTTTAACCTAGAAGTCAGTTTTTTTCAAGTCTGTCAGCAGTCCTGTTCTGAGGACTTTGTCCAAGATGCTGCTCACCTATGCCCATCATGCATTGTCTGATCAAGGACTTGATTAAGATCCTGTGATTTTAAGACCAGTTTGCAGTTGCAACATCTTGTCTTCATCTCCCTCTAGGTGTTTTTAAAGGCATATGTCCCACCTCATCTTTCTTGTGTGGAATTTAGTTGCCCCTCACATATTCTATCTCCTCTAAATGCCTCTATTTGCCTTTGGTAACAAAAATTGTTAAGAATGCTAAATGTCCTAGACCTAACTCTTGTTAGACATAAAATTTCTTTCTATTTCACTTTCTGTTATGTTGACAAATATTACTAATACAAAAATTAAAGAATGCTGTAAGCTATTCCTAGATATTTTTAGTGTTTTCAGAGTTTCAGCTCAGATAAAACTTACAAAATTTCATTTGTTTGTTTGTTTTGTCATCTGGGTTATTTCTGTGGTTTGCATTTCTCCTGGTGCCTTGTGGTATAAACTATTGGAGGCCCATTTTATGAAATGTTTCCTAATAGAATCATAGAATCATTAATATTGGAAAAGACCTCCAAGACCATCTGGTCCAACAGTTCCCCATCAGCAATATTAACCACTAAACCACGTCCCTAAGCACCATGTCCAGCCTTTCCTTAAACATCCCCAGGGACAATGACTCCACCACCTCAGATTCACAGATTCACAGATTTCTCTAGGTTGGAAGAGACCTCAAGATCATCGAGTCCAACCTCCGACCTAACACTAAGTACTCCACTAAACCATATCCCTAAGCTCTACATCTAAACGTCTTTTAAAGACCTCCAGGGATGGTGACTCCACCACCTCCCTGGGCAGCCTGTTCCAATGCTTAATAACCCTTTCGGTAAAGAAGTACTTCCTAACATCCAACCTAAAACTCCCCTGTCGCAACTTTAGCCCATTCCCCCTCGTCCTGTCACTAGGCACGTGGGAGAATAGACCAACCCCCACCTCTCTACAGCCTCCTTTCAGGTAACTGTAGAGAGCGATGAGGTCGCCCCTGAGCCTCCTCTTCTCCAGGCTGAACAAGCCCAGCTCCCTCAGCCGCTCCTCGTAAGACTTGTTCTCCAGACCCCTCACCAGCTTGGTCGCCCTTCTCTGGACTCGCTCGAGCACGTCCATGTCCTTCCTGTAGCGAGGGGCCCAAAACTGAACACAGTACTCGAGGTGCGGCCTCACCAGAGCCGAGTACAGGGGCACAATCACTTCCCTCGACCTGCTGGCCACACTGCTTCTTATACAGGCCAGGATGCCGTTGGCCTTCTTGGCCACCTGAGCACACTGCTGGCTCATATTCAGCCGACTATCCACCAATACTCCCAGGTCCTTCTCGGCCAGGCAGCTTTCCAGCCACTCATCTCCCAGCCTGTAGCTCTGCTTGGGGTTGTTGCAGCCCAGGTGCAGGACCCGGCACTTGGCCTTGTTGAACTTCATGCAGTTGACCTCAGCCCATCGCTCCAGCCTATCCAGATCCTCCTGCAGAGCCTTCCTGCCCTCGAGCAGATCGACACACGTACTTAGCTTGGTGTCATCTGCAAACTTACTGAGGGTGCACTGGACGCCCTCATCCAGATCATCAATAAAGATATTAAAGAGGACCGGCCCCAGTACCGAGCCCTGGGGGACTCCACTAGTGACCGGCCTCCAACCAGATTTGACTCCATTCACCACAACTCTCTGGGCCCGGCCATCCAGCCAGTTTCTAACCCAGCGAAGCGTACGCCAGTCCAAGCCCCGAGCAGCCAGTTTCTTGAGGAGAATGTTGTGGGGAACGGTGTCAAAAGCCTTACTTAGGTCAAGGTAGACCACGTCCACAGCCTTTCCCTCATCCACCAAGCGCGTCACTTGGTCATAGAAGGAGATCAGGTTCGTCAAGCAGGACCTGCCTTTCATAAACCCATGCTGACTGGGCCTGATCGCCTGCTTGCCCTGCAAGTGCCGCGTGATGACCCTCAAGATAATCTGCTCCATGAGCTTCCCCGGCACTGAGGTCAAACTGACAGGCCTATAGTTCCCCGGGTCTGCCCTCCGGCCCTTCTTATAGATGGGCGTCACATTGGCTAGCCGCCAGTCAACCGGGACCTCCCCCGATAGCCAGGACTGCCGATAAATGATGGAAAGCGGCTCGGCCAGCTCCTCCGCCAGTTCTCGCAGTACCCTCGGGTGGATCCCATCCGGCCCCATCGACTTGCGCACATCCAAGCTCCGTAGCAGGTCGCCAACCATTTCCTCATGGATAGCGAAGGCCACATCCTGCTCCCCATCCCCTTCCACCAGCTCAGGGCACTGGGTGTCCGGAGAACAACCGGTATTGCCGCTAAAGACTGAGGCAAAGGCGGCATTAAGCACCTCAGCCTTTTCCTCATCCTTAGTAACTAGGTTTCCCCTCGCATCCAGTAGAGGATGGAGATTCTCCCTAGTCCTCCGTTTCGCGTTGATGTATTTGTAAAAGGATTTTTTGTTGTCTTTAACGGCAGTAGCCAGATTGAGCTCCAGATGAGCTTTGGCCTTTCTAATTTTCTCCCTGCACAGCCTCGCTACATCCTTGTAGTCCTCCTCAGTGGCCCGCCCTTTTTTCCAAAGATTATAAACCCTCTTTTTTCTGCTAAGCTCCAGCCGCAACTCTCTGTTGAGCCAGGCCGGTCTTCTTCCACGCCGGCTCATCTTTGGGCACGTGGGGACGGACCGCTCCTGTGCCATCACGATTTCCTTCTTGAGGAGCGCCCAGCCTTCCTGGACTCCTCTGCCCTTCAGAACCGCCTCCCAAGGGACTCGGCCAACCAGCGTCCTGAGCAGCTCAAAGTCAGCCCTCCGGAAGTCCAAGACAGCAGTTTTACTGGTCCCCTTCCTGGCCTCGCCAAGAATAGAGAACTCTACCATTTCGTGGTCACTCTGCCCCAGACAGCTTCCGACCACCACATCTCCCACCAGTCCTTCTCTGTTTGTGAAGAGAAGGTCTAGCGGGGCACCACCCCTGGTAGGTTCACTGACCAGCTGCGTCAGGAAGCTATCTCCCACGCTCTCCAGAAACCTCCTAGACTGCTTTCTCTGTGCCGTGTTGTGTTTCCAGGATATGTCCGGGAAGTTGAAGTCCCCCACGAGGACAAGCGCCGACGATTTTGCAACTTCTGTCAGTTGCCTATAAAACTCCTCATCCGTCTCCGCATCCTGGTTCGGCGGTCTATAGCAGACCCCCACCAGGGGGTCTATAGCAGACCCCCACCTCCCTCGGCAATCCATTCCAATACCTGACCACTCTTTCTGAGAAGAAATGTCTCCTAATTTCCAACCTAAACCTCCCCTGGCACAACTAGAGGCCACTCCCTCTAGTTCTGTCACTAGTTATCTGCAAGAAGAGGCTGACCCCCAGATCACCACAACTTCCTTTCAGGTACTTGTAGAAGTGTTTTAACCATTGGATGCTCCTCATGCCATAATGGCCAGATCCAACAGGCTGTGCTGATGCAGCTGCCAATTACATCATTCCAAAAGTAGCAATGTTTCTCTGAAGACAGTAACGTTGCACTGATGTTTTCAAGAAGAAAATTTAGATATTTCATGCTAAGTAGAAGCTTGATATTCGGGCAAGAAGGAAAGGGGAAAGGAGAATTGAGACACAAAAATATACCAAACATACCTTTCACAGCAGGACTGGATACTTTGCTTTCTTTAATGTATGTTAAGTTCTTGTAAACTCTAAGGTATACCTGGAATCACAGAATCATAGAACCATAGAATATCCCAAGCTCAAGTGTGCCCACAAGGATGACTGAGTCCAATTTCTGGCATCACACAGGGCCATCCAAAAGTCAAACCCTATGTCTGAGAGCATTGTCCAAATGCTTCTTGAACTCCAGCAGGCTCAGTGCCATGACCAGTTCCTTGGCGAGCCTGTTCCAGTGCCCAACCACCCTCTCGGTGAAAAAGCTTTTCCCAATACCCAGCCTGAATCTCCCCTGTTGCATCATCATTGTAGAATGGGTTGACTTGGAAAGGACCTTAAATATTGCAGACATTGTTTCCAGTTGTAAATGAAGTTTTTCCCTTTACTACTTTCCTTGGAAACTGCCATATTCCCAGACCTGCTAAGGGGACTTATACTGAAAGGAGTGTAGGATCAGCAAGAGAGCATAGGCTGAGGTCTCCTGCATTGTAGTGAGTAGAAGGAGTAGGAAGTAGAAGTAGGAAGTGGAGTGAGCAGGGAAGTTGGTTTTGGCAGCCGTAGTTCCAACCCCACCGCAATGAACAGGGATGCCTCCCACTGGATCAGGTTGCCCAGGGCCTCATCCAGGTTGGTCTAGATCATCTCCAGGGATGGGGCATCCACAGCTTCTCTGGGCAACCTGTTCCAGGGCTTCACTATTCTCTGAGTGAAGAATTTCCTAACATTTAATCTACATCTCCCCTCTTTTAGTTTTAAGTTATTCCCCCTCATCCTATCATTATCTGCCTGAGCAAAAAGTTGCTCTCCATCATTTTTATAAGCCCCATAAATTTTAAGCATCTTTTACATAAGTATTGAAAGGCTGAAATAAGGTCTCCCCAGAGCCTTCTCTTCACCAGGCTGACCCAGCCTTCTCAGCCTTTCTTCACAGGAGAGGTACCACATCTTCATGGCCTTCCTCTAGACCCAGTCTAATAGGTCCCAGACCTGGATGCAGTACTCAAATTGAGGCCTCACAAGGGCAGAGTAGAAAGCTCCATACTGTTTTCTCGGGTCCTGTTGCTCCCCCCAGAGAGCAGAGCTCATCACCTGCCCCTCTGCTCCCCTCATGAGGGAGCTGCAGGCCACCATGAGGCCTCCCCTCAGCCTGCTCTGCTCTGGGCTGAACAAACCAAGGGACCTCTGCCACTCTGCATATGTCTTCCCCTCTAGATCCTTCACCATCTTCGTAGCCCACTTTTGGACACTCTCTAATAATTGTATGTTTTTCTTATATTGTTGCACCCAAAATTGCACAATGTGTTAGCCTGCAGTGCAACGGGTAGAGGACACTGATTTTATTGCATCAGCCTGGACAGTTTATGACTTATTCCAGGAATGATATACAGGAGAAGAACAACTAGACATTCATCCAGGACAAATTTAATAAAGTCGAAATTGATTGTAAATTTCATCTGCTTCTTTTTCAGTGGCAAAAAGTTTTACTCAAGCTCACCTGTCTATGTAAGGCCTGCTCTGTCCTGGGGGGAATGCACATACTGACACCAATGTAAACAGGAACTTGCAGTTTCTTTTGGCATGATTATTACTTCACTTGGTCAGCTGGTATCCTGAGATGTCTCAGGTGGACAAGACACTGGGACTGTTTCCTACAGGAATGAAAACTATTATCTTGGAATAAGTTGATATGATATTACAGAAAGGGGTTATACAATAAAAAACACCCGTTCTGCACAGATGTTGTCCAATGGGAAGTAAGAAACAGGAAGACTCATGGATCAGGTGGCAGGAACAATTTCAAATTATCTGCTTAGGTCATTCGATGAGATTGGAAGGAAAAGATGTAGAGCAGGGTAAAGCAAAAATGTTATATACACCCAGACTGATGAAATATGAGAATCCTAGATTTTGTCACCTTGTCTGTCCAGCATGGGTCTGGTAGTTTTAATTTCTTCCATTTGGTTCTCACATGAACTTTCTGTTAGACAATTATCATCTCTTGTTTTACTGACCAGATTAATTTACTGCCATATTGTAAAGGTTAGAACAGGTAAAAATATTTTGAGGGCTACTTTATAATTTTTTGATGATATTACATATTTGCTACTTTTAGTTTTGCAGTATTTCCAGTTTGAATGTAGCATTTTAAGTCTTCCTTAGGAATCATAAATGTTTACAGAATCAAAGAATCATCTAGGTTGGAACAGACCTCCAAGATCACTGAGTCCAACCTCTGACCTAACACTAACAAGTCCTCCACTAAAGTATATCACTAAGGGCTACATCTAAATGTCTTTTAAAGACCTCCAGGGATGGTGACTCAACCACTTCCCTGGGCAGCCCATTCCAATGCCTAACAACCCTTTCAGTAAAGAAGTTCTTCCTAATATCCAACCTAAACCTCCCCTGGCACAGCTTTAGCCTATCCCCCCTCGTCCTGTCACCAGGCATGTGGGAGAATAGACCAACCCCCACCTCGCTACAGCCTCCTTTAAGGTACCTGTAGAGTGCGATAAGGTCGCCCCTGAGCCTCCTCTTTTCCAGGCTGAACAATCCCAGCTCCCCCAGCCGCTCCTCATAAGACTTGTTTTCCAGACCCCTCACCAGCTTTGTTGCCCTTCTCTGGACTTGCTCGAGCACCTCGATTTCCTTCTTGTAGTGAGGGGCCCAAAACTGAACACAATACTCGAGATGCGGCCTCACCAGAGCTGATTACAGGGGGACAAGCATTTCCCTAGCCCTGCTGGCCACACTGTTTCTTATACAAACCAGATGCTGTTGGCCTTCTTGGCCACCTGAGCACACTGCTGGCTCATATTCAGCTGGCTATCAACCAGTACTCCCAGGTCCTTCTTTGCCAGGCAGCTTTCCAACCACTCTTCTCCCAGCCTGTAGCTCTGCTTGGGGTTGTTGCGCCCCAGGTGCAGGACCCAGGTGCAGGACCCGGCACTTGGCCTTAAACTTCATACAGTTGGCCTCAGCCCATCAGTCCGGCCTATCCAGATCCTCCTGCAGAGCCTTCCTACCCTCGAGCAGGGTGACACATGCACCTAACTTGGTGTCGTCTGCAAACTTACTGAGGGTGCACTCGATCCACTCATCCAGATCATCGATAAAGATATTAAAGAGAACTGCCCCCAGTACTGAGCCCTGCGGAACTCCACTAGTGACCGGCCTCCAACTGGATTTAACTCCATTCACCACGACTCTTTGGGCCCGGCTACCCAGCCAGTTTCTAACCCAATGAAATGTATGCCAGTCCAAGCCATGAGCAGCCAGTTTCTTGAGGAGAATGCTGTGGGAAACAGTGTCAAAAGCCTTACTGCAGTCAAGGTAGACCACATCCACAGCCTTTCCCTCATCCACCAAGCATGTCACTTTGTCACAGGAGATCAGGTTCGTCAAGCAGGACCTGCCTTTCATAAACCCATGCTGACTGGGCCTGATCGCCTGGTTGCCCTGCAAGTGCCACATGATGACACTCAAAATAATCTGCTCCATGAGCTTCCCTGGCACTGAGGTCAAACTAACAGGCCTATAGTTTCCCGGGTCTACCTTCCAGCCCTTCTTGTAGATGGGCATCACATTTGCTAGCTGCCAGTCGACTGGGACCTCCCCTGATAGCCAAGACTGTTGATAAATGATGGAAAGCGGCTTGGCCAGTTCTTTCTCCAGTTCTATCAGTATCCTCAGGTGGATCCCATCCGGCCCCATCGACTTGCGTCAACATCTAAGTGCTGTAGCAGTTTGCCAACCATTTCCTCGTGGACTGTCAGGGCCACATCCTGCTTCTCATCCCCTTCCACCAGCTCGGGGTACTGGTTATCTAGAGAACAATGGGTCTTGCTGCTAAAGACTGAGGCAAAGAAGACATTAAACAACTCAGCCTTTTCCTCATCTCTCGTCACTAAGTTTCCCCCCCCCGCATCCAGCAAAGGATGGAGATTCTCCTTAGTCCTCCTTTTCATGTTAATGTATTTATAAAAGCATTTTCTGTTATCTTTAACAGCAGTAGCCAGATTGAGCTCCAGATGAGCTTTGGCCTTTCTAATTTTATCCCTACACATCCTTACAACATCCTTATAATCCTTCTGAGTGGCCTGCCCTCTTTTCCAAAGATCATAAACCCTCTTTCTTTTTCCTAAGCTCATACATTGTACATACGATTACAGGGTGATTAGTTACTGAATTACTCCAACAATAAGAATTTTAATTTTGCAGCCCAGGTGTGCAGTTGTGCAGTGTGGAACACAATAAATCTTGGTTCACAAAAGAGGCTTCAGCTTTGTTGGTTGTACTTACATAAAAGCTGCGAGTAAGATTGCAGGTCACACATGTTTTGGCAAAAGAAAAGACGTGAAGTTAAGGCTTCTGAAGTAGAGGACAAAAGTTACTTCCACTCCAGAATGCTTTTGAAAGGGACCTGCTCAGTATTATGCAGAAAAAAAACAGTGTGCAATAGTTCTCTTTCTGTACAACAGGACACAGATAAAAGATAAAGTGGAAATCACTCCGGCATTCTGTTACAGTTTCCTCTGTAAATAATAATAAAAAGACAACTTTTGCTTTTCACCTCAATGTGTGCATGTTGTCAGAAAACAAATGTATACCTATAAATAACTGCAATAAGAGAGAACATATTTATTTGGCATTATAGGCATGTTTCTAACCAATCTCTGCTCTTCTGTGATGGGCAAAGTATTATGAAGGTTATGTGACTGGCTGATTGTGAATAGTGCAGAAGAGAAATGCACAGAAGCTGACAAATATTATTAGGAAAACGTTTCATTCATGCTGGTTACAATATTCTTTTCAAATCACGCTGTCGGTATGTAGTGGCAGTGTATATTCTGCGTAATTCTGTTGTCAACAGAATACCTGTTTTGAGATGTAGAGAGTGTATTAAGTGTCAGCTTCTCATGCATGTCCATAAATAGGACAGTGAATTGCTTAATGGACAGCAGTACTCAGTGAAAAGTTAAATAGAGTTTTCTGAAATGTGAGAATTCTCTTAAACCATATTAGACAGAGGGTTGTTTACCAGAGATTTAAATTGATACTTAGTAACATATGGTCACACTTTAAGACGTTATTGCTTTCTTAATTATGTAAATTAAACACTCTGTGCTAGTTCATTCTATTTATTTCAATCAGATGCCTGAACATACATGCACTTACTCTGTCAGCTGGGGATGGATTTGTGAATGAACATATTCAAGACCTCCTAACAAGTTTTGGAGGGACAGAAGTATAAGAAAATCTATGTAACTATAAAGGCTGAGGTGCAGTGGTACCTCCACTGTGGGTACTTTTGTCATTTACATCCATTCTCATTTGTTGCTTAACAAAGTAGGACTGCTTTTATTGCAGCATTAAGCAAATCTCAGTATTCCAAACTACTTTTGGAGCAATAAAACTGAACATCCAATTTTTATATTTGAGGTCATGATCACAAGAGCAGACCAACATGTAACAGTGGTGTGAGTATCCAAAAGAAGATGATGAGTTTACCAGCTGGGAACAAAGTAGGGATTGGATAGAAAAGGATCTACTGAAGGATTTATGTGAAAACATTTCATTAATGCCTTAATCTACATTGATTTCTGGTATCTCCAAACTGAAGTTTAAGTCTTAGCATTTCTTTTGAAATATACTCTCCTAGGACATAAAGCTGAATGTGATTTGTAATAAAACAGCAACCAGATCTTGGCTTGATCTTTTGTAAATGTCAGGTTTATTTGTGGCATTGCAAATTCAGTTCCCCAAAGCTCCCATGCTGGGGGGATTTGATTGTTCTTCTGATCTTCTTTGTACTGGTGCAAATCTGGAAAGACCTCATTTACAGCTATAGCCAAGGGTATTTCAGTGGTGTAAACCTGGTGAGTTTAATTCCAGTGTTAGCCAGAGCTGGTGGGAGAGCTTTTTCTTCTCTGGATCTCCAAATGTTTTTGTAGACTGGCATCAACAGTTCTCAGACACCTTTCTGCCACCCTGTCCCTAAGCTGGCAGTGAACCAGCACCATGACTGGACAGCCTGACAGCTTGTCTAAGTCCTGGTGACTTTGGGTGTAGGTGGGTGCAATGGCTCTGAGTCAAGAGAATGACTACAGACTTTGCCTTCTACCCCTAAAATATCTGGCCAGTCTCCATATATTTAACAGGAGGAAATAAGGGAGGAAATAATTTCCTTTAGAAAACATCAGTATTTTAAATTATCAGCGGCTGTAGGAAATTAGCTTGTTCTTATTTTGGCTGAGACTCGAGCTCTGATAATCCAAGGGGTATGTGTCAGATGAGATGAAAAGAATACTAGGGAAAGGAATAGTTTGGAAGAGGAAATTGTATTTCTACTATTACCTGCAGAACTTAACAGAGTTGCAGAACACCGTGGACTGACAGCTCCTAGTCCAGGTTGTTCCAAATAAATTATGACTAACCAAACCTTTATCTTTTATGCATAACCACAGTTCCCATGGTCTTCAATGGGAGCTGAAAAGCAAAGTTCTAGGTCTTCATATAAGTTCTTTCTGCAGTTTTCTAGTAAATGTTACAAAGCTTCCCATCTTTTGCTAACATCTCTGCTAGTTACAATTCAGAGAAGATAAATACAGTTATGTTTTAATAAGAAAATTATACATATTTTTTTTGGCTGCAGGGTTCTTACAATACAAAGACTAGCTTTCAAAACACAATAAAAACTCACTCATCCTCAACGTACCTTGCAGGCAATAGAAAGACTTTTCTTGTTGTGTAGGACAGTCTTCTCAGCTAAATGCTAGTTCAGCTGGAATTAATTTCTCTTTGTGGACTGCTTGTGTATTGTGATAATGAATTCACAAATCAGCAAAACCAGGCATAATTTGAAAGCTTCATTTTAAAACTAAAATGCTGTTAGCTGCCTTTATTTGACTTTCCAGAAACCTAGAAGCAGAAACTACCTCCAAGTAACCACACAGCTCCACTCCTGCCAGAGACCCAAATAGACAATGTTCCCTTTTTCATTAAAAATCTATGTTCCTATCTGGAAATTTTATTGATATTCATTGAGCTAGTATCTATATATTAATTCAAGATAATTTATGATTCTTTAAAAAAAAAAACAAAAAAAAAAAAAGAAAAAGAGAGGCTGGGCAACAAGGAGAAAGCAGAATGACAGGAAGATAAAAAGGAAAAAGAAGAAATAAACTGCAGGTCATTTTATGCATTACCTGGTTAGTCCAGTGCTGTTCTCCACAGTAGATACCTAGCAGTGTTTTTTCCTGGTAAGATATTTTCCCTACCCCTAACTGACACTACTTTATCAGCCTTGTTCTTTGAGCCTTGGCTCCTGTTTCTTACTCTAGCTAGCTACTTGGAAATTCAGTTGTGTTTTCAGCCCCCTGGAAGTTATCTGCCTTATGAACAGCAGGTTAAGGCAGACAATTGTTCTGATTCTTGTGTTCATGAATAGGATTATAGGATTCTATAAAACAAACCTATCAAGACTGTGATTATGGAGTCTTTAAAAAAAAAAAATGTTCCAGAGGGGAAAATGAAAGACACAAGCAGACTGCAGATGTTGATTTGCATGTTAAAACATACAAATGTAGAGAAAACAGGAAAAACTACATCACAGAGAACATACCCTGAAAAGGCAGATCTGTACCATGTGCTAGAACTGATCCAAATGAAAGAATGAAAAATAATATACCTCAGGGTGTGCTGTGGTTCCCTACCTTGCATCTTAAAGGGAGCTCCTTGAGGATTCCCAGGTGTGCTTGACCTTGGCATTGTTGTCTGCAGAAAGAAGATATGAAATTACAGGGTTTGTCTTGTGTCTGTTGTGGGGTCCACAGAGAGCTGAGTGGACCTGCAGTGAGGAAATCAGTTAGGCAGGCATGATTAACACCGAAAATTTGGCAGAAATTTACCCTCAGGTTGTCCCTGACCTTGGTTTAATTCAGAGCTCTAAAATTCGAACGCAGAAAGTTCTCCTTTTCCCTGATCTTATATGGTAATGTAGTAGCTCTAGAGTTATTAAAAAACCTTTTGACTCTTTTCTATATTCAGTTTTCAGAAACTCTTCCATTTCTATCTAACATTTACTGCCTGTCTCTCTGTAGAAGGGATAATAGCCTCAGTGCTGGGAATTTTGAGGACACAGTATTTTTAGAGTCATAAGATTTTGGAAATAAAGAGACCTGTCACTTTTCAAAAACTGTTGAAGTGCTTTTGTCACCTCATGACTAGATAAAAAGGTCAAAATTTTTTTTTTTTCACACTTAGTAGCAAATTATACTTCTTTCAGAGCAACATTATCTAATGGATAATTCAGTCCTTAGCAGAGAAGTTAGAGATCTACTGGGCAAATTCTTGTGTATTTAGCAATTTCCTCTTTATGTTGCTATTTTTATTGTAAAGATGTCTTTTCAAAGTACAGCAGTGACCTAATGCATTACTGTTTATATGCAGTGGTTGCAATTATATGCAATTATTGGCAGAAAGGGCGGTTTTAGGGATGTAATTTCTTTCATCAACATATTTAAGGCACATGGACTTTAAAAAATCAATCAATGAAATAAAAAAGGTGGAATAAAATAATTGTTACTGGTGGCAGAGGAAGAGGTCTTATGGTCTATCTTAGTTCTGACTGTTTTCTCTTGCCAGCCAAAAGGAAGGCTGGCAGGCTGTGTCAGGGAAGAATAATCATAATATCTAATTTTACGCAACTTAGTTATCTAAAAGAGAAGTCAGTGAGTGAGGCAGGCTCCAAAACTGCATCCTCATTCCCACCTTTCTCCTCTGGTTTCGTAGTCAAATGCCTACACTGCCTCACTGTGTCAAATGCCTACACTGTGCATTGCCCTCAGAATTCTACCAATAATAATTTTATGATTTTTTTTTCATGGAGATCCTACTATGTTTTTTTCCATCACAATATTTTTCCTATCCTTTTCTTCCAATTATTCTTAATGTGGAAAGAAGATGTCCTCCTTTCTTATGAATATGCAAAGTGCTCAGCTTTGCACTCTAAATATTTGGTCCATCCTTTTTTTTCTATGGGTCTGTCTGGGGTCTGCAGTAACTGAAAGGAGGGAGCTAATGCACTTTGCTAGTAAGTCAAATTAAAAAGAGCCAATGAACTATGGCCCATTGCTACTCCACCCTGATGACACTGGTGATGAGCTGGGGGGGAGGGAGGGACCTCTATCTTCAATAATTTCTGTCCCATTTGTTATAAGTTGAGCAGACACAGGCCAGTAGACATATGCTGTGCTCCAGTTGTCACCAAGAAAGCGTGCATGTTTCTTCACATGGCAGAATGTGAAGATGGCATTGTAAAGAACACTGTGTAAAGTTGAACCCCTTTTCCTCCTCATCACTTTGCAAACAGAAAGCAGTGTCTGGTATTTGTTGTTGTGTACCCAGAGTATAAAGCCAGTCTCAATCTGTATGGATGAGAAGGAATCAGAGACTGTTTTATTGTGCAGTGTTTTGGTTGTTCTACTGTTATCTCATCCTTCTTTTGTGTCTTGAAAGCTCTAGGGAGTAGAATCAGTTATTAACTTCATGTTTGGACTGAACTCACACACTAGAGCTCTGCTTTTTGATTGCCAGACCTACACACATACTACGCAATATAAATCTAATAAAGATGTAGCCGGCAGTGGCCAATCTCTACTCAAGCCTTCATATCCAGACAATCAGCTTCAGAACTGCATTGTATTTCTTCTTAGGCCATCTGTTTAGATATTTCAGGATTTTTGGAGTGATTTATCTTCTGATGATTGTCTGTGTTCTTACCACAGAAGAAAAATGGAGCATAGCAACCTAACCAAGAAATGAAACTGGGAAAAACATAGCACTTTATTTACTATTTGAGTAAAAGATTTGAAGAAACAAACCCAAGCATCTCTAAAATTCAAGATATTTCTCTTTCTAGGTGCATTTTATAGCTCCACCTATCAGCGATCCCATTTAAAATTGCCTCTAAGTTTGCCAGATTTAAATTATTTGGGCTTAAATTTTCCACTCAATGATTCTGACAGAAACACAGAATCACAGAATGGTTAAGGTTGGAAGGGACCTCTAGAGGTTTTCTGGTCCAATCTCCCTGCTCAAGCAAGGACACCTAGAACAGGTTGCCCAGGACCACATCCAGGTGGCTTTTGAAGATCTCCAAGAAAGAAAACTCCTCAGCCTCTCAGGACACTGTGTGCCACTGCTCCATCAGCCTCACAGTAGAGAAGTGCTTCCTGATGTTCAGATGAAACTTCCTCTGTCCCAGTTTGTGCCTCACCAAACCAAGTGATTTGGGCACCACTGCAAGAGCCTGGCTGTGTCCTCTTTGCACTCTCCCTTCAGGTATTTATAGACATTGATATGATACCCCCTGAGCTTCCTCTTTTCCAGGCTGAACATTCCCAAACAGACTCAGCCTGTCTTTGGAAATTTTGAGTTAAAATGCTTCAGAACTTTCTGAGAACAGGATTACAGCAAATTGTATTGTTTTAGTCATGCCAAAAAAAAAAAAAAGAGAGAGAGAGAGAGAGAGAGAGAGAGAGAAATTCCTGCAAAGCGTTTGCTGAGAAGTGCTAGTGCTGCAATGTTTTGGCAGAGGAACTTGAAATTAGGCAAGTGGGTTGCCTTGGTGACAGGAATGTGCTTTTTCATCTCTATGAAAAACTGCCTAAATTTGGCCAAGTTATAAGCCTTTGAAAAATCTCTTATTCACATGCTCAGTAGAGACTTGTTAAAGTTTTGCAGCCAGTTCTCCAAAGACTCCATCTGTGCTGAACACGTGTGCTGCTGGACCAGCAGCAGCTGAGCAGGGCTTCACCCGCAATCACAGCTCCCACGGGCGCTGGGTCACAATGCTGCTGAGCTTTCTTACTGCCATTTGGGAGGTGGACTGCAGGGAGGAGGCTGGGATTTGCTGACTAACGAGGCTGGATACAGGATTCAAAAGTTGGAGGATGGGAGAGAGAAGACTGCCTTGGGTACAGCCTGACATGACAGGGACAGAACGGGAGTGGTGGGGCACGCAGCACTGGAGGTGAATCCTGCAGCTTCTGGCTCTGAGCCCAGTAGTCCTCCAGTCTCCAAATGTTGCAGAAGAGCTGTGAAATGGATGAGTGGTGCAAAAAGTAAATGAATAATTCTGTCTTCAGAGCTGTGTTATGAATAATGTAGAGTAAATAAGGCATGTGCCACAGTGAATTAAGAGGATCGTGCAGGAGTACTGAATAGCTGTCATTCAGTAAGGTCAGTCCATCCTGTGCACAGAATGAGGCTGGAGTCCTGTGGAAAAATAGCATGTGGTAATTTAATTAAAGACTGTACATGAGCACAAGGGGGCAGAATTAAGGCTCTGAATCTTCAATCCAATGCTAATTTAGGAGGCTTGACTTCACATCCTTAAAAACCTGGGGTTTTTTGGATCGTACAAATTAAAGGTACAATGGGGCAGCTGTTTTCTTCCATCCCGCGATAGCAAATAACCTGCCAGGAGGAAAATCTGAATACAGGAAAACACAAAGAAAAGCCTTCACAAAGTTCTCTTTTCTCTCTGCAGCATGTCCTGAATGCTACTGCCCTGTGGCTGTTTGGAAAGAGAGGATGTAGTTCCCACCTCTGTGGACTCTTCACACTGAAATGCCCTGCTGAAAACTCATTGAGGAGAGCAGGCTCCAGCCCAAGTGCCTTTGCTGAATACAACTGCAGTAGTATAGCATGAGGAAAAAGACAGCCTTTTAAACACACAGATCCAAACCACTGAATTTTTAAATACATCCTTAGGAAACTTGTAAAACATAGATTATTGGCCTGACAGGCTAAACTAAAAGACTCAGATATGTAAACACATCGCTGAGGATGGGATGAATTGCTTATAGCTTTTTGTTTGCTTGGTTTTAAATGATGGAGAAAGAACTTGAAAAACTATAGCAAGAGCACAGCTCTGTTTTGAAATAAAAAACTGGGACACTCTCCATTGACCTCTTCTAGGGTCACAAAATATGCGCAGAAAAATCAAAAAATTAAATAATTAAGAAAACATTTATGTCAGTGTTTCTCCTGCCAGCTTCTGACTCAACAGCAACACAGGCATATTTCTCGGAGTCGAGGATTTCTTTCCAGTAACGTAGTGTTTTGAATTAGTTTATCATAAAACACTGAACGAGTGTCATTAACATTCACTTTGAGCAAAAGAACAGCTTTTATAGTGGCTGTGCTCCTTCGATTTGTCCCTTCATGCCAAACACTATTTATCACAATGAATGCTTGCTCCACCGACTGTTTGTTCCTGGTAAACACAGAGCAAATTCTTTTTGGCAAAACCATATGGCTTGAACAAACAAACTGGAGTTTTAAAACCCCAAAAAGGCCAAATGAAACCCCATCAGGCCCCAAACTGACCCTGTTCTTTTTGACTGAAGAAATGAAAAATGAAGATATTTGAGTTTTCCCTGTAGAAGTTCCTTGGACATCACAGAATTGATTGTGTTGCCAGACTTAGGTCAGCTCTGTGCTCATCCTGAAGTGAAGTTAACCCATTTTCTCCCATCTACTCACACTCCAAAAGAGAAAGAAAAGGTCAGCTCAAGCAGAAATAAAAAGATGTGGAGTTTAAATGCTCATCTGAAGGTTAAGGAAAGTCAAGCCTGCAGGAAACAAAACAATAACAAAGACAAAAAAAAAAAAAAGGAAAACACAAGACAAAGAGGAAAACTATTAAGAGTGACCAAGCAAGACTATTCCACAATCACTCCAGTTCAGCCCTCATCCAAGTGTGTATTGTTTGCCAGCTGAGTGGGATTTAAAGGTATTTTACTCTTCAGAGTTGGATCATGGGAATATGGCAAAAAGGTCAGACCCTGAAGTAGGTAAATTCAAGAGTAAAAACATAACATAGTGCAAACAGGAGTAAAGCATGTTGTTTTCATAGATTATAACTGAATTTTTTGTTGGTGAGTCCCTTAAGTGGACTATACAGAGTCTTGGCAGAAGAAAACTCAGATATGTGAATGAAGACCAGGCATAATGTGTCTCAGGGAGTATGCTTTTAACTGCAGTAACTGAAAATGTGAATTGACCTCAGTAAGGTCAGTAGAGCCAGATTTATCCTCCCCATGCCCTTCTGGAAAGTGATTTGTCAAGTTAATAGATTGCTCTCACAGATGTCTCTACTCTGAAACAGGGTGTCACAAGACCTGAGATGTGTCCATTGCTTACAGAGATGTCACATAATCTCACCTTCACTGCTGAGACAGTGGTCTTCTGTTTTTATAAGGTCTCACCAGTCTTGGTCATGTACAGGAGACATCGGTAAGTGAAAATAAAAGAGAGAAGTACTACATTTCTGCATGCATGTTCTTCAGAATCTTGCCAACACTTCCCTGGGGGAAGCTCCAATCACTCAGTACAGTCTACAGATGGATGTGAAATAATGCTGTACAGTATTCTTAAAAGTATTACTCTCCCCCTTCCTTAAAAGTCAAATCCAACACCATATTCTAGAAGAGATTTGCTGTTTAGCAATAGTATTCTCAAATAAAAATGTAGTAGCATTCCTCAACAGAACAGCAAAAGTCCTGGACACAGTATCACTGGCGGTGTTTTATAGTGAAGGAGGGGTGTGAAACCTCTGAGGATCTGACTGCCAAGTCACATTTTATGGAATAATCTCTCCCCTCCTAGTAACAATAAATGTTAATAACCTTAGAGAAAAGCCTGACCCTGCTTCCTTTTTCCCCAGTGGGACAAGATGAAATGGCATGGGATTGATTCTACCCATTAAAATATTTTTGAATTTGGTCAGCAAAATATGACTATGCTTTATGTTACAACTGTCTTGAGTGGCCATGTACATCATCAACTGAAATAAATAGAAAATACCTAAAAGGAAAAAGTTCTTGTGTTTGTGGTATTAGCTACATCTTAACCGAAATACTGGGGTGGGGAGGGGTCTTGATTGTTATTTTTCCCCATAGGTATTTCTGTGCACATATTCAATCACAGGCTGTAAAACAAGATCCTTTTGATAATAGAGATAATTCTACAGAATCTCTACAGAACCTGCACAGATATTTGGACACGGGTAATTTCAGTCCAATGACTTGTTTTATAATGTCACGTTGAAAAGAAAAAGACATTTAATGATTTCATAAGGTGAGTGTGGCATCAATATTTGAATTGAAAGGAATCTGAGCTCACATTTAAGCTTCTTCATATTGATGAATTTATTTTTGAAGCTGCTGTTCTTCTGAGAAATATGTGAAGTAAATTTGCATAGATACTTTGAAAAGATGAAAGGTTAATAATGATTATCCTGTGGAAGCAAATTTACTTTTGTCCGGGCAAAGCAGCAGATATTAATTCAAAGTAGATATTTCGTCTTTCTTGCATTGCCTGCCAGTTCCTCAACACCATAGGGATGTGTTTAGAAAATAGTGTTCAACACCAATGATCAGTCCGTTGCTCTTTCAATATATCTTAGACTATAATAAACATTATTTGGTTTTAATGTGCCTAATCTATATACTTCTGACAAGAAATACCTTGCTTTCCATTACATTGTCTTCTGTTCCTTTGAAATGTTTGCCTTGGCTTTCTATTGTGTACACATATTCACACACACACACAAACACATTACATATGCAGGCAGTCAAACAGTATGCGTTATCATACAGTGCCATTTCCTTTTGCAATTTAATTGGATTATTTTCAAGTCTCACACCAGAAACTAATAACAACATTGATACAAGCAATCAAAACTCGACACTAGGTTCAATTTCCTGGCTATTTCCCAAGATTAATGCCTCTCTTAGGTGCACACAGAGGGATTAATTCGACAGATAAACTCAGAAACACTGTTCTGTATTAGAAGGATTCAAAACACAATTAATTTGCAAATCATTCCTGAACATTAATGAAATCTTTCCTATTAATGGAATGCAAGTGTTAAGTTGATGGCACCAGAGGGTATAATCATGATAGTGTGGATCACGTTATGTCTCTTGTTGGTTGTCACAGAATCACAGAATCGCAGAATCGAAGGGGTTGGAAGGGACCTCGAAAGATCATCGGGTCCAACCCCCCTGCCAAAGCAGGTTCCTTAGAGCAGGCTGCCCAGGCAGGCGTCCCTTGAATATCTCCAGAGAAGGAGACTCCACAACCTCCCTGGGCAGCCTGTTCCAGTGCTCTGTCACCCTCACCATGAAGAAGTTCTTTCGCATGCTGGTGCGGAACTTCCTGTGCTCTATCTTGTGGCCATTGCCACAATTTTTTTGTAAGAAAGGACACAGTTATAATGAAGATATAAAAAAGGGAGGAGGGGTTGCAATAGTCGCATGCAGAAGGTCTTTGGATCTGTCATCCCCACTACTATTCAGAGCTTGACTTGTCATAGCATACATATTATATGCAAAGAAATACTACATTCTAAATATAACTAAAGTTTAAAATTTCTGAGTGCTTTAAGACATTCACTAATTATATTAGTGATACTTCTAGTGATTATTCAATGATCCTTTCATTTAATGATCCTTTCAACACTGTTAAAGATTCCTCTTTAACATTTTTGCAATGTCTTTAGGTTGGGGGGGGGGAATCTCTGTTTTTTTACCTCCTTATAGTCCAATTAGGGAATACACTTTACCACAATATTTAACATAACTCTGTGATAACTGGTGTAGTGTTTTATCTTTGATTAGAAAATGCTGAAGAATATGCAAACATGAAGACTTCATTTGATACTCGTGCTTACATACACGTCTATAGACAATACACACTAATATAAGCCTTTCATCAGGCTTTCTATGTCACCTATTTAAATCACTAGGAAATTAGTTTTAAGGACCATTGTTCACAGCTTCCTCAGCTGTACCTATCATATGAATAAATGAAGGCCTTATATTACTACCACTGTCAGAGGCGAAAGGCCAGAGTTTGGTCCATTAAGCTGTCTAACTCACAGTTATCACTCAACTTTCAATTTTGGGTGAATAGCTTTGGGAAAATGCTTCTTCATCAGTAAGAAGTACGAGTAAAATAAGAGTAAGAATCTTTTTTTTTTTCTTTTCTCAGAAAAAAAAAAGAAAAAAGGAAACAACAACAACAACAAAACAAACAGCCCACAATGTGGAAAAAATGCAAAGAAAACCAGATAAACGGAAATCCATCATAAGGCTTAGGGGATAAATTTTGCTCACTTTTCATGAATAGCCCCAGTTGCCTTTATTCACAGCAGGGTGTGTAAGAGGTATTTCTTTATAATGATGTGTAGTAAAACTCAATCTCTGTTTAGAAGACCAAAGAATGCAAAGAATCTAAAGTCAGAATGGAGGTAAATCTATTGACTTCAATGGGATTGCAAGGGATGAATTTGTTTTACTAGGATTACTCACATGAATGATCTGAAAAGAAATCATTAATACAGGAAAAAGTCCAGAAATATGATTCGTTATTTAAATTTAAAGTGAATCTCACTGGATGTTACCAACAACTTTAACTGAGGAAGTTGCTAAAATAGCCAGAAAATCAACCGAAATAAAATAAAAACAATAAATATTTCAGCTAAGTTTTCATTAACATCAGTATAAAATCAACAGAATTCTGCCAGAATCCAGGGGATTTTCTGTTTGCCTAAGAGCAAAGATGACCCCTCTGCTGTTTTCTTTTGGCATGAAAAATGGTCTTTTATGGGAACTTTTGAAGGATGCTATTGACATATTTTAACACAGTTTCATATGCCTACTTGCTATTCATTTGTTTGGCTGTGATAATGTCCAAAGGGGTAATGACCTTAAAGACATATTTTAAATTTCAAGCATCAATCAAAAAAAAGTTGCAAACCCTCAGTTGGTACAGGGTGAAAGAGGTTTGCTTCTCCTTCAAGTTTGTTTTATTTTCACACAAATACTCTCATCTGAGAACCCTGTTGTGAAACTGAAGAATTCTTTACATGTAAGTGCATGATGCATTTTTATACTGTTGGGTGTATTGGGAAGACAGTGTCTTTCTACTTGGTCCTGCACACTGGGGCACTGCGTTCAAATGAGAATGTTGACAGCCTACACAATATAAGTTACTGCCAAATAATTAGGTCAGCTGCTGCCATACAAGAACACTACAAAGGAGTGTCATCAATATCATGTAGCTGTACTATATAAAAGACTCTCAAGAGAGTGCTGTACTGTTGTATGTGTTACTATTAAAATACTATTGTTTGAAGTTGGAGGATCCTAATCCTTCTGTCTCAAACAATTTCATAAGACTGCAACTCTGGAGTGGCAGGGGACTTGCAGTTCTCGGCTATTTATTGTATCAAATGTTAGGAAACAAATTCTGAAATCCATCCATCCACTCTGTTTTTTCAGTGTTAAATAGCAGACTGTAAAAATTACTCTGACACCCTGTAGAAATATGACTTCCAGTCGGTAAAAGCAGAAGCACTTTGGCTGACTAAGTCAAACTTTTGGCTGACAAAATCAGCCTTGCCCATTGGTATTTTTACTCCTTAATACGAAGAGCTTTTCTTGGGGAGAAAGAATTGGATTGCACTTTAGAGCTCAAATGCAAGATATGAAAAATACCTGGGGGCAGAGCAGCAGCTGGTGTAATTGTCCTGAGCCCAGAGGTAATTGAGGACAGCTGCAGCTCAGCCTTCTGCTCAGCTCCATCTCTCTAGAGGTGCAAAGTCCCATGTCAGCATCTTGTAGACCTGTGATTATTCGCTAGCTTGCTTCTCATTTCTGCCACACGCTATCATTCCTAAGACACATTAGAGCACAGGTAAATGTTACTCATGTCTTTCTCATTTTGTTTTTAATAGATGTGTCAAAAATGCTGAAACATGCAAAATAATTTATGATTATTATTATTTGTGTTTTCTTTTTGCCATAAATTTTGAATTTTGTGTGTGATTCTGAGTTACTTTCAGATATGTCATGTCAGTGTTACATGACAAATTCACTTGTTTTTCTGTGGTGGTGCACCAATCAGCCCTTCTACCATTCCGGCATAATCTGAAAACATATTTTTCGGGGGGTGAAGAGCCCTTGTTAAGGGAAACAAAAATAGTAGGAGTCATAAATTTTGACAATTTTATCAGTGCTGTTCTTTTACAAAATAAATCTTCTTTATATTAAGTACATAAAAGCTTTCCAAATGAATTAAGGCTTTTGTTTTTAACATGAACATATCCCCAAGTATCTTTTTAACAGCTTTAGTTCCATTGCAAGGCTGCTCTGTGAATCAAACAATAAAATGGCCACAGTCAGAACTGTAATATTGAAAAATAACAAAAAATATTTTATTTTTCTATTCCCTCATGCCTCTAAGGCCTTATGTAGGCTTAATATTGGAAGCATATGGAAAGCCCTATTGCTTTCAAGAGGAATATTCAGAGAATTACAATTAAGAATGAAAATAATTACAGGACCAATGCCCCAACCCCAAATTTCATTGAACAGAGGAACTTATTAGTTTAGAAAGTGCATTTTGAACACTTGCAAGACAAAATACAACTTCCACTTGTGTATAGAAGGTCTCAAAAGTATACCCTTCCCTGCCTGCAAAGACTGAATGTTGATGGTATATATATATATATGTATGTTTATATGTATATATATTAAGTATATATGATATATATATATTATATATATATATATACATATAAGCCTCAGCCCCTTCTTTTACTGAAGCTTATCCAAAGCCTGGTAAGAAAGCAAATCTTTTAGCAATTTAAGTGACCTTAGGAACTACTCCAAGGCTCTTAATGATGGAACAAATTTTCTCTACTACAGGTGGAGACATGGGCCACACAACACCTCAAGAGGGGTCCTTAATAAATTGCATTTTACAGATGGTGTGTAGAGAAAATACATTTATTTCTGTGCATGTTAGAAGGAGGAATTTGTTCTGCAGAGATAGGTGAAAGATCTGCAAGGACCTAGCTTCATTTGTGTTCTCTGAAACTAAAAATAACAATGATAACCTACTGTTAAAAACACCTCTACTTAACAAGAAGGGATGCATTTACATGGTGAAAATAAGTTTTCCACATGTTCTGACTTTGCTTGGGAGAAATGTTAAATTCAGATATGCTCTTGCTCTTCTTGTTACTGCAGAATAACAGTTGATACTTGTCAATTGATCGTTTAGGCAAGGTCAGCAGACATGACATAGTCTGATCTGCTGAAGCTAACTGAGTTGCCTGGGAGCTGTTAGATTGCCAGTTGCCACATTGGTTGTAGGAAATAACAAATATGTGAATGGTGAAAGTTTTTGTAGGGAGCAGGCCAGAAAACAGGAAATTCACTGGACAGTTCGTTTACAGGTAATTTGGTGGAATCTAGTAGTGTACAATATTGTGAATGTGAAAAGAAGTGAGCTTGGTACAGAAGGAAGACAGCGCTTGATCTTTTTGCTGCAGTGCCTGACACTGGAAATGATGATAAGTGCATGGTGACTCATGATAATATTTTTCATTGCCATGTTATGTCAGGATAAGATAGCAAAAATTTATGTCAGTCCTACTTGGAGTCCACCAAACCCATTTTGGCTGATTCAAAATCAAGACATGAATCTAGGTCAAACAACCCGTTCCACTAATCAAACTTCAAAGAAGCCTTTACTGAGTGTTTACGTTACATTTAACTTTGCTATTGAGTCTAATGGCATTATGGAAAAGATGAAAACAGAAGAGACATGACAGAGATAAAAATAGTTTGTTTGCATTACTGGGAGAGAGGAAAAATTGCATTTAGATTACTTCTGGTAGATCAGGGATATTTCTGTAGGGATTGTCACTGTGAAAACTGCCAGATATTTCCAATTTAAGGCTGACACTAAAGGTGAAAAGCCGAGAGCTGTGTTCAGGAAAGGAAGAGCTCACACAACCTCTTTACAAACTGAATCATCAGAAAACTGTGCTGTGCATCTCAGTGCATAATAATGAAGCTTTTAACAATGCTCATCTGACACTCTTATGTGTCTTATGAGACATATACAACCCTGCTTATAAATGTACTCAGGACAAGTGGGAGTTCATCACCCCACCTTCACCTAACTTGGTGTAATTGCTAACCGTAAAAAAGGTTTCCTTGCTTCTTTACAGCTTCATTTACTCCATTTAGGACTGAGACTGACCCTCCCATGTTTCTTTCTGTACAAAAATGTATTACCACATCTTCTTGCTCTATGACCTTAATTAACCCATAGCAATGTATCTAACTAAAGATTTTGCATAGAAAAACAAACTATTTGCTCTAATACTCTTATCTGAGTAGGTGATGCCTACTCTCTGGCAAGGTGGGTGGAAAGGCCAAGAACCAAGGGAGTGCCTTGGACTGGGTTGCACCTCGCAAGCAAAGTACAGTGGCAGTCTTGGAGATGTGCAGGTTGTGAACTCAGCTGAAGAGCCAAAGAAAAGGCAGCTTAATGGGAGCAGGGAATAGGTAGACACTGTTCCTTGCTCTCAGGTTTATGCCTGGTGGGCTCTTGATATAGCATCTCAAAGACAGCATGCACCATACCTCACCCTCCCAGGATGTGGTCCATCATGGGGCAAACTGAGTCATTGCTAAATAAAATGTTAGTTCAAGCCTAACTGGTCTACTCTGACCTGGAGAATATACCCTCTTTGCACGAAGGATATAACACTGCTTCTGGGCGTCTTCCTGGCTGTTAAATTCTGCTGAATGGTTTTCACCTAGGGGCTGTTCCCATTTCAACAAGAAAAACCTTTCTCATCCTTTGGGTGTGTTCTCAAGGAACATCACAAATATTTTTTTTTAGGATTCATATCAACTTAAATTACAAAGAAACCTGTAGCACTTAGGTGCATGAAACTATCGGTTTTTAACAACTTCTTCTCTAGCCTTGTACGCAAGAGCCTGATATATATTATATGTTAAAAATAAAACATTTTTCTAGAACAGTACTTGAAACAAGTCCTGCAACAGTCTTCTTTTAAGGTAACTGGGATTTAAAAAACCAATTCTATAAACCTAGAAGTATGTATAAAATGACATGTAATTAGAAAAACATAAATCTTCCAACTAGATGATGACTCTAACTTTTTTTCTGCTATTAAAAGATATAATCCTTTTGTTCTTTAGTGTATTTCACTTCCATAGCTCAAATACTAGAACTCACATTAACAGGAAAACACATTTGTGCATCTCTGGTGACTTGTGAATAGCTACATATTTAGTTAAACTGCTTGGTTCCCATTCTTACAGAAGTCAGCAGAGAACAAGATTAAACCACTGAAGTACAGAGACGCCTGTCTTGTGAAAGCAATACAGAGCTTTTCAGGCTTAGTAAATAAGTATGTACTTCATATCTCTTGTTCAGAGCTTAGGTGATGGAAGAAGTAGCCTGCAGTGGAATGTAGTGTCTTTTTTTTTTTTTTTTTTCAAGAAAAAGACAGTGCTAAACTACTTCAGCAGAGTGATTCTTTTGTGAAGGGGTTGGATAGACCTCTTCATATTCTGTTGTAATAGTCTTCCCTTCCCTTCCCTTCCCTTCCCTTCCCTTCCCTTCCCTTCCCTTCCCTTCCCTTCCCTTCCCTTCCCTTCCCTTCCCTTCCCTTCCCTTCCCTTCCCTTCCCTTCCCTTCCCTTCCCTTCCCTTCCCTTCCCTTCCCTTCCCTTCCCTTCCCTTCCCTTCCCTTCCCTTCCCTTCCCTTCCCTTCCCTTCCCTTCCCTTCCCTTCCCTTCCCTTCCCTTCCCTTCCCTTCCCTTCCCTTCCCTTCCCTTCCCCATTAGAGACCATGTGATAGATAAAAACAGAATATCTACCTCTTTCTAGTACATGAAGATGGTGTATTTCAGCTATAGGTGACATTGTTTTCTCTCAAAGCTTATTGACTTGTATGGTTGCACCTACAGGGCACAATTGCTCTGGGCACCTTGTATCCTCTTCCCCACTAGGGAGTGTTACCATGTGCCACTGAGTGTGAGCAGTCCTAATAAGGACTCAAAGTACTTGTTCTAGAGAGTACTTGCTCTAGAGAGTACTTGCAGTGAGATTTATTCTTGTTCAGGGGGTTCCTTATAGGACCAAGCCCAAGGATTTGAGTACATTTCTTTTAATTTTTTTTAATTTTTTTTTTTTTTTTTTTACAGCTGAGGTACTTAACAAAACAAGTTTCTGCTGTGGAAATTTGAAAATAGTCAACATAAGGAACTGCTGCCATGCCTTTTGCTTGCTCTTTGGGTATAATTGGCTTATTCTTAGAAAAAAGGACAGCCAACTACTAGGCAGCTCTGGCTTAGATCTTGTGCACACCCAGGGAAAGTTTTTAATTTTGCCTTAATATTTCTCTTCTCAGACTGTTAGTTAATATAGGGGCCATAGATAGCCTGAGCCCACCCAAACAAACAAAAAGTGTGTGGTGCCAAGTACAGCATGTTGTTTCTTCCTTGCATGAAAGAAATATGTGTGTGCTTGAACCTCAGTAGGGCTTTACAGAGATTTCCTATGTGGCTCCTGACACTAATATGTATATAGTCTTGCGTGGTTTCTCAACTGTTCAAATGCTATTGAATCTAATAAGGTGCATTGATGTCTGTAAGTGGACCACCTCCTCCATATTTTTTCCACTACTGTGAACATATTGAGCTTATTTGGTTTTACGACTTCCTGTTTAAACATTAGCATAAGACTAAATATGTTGGATATCTCTGACAAGACTCCTGGACAAAGAATATAATAAGCACTGATAGTTGCCCGTCATGAGTCTTTACATAGCAAAACTTTCACCCACACTTGAAATTCATTCACAGCCTTCATCCCCCCACTACTCCGTCCTCCTGATACACACACACAGTTTATCATGAATTGTCTGCAGAAACTAGCTAGTTTGAAGTTTATAAGAATGTTGGTTTTCCCTGTCTGTTTTCCTTAGTCTACTACAGCACATACCAATGTCCATTCTCATGACATCTGTGGCACCTTGAAGACTACAGAGTTGACTCAAAGACTGTTATCACCTCAATTTTAATATTTTTATAACTTTTTTTGTCAAATAAAGCTTATATGAAGAAACATGCTGTGCTGGAATGGTGATATCTTTTCTTTAAATTAAGCCTAGTAACTTGATGACACACAAGAAGGTAAGGTGTGTGTGTATGTGTGAAAGTGGTATAGAAGAAATAATACAACTTGCTGTTGTCAGAAATATCTGAAAAGGTGCAGTTGTAGTATGTGGGGACTTTGGTTTCTTTCCTTTGAAAGAGATAATGGTAGATTCTGTTGGGCTCTGTGTTCAGAAGTTTAGAAACTATGATTTTGTAGAGGATGGTGAGTTATCTGGGAAGAAATGAAATGGTGAAACAAAAGTCTAGCAGTCAGGTGGTGAAATTATGAAGAATTTCCCATCAGAAAATTTAAATTGAATTTGTATTCCTTCTTTGTTTATGTTTACTTCATTTCAGTGCTTTTGTCATATTTTAATAAACCTTTTAATAAAGGTTCCTGTTTTTTGCATGCTATGCAGAAGGGATAGCCTACTTCATGTAAGATAGCTTTGGTACTAGAGACTGACCTTTCATTAAACATCACAGTAAATTAATCTTGACATATCTAGATATTTGTGCACATATATACTTACTACTTTGCTAGACATATGAACTACCCAAAAATTTTTGAGTAATTTTTATACTGAGACCATCCTAAAGATATAAGCAATCTGTTATGTAAAGATGTTTTTGAGGGAAATTATGTTCTACAAAAATGTAAAGGATGGGAACTTATCTGCATCTATCAGTCCCCATTCAATTCCTTCTTTATTCTGCCTATTAAAGGATCATGAAAGGCCATTTTCTCTTCTGTGTTTTGGAAAAAAGTGAATAAATAAGCAAGTTATGGAGAATGTATGTTGTCCGTTTTGAGTGTTCAAACAGCCTTCCATAAAGAAGTCCTACAGATGCCATTACCCTTTCAAGTGAGGAAAAACATCTGGATCTTGCCACCTCCCTAGCAGAGCTTTGCTATTAGGAGAGCTGCAGGGATATAGGAAAGTGAAGGGAGGTGCAGTCTAGCAGGGCCTCCTGAGTAACCTTGGAAAGGTTTGTGAGCCTCTCTGTTCCTTACAAACCCTAGTGTATTTGAGCCTGGTGTGGTATATTTCACAGCTTTCTTTAGCTGCTGGAATGACTGCTGATTATTTCTTAATAAAGTAGATGTTTCTAGACAGTATCTGTAACTCAGGTGAACCTGTAACTTTTTATAAGGATCTCATCCTTGTCTGGGAAGGAACTTCATAACTACTGCAGCATGTGCAAAAAGCGAGGGCGCTTTTTCCTTCTGCATCACAAATATTGGGTCCAGGCCAGGTGGCAGTCCCTTTATCTGCTCCAGTTCAGAACACACTGGCAGGTTTGTGAGAGCCCTTCACTTCTTTGAAGATACAGTATATATGACAGAAAAATTCCTGTGTGAATGAGCTTGTCCTGCGGATAGGACAGAAATAATCCTGCGTGGAGCAGCTTTTACCCCTTCTTTTGCCCACAGAACAGTCCATAACAGTGACTCATTGCTCTCAGGAGAACACTTATTTTTTCCCTTCTGTGCAAAAAACTTCATTTTAAATTAACAATTAGCTCTTGCTGATGGTTCCCTTGCTCAATGATAGGAGAGAAATAGAGGTCATTTGATATTGCAAAAATTAACTAATTTCTTTCCCCTCTCACGTGTGTTATTTTTAAAAGGAAATGCAAAACCACTTGTTAAAATTATCCCATCATCACTCTTTAATGTGCAAATTTATCAAAATTACAGTTACTGTATAGGATTTGTTATTAACAAGACATCACTTAAACAGCAAAGGAAAGAGACTGTTTTGTAGGACTCGACTTGCATACATTGCAAAGCAAAAATAAATGAGGCAAAACATAAAAGCAGACACATTTTTATTTTAAAACACTCATTCTTATTTAAAAATAAGTGTAAGGTTTTTTTTGTTTTAAGTTTTTGTTTGTTTGTTTTCATGGAATAGCAACCATTTTTTGCATCGTAGTCTCTTTTGTTTTACTTAACTGATTAAGCATGATTTTCAATAAGATGATGCATATTTTGGCTTGAGCTGACTTTAACGGTCTAATTTTACCAATACCATTAAGAAGAGGGGTCTCCATTCCCTTTTGCTCAAAGCAGAAAATTGGCAGAAAATCCAACTACCACAATGATCACCACTGCCACCAAAACATTTTCTGCCAGGTTAGCAACTTGAATTTGGTTGTTGAAAACATCAGAACTAGTATTAAGGTGTGGATGGGACTGCGTGCTCAAGGATAGGAAATATAGAAAAGAAGTCTACTTTCTCTCTCTCTCCCCCCCCCCCCTTTTTTTTTCTAACCAGAATATCTGATTTGTGTTCATCAAGGCCACGGATTTCCAACACTAAAAATGAACGTGCACACCTTGATAGCATAAATAGCTTGAGGGTTGCATAAAACACATCTCTCTGTATGTATAAATACTCGCGAATGTGCATGATGGTTTGTCTACCATAACAGAGGCATATCAGTGTGTGAATGCTGGGCAGATGTGAAAGTTTATTCATAGTGAATTATGCAGCTCTTCATCAGTGATCCTACTTGTTAATCCTTATAAAATAGCTGTGAGGTAAGCACTCAGAATTACAAATGCTTTCAATTTTACTTTGAGTTTTGTGATATTTACTCTTCTTGTCACTACCCCAAGTGCCTGTGAATCTTATCCTTCATTTGATGAAAAGAAAGCACTGAAGATGAGAAGCTTGGTAAAAGCTTAAAACAATGAACCAAAGGAAAATGTCCTGTCCTTTACCAGTAACATATAGATAGATAGATAGATAGATAGATAGATCTTTTCTTTCTGGGACATTTAAGATGCTTTATTTTTTAAAGTTTGTGATAGTAGTAAAATTTCCTTGAGCATAGGATGCAACATGCAATGGAGACCTGAAGTCTTATCCTTAAAATCAGACATCGAGTATGGCATGTGGCTGCCTAGACGAATGTTTCATTTTTACAAAAGCTGTGAGAGAGTGGCTGTCTTGTGCCACTGGTCTGAAATGATTAATGAGAGGCTGCTGTCTTCTACACTTTCACATTCTCAATACTTGTTGGTGATGGACCTGCCAGTTTTGGCTTTTCATAATTTCTGTCTTAAATGGCTTTTTATAATATTTCTTATCCTCTCCTCCAGCTTAGTGGACATAATCACCTTTAGCCAAACTAGCTGAAGTACTTTAGCAGTGTCAGTGGATTTCTTATCCTCAGTGCTTCAATGCACTCCTTCGCACTGGAACAGTCCACAGAGCTCCTGCCTAGTACTGTGGACACCAGCGATTTTCACATGTTCACTTGTGTGGCCACTTACTTGGTAGTGCTTCATGTACTATGCACGTAAGATGACCTTGAGTAACAAAGATGTACTAAAAGATCATTTGACGAGAGAAAGAAAAAACTTGTGTGTGACCTTCATTTCCCAGGGACTGATGCTTAATATATATGAAACTGTAGGATGAAGTTTTAACAAAATCTGTTATGTTGCTTATTTCCTCCATTGGCTCAAGCTCTGTACCAAAAAACAAGTATGATGCAGAAACAAAATCTATGTCTGAGCTCTGCAGATTTTGTGCTGATGTGGAATTTGGGCTGTAGTGAGACCATTTAAAAAAAGGATTGAATGTGTTCAACATGTCTGGCTTCTTGTTGCTGTGGGATCACTGTCTTTTCCTATGGAAAAATATTATTACAGCAGTCGTTTCTTAATGTTTCAGTATGTATAAGTTGCAGGGTTGTAATTTCTCTATTTTATGGATAATACTTGTGTGCAACAAACAGGAAATGAAGGCCCTTTTTGTTTCATGGAGAAATCTTCTCTTCTAATTTGGTATTTACTCTTTTATTATTATTGTAGATGTTATTTTTATTATTGCTATTGTTGTTGTTGATATTATCACTGTTATTGTTGATGTTATCACTGTTTATTATTATTATTATTATTATTATTATTATTATTATTCAAGCTGGTAATGGACTGCTTTAGTTATCAACGTATTAATAATAGTTCCAAAATGCCTTAGATGACTTAGCAGTAATTTATCTTATAGATGGAAAGAGGTTCCTATAAGTTTACCTTCAGTGATTTAATTCCGTTTCTTATGAGCTTCTTGTAAATAGTCAAGAAGAATCAGTGCCATACTGTTCTCCTTACATTTTATTAGATGCTTTGTAGTAACAACAAAGTAACATTTCTGAAACAAAAACAAACAGGACAAATCAGGACATGTGTTAAACTTACAAAAGGTCTCTGCAGTCACTATGCATACACTGGCTATTTTATGAATAAATTTCAGGGATGTACAGGAGAGAAAAAAAAAAAAAAGAGAGAGAGAGAGAAGGAATTAAAGCGTTTGCTGAGAAATTGCTTTGTGATCACAGAGATCTTCAGCTGGTACCAGAGAGCATTGTCCTTTTGTAGTCAATACAGATACACTAGCTTGTAGCTGTCTGTGATATGACACTTTTCAGTTTAAGGACTTGGATATTAAGAGCTTGTGAAACAACACCAGCTGTGCTGTTAGCTTTTACACCTCAACTGTATCAATAATGATAATATTTCAATGACAGCAAACAGGATTTTGTTGGAATGGATTGTTGATTTCAGAGAGAAATGCCAAATGCTCTGGATGCACATGCTTAATTAATAAACAGAATGTGTATCAGTCTGTGACTAGAGCTTGGGACTGCACAGTGCAAGTATTTTGTGTCCTGATTGCTTCATTCATGTAAGTTCAAGGAGAATTAAAACAAGGCTTTCACAACCTGCATTATCTCACACTCTGCTTGAAAAGGCTGCCAGAAAGAGGAAAATACACATTTCTCTTTTTAGAAAGCTTAATGTATCTGTTCAATCAAAACAATTTAAAATATTCATTGTGTCAAAACATGTAACATATGTTATTGTTACTTATAACAAGCAAAGATTAAGTAGAATTGTCAGGAGACAAATTATCAAGTTTTCTGTCAAGAATTAATATTTATTCCAGCCAGCCAAGTGAATCTCCATGCAATCATGCATGCATTCCTCCAAAGCCTAAAAAAAAAAAAATAAAAATAAAAATAAAAATAAAAAAATGTTCTCCTTCTGCAACATTCAGAATTACCTGGGTGTCATTCTGCTCCTTGTTTTCCAAGCATTGTTTGCTGTCTTCTTTCTTTGGCAGTGCAGCAGGGCTTAAGTGAGCACTTGTTGATGAGTGGAATATCTTCTTGCTCATGAGGTAAGGATTTGGAGCAAGATCCACATTCTGTGCTCAGGGCAAAGTCTGACTAAAAATGTTTGGCCCAGAGGGATGAAACATTTGAGAAAGACACTGGTGTAGTCTGAGAGCAGCTGCTTGACAGACCCTTTTTCTCCTTGCAAATAGGATGCTCTGGTATAGATTTCCCCAACTGGGTTTCTTCTGCCTGTTCTCAAACTTGCAGTTAATTATTATCCTTCCCTTCAGACACTGTGTGTGTGCACACAGCCTGTACATACTGTCTTTACTGCAATGATAACCTGACTCTTGTCAAAGGACAACCCAGATCTTGGAAGTTTGCCTGTGGGCACTGTCATGCCTATTCTCAAAAGCCCTGCATAAGGGGTTCATGCCTAGAAGAAGGTGATAGCTTTGCCTGACCCGGTAGAACAAATAGGTTTAACTACCATCCCCAATCAGGATCAGTACCTGGAAAAGCAAAGGTCTTGGTAGTTAAGGCATACCTGGGCAAAACATTCTCTGAGCTGAAAGGTAGCTGTGCTTGGGTAGAGACTGCAGTAGTTTGCCCAGGTTGCTCAGACTTGCATCGCTTTTGGACAATGTTGCAAAAGTCAGGGGGAGGATACAGCTATGGAATTCTGATACATATGCTGAATTCTGATAGATGTACCTATTGGGTACATAGCCCAAAGCAGCAACATCTTGTGCTGACAGCTTTCATGTGATGTCTGCTCCTCTGGTCTGGAGCAAATCTCTAAAGATAGAATGTTAGCTCTGCACATTGTGAATCACATGAAAACACCTTGGTTTAAAATAAGGTGCGCCTATGTGTGGGCATATAAGAGTGTGTCATCTCTCCCTTGAAGTTACACACTGTCTGCACAGATTTTTATTAGCAGTAATATTCTGCAAATAAATGAAATTTGTTTAGCTAAAAATCCTCACTTTGGTGGTGGGAGATGCTAGAGGACTAGCACATAAAGACTTTAAAGTATTCTAACGTTCCCCTCCATCACTATCACTGCCTGCACTCAGGTTTTGACTAACTCAGGTTCCAGTCTTTTCATAATCTCACTGTAATCATAAAGTTTAAAACTATCTGGGAGAAAAGTGAGAAATGTGTGTGTCTTGCAGCAACCAAAGGAGAAATAACGAAGTTCATGCTAAGGTTGTCCTTAGTTGTCTGGGACAAGCTAGTTGACTTCCTATTCTGAGTTGTTTAGGCTTTTCAGAATACCAAATCCCTGAAGATGTGTGTGTGTGTGTAATGCTGGGCAATGAGGAGAATGAACAAACAAAATACAGAAAGACGAGACGGGGAGGGGAGGGGAGGGGAGAAGAGAAGAGAATGAGAATGAGAAAAAAAAAAAAAAACAACTTTTGGATTTTTTTGTTTTAAAAAAAAATCTGACCTTGTCATCTCCTGATTATATGCTGCAGCTAAGTGGGCTCTAACAGAGGTGTCATCTTCTTTGTAAATCATGTAATTCGAAGCTTTCTTTCACTCTATCACAGTAAGCAAGGCATGCAATTCATTCTTTTGTTTGGACAGTTGGTCTTCTAATTAAGAAGCAGGTGACTATTTCTACACCAAATGGTTCTCCTTTTGTATATCTTTCTGCTCCCTGTGAGGTCAATACATATTGAAATGGGATATGTCTGTGCCTAAATAGGAGCGCAAATAACACCGGAAGACAGGGAACAGTAAAGGGAAATAGAGCAGTTGACAAATAAGCTCATCCTTACTGTCCATATGATACAGCAAAGAAAAATACAGCAAACTGGATTGCATCTCCGTGGCTGAGCTGCTACATACTGCAGTCCGAATTACTTCTGTTATTGGTCTTACTGGACTTTGCAGGCATGGGCATACAACATATGTGTGTATATAAACCCAAATCTGAAATCAAAACAAATGTAATGGCAATTCAGGAGTAATGCATTCCAGCCTTACTGAAGGCAGGAGGCATACTGTGCTCATATTAGCACAGGTATGAAATGACACTGTGTAGGTATTGTTATGTAACAGAGAGATAACCAGATCTCTGGAAATGTCTAATGAAAATATGTTGTGAATAAATATGTTTGTTTGTTTGCTTGTTTTGTTTTGTTCTGTTCTGTTTTAAGCCTAAATTCTCATAAATCCCCTTAGAGCTGTCAGGTTGCTAAGGATCAACGTATGCTTGTAAATGAGATGTTCGTGTTCTAAAGAGAAAACTTGAGTTCTATGATTATTATTTGACTTGACTAGCAACAGAAGTAGCCTGGGCAGTGTAAACCACCTTTCCACTAGAGAAATGTGTTGTTCAAGCTGACATTAGTGATCAAGGATGAGCTGCAGTGCCTCGACTTCCAGAAGAAGTGTATTCACTAGTGAAAGATGGAAACACACAACTGCTTGTGTGCATGTGTGCTGGTCCCCTCTCTATAGGCATGCTTCTCTCTTCTCCCCCACAGTTCAGATACACAAAAACATCCATTGTGATCTGGTCATAAATCAACATAGATTAGTATTAAAGAATCATGCCAGCAGGAAAACTTGCCTTTCATACTTAATGGCATTCATTGAAACCATTCTGTAGTTCATTCTCTTCCTTTCTTTATTTGTCATTGTCTTTTGCTCCACCATTTGTTTTACATGAATGTTGTTTAACTTGATGATACTGTTTTCTGACCAGTGGAAGGGTGTAGCCTGAGCTGAGATGCTGGTTCCAGGATTACTGAGCATTCATAGTATGCGTCATCACAGAAGAATATGAATGAGAACAAAGAGCATTACAAAACTAGCAAGTGAATCACCCCTCCCTCACCATGCACTCCCCTCCCCACACCATATGTTCAAAAAACAACACTAAAAGCCCAAATTAAATTTGAAAGGGGGGAGCAGGAGGGAAAAAATATAGGGTTTAGGGTAGAGGCTGTGGCGTGTATGGTCTATAAGAGTCCTCATTCTGCAAAAGTGCTCGCACAATGGGGAGTAAGAGGGCAAATGTAATATCTTGAACTTTGTGCAGGCTTAAGTAAAACACTTAACATTATTTGAAACTATTTTGTGTGACTTAATTTTATGACTTTTTATTTCTCTTCTGAGAAATATTAAGACCAGAATTCTCACAGAACAATAGGACTAGCTACAGTATAGACAGCTTTTGGAGTGTTTTTTTAACTGTTGTATAAATACAAGCAAGGTCTGCATGAGCTGCAGTATCTCTTCTCCAGTTCTGCTGTGAACTAATAAAACAAGTGAAGTTTCAGGAGAAAAATCTTTCCTTTTGATGTCCTGTATAAATACATATTACTAATATGAAACTTGCATTTTAATTCTAGAAATTGAGATCCAAAAAGGGATTTTAAAAAAATCCGTTGAAAATTATATAAAGGTCAATCTAGCTTTGAAATGACAGTAACAAACTACTGAAAATGTGGTAACTTTAATAAAAATTAAAAGAGGGGGAGGGGGAAGTTCTAGCATGAATTTCTGCCTTTCTGTGAATACTGATGTTTCCATCTGCTCTCTGCTCTCTCCCTTGCTTGTTGTGAGCACACAGCCATGAAGGTACTAAGTGTTGCTCATTGCAGGAGAAGTTGATGGTTGCCAGATCATCAGGCCGTATTCCACACAGGGGGATTTAAGAGACCTCTAAGTGCATTTTCAAGGGATGTTTTCATAACCCCAGTGGTCTCTTTAGTGATCAGTACAGAGCAGGAAAAATGGCAACATAAAATTAAGTTACGAGATAGTCAATATGAAACTCCTTGTAACCAAAAGGAACTCGTGACTGTAACAGTCTTGAAAAGAAGTAACATCAGATTTCCTTCCGGAAGCTTCCAAAGCTGTGCATTTAGATGGTGATTTGTATCTGCATCCCTTTGCAACAATTCCTGCTGTGTCAGTGCTTTACTGTGAACTCCTGTTTTTTGCCATCTCCCTGGCCTCAGTTCCACTCTGAAAAAAGGAAGGCTTGCATTCTTCACTCTCACCTTGTTGCTCAAGCATGAAAAGGGATGGAAAGGTCTAGCTTGCAGCAGCAGCAAAAAGGAGTCCTGGTGGCCACGAGCTCTAGATACTGCTCTAAATTAACAGTGACTAACATGAATTAGAATTAGGAATGAGGAGGTACTCTTTATTAGTAGAGTGAACGTATGTTAGTTGGATCACAAGTAAGAGTTAAAGACAGAAAAAAGAAGCAAAACCAAGGAACAGGATTAAGAAGTTGAAAGAGAAAGCACAAAAACAGATATAAGCAAAACTGAAATCTGTGAAGAGAGAAGATTCAGAGAGAAGTCAATGAGGTAAAATAGTATCAGTCTTGCTCATTTTAAGTTATACTGCTAAAAGTAACCCCAAGCTCTTCTATGACAAGCAGCTGAGGCCGGGTTCACGTATCTGCTGTAGTTTTTGGAGTGATCTCCTGAAGTGGTACAAACCCACATATATTCATTGAGCCTCTTGGCTGCACAATCAACAGAGGTTCCTGTTGAATATCCTCTTTGGGAGGGCTACTAAGATAATGTACTTCTGTGCTTCCCCAATATATATTGTACCAGCTCTCCATGCCACTTGTAACAATTTACTCAAATGATCATAATTTGTTATTGCTTTAAAACAAGTGGAAGCTTTTGTACTAAGTACAAACATCCAAAATTGCTAATGGTATTTTTGTTGTTTTGGTTACCTGAATGACTTGTACAGCTTTTCCTTGCCTATTTGTTATCTACACAGAAAAGTGCTGTGTTCTCCACCCTTCCTTAAGAAATGTAGTACTAGAGGTCTGTGATTTCTTAACTTGCAAGAATAACTGCAAAAGAGTTGTAATGCAACTGTGAGCATGAGAGGAGGAAAGAATTTCCTAAGCATGTTGGGGTGCCTGTTTTCACCTCAGAGGAGCACAGCTTCTCTGGACTTTTGAACAGCATGAAAAAGTCATGATGATAGCAAGGAGGTATAGAAAAGGCTGCTTTTCTGATCCTCCTTTACCATCATGAGGGATGTGGATTGTGAGAGTATGATAACTCCTCATACTTTCAAAAGGAGGTGAGAAAATGTCACTTCTTCCTTGGTTGTTGTTGCTGCTTGTTTGTTTGTTTGTTTGTTTCCTAAACAACATCTTGCCATTGAAATGACAAGACCCATGCACTTGTGGAGACAGCTGTAAGGAGCAAAACTGAAGAGGAGGGGGTGTGTGTGAATCTTCTTGTGCACATCTTCTCTGCCCAACTATCTCTTAATGCAGTGTATGACTATTTATCTCTGGACAAATTGGTATTTACTAATTCGATTTATCCAGAGTGGTATTTTGGGGAGAAGGAAGGTCCCCCTGCTCTGCTGGGCTACTAAAATTACTTATTTCCCCTACAATCCTTGTGTTGTTTCATAAAAACAAGAATTAATTTTCAATTGCCTGTAAGCTATTCAGGGACGGGGGAAAAAAAAAAAAAGAGGGTTGAGTAATTATAACTTTCTTTGAGATCAAGTGTTGAAGACATGAAATCTCACACTGCTGAAAACCATGCAAGATTATAGTAAAAGTATGATCATTAATTCTTAATTTTTGATTGCAATTACCATGCTACCATATTACAACATCAACCATTGTTTCATTTCAATAAGCTGCTTTAGGAGATACTTGCCAAGATTAGAAATGAGCAGCTCTAACAAAATGGAAAACACTGTGTTGTGCCTTTACCTAGTGATTTCCTCCGTACTGCATTTCCTCTTAGTAAGATTTTACTACTAAAATGAATGCTCACTCATTTTCCAAAACGAGTTTCAATCAGGTATTTGTTGTGCAGATTTTGCCTTGTTTTCTCATTAACCATCACTGCAGACTTTCACTTGTCAGCTGAGTCCCTTCATCAGCGAGTTTTCAATATCATCATTGAGTGTAGTGGAAAAATCCATGCAAAATAATAACATAGTGCTGAGTCCCTGTGAGCCTGGGCAACAGCTTGCTTGCAAACCCAGCTAGAACAAATGAATTTCAGGGATAAATAGCAAAAGAAAACATAGTGGGTGGTACCAACAATAATCATGCCTTGACCAGGTTTCCTGAGTACAAAAAAAAAGTCACTTAAAGGAGAAGTTAATGATCCCTCTGTACTGATCTCTGCAGACAAACAGTTGTTCACTTGCCTACTGATCAAACTATCCTGTCCCTTGATTTACGTTTTTGGGGGGATTCTCTGTCCTAGGCACCAGCTGTTACAGTCATCAGCTACCTCTGAGGTGTACTTTTTGGAAAGCCAAATGAACACAATTTAATTTCCAGATAGCCATGGAAGTTGCATACTGAAGTGGGCTGCACCTTTTTATTCTTCCTTTGGGCTGGCTTTTGTTGTTTCCTTACACTAACTGAGTAGTGCATTAAAAGCAACAACAACCACCTGTGTAATTCCATAGTTTGTCTGCAGTGCTTTAAGAATTCAAGCTTTTGCTTTATGAATGTGACAGTGCCCATGGCCTCTGTGAAATTAATACAGGTCTCAGACAGATTGCTCCACTGACCGCTGAACTTCAGCCCCCTTAGGGGCAGCAGGGTCAGGGTGGAGGGAGGGAAGGGCTGAGCTGGAAGCTGAGGGGTGCCGCAGCACCGGCCACAGCAGCGCTTTGCAAGAGCTGAGGGGCTGAGGTTGAGGTGATTTCCTCATCTGCTTTAACACGCAGAACTAATTTCAGTAGAGTTGCTGGGGTTGGAACTGGACCCCAGAATGTACAGTCTTGAGGAGATGCCCCAGAGCCGAGGGTTTCTGCTTAAATCCCACCCAAGTCTGGAATTCCGTGCCGGGCTTCGGGCAGACTCCAGGGACAGAGTGCCACCTACTGAAACACCATGGCTCAACAGACTCGTGCACACACCGTGAGACCTGGGGAGGCTACAGTTTAAGTACTAGGTGGGTGAGTTAAAATGAAAGAGCCCCAGACCTCAACGTATATCCTGCATTTATGTTTTTTGAAGGTCTTTCTACCTGCCCAATCGCTTTCGCCAGTATATTCTTACTATTCCTGGTGTGACCAGCTCTGGCTTGCCAACTGACTCCTGCTTTGGGGAGCAATGCTAGGTATTCCAGCTATAACAAAAAAGCTATAATATGCACTAATTGGTCTGAAATGAGCACTGGAAACGAACTGAACTCTCAGAGGAGATAAACCAGCTCCCGTGATTTTACCTCATACAACAAATCATCCAAATCATCTGATTTTTTTTTTTCAATAAAAGTATATTTGTCCATATTAAAAATTCAGCACTTGGTTTTGTGTAGGTGCTGCCTCAAATCCTGCCTTGCCGTTAGTGGGCCACACGATTTGGGCTGCAGCTTGATGGGCTCCTATGCCTAGCTAGGCAGAGCAGCTAAGATGAAGCACACAAGAACAGTTGTGGCATGGCAGGTCAAGGACATCCCAAGTCAAGAGGCATAGCTTGCAGTGAAAACCTGCACCACAATATGACAATAGGCAAACAGCACTAAATTATTGGTCATTGGCAACAAAAGAAACTTGTGAAATTCATAAGGTGTGCAATGTTTTTCCCAGGATATCAGAACTTGTCTTGATCTGGGCAGTCCTCTCCATAATTTGAAAGGAAAAGAATTAGCTAAATTCTATTTTAAACAATCTCCTGTGAACTGTTCAACCAATGGTTTGCTGTGCTTTTATGTCACTGTACCATTAACTAAGATTAACTTGTACATATCGCTCTTTACTGTATCATACAAGCTTACATATATTTAATTCTGTTACAGTGGTAAACACTGTGAAATGTTCAGAAGGGAATATACCAGTTTTAACAAAACAAAGTAACTAAAACCAGTCAAAGTTTTAATAGGACATGGCCTCTATCACATATTAAAATAGCTTGCCTGCACTTCTCTCTTGCTTACTAGTTTATGTGAATATAAACACATTTTACTGTACCTTACCTGCAATTATCTAGCACTATTATACCTACATTATCTTGCTTATCATTGATCACATTTTCATGAATAATAGCTCAGCTGTCTTTGTTATTGCCTTTTGGATAATCACTGGAAGATGACTTTCATGACTTGTTTTTATCATATTTGGTGCTCAGCAGTGAATCAAAAAAGAGTGTAGATATTTATTCAGAATGTGAGACATCCAAAAAGTAGATAAGGAATGGGAGAAGAAGGTGAAACATGGTGCAGATAATAGGCACTATAGAATACATAATGACATGGAGCTTGATGAGACTCTTTTAAGTTGTAGAGGACCCATAACAGAGGACAGAAATGCTAACTAAAACATTAATCCTTGAAATAACTTTATTTATTATTGACAAAATTACCTCAGGCATCTGCTTTCCATATATTTACTACATTGATAAATACTGATTGACATTTTGGAAATGTTAGTGGAAGTGCAGTTTCTTATAGCAGACTAAACACGGAGGTCTTTAAAAGTAGTAGCAGGTAGCATACACACACACACAGCTTTCAGACTGAGGTTAAGCATAAATTATAAAATGCTCAGTCCTGAATCATTTGATGTCTCTTGCAGTCTTGAGGGATTTTCACCATCAGCTGTACTGACATCAGAACTAGACTGCCTAGAAAACTTTGGCAATTATAAATATTTGCCCCTAATGTTTGTTACTTCAGTTGCATATATTTATATGAAAGGATCCTATGAAAAGTATCCTGAGAATTATATATAATCAGGGCTATGTCTCTAGCCAGACAAATTTGATCAGTTCTGGATATAGTATCCTATAAGCTTAAGCTTTTAGACCATTTGCAAACTAATTTTTTTTTCACTAGTTTGTTTCACTAGTTGCTCTCATAAATCACCAGTATTTGGTAAATAAGTTTATAGAAATTGATTATATAGGTTATAGTATATAGTATATAGGTTATTTTCTAACTATTGAGTTAAAATACACTTCTGTCTGCTCTCCAATGACTGCTTGAATTGCATTGCTCAAACTTGTGCCTGCCCCTTGGTTGCGTATCTGATGCTTCCTTTGCCGGAGATGGCGAATACTAAATGCAGATGATAAAGATCAGTGAGCGTGAAATCACACACATCCAGCATCTGTTTGGAGGCACCTCTTTTGTTTTACTATCTACAAAAAGTCTCCAAATGTAAGAGTGGTGAGGAATACATCCTGTCTTGTCCCCTTATTAGCTGTGCTTAATAGACTCCTTGTAATGGCGACTCAGTGCCACATCGATCATTGCTGACCTTTAATCCAGCTAGTCAGTATGCAGATAGATAAGTATCTCTTGAGAAGGCCAAATGGCAGGTTACTGCTGTAATAGGGCATGTTTTTCTTATCTTTTATGTCCTTTTATAAAGACACACTACAGCGATAAGGAACCAAGTTCCCAATTGCTACCCTTGCCTTCCAAATAAATGAGATGAATTAACAAATGGGATGAGCTTTCCAACATTACCAAAAGTATAACTGTTTTTCTGTGAATATGTGTGGCGATGCTACTGTTAGGGTTTGTCCTACAGGATTGTAAGAAGTCCTCTTTCTATAGGATATAGGCTAATGAATATATATCTATATATCTATTAAAAGATACAATTTTAATGTTACAGTATTAACAAGTAAATGAGGGAGTTTGTTCAGTTGAACTCCTGAGGGGGCTTTTGGAAAGAGCAGGTCTCCAGAGGACTGCAGCCCTGAGGTAGCACAGGAAGATGTGGCTCCACTGGCTTCTGTGTCCCTTCTTAAAGGTTTTATTTAATGGACTTGGAGCACATTTATGGAAAACCACGCTCTGATCAGGCAGTGTCTGTGAGTACTGGGCTGTCATTGGCTTTCTCTTGCCTGGCTCTTTCTGTCACCAGTGACCCCGTCAGCCGAGATACAGAACTGTGTTCTGTACAGTGTGCCATGAATTTGGGAAGGGTAGAAGGTTCATTCCCTATTACCTAGGACAGACTTACTTCCTCCTTTCTTCTGATACAGTACTATTTGCCCTCTTCACATCAGGTAAAGGTTCTCTCAAAAACTTCAACTGAATTAAAACAACCAAAGCTGGGCAAGAATGGTATGGGTTTGTTTTATCTTTAATGCTGTACAAGATACAACCTCAGATATAAATGTCTTCTGTGTGCAAACATTCAGGCAATCAATTTTTAACAGTCAGAATGCTCTTAGACAAAAAAAAAAAAAAGCCAATAAATTGATTGGGCAGTTTCTATCCTATGAATAACTTGCAAGATTTTGGATCAGATCATCTAAGTATATGTTATCAAAAACCCAGTAACAGGGTATTCATCCAGTTGAATAAAAAATATACAGAGTGATTTTTATAACCAACTGGAATGTGTTAATAACAGCTATGCATTTTACAATCAAGTATTTAAAAATCATATCATACTTATTTCAAACCTGGAAAAAATATTTTTGTGAAGCCAAATATACACATGTGAAAAGTCCGTTTTAAATGGACATTACTAGAGTGAAAATTTGACTTAATGTATAGATTAAATTTGTAGGATATAGGTGTTGAACTCCACTTAAATGGAGTCTAAACAGAGACAAAAAATCCACAACATTTGAAACAGCAATCCTATGGAAAAGGTAATGGGAAGAATTCCATTAAGCATATGCCTCCCAGTTTTCTGATGGTGTGTTCAAGGACATGGCTATCACTAGTGCGTCAATTTTTGTCGATTTACTTCCTTGCAATCATAAGGAAAATATCTAACCTTTTTAGAGGCTCTGTGAAGCCAGTTCTGTCCTCTCTGATCATACTTACAGATCAGTAGTACTGCAGTCTACCGACCAATGGTAACGTTTGAGCTCTATGTGTCTACCATTTTTGTTGTTGGAATCTGTGGTTAACTTTTTGGTCTTTCTCCTATGGATGTTGTAACAGGGGTAATTCTGAGTCTTCATTCACTCTGAAATTGTATCTGCCTCCTCTGGGACCAATGTGATGGAGCCTGGGGTCTGGCTCCACAGGCAGCCATGGCACAGAAAAGCCCTTGCCCATGTGCAGCCCTGCAGAAGCAGTGCTGCTGCCTTGGGGCTCCTGCCTGCTGTCTGGCTCCATCCTTCCTTCCTGGGAGGCTGCAGAGTTGCCCCCAGCCTCTGGCAGCTGGAAGGGGAGATTTCAGCACCCATAGCCTCACTATCTTCCCATCTTCTGCTTATGTGTCAGCTTGGTGTTATCCAAAATGATTGAAGGGAGGAGACCTTGATGACTTTAAACAGGCATCTGGGAATTAATGCCTCTCCTTCTTCTCAAAGTAGTCCAATGATAGTTTGCAGTTAAGGTAGTCTAAGTATTTTAATTGATCTTCATTTGTTTTTTCTGTACCTCAGATTAGAAGCACTTTAAGTTAGTTTGAAGAATCAAGCCTTTGTTCCTTGCTGATAAGAAGCAAAACCTTTCAAGGGCTATTAAATCCTAGGGCTTGCTTTCTTTATATTGCATTTGAACAAGGTGTTACTGTAACTCTGACTCACACGGGAAGAAGGAGGAAATTGGGGTTTTCTGTGCTCTCTGTCCTGTCTCTGATGTGTTGGTGGAGGTGTCACACTAGTATGCTTGTTGGTAACCAAATACATAAAACCACTAACCATTCAAACAGCTGTAGCCTTCTGTTTAGGATTTCCCTGATTGATGGGGTTTCTCTAATCCTAACAGGCAATGACAAGCCTAACCAAAAAAAAATAAAAATAAAAATAAAAATTAACAAAGCCAAAAGCAAGCAAGCAAACAAACAAAACCAAACTGTTCCTATTGGGACACTCTTGGCATGTCCATTGATAACAATGTTGTGCTAAGCAGAGATGACGGTGTTTAACAAACAAGCAGAAGCCTCCATGTCAGGGGCCGAGTTTTCTGTTGTCATGCCTCAGAGCACTACCAGGCAATGACAGCTGAAATTAGGCAGTGATGGCTTCTGGGGAAATATGAGGTGAAGCTACTCTGAATGTGTAACATGACTGAACCACCAGCCAGGGACTGCTTTGCTGGCAGTGTGTTATATGCATTACTCATAGGGCAAAGAAGTTATTTCCCTAGAAATGCTGAATTCTTTAGTACTGAAGCTGCATGGGAGAAGTAGCCTGTGGATGTGCATTGAGAACACTTTCTTATGTTTCTCTGCAACATCAGAAGAATCCCTGTGGTGAACTCGAGTCAGATTGTGTGATTTTCTTTCTCTTCCCTTCAAAACAGTTTAATATTTTTTTATACAACATCTAATATTTCATTATTTCTAGTAGATAAAAGGAAAGCTTGCTCTGAAAAAAAAAAAAAAAGATAATGCATAACTTCTCTCTAAGTCAGGGCTGCCAGCTTCAAAAATGAATGGCTCTGATATCTTCAGAGACCAGATTTTTGTATTTGTTTGCAGAAGAATGGAAAGTACATTTTTAATAAAGCTCCTGTGATGAATAGGTGGCTCAAAAATAGCAGGCTAAAGCATGCTTCTGTGCTGTCAGAGCAGAGTCTGCCAAGTAATTTGCCTATATAAACAGAGTAAGACCAAAAGGCCTATTGTAAAGCTGCTCTTATTTTTAGAGGTAGATTTTATTATTCATTCTCACTTCCTTTCCCACCAACAGCTTGCTTTCACTGCAAAACAAGATCATGATGGCAAACACATACCATCTGATGCCAAAAAGTTCCATATTAGAGACCCATAATTCCCAACACTGCTTCTCCAGAATATGTGTGTTTCTGTGCTGAAGCTTGGTTTGCAAAGGCTCCAATATTGTCCCGCACTTGCAGTATCCCAGCACTCTCATATTATTATGAAGCATAGAAACACACAGCTGGATTCTGCCCTGATGTTGAACCCTGTAGGTCCCTACTGATGTAAGGGGATTTATTTGTGTGGGAGGGCACAGTAGGATCTTTGGTACTGAAAGTAGACTATAGTCCTGTACACATATTTCTCCATGCACCCACTCCTCTATCACAATACCAAAAATCTACACCATTTATTCAGGAATGTGGAAAAATGCCTTCCCTGCACTGTCACTGAAAGCTACAACTCAGTCTTTAACAGCTGAATAAAGCCAACAGGGCTTCTAAGGGTTGAGCTGGGAGCCTTTCCCTATCTCTGTAGCAGAATTGCATTCACTCAACACAGCCATCAGCCACCCTGGATACTTTGTGTGCTCAACCATTTCTGAGGCTGCAGGATTTGGATACTCTTTCTCCATCAAATGACTTCTGGTAACACAAATCCCTTCAACACTTATGGATGGGAGTTGACTTTACTGAAGGAATTCATGCTATCAAGACATGAAGCAACAAATCTTGTTCTTCATGTTTTCCTTGCACAAGCTGAGTGTCCTTGGGGGTAAGAGAATGTTTGTTGTGATGCTTTCAGTCCAATTCCACTATCATCTGTTTCCTACTATTGCAATGTTTCTGGTTCAGGATGTTATATATCATATATTTCCTCCCATGCCACACACTTTTATTTTCAGATGACAGGCGTTTATTGGCAGAAGCAATTCAAAACAATTCACCAGGTCCAACTCAAAAGAAGACAGAAATGACCTAAAATTTAATAATTACATTGCAAAGCATAGAACATTTTGTGTCTCCCTTTGCCAAAAAGTTCATCAATATTCCAGCATAAGCATTTTACAGTATACAATAACAAACAGCATTAAAATACCTTTCTAGTTCTCTGGATAGTGGTATTTTACTAGGCTCTTGTGAATATTTTTTGGCCACAATCCCTTTTCTCTTATTGTAAGATTCTTGTACTAGTTTTGCAAAACTAGCCATTCCTATATCAAAATCAGCATAACTGGTAAAATGTCTTAATCTGCACATACCTGGTGTGTGACATATATCCCAGCAGATGCAATTACTACACTCCAAACAACCGCAAGTAAACATGAAAAAAATACTATAAAAATAATTGTTTTATACATTCTATTTATTTGAACAGATTAAATACGTATAAAACTAAAATAATGAAGAATATCTCATGAGTCATTCAATTCCAAAAAAAAAAAAAGTTTATTTTGTTCTTTAACAAGTAATTTTAGTCCATGACATTTTCAGTATTTTTTTTTTGTTTCATTTTGTTTTGTTTTGTTTGTTTTCTACTCAAACTTTGTTCTTCTTTTGGCATCCTTCATGTGTCCTTCACTTCAAACACAATTTTTCTGAATGGTATTTAGAAACCATACGCTACTGTTCAGTAAAGCATGTTGCTACTGAAAGTGACAACCAGAGGTGTCCCAGATGGTGCTTGGGAGAAATACTGTCACTCCAATTGAAACATAAATTGATAAACAAATTTAAAAGGTAGTAAACAAATAAATAAATAAATAAACCCCAAAGGATAATTTTATCAGGCACGATCCTCTACAGGGTTTCTGTATTTCTAACTGAAAAATATACTTGCCAGAAAATCTTAGACTGGACTTACTTGTGTCTTTTTTTTTTTTTTTTAATATCTATTTTTGCATTGAAATATCTGATATCTGTAGATTATGCTGTCTTGTAAATTAAAATCTGACCTCAGAAATGCTAAATAAGATATTTTATTGAAACACTTTGAGAAATCACTAACTATATTAGAAGGAATAAACTTCATTGCAATTGATTTTTCATTCTCTCTATCACTGCTGTGAATTATGACATCTTGCAAACCCAATGGTTGAATTGTAGTTTATTTAAATTGGGATCTATGTGTTGTTAAATGTATTTATTAATTCTACACGGAGAAAGGAAAACTCTTCATACAACAGGGAAGTGTGCCACAAAGTTATACTATTCCTGGATAACTGCTGTCAATTACCTGCAGGGTTCTGCCATGACCTAATTTTACTTGGGAATGCCCTGAGGGGGGCAGAAAAGCCTGTCCTGTTGTTAGAATCATCTAAGATTAATAATAATAATAATAATTAATTAATTAATACTTATTATTACCAGCGAGGAAGTGTTGGCAAACTAAATTAAAGCCATGGGATGAAATGTAGCAGTACTGTTACGAGACTGCTGGGTAGCTAAGATTATGCAAATAAAGATACCCACAGAGTTTGCCTGCTGAGAACTTCCTGCTAGCCCCAGTTGGTGGCTACTGCAATGACTGAGAGACTATGGTGTTGGATTAGTGTCATGTGTTTAGGTGAATAAATAGCTACCCACCTTGCTCTTTAGCTCATGAGAACTTCTCGTTTAGTTCTGAAACTTCTAGGTTCTCTCCAGACGAGTGTCTTGGTAGTGTCTCCAAAGTTTACTATAGGAAGGTTTGTCTCATTTCTTCATACTTTATAATAGTAACAAACAAAACTTATCTATATATATACTTACCATAACAAAAAACCTTGGGATGTTATTGCTTTCTTTTAAAGCCAAATATTTGGAAAAAACGTGATTGAAGTATATATCAAAGTATATTCATTTTTACTATAATTTTGTCCGTCAGGTCCAATAAATGCTACCCTTATAAGCTGCAGTCTTATGGAAACATATTACTTTGCTATTGAAAAACAGGCTTACAGCATTTCAGAATGTCTCAAGGGGGCACAGAAAACCTGTGATAGGCTATCATCTTGTGAAGTGGATAAGAAGGTGGTGATCAAGTGAGAAGTTGTGGGTTTGAGGACACAAACAAAACAAAGCTAAGCAAAACAAAACAAAGCAACAACAACAACAAACAAACAACAAACAACAATCAAACAGGAGACCTGCACATGTGTGCAGGGAAGCTTCACAAAGAGATCTGGAGGTGATTAAGGAAGAGAACTCTTTGAACTAAAGAGAGCATTAGTTCATCATTAGTGAAGTTGAAATACTACTGCAAGAAACAGGAGATGGCATGGGACTAAATTATTTAGCACTGAGGGTAGTTTCTGAAAGTGTTGTGCTACAAAGTTGTTAATAATAAGTGGAGCTGTTTATGTAAATGAACCAGACAGCATCCATGATTTGTGATTCTGATTTCATTCCGAATTAAAGTGAGTGACTTTATGAAGATGCAGTGGAGTGTGATGTTTTTTAATGGGATCTTAGAAGAGAATTTGAGTGCCTACATAAATGAAATCATACATACTAAAAATGTAAAACATCTACCAGGTCATTTACTACAGCCAGAACAACTCAGATATGAACATAGAGAGATCTCAGTGCATTTCCTTTTAATTTTTCCTTCCGTTTTCCTCTGAAAAGCAATGTCTGACCCTGTGTTGAAACTGTAAGTAATCCATCTTTCATCACTTCTCCAGGGAGGCCATTATCTATTGAAACAGATTAGCAGCAGCAGGAATTCAGGTACTGCTCTCAGAGGCCAATGGGGGCAGGGATTTAGGAGGTTGTGTGGGTAACAGCTAATTGCCTTCTTTCTGCAGGCTGCGCACCCTCACTCTGATGTGCCTTGGTCACATCGTTGGCCTGATGCCAGTTACTGCAGTTGATGCTGAAGATCAAGCAGGGCACCTCTGCACGGGCACCTCCAACAAGAGGTGGCCTGTGGCTGCATTCAGTGCCTCCCATGTGTCACCTCCAGGGATGGCTCACAGAAATAGCTTCAGTTCAGGCTTTCAAGAGCAGGAAAACTCCCACTGACCCACATGGGAACAGGATACAGTTCTGTGTTGGTGTTTGGTGTGGTTCTTTTTTTGTTTTGTTTTTGTTTTTGTTTTTTTTGGCCTTTCATGTATTAATTGCATGGGAGAGTCATCTGCTTTAAATGCTATTCCTGATTATTCTTCTGGTATTTTGGGTACTTTTTAGGTTTAGAGAGAAGATCTCTAAACATGAGGGTTTGTCAGTATTGCCACAGTATAGCTACTTTTTTCATTTATTTTTCTTGTGGTTAGGAGGAAATAAAGAGAAAAATGTGAATGAATAAATATCCTCATTCTGATGGATTTTGCTGGAATGGTTACTCCAAAATGATAAAGTGGACTCCTCTGTTTTAGTGTTTTGTTTTCATTCAAATGGCAAATGTAGCTTTCCAAGATGGAAAAAAAGTTTCTGTACTTACTAATTTTGAAAGGCATTGTGCAATAACAACCTTTTTATCTGTGACACCTCTATTAATGTGACATTGGCATTAAGCCTCGCCATCTGGGCAGTCTGCCTGGCAAAGGGCAGAGAGGAGAGCAAAACCATACTGCTACGTTTTGAGAGTTCTGCTCTAGGGAAACCCAGACAAAACAGGCTCAGTGTAAGTCTCTGCTGTGAATGGGAACTTCCCCTGTGTGTGTTACTGGAGACAATGTATCTTAATGAAATTTCTTATACCTAACAAATGCAAGAAAAAAACATAACCGATATGAAAATCTTTTCCATAATAACAGTTTTAAGTATCTAATGTTACCTCTGGATTACTTGCAGATTAAGAACAGGATATAGAGTGTATTGCAGCAGAGGTAGAAAAGTCATAATTTTTACATGCCTAGTAGTGACTTTAAAAAGTGATTATGGACTAAGTCATTTCTCCAGGCACCATACCTGACTGTAATAATCCAAATTGCCTGTGACTTATGATTATATTTGGCAACAATCACCAGTTCCCACTGTAGTGTGAAATTAACACCACACACTGTAGCTGTGGCATTTATTGAACACAAGGGAGATGATTATAGCTCTATAAACTCAAAGACAACCTCTGCTATTACTTAATTAGCATTGGTATCTGTACATAAATTAGAACAGCATTTGCAGTCACTTCCCTGGTTAATGGTCTAACAGTCTTCACCGTACCACCTGTAATTTAAATGATAACCTCAGACTTGGAGAGACATGTCAGTAAAAGCAAGTTTGTCTTAAAGCTTAGCAGAGTGCGTTACAGAATTTATTGGAGATTACTAATATTGACCTAGTATACATTCCCTTAAGGCTTTCCTAAAGTGGACTTTTATAAAAATAAAGCTACAAAAAAATCAAAATTTGATTTTGTGGCTTTCTCTCTTTTCTTCTGCACCCCACTCACCACTCAATGAAAATAAAAAACAAACAAAACAAAACAACAACGAAAACACCAACAAAAAAACTTTGTTTGCCTACTAGTGTACTAGTTTCTGAGCTCATTTAACATGACCAGAAGGGAACTTTTCTTCATTTTTTTCCTTTTGAGAAAGCTTTTCACACTGGGTGGGTTTTTTTGTTTGTTTGTTTGGTTTTGTTGTTGTTGTTGTTGCTTTCTTTTCTGGTTTGGTCTGGTTTAGTTTGGTATGTCACCATCCCTGGAGGTCTTTAAAAGACATTTAGATGTAGAGCTTAGTGATGTGGTTTAGTGGAGGAGTTATTAGTGTTAGGTCAGAGGTTGGACTAGGTGCGCTTGGAGGTCTCTTCCAACCTAGATGATTCTGTGATTCTGTGTGATTTTACTTTGGGTATTGAAAAAGAGTATTGCAGAACTAAACCTGGTTTAGCTCAAATACTTTTCTCTTTGCAACAGGAAGTTAGCTAGGAAACAATAAATATGGGCTAAAATGGGCTGGCTGGGTTTGTCTAAGAACCTCTTCATTCAGGATCTGCTGAGCATTGACTGAGAAGGCAGCGACATCCATGTCACATCTGTAAGGAAGAGACACTGTGGGATGAACCAGAGTCAAAGAATGGTTTGAGAGGGAGTCTAAGAGAGGAAAAAGTAAATGTAAGTGCCTCCAGAGTGTTCATTATGCATAACTGATTACCATTTCTCCCATATATATATATATATATATATTTATACTAGTATAATAAGATCTTTCATTGTCTGTTTGACACATAGCGTATTTCTGGACACTGCAAGAGAAATATTATCAAAATACATAAGCTCTTTGGACATGGTGAACACGTCAATATTGTGCATGTGTATTGAAAAAATTATTTGTTTTACTCTGGTCCATATTACTTAGTAATACTCTTTGATTTTTCCTTTAATAGAGGAATACTATATTAGTAAGGTTGGCTTATTGCTTGTTTTAAGTAATTCCAGAATCTCCTACCAGTGGAGCTAATACAACATATCTGCTGCATCACCAAAGCAGAAGATTATGAATAAAAGCTTCCATTTTTAATTTCCTTAACATCAGTTGAAAGTATTTTTGTAATATAACTTCCAGAAAAGCTTTTTCATCCACTAAGCAATGTTCCTCTATCTCCTCAGTCATGCTCCTCAATCTGTGCTGTAAGGGAGTTTCTTCCTTAAACACAGAGAAAAGATGCAATTTATTATTGTGATTAATTTACAAAATTTGTTTTGAAAACCATACTGGAAGTGCTAGAAATTAAACATCAAGAAGCAATGAGGCAATAATTGTCGAAATGTAGCCCAGGAGAGCTACTTAGCCAAATCTATAAATAACACACAAGAAATTGCATCCATATCTTCTGTGTGCACTTTTGCTTGAAGACTGTGCTTTTTTGAAGAATGTTGTACACGAATATTCTACATTTTGCAGAAAAAAAAAAAAAAGCAAAATAATATTGCTTTTCTCCACTTGTTTCTTGCCAATAACTCAACAGACTTTTGGCTGCAGTTCCCAATTCTTCTCCTGTGCCTGACAGTCAGTAATTCATACTAATATACAGGGTCAACCTGAGGTTATGTATGCTCTCTAAGAACACCAGGCAGAGACCTTGCTCTTCTTCCGGAGCCACAAAAATTACATTTGTCCTTCTCATGAGACAGTCACTGGAGTTGTCCCCTGATTCCTGGGTGGATGGAGCTTGCAGGGCTGACTCGGTGACTTTTCTGTGAAAGCAAAGATGTGATGTAATTCTCAAAGGTATGCTGCTTTCTGAGTCTGGCTGTAGGCAGGATTTGTTCTGAAAGAAATCACTAAGTAAGAAAAGTAGGGGCAAAGAAGGCTATTCCATATCAGTAAATCTGTCTAACTGTGAATGAGCATGAGGCCTTGATGAACATCAAAAAAGAAATATAATCCAGAAAACAAAAACAAAAGATCAAAACACAATTAATTATATTTGTATCATTACATTATTTTATTGCATCTTACTCTTAGTTTTCATGTTGATTTAGCAGTAAGGATCACTCTGCTTTGATAAGCATGACTATATTTTATATAGTCCTTTTCAATCTGGAAAATTTCATTTAATTATTCTTGTGTTTCTATCCAATATTAAACAATAGCCTACAGGCTGATTTTATTCATTTAGCCTCTCTCATGATTCCGTTAATATCAGGTAACCTCTATTTTAAAACATGCCTCGATTGTTACAACTGAACTCCAGATCATACTTTTCAAAACAATCAAAGGACCTGTAATTTCATCTTCCTTATAGAGAAAATAAACTTTTACATTGACTTTTTTCCTATTTTAAATTTATTTATTTTTTGGTTATCAATGATGTCATGAGAAAGTTAATGTGGTAGAGTCTTTTATACACTATCTAGTGTCCTAAACCATGCAGTACCTTAACAGATATTGTAGGGAATAATAGAAGATAAATTTTATAGGATAGGTATCCAGAAGTAGCAATGACAGAGAATATAAACATGGTAGCAATGCATAGCATTGTATATTTAATATCTGTTTATATGGACCTTACTGCGCCTGTGCTGTTTCCTATCAGTATATTTGTTATACAGGAAACAATGCAGTTTTCATATTTTATCAAGCCTTTCTAAAAACAGGGATGGTGCAGATTCTGGCTGAGAGAGGATAAGAGATCTTTCTCCTTCTAAAGCACTGTTACTTAACCCACCCTATGAAAGTAACGACAAGAAGGGGACAGACTTTGTGTCTGTGGTAGCTTTGGTCCAGTGATGGTGGGCAGCTCTACAATATGCTTTGAGACAGTTCACCTGAGTTGTCCTAGTCACCTGAGTACATTGGTAAACTCCAAAGACAGGTCAAGGTGTGGAATGAGGACAGGACACAGTAACTTAAGGGGTTGTGTTGCTGTGGCATGCATTTGTACTTTCTTTTTGCAAAAGCAGAGTATCTGAAACATTCTGAAAAACCATGACTGGAGTAAAAAATAACCAGATCGCCTAAAATCTAGCTCTATTATATGACCAGCATGTACACTGATGTCCTGTATATTTGTTTCCTTTTGGCTAAGACTAAGTAGGAGGAATCAAGAAATAGTAGTCTTCTCAAATATTTCTAACACTTTCAGGTAGAAGATGGCTTTGGAGAGTCTGTCGCAGATATTAGTCCCCTTCTGCCATGTACTTGAAGAAGGAGTTGACGGGGAAAAACTTGTCTGAGAAGCCATGTGCATTTCCTCCCTGTTACAAACTAGGACTGGTTCTTACAAGGGAGTATTTTCTCCCCAAAGATTGCAAAGTGACCTCTGGCCACATGAGAGGAGCAACTGAATACCCTGAGGAAGAGAAAAATAAGACCCCTTTCACTGCTGGGTCTGCCACTGTTAAAGTTCTGCTCGCATAATTGTACAGGTATTTGGTGCCTAATATAAGATTCTCTCTCTCTCTCTCTTCCAAAGAAGTGGTAAACAGGTTAATAAACTATTGTCTATAGGTTTTCTCCACATCTCTTCTCCACCTCTGCATTTCTAAGCCAAAGTTATCCCTACTAGGTCTAACCATTCCACACAGCTTCTCTGGTTTTACTGCATGTAAGGGGAAAAAAAAGATTTTTCTCTTTCAGAGAAACTGGAGTAAGAATATGATTTCCTCTTCCTCTTTGTACCGATTAATACTTTCTGTAACTGTAAATACAGAATGGATTGGGATATTGGTGGACTGATTTCCACATCAACAGGGAGCTGAAAAGCAAGCCTGTGGAGAGCTGAAGTCCATAACAAATATTTTTGTAAGGAGTGAGAGTAGAGAAAACATTTTTTCATATTTAATATAAAATGCTAAGACTAGTCCTGCTTATCTGATTGTTCATGTATTCATATCTACAACCTTTCTTAAAGCAAGTCTCAGCATTCCTTTTCTTGTTTAGGTTTCTAATGTCAGCAGCTCTCCATTGTGGAATCTGCGTACTGTTCAATGGAGAGAGCTCCCTTTTTTCTTCTGTAGTTGTGTAAAGTGCCAAGCGCACATGCGGGTGCTCTAAAATGGTAATAACAAACAAGAATAAGAATTTGTTACTTTACTTCACATGGGAATCAATGACAATAGAAATAGTTGAAGGCTTCTATGAAAATATACTGTATTTAGGATCCAGGAAATAACATTTGTGATTTAAGCTTCTTTTTTCAAGTGATACTTTATTATGTGTATTCCTTATTTTTCCAGTTTTATTTTACTGTTACAGGAAAAATTGCCGTTTCATGTACCCAAGAGAGATACCAAGGAGGGCTATAGTAAGTAATAGACTGCTAAATAAATCAAGTTCAATCTGTCTTTTGCATATATCTGCCATGTTTTAGTCTGTCCATGTTTCTGCTTTTCATCTACTGATGACGAAAACTCCCACTGGTGTAATTCAAGATGTCCACAGGTATTATAAATATCCCTTCATAGATCCCCATTGAGGGATAAAGTATGAGGTCAACTCAAAGTCAGTCCTAAATTATTAATGCAAACAAGTATATTATTTGCATAGAGAGTGATAGTCTGTCCCTTAGTTAAAGAAAGATTTATAAAGATCTTAACACCAGAAGAAATGTATAAAACAAAACAATAGCTTTATTTATCACAGAGGAATGTTTGCCATCTCCAGAAAATATGTCTTATTTCAGTGAATTGTGAAAAGAACATGAGAAGGGGGGTGCACAGGAGATGTGTCGCAGATTTCTTACACAAAATGTATCACAGTAGCAAAGCCCTGTAGGTGCCCCACACCAGCTTTTTGGAGATGATACACAAGGAATAACAGTTTTAACTGCAGGTTCTGTACATTGTGGGAAACTAACATTCTTCTTTTTTCATTTATCAATGTAGTCCTGCCTTTTATTCTAATCAAATGTAGCTTATCTGCAAATAGCATCCCTAAGAGGGGAAAAAATATATTTTTTTCCTCAAATGCTAGTTTAAGAAAAAAATTCAATACTCTTGTGGAGCTGCAGGCTGGAAGACCCCAACACGGCACAAAACACAATTATGAAGACTGATGCCTCTGATAAACTGAGATGAGATGCTGGCCAGAAGGTTAAATTAGAATCTAAGTTCACAGACAGCAACAAAATACATTGAAGTTTGGGGAAGGAGAACATTATTAGCTAAGAATAATGATTTTCTTTCTATCCAAGCTGATATCTGTTTTCATTAATTTAAAATGCCTGTAAAGATGTCTTTATGTGTTGTGTGGCCTGTTTTTTTGTTTGTTTGTTTATTTTTATCGATTGCCCTGATTTTCTTTTCATCTCCACCAGATCCTTACTAATACAACTCCACTGTTAAAAGAAAAAAGATAATAGGGCTCTGGAGTAAACCTGCTTTCATTTACTCTGCTGGAAGTATGGAATCAAACACTGATTTCTGTGGATTTATTCTGTGTTTCTCTAAAAGAACAGTCTGTCTCTGGTGTTGCTTACACTACTGGAAGTACAATTCAAGTCAGATTTACACTGCTGAGAAGAAAAACAACATAACAAAATTAGGATTAGATAGGCATACAAGAATATGTGTTTCTTTGCAGTGCAGAATTATGCAGATGGACGTAAGCAGTAGGGACATCATATATTAACTAACACGAACTTTTGGGATAACCAGATCTTCACATGTTCCAATTTAAGTTGTCCTTTCAGATAGAAATGTTCTGATGGCAAATGCAGGTACATGTATTGTCTAGCTAAAATCTGTCTTAGTTAATTATTATGTATATACACCTATATAATATAATAATACATATTTTTATAATATATAATAGGCTTTTTTTTTTTTCATTTACTCTCATGGGAACACAATTTGTGTAAGTTAGACTGTTCCTTTCAGTGCTCCAGGAAAAATAAGTTTTTCTGTTCTAAGTCGTCTTAATATTTTTTTTTCAGACTCTTTGTTATGTAGTCATTACACCAATAATTTCAAATAGATATGCAGACAAAAATCACATCAGTTGAAGAAAAGCAAGGCTTTCAATACATGTATGAAAATGTCTCTTTTTCAGTGAAAGGGAATTTAAATGTTGGCTCTCATGCTTGGAGTGAACCTCTTTCAAACTGATCTCACTACAGTCATGTTAGCTGCCTTCACTTGTGTTTATACCTGTTAGAAAAATGTACTGCTTTACCTGGTTCCTTGCTGCACACAGCAGGATGCTAAAATCATCAATTTCTCTTCACTTCCAGCCAGGAAGAAAGATGCTTTATTTTTCAACTTTGAGGCATGCTGAATTTTAATGAAAATAAAAATACTTTTTCTTTCCCCATTTGTATAATGAAGAGACTGTTTGTAGACTATGCTTTTTTTTTTTTTCCTCCTGTCCATACAGTTTCCATACAGAAACCATGTAAGTAATACATAATTCAAAACAACAGTTTCTCATATTCTCTAGTTCAAATTTGTCTGGACAAATTTTAACTCTAAATTTTATGAGTGCAAGTATCACTGCAAATTTTTGTGAACAGAAAGAGTGGAGTATGCACCACCTAAAGCACTTTTTTGTGAACAGAAGGAGTGGAGTATGCACCATCTAAAGCACTATCTTTTTAGATCTGTGTCTGTCTGTCTACTGGGAAAAAAAAAATTATCCAGGAAAGTAATTTTCTTGTATTCAAATAATATTGAGCTTCCAAGAGTACACTGTACCCATCCCCATCTCCTTTTCCATTCCCTTTTCAAAAGATTTGAACAGTTGAAATTGAGAAAGATAGTGCCAATGTAAGGGATAACTGTTGGGGAATAATATAAAAAAAAAAAAAGTGTACTTTATTGCTCTCTGTGGACATCCGCCCAGATATGCTCATTTCATCTACATGAGAAGAGCACATCTAGTTGTCAATACTTATAGAATTGGTGGCCTTGGTGGCACAGTACCTTAGGAACATGCTGTTTGATCTGTAAAAGGTAGACAGTCCCAACTTCAATCCCTTTCTCACTAAAAAATCATTCTGATAAAGTGACTTTTGATATACAGAAGAGAACTAATTTGGTAGTTACTGGCAAAACATTCTTTCAAATTCGTATTTATTAAACACCTGGGGCCAAATTAATCCCCAATTAATTAAAGTGAAGTAAATAGGATTGCACAGGAGTCTTACAATGCATTACTTTTGACCCTTCTCTGTGGATAGAAAAGACTTAACAACATGAGTCCCAGAGAAAGTGCACACAGCTCCCAGTCTGTGCAAGTTCTATCCTCTTCAACAAGTTTAAATTGTTTGGATGGATAAATAGTCTCATCAATAATGTGTATATCGGGCATCTACACAGTTTTCTTACATCATGACTATTTGGTCTGTGATGAAGTACATGATGAAATGCAAACTACAGAAGTCCATAACAGGGCTCAGTACTGGGGCCACTTCTCTTCAATATCGTTCTCAATGATCTAAAAGGGGGGATCGAGCTCACCCTCAGTAAGTTCACAGACACCAAGTTAGGTGCGAGTGTTGATCTACTCGAGGGTAGGAGGGCTCTGCAGAGGGGTCAGAGGGGTCTGATTAGGCTGGACCGATGGTCCAAGGCCAACTGTATGAGGTTTAGCAAGGCTAAGTGCCAGGGCTGCACCTGGGGCACAACAACCCCATGCAAAACTACAGGCAGGGGGAAGAGTGGCTGGAAAGTGGCCTGGCAGAAATGGACCTAGGGGTATTGATCGATAGCAGCCTGAATATGAGCCAGCAGTGTGCTCAGGTGGTCAAGAAGGCCAACAGCATACTGGCTTGCATCAGAAGTAGTGTGGCCAACAGAACTAAGGAAGTGACAGTCCTTCTATATTCGGCTTTAATGAGGCTCCACCTCAAATACTGTGTTCATTTTTAGGCCCCTCACTACAAGAAAGATAACAAGGTGCTGGAGCATGCCCAAAGAAGGACAGCAAAGCTGTTGCAGGGTCTAGAGATCAAGTCTTATGAGGAGTGGCTGAGGGAGCTGGGGTTGTTTAGCCTCGTGAAAAGGAGGCTCAAGGGAAGCCTTATAGCACTCTAAAGTTAGCTTAAAGGAGGCTGTAGTGAGGTGGGGATCGGTCTCTTCTCCCAAGCACCAAATGAGAATACAAGAGGAAATGACCATAAGTTGCACCAGGGGAGGTTTAGTTTGGATGCTAAGAAAAATTTCTTGACTGAAATGGTTGTGAAGTATGTGAACAGACTGCCCAGAGAAGTACTTGAGTCACCATCCTTGGAGTTCTTCAAAAATGTGTAGATGTAGAACTTAGTAGCATGGTTAAGTGGTGGACTTGTCTGCGTTGGGTTAAAGGTTGGACTAGATGATCTTAGAGGTCTTTTCCAACCTAAATGATTCTATGATCATATCAGGCATGCAAACTTGTTTTTGAACAACTAATTTCTCCCTAAAGGTATGGATAGCTGACTCTTTCTTAGAATCACCATTGTGAAAGGATTATCAGTTTCCCTCTATGGTTATTTGCTAGGATTGAAATTTTTAACATACTGAAGTTTGTCCAAATGTGACATAATTTGATTCTACTTCAAAAAAACAGTTAGCACCAGTAAAATAGTACCAACTAAATAAAATTCAAGGAAGACAGAAGCACTTCAAATGATAAAACTAAAGAAGACCACCCAAAGGCTGCTTATTTTATGAAAACTTTTTGTGGTAGAATCAGTTACTTTTGTGTGGTTGTATTAGTTTAGACTACTTCTGGAAATGGAGAGAACTGAGAGAACACAGAGAAATGAGTAAACTAAACATCATACTTAATAACGAGGCTTTCCAAAAATGTTTTCCAGAAAGCTCAATACACACAGAATGAGGGCAGTTTCTGAGAATCATCTCCTGTCTCTATTTTAAAAGGATGGTGTAACAGTCTGATAATATGTAAACACAGTATACCGGAATGTATATTACATATATCCTGTAATCAAAAATAGTTAAAGATAGCAGTCCTAAAGGTTGTCTCCATTGCATTGACAAAACGTTCACGTTGTGGGTTTGGATCTTCTCCCACATCTAGATCAAGACTGTCATGTCACTTGATGGCTACACTTTGTTACATGCCTAGCCACTTCTCTCTCTTTATGGAGGAAACTCTCTTCTAGAGGTTTGAGCTTTCAACTATTTGCTTTGTTTTGGTTTGATTTCTTTCTTTTCTAAAACATAAAACATATTTGTCAGAACTGTGGCTGGTGTTTGCTCCCCTTGCTTTCATTAGGGGAGACTGCCTCTCTTGCAGGTGGATGAGAAGTTAGGAGGGATGCTCAAGTACTGCCATCACCTTTCAAGGTATAGTAGGCTTTCCTCTGTTGCCTGAGGCTGTTTTCTTCATGCTGCTGCACAGTTTTGTTCTGTGTCCACAAGCACATAACACATGCACACCTAGGGCAGAATCAGACCTCGCCATATCTGTCTGCTATTTCAGAGAGGCAACAGATAATTACTTGGTTGCATCATACACATGGTTGGGGTGCTACTAGCTCTTCTTTTTCATGATAGGATACACTTTGCAAGCAATTATACTAAAATTTCTCAAAAAAAAAAAAAAAAGCCAAGGCACAAATATCTAGTTTTGTTTTTGTTGTTGTTGTTGTTTGTTTGTTTGTTCATTTTCCAGACAGTTAAGCACCCCCTGGTTTGTATCTTTGGTCTCTACTATAGCTAAAGAGGTTCAGTTGCTGATGTGTTTGATTTGAGCTCTTTGGTCGTCAACTTCTGTATGGACTAAGTATTGAAAGGTTTACTTATCTTGTATAAAGATGTTGATTGTCTTAGCTTCTGTGCTTCTGTTTTCCACTATTTATTAACATTTTTTCATCTAGTTCATACTATTATTTTCAAAATAGTTTCATTGTTCTTATTCTGTCATTCAGGTTTTGCACGTTTTCTTTATAGGGCATGTTTTTGTCCTCCCCTTGATATATCCCTCATATCTTGTGAAGGTTCAATCATTTTTCACCAAACTTGTGTATGAGCTCTGGAATATCAGTCACTAGCTTGGTTTCTGTCTCTTTTGTGTAATTGTTTTCGATCTATCTTCTGAGTCATGCTGTTGAGTCATCAGCAATGAGTTGGACTTCTTCTACTATGGCATACAACTCTTTCTGACCTGACTCATACTTGAGGCAGAATACTTTCACCTTGTGAAGGCACTCTAATTTTCATGGTATTTTGCTTTTAAATTGTATATCAAGAATTCTGTCTGTACCTGTTATGGAGAATTTATAAGCTGTGCTGTATGAGGGCCTAGACAGGAAGACAATAATTCCTATTTCTGTTTAACTTAGATTTGAAATGCATTTCTGAATCATGCCAATAGATTGTTATTATTGTTATTATTATTTTTAATGTGAGATGAGAAGGCAATTTGGCCAAGTGGTTTCTTTGTTTTTCTAAATATCCCCAGCTATGCTGTGGGCTGGAATTACCTTTTCTGTTTCAGGTACTTTGCTAAGAGGAAGGTTGCCATACATGTGCTACTGCCACTGTATGCGGATGGCTTTGTTTTTTGTAACAAACTGAAAGACTATCTAAAACATCAAGAAATCTTTTCTTAATCTGTGAAGTGCCCACTAATGCCTTTCACTTTCAAAGGTATTTATAGCAAGATTAATTATTTTTGATCCTTTTTATTTTTTCACTACTAGATTTACACATGTAAGTCAAAATCTAAATATTCATGATACATGTAAAATATCATGACGTACCAAATTGTTATACAGTCATCTGCAAGACTTTGAAACCTGTTTCAACCCTTTGAAACCCGTTAGTCAGAATTTAATATCAAGTCCTGAGGTAGTATAAGTCTTTTCACATAGGTTGTCCATTTCTCACGTTTCTAGACCTACTAGAAAAAACAGTTGCCTCATTTCTTTACTCTTTCCTCTGTAACCAAAAGTTGTATCAGGTCATCTATGCCAAATTTGCATCTTACCACAGATTACAAGTTCCTTCTTTCTTTTCTGTGTTGGGGGAAGGGAGAAGAGACATTTTGAAAACAGTTTTGTGCCACCTTATGCGTTCCCCATTGTTCTGGGTACTGTGTGGTACAAATCCACCTCTGGGAGGACAATTAGGCATGGGACATCTTCCCTGTAGGTGGTGGTGGCCTCTTCTTGGGCTGTCTGTTAGCCATTTATATGAATTGCTGGTTATACCTCTCTGTTTCATTCTGTGCATGCCAAGATGAGTGCTGATGCTTTTCAAGTACTTACTGCATGTGCATGTCCCTGTGCCCTAGGTCTTTGAGCGTGAAGTTTTCTTCCATTCCAATGTTTCTTAGGAACCTGCTGCAGTCTGTGCAGAAAGATAAATGCTAAAGGGAGCCATTGCAGCTTTTATTTTCAAATAGAGCCAGCCATGTCTGGGGAGTCTCCACTTTTGGATTCTACCTTAAGATTCCTTTGTTTTTTTTTTTTTTAACACAAAGAGTTAACATCTGTTTCTCACTCTGTCCCATTTCCTTGTCAGTGGGAGGTGCTGGTGTTTGACTCTTCTGCAGATCAGGCCTACACATCCTATCCTAGAGGTACAGGATTGATGACAGCTTCTGAAGTCATTAGAGACTTCTGCGGGCAAATACTGTCTAAGAAGCACAGTTTAATAATTCACATACATGTTACCCTTTGTCTGAATGTTACCTCATACTACAGAGCAAGACCTCTGTAATGTGACACTAGACTATAAAAATAGTGTTCTTGCTGAAGAAGAGAATGTTTGAGTCCTTGTCTAGCTTGTTCGTTTCAGCATGACTGACCACCTTCCTCATATGCTTCCTACACTGCTGGAACGTTTTTACTTGGATTCTTCTGATCCATCAGGCTCTTTATTCTGTAAAATTGCCAATGTTTGGCAGTAGCATAAAAGAAGGGAGAAGGCTACATGAAGCAGGGCAGCACCTGAGTGACTTGGGGCCAGCAGAAACTAACAACATATATTTTAAGAAAACAGATAGCCATTTATCTCAGAGACAGAGAGCTGGGAGGGATATACCGGAGTAGGGTAGGAGGGCTCCATAGATAACTGATTGATTTCTTGTCCAATCTGTACAAAATCAAACTGAATCTTTTGGTCCAGCATGACCAAAAGCTGAGATACCTGTTGAATGATTCTCTTTGCTTGTTTTTGTATGGCTGGCATGTTTGTGTGCCATAGCGTTATATCTGACGGTGTGCATACCTCATTTGTGTTGCTCCAGCTCAAATGATGTGGCTGGTGATCCTGAAGGCAGAGTGCTGCAACCTACCAAACACTGACCTTAGACAACCTCGACCCATTCCTGTTGTGTGCATTAATTATTAATCTTACTTAAACCTTCTGTTTTCACCTGCAGTCTATCTGTGCATTTCAAACAAAGTCGTGGAAAACTGAATGGGTTATAACACAGGCTAAGTGAGTTTCACTAGTGTGTAAAACACAAGGAGGAAAAAATCAACTTTTTTTGTCCTCCTACTGTATGGTTCTCTTCTGTCACTTTGCTTAAATAAATTGTGAGAGTAACAATACAAATGTATATTTTTCATATTTAGTTTCCACAAGAGTATTACATAGTACTGCTTTGTGTCATAAGCACTATGAAATATTGATGTTGATAAGACAGTCTAAAGAATGAGTAGAGAATTTTAATTCTCAGTTTGTGGAGATGGACAATGAAAATATATGTTTAAGAGAGAATGGAAAATTCTAACATCTTACCAACTTGTTAAATACAATTAAATGCAATACAGCAATTTCATCAGTTAAGAACCTCAGCAACTGCACTGTCTAGTCTCTGCCTGAAATGTGTTAGACTCTGTGTGTACTTCTGCAATAAGGAGCTCACCTAGTTTCTAAATTCCAGGTTACGGTGATATTCTGGGGAGTCTGCTGGAAACTTGATTAAGTAGGACACATGATATCAAATTCAGGCAACCTGGATGCCAATACTACTTTTCAGCTTTCTTATATTACACAAGAGACAGTTCTTGAAATTCTGAAGTGTTTGTAATTTTTCAGCTGAAAATCTTTAATTTTTTTCTGAGTTGATAATACAAGGAGATCTTGCATCAAGGCTGTAATAATAGCTTTTCTGAAAAAAAAGTTAATTATGTGAGGCTCAGGGTTTCACTTCTAACCCACATTTTGGCCACTGAGACACTTCACTTGTGATCGCATTATCAACTTTCTCAGAGTCTGACAAGTGTGTAGATACCTGTTACTTCAACATTTTTAAGTTCTGCTTCTCTATTATCTGTTTTAAACTTATTCAATATACTATCTAGATCCAGCTGAGTAGGTTCCCAAAAGGTTCCCAAAAGGGTTAGGAGAAGTTTCCTGTGATATCGCTCAGCAGTTTCCCAATTTGCAGATGAACTTCTGTCTCAGTTCATATGGAGGAAAACAGCCCATGCAAAAATTCTTCTGCAGAAATCTTATATAACATACAAGACTTTACAATTTCATTAAAGGCTCAGCAGGATTTGCATTAACACATATTGCATTCTGTGAGCCAGCAAGGCATCTTTCCAGCTAATTTACATTACAGGAAGATTATATAAACTGTCAACCTTGAGCAAAAAACTTCTTTAGTTCATGAAAGTCCTGGCTGTTTTTTTCTACACACGGGTCAGCCAGTCTGACCTCTTCAATGCTTATCTAGAGAGCAAGAACATTAACCACCAAATTCAACCAGCTAGGTCTCACAACTCCAGTGTTTCTTTTTCTCTGATGATTTCCCGAGGCCCCTGGAGATGTTGGTTTGAATAAACAAAGCGGTACTACCAGCTCCACATATGGTCTCTGCCTGTCTTCTGTCTGCTGCTGCTGTCTTTTTGACGGAAGCTGTCTGGCTACATCCACAGATCACAGAGATCAGGCAGTGTTGCAAGCTGCTTTCTTTCACTGCCTTCACATAGTGGCGATCTTCTCTCCAGTTGGCCAAACATTCCTTAGATGTGTGTCTAAACCCTCTGAAGCCATCTGCTAGTTGTATGGCTGTGTGTTAAACATCTTTACAATTTGGGGCTGTTTGTTGCAGAGTATTTCATAGATTTGTCAGGGATGACTTCCACTGTTCCCTGTCTTATTTTGGTTTGTGCATGCAGCAATGACCCTGGAACAGAAAGACTGGAAAAGAAATAGCAAAATTACCTGAATTAATGATAGCCTGATAATTTCGTATATATGTGTGATATTTTGCAAATATAGGCACCATATACTTTTACAACCTTCAACAACAAGTAAGTTACCTTTTGAATATTTGTAAAATCCTTCCTTGTTTCAAGAATTTTTCTAAGGGAGGCAAGTAATTGTGCATGATGTATGGAGAAATTGTCCTAATATATGAAATCTCCATGAACAAAGAGCTTAACTAGATACTAAGCTGGTGAAAATTGTTAGGTGTATTCCATTAATAAACAACTCTGAACATATGGTTCTTCATAAATAGTGATATGCCATTTAAAAAATTGCAAATAAAAGATAAAAATCAAAAGGAAATATTAATCAGAGAATACTGTGTACATATGTATATACATACACATATATGTAGATGTGTATGTATATGTACACTGAAGGGTACATACACAAACCTATATATACGTATATACACATATTTGTATGCATACAGTACCTTTAATAACTACTGTTGACATTTCATTTTGCATGTTCTCAGCACAGATGGGATTTTCTTTTCATTCACTTACTTGTGGCAACAGTAACTGAGACCGAGGTCCTTGACAGACTTTGCCCCTTAGAATAGCATTTCTCTCTCTGATAAAGGCAGTGGGAGTTCCCACCATGTTGTCTAGTCCTCTGGACCTTACTTACTTTAAAGAAGATGGAATCTGTTCTGGTGTACCTGGTCTGCAGAGAAAGGACAAAGGCTTCTGAACTGCAATTCTCAATGAAAAGGTACAAAGGCCAACAGCTTCCTGGCTTGTATCAGGAATAGTGCAGCCAGCAGAACCAGGGAGGTGATCATTCCCCTGTACTCCGCTCTGGTGAGGCCACACCTCGAGTACTGTGTTCAGTTTTGGGTCCCTCACTACAAGAAGGACATCGAGGCCCTGGAGCGTGTTCAGAGAAGGGCTATGAAGCTGGTAAAGGCCTGGAGCACAAGCCTTGTGAGGAGCGGCTGAGGGAACTGGGGTTGTTTAGTCTGAAGAAGAGAAGGCTCAGGGGAGACCTCATTGCTCTCTACAGCTACCTGAAAGGAAGGTGTGGGGAGCTGGGGGTCAGCCTTTTCTTGCAGATAACAAGTGATAGGACTAGAGAGAAGGCCTCAAGTTGTGCCAGGGGAGATTTAGGCTGGAAATTAGGAGTAATTTCTTCTCAGAGAGTAGTCAGGCACTGGAATGGGTTTCCCAGGGAGGTGGTGGAGCCACCGTTCCTGGGGGTGTTTAAGGAAAGGTTGGATGTGGTCCTTAGAGACATGGTTTAGTGGGTGACATTGGCGGTAGGGATGGTTGGACCAGATGATCTTGGAGGTCTTTTCCAACCCTAAAGATTCTATGATTCTATATAAAGACACACAACATCAGCTTTTGTTTATTTCAAATCTTTTAAGATCTTTTCAATAAGCAAGAAAATTCTGACTTTCAGAAGTTCAAAATATACCAGTTGAAATACTGACCTCTAAGGCTTTCAGGTCTGTTTTTGTAGTTGTTTTTGTTTTGTTGTTTTTAATACTTCTATTTCAGATTTCAAATTTTCAGTTAACTTTCTGTCTGGAGAGGAAGCAAGTATTTCAGATTTTCTAGCATGGATATTCTTGCATCTGTTTATTAGCTATGAAGGAATTCACACATTAATTTAAAGTGATCACAGAAACATTAGGCATCTGTTGATGCTCTATATTTTCCCTGTAATTTTAAGCCCATCTTAAAAACATTGTGTAATATTCAGATAAATCAACTACTCCAGCTCTGATATGACAACATTTTTCCTGAAGCTTTTCCTCTACACTCCTTTTTATTTTTTGTTGGTTTCTTTTTGTTTGCATTCCATCAACCATATGCCAAGAAAGCTCTAAAAATAGTTACTGATAATCTTCAGTGGCTAAATAAGTTTTCCAAATGCGTACATATACATCTTTGTTTTTTCCTAAGTAGAATTACACTTAAATATGTTTCATGTTTTTAGTAAACTTCATAGCATACTCATCTGCCAGCAGATTATAATGGGAATAAAATTTTGTTGCTCTGCAGTTTATTTTTCCACACTGAGGAAGAACTAATTTTGAATTCTCAGACTTGAGCTGCTGTCTTTCTCCAAATAAGAGCCATTTAGAAAAGACATGCATTTCCAAGGAACATCTTCTGACAACGAGCACTGCAGAAGATTACAAAAGGTCTGGGAGTTAAATATAGCAGCAGATAAAAGTCCTTCCTTGGTGTTCATAGGAAAAAAAAAAAAAAAAAAAAGATTGGTGAACAAAATTTCCTTTTCATTTAACATCTGAAAAAGTTACTTTGATAGGAACGGGACACTTAGGTACTTATTGGACACTTTGATACTGTTGGGTGACAAAAGGATCAGCATACCGCTGTTTTCCCTTCCTCATTTTTTAAAAATCCTTACAGTAATAAACAGTAATGTTAGTAATGAACAGCAATATCCTGCAACTCTTGTGCAGCCAGAACTCCTATTGATTCCAAAACAAGGCTGTAAACACAGGCTTCTAGAGTATTGATTGAACCGAATCTGAATTTATATGATGCAATTGTAAGGAATCTGTGTGGTAAAATGTTTTTATGTCCCTATACATTTCAGTTGTACCCTCTGGACTTGTACTTTTAGTGGCAGAACATCCCTCATGGCTTATTCTTCTCCTACACTTGGTTGGCAGCCAGCTCCTCGGCGTTGTTTTTGCCCCTGTCCTATGCTGCATACAGCTCTAATCTTCCTTAAAACAAAACCTCAGATTTATTACAGTTTAATTTTTTGGTCTTTTCCTTTATCTCTTGGGTATGAGGAGGGGGAAAGAAGGGGTGAGGAGAGGAAACCTGTAGGTGAGTATAATAGCATCCATTTAACTGATTGCTAGCTAAATTTGAACTAGTGTTGGATTTGCCTAAGTGTTGGGCACTTAAGAGACCCAATTAACTGACTAAGTGGGACTTGAATCAGCTTGATAAATGGAAGACTATGACTTGAAGAAGGCTATAAAATTGGTAGAAAGAGGGTTGTTTTTGCTGTTGTGAAGTTCTTCCATCTTATGAGCAACAACAGCCTGAAGGAGTCGTGCAAAACAAGACCTGAAGGCTAGATACTTCTATCTCAGCTATCACTGATGAGTAATGATGGTAAGGAGTTACAACTTAACCCTTTTTCCCTGTGATATACAGGACAGGGGAGGTTGAAATACAGGTGAAAAGAGGCCTCGGAAGCCAGCTATACTTGCAGAAGCAAGCTGCAACCTACCCATACAATGTTGATGTGATTCTTCACCTCTATGGCAAGAGAACACTGTCAGTGCTCCCAGTATAAGCCTATAACCAGCACAGGAAGCAGAGCTAAACTGAAAGTCTACCATAGCTGTGTTTGCGAGCTTTATTTTGGGACAAATATAGTGAGGTTACTTTATGTCTTTCTGCTCTTCATGCCTATTTCTATAAGTAGTGTCATTATGAAACAAGAATGTTCTGGTAAAGTCAGCAAATACTACACCCGCAGATTTGTGATGGCTAAGGCATTTTGCTTGAGAAGTCTTCTGATTGTGGCTTTCAGACTGTTTCAAATACACTGAAGTCTAAAGTCCTGGGGTAAGTGGTCTGCTGAGGAGGCAACAAGTGGCATTGATACTTTTTGGCAGTTATACCAATCACTAGAATATTTATGCTGATGATAAAACAGATACATATAATAGCCAGGATTTAAAGTAATTGATGGATAAAAAGGGCAGAGCCTCATTGCCCTGTGTAAAAAACAAGGTAGATTTCTTCTTGGCTTTGTATAAACCTATTCAATGTTCTCCTTGTAATAGCAAGAGTGCTCAATCTTTTTTTTTCAATCTGCTTTAATTCTGAGGTCACTATCTCCAGTGTACACAGATATCCTAGCAATCTCTGAAGAAGTAAACTCAGCTGACAACAATATTATAGCTATATTATGAAAGTCTTTTGGTAGTAATGCACCTGCTTTGATTTGAGCAGGTGCATTGATTTGAATTGAGCAAATTTAGCCTGCTGTACTGCCTGCCTGTGCTGCTTGCTACTGGTGATAATTCTCTTCACTCCACCTGGTACTGTTATACTGTTACATGCTGTCATGGGTTTGTGGTGCTTACATCATGACTGAGCTAAACATAACAGCTAAAAAGAACAATAAACCCTTGTAGATAACTAGGGAACTGCAAACTCCCAACTCTATAATGTGTTTTTATTTACTATCTCCTACAAAAAATAAATAAATATATATATAAAATAAATAAATTAAAAAAATAGAGAAAAAAATAACTAGTTGGAATAGCTTTAAAGTAATCAGAATAGCTGATTTTTACCAGAGGAGCTTCCAAAGCATAGTGGTGCAAATGTGTTTGACCTAGCATTTCTCCCCCGCTCAATTAAACGTTTAATTTCTTGAGATTTATTACTCTAACAGCAGAGTGTAAAATAGTTCAGGGTAGAATCTACTATGATTTCTGTGAGTACTTCCAAGGAGACAAGGAAGACTCAAACACTGCTGATCTGCTTAAATGTATCAGTTTCCATTATGTTTCCAGTATTTTTCCTCACTCTTTCTTCATTTTGCATAACAATACAATACAATTTTTTGATTAACATATATTAACCTGTCCATTTAAAGTGTATGGGGATACTCCAGGGACTAGATTAATAATGGGAATATTTATCATCAAAATTGCCAGCAAACATGGAACAGCCAAGTATCAATCTGTTTCTCTTATCAACAACTCATAGCCCATTGCTTTCTAGAAGACATCACAGCATGCTTTTTTGTTGTTGTTGTTGCTTCACTTAATCATCAACTGTACAGATAAAGGGAGAGTTTAAGACTCTTTACAGCACACAATAGCAGGAAAAGAGAAAAAAAGAAAAAAAAGAAAAAAAATCTGTTAAAACCTGTTAAACATTTTGTTATCTAAGTTTATAGGAAGGGAGGTTGAAACTGGATGAAGTCTGAGGAAGAAATAAAAGAACCCCTAGACCCATACACGCTTCTACATGGTAACTAAATAGGCACGTAGCTTATATTTTGCGAAGAATGACTTGAGCTTTAACAAGAGGATTTTTTTTGAAAATAGTCTGTATTTTGCTAGGTGTGGAAATTTCTATTGATTCTCCAGCTATGTGATTTTAGAGCATCCTCAAATTTCTTCTTTGTCTTGGAATGAAGTGTCATTGGTTCTCCTCCACTCATGGTGGTTTTTATTCTTTTGAGTTCCCAGAGACAAGATTTTTGGCTTTAGTATCTCTGTTTCTTGAGGGAGGTACCAGAACTTATTCTCCTTTCAAGTTAGCAAGAAAAGTGGAACCAGAAGGCTAAGGTTCTGCAACAGGGTAAAAACAGTTTGAGGGTACCTAGCACTACATCACAAATACTGCTGCTGTTTAACTTTTTGTAATTCTACCATTGGGTGTCCCTGCTGCTCTCTATTTGGACTTTGCACAGCTGGCACCTCTTTGGATGCTGTTTTAGCTTAGTTAGAGCATTAGCACACTGTTGAAGTGAATCACTCAATTGTCTTCACTTAATGTGTGGGGTTTAGATCCAAGAAAGTTTTAGTACACATGAATGAGATCAGGGATACTGATAAAGGTGTTGAGAAGTGAAGGCTTAGCAAAGTGCATGTGATATCCCCAAATTAACATCCATCCTGTTTAAGACAGCCACACAGACAGCATGTATTATAGTAGGGTTTTTGGGTGGGAGTGCTTGTGATATCCTTCCGTCTCATGTCTCTTCATGTTTCATGCATCCAGTCTTGAAGCTCATCTTAAGTCCACTACTTAAGACTACACTGGACAGACTACAGGTTCTCAAGAACATCCTTGTGTAATAATGTCAGACCCCATGGGCATAAGGTGGATGCTGACAGAACATCCATGACTTGGGTCAATCAACTTTGGTACTACTAGCCTCCTATTCTTCTGTAGGCTTGAGTCTCTCCAAGCTTTTGTTGTGTTTGTGGGGTGAGGGAGGCCTGTATTTTGCTCTTTTTTTTTTTTTTTTTAATCAAAATCTTTATCATGTGTTCAGTGGAGTAGTTGCAATTATTATTCTAGAGTTCTTGAAATGAAACAGAAGCATCTGGATTGCCTGTGGCTGTAAACTCACACCTGAGAGAAAGCAAGCTGCAGCAAACAGTAGGAAGTGCAGCTAGCAGTGCTTTATTACTTGCAGTCCAACACATGCCCTATTTCACACTACAACAAGCAGCCATTAGTCGCTATCATAAAGTCATCTGACAGGACTTACAATTTGGCCCTCCTGTCTCTCATGGGTATGCGCAAAACAGCCACAGCAATCACAGATAGTAAATGAGGTTTTCTTTGGATTTCCCAACCTCTTGCCACCTGTTCTTCTGTAAGTGTGGCACAGCACACGGTAAGTAAAATAGCAAACCCAAGCTTGGGCTCTTCCTTCTCTCATCAGAGAGATAAATTTGTGTTTAACTACTAAATTACAGCTAGGCAAACATCAGCTGAACAAAAATAAAAATGGTTAAGGTTTCAGTTCAATGCATTCCTAAATTCGGGGAGTGAAATCAGTGCAGTGAAATCAGCATAAAGGTGACACAGGGACTCAGCTTTTGTGATAACTTGCTTGCATGGCAGATATGAAGCAAGTCTTGTGAAAGATGTGTCTCACACCTTGTCCAGGTTAATCACGATGATATCATCCAAGTGTTTGCAATTTACTGTAAAAGGCCGTGACTCAGCTAAGAGATACCTTCGGGCTCTGAGAGCAACCTGTGTCTGGCCAAGACAGAAGCAATGGTAATTAAGGCTTAAGAGGTTCACCAAGAGAGCCAACACAATTGCAGAATTGCACTTTTCCAGAGGAAAAGAGAGAGAGGCAACACCTCTAAAAGCTGGCAGCAACTCATTGCTTAAAGTTCAAGAGCGTTCTCTTATTCATCTCTGCTGTTCTGCTTATTATCTGAATCAGTCTTGTGTCGAGCTTGCCTGTGAATGTTTTCCCAGCCCTGAAGTTCTTCCTGCATTAGCAGTCCTGCCATGCTCACAGCATGACCCTCTGCCACCATTCATTGGTCTATTCACAATCTCAGATGCTGTGTACAACAGCCATTCATCTTCATCACTGTTGAGAATTTCTATGAATGTAGTCATTTTTCATCTGCTATAACACTTGTTTACTTTCCTCTTGCATGTGTAAGAGTGCTGTGCAAGGAGTATACCTTGTGTACAACAGTGGCCAACCTTGGATCCATGCAGCTGATGTTGCTGCCCAGGGGAGAAGGGAGAGTGGTGTTTTAACAGCCCCTCTGTGCTCAGATGAAAGTACAGCAGGATGATACTTCTCAGAAGACTGTTTCCCAGGTTGGTAGCTGAACCCATAAAGAAAAGATCAAACATGAGTCTCTGTGCACAAACAGTGCATGTGCAGATGAGCAGAGAAATGCATACAAAGCAATCTCAGATATAAGGTGACACCTTGTGTATATGCTAGGTAAACAATACCATCTCGTGCTAAATCTGACAGTTCTATTAAATATACAGTAACGTACCTGAGTTTAATTGGGCTCAGATCTGTTCTGCCAGATGATCTGGCTGGGCACAGCATTAATGATCACAGACTGGCCTTCTGCAGAAGCGTAAGGATCTTTACAGAATAAATTGTCACCCATAAGCCTCACAAAATCTCTTGAAGGACTACCATAATTGCTTTCATACTCTTCAGCCCCTGAGCACTTCACTTAATGCAACCTGTGCATGAGCTACTGGGTGCTATCTGAGTCTGGCTGGTTTTGATACTTGCAATAAGACAGAATATCAGTCACGGTGGACTGGCTAGGCTCAATCTTCAACAAAGAATAGGAGAAGGAAAATATACCCTGCAGTATTGCCAGAACCTGCCGGTCTCATTCTCTTAGCAGACATCAGTAAGATTCGTAAATTTGTTCCACTTAGTGAAATATTCAACTGTGAAATCAGTATAAAGGCTATACGTATTATTTATTCTGCCTGGGAATTGGAACAAGATCCCTAAACTAACAGTAGGATTAATCCTGTGAGACTGTGTGATTGAAAAGTGGCCAAACGTCTGAAATGTGGAATATGCAATCTCTCCTTCAGCTAGATCTGTGCTTTTAAATTTTTATCAAAAACAAATCAGGATTTGACTCAGTTTGTCTAGCATTGCATATTTTGAAAAACAAGCATAAGGGTTTGACTGTCTGGCAAACACACTTATTTTATTGTAATTACTTAAAACCTTGGAAGTTGATATAACCCCAGTTAAGCTGATGAACTGTCATCAGGATAAAATATATGAGAATAAAGACTGCTTCAGATCCTATGCTACAGGGTTCCTGCAGGTTTTGAGTTTCTGTCCTGGTTTCTTCAGTTCCTATGGGAATCTTTTGACATCTCATTTTATGTCTTTGCTAGCTTTTTCCACAATTCCAATGTAGAAAACAAGAGGAAATACAAACAAATCTTAGTGATTCTTAGCTACTGGGATGGGTAGGGTACAATTTTTAAAACAATTTATTACAACCCACAAGAAAATCTGGGTCAGCCCTGAATTCCATCAAGGCTGACAGATCCTCTAAGAGAAGATAAAGGATGCATTTTCTCAAAATTAGGGTCTGTCTATGCACAAATGGGTTGAACTCGAGAAATTAATTTCTCTCCAGTTCCAAGTATATCATGGTATCTGGTGCCATAGCATCTTTGTCAATACCAACAGCTTATGACAAAAAGGTTAACATTGTGAAACAATTTCTGTATTAGCCTTCTGTTCATAGATATGAGGCCTAAGAACTATTTTATTTTTTGGACTCAGTTTTGTCCTTGACTTCAGTCTCTTTTCTAATTTTGTATGTAATGGATGCAAATCAAAAGAATGCCATACTCAACAGCATATATTTTATATTTTACTGTACATTTACCTCTACTGTAATGTATTTGAATTTAAAATAGCTTTAGTCACTCTAAAAACTGTTTTTCTGCTGTGAGATTCTGCATATAAAATAGACTTGGTTAGACTCTCAGAAATGAAACGGTGGGCCATCACAGAAGCATGATGCTTCTTGCAATTACAAGAAAAATATTTTAAGAATTGAGAGGGGATAAATGTTGGAAGAAAACTATTTTTCTTTAAATCACTCTTTTTTGGTTCTGATATTTAGGAGAGCTCTAGGGACAGAAATGGAAGTTCTTCACTGTGCATCATTCATTTTTTGTCCACTTTTGGGAAGAAAAAAAAGTAACTGATCTTAAGAATAGTAGGTACTCATGGAAATTGTACAATGACAATTTGCCTGTTCCCTCTGTGTACAATTCCACATCCCACTGTTTCTCAGAGGGCATTCAGAGGTACTTCACTGCTGAAAAGAGAATGGAAGAGAAGAGAATGGAAGCAAATGACGGATTTCTCTCTGAAAGCAGATGCTCCACAGCCAGATTTGTCATTCATTCTTCCACTTCACTTTACAGTGAGGTTTTATGAATATTTGACCATTATTTTGTTTTATACAAATACAAATTATAAACTCTAATTTCTGACTTTGTAATTGGCCAACAGAAAAAAAAAAAGGGTTGCATTGCATTTCATAAATCCTTCCCCAAAATATCAGTCCCTTATGATCATATTTTAAAGACAGATGTTATCACTAAAAATTGGCCTTAATAAAACTAATCACAAATTGATGAAGGAGTGAAGTTTTGTATGTGTATAAACTTTATAAATGATAAATATTAGGATTGTTGATGCTTATGTACCTCAAGAGCACAGTCTTTCATGTCAAAGAAAAAGGTACTTTCTTACCCTTACTGTTAATGAAATGGTAAAAAAAGTATCAACGCCACCACCCTTTGCATAAATTATGCCTATTTGCAGTTGTCACGGTGCTATTTGTGCAGTCACACAAAGAACATTAAATTAGACTGAGCCAATTCTTGAAAGGCAGGAGGGTAGCCTTTGGGGTGATACATCTATATTGCATGTACTTTTTGTGCAGCCTGCATTCTCCCAGTGAGTTGCTGGCACAAGCTTCAGCTAAGTAGAATTTGAGTGTCCTCATCTGAAGCAGTATGGGCTTTGGTTTCCTTTATTTGATGATTATTGATGTTTTCTTCTGTTCTCTGTTGCTATTAGAAATGGGATCTTTCATTTTATGTTAATGATTGCATAGTGTATTTCCAGAGGGGAAACTTGCTAATGCCTTTGACTTTAGCCTGAAGCTAAATAGTTCCATGCAGAATGGTTTTTGAGAGGTTTCAATTTTAGACTAAATCAGTGTTTCATTTTTCACATGGTGGAGTTTTCAAGCTGTTTACTGATGAAAGGAACACTCTGTGCACTGAACCATTCAATCCGTTTTAGTTAGATGTATGATATTTTCATTTCTGTCCAAAAGACCTGTAAAGTCCAAGAGAAGCCTTATATTCTTTTATCTTTAATGCAAATTACTACCATGAATTTGCCACTTAAAAGCAAAACCTGTGGATAGAGATTGTACATTCATTCCATTCCTATAAATTGTTGATTTGTTCAGTGCAGATAATGAAAGAAAACCAGCTGTCTGTAAATATGAGTTTTAATGGATTAGAAAAGGAAGTGATTTCCAATGAAAGCCAAAAGAATGAGAGGACTACTACTGACTCTTGGATTGGTCAGTCAACAGTGCACAGTTGCACAACTTCAGTTTTTAATAGAATCAGAATTTGCTGCTGATAGCATTACAAGTTGACAGAGTAAAAAGCAGCAGAATATTTCTACCTCCAAAATGTCTTTGTCAGATGAAAGGGAAGTGAGAAAAGGAAGGATAATATTCCAATTGCCTGAGCTGATTTAACAAAACTGATCATAGTTTAAACTTTTTTTTTCTCCTGTTAAAATTATTTTCTCTTTAAAAAGGTGGTTCTGTTACTAGCTTCTTTTAGAAAAGGAGAGGTCAGTGTGAACTCTTTTTTATGTAAGAACAGGAACAAATATTAGGGTAATAAAACTGTTAAGTTTATTTCCATCTCAGTAATAACAGCATTCCTTTCTCTTTCAGTAGTCACTAGTCAGCATCTATTTTTAATATTTTCTTATCTCTGGAATGTTTGTTTCATCCTTCTCCTGCAATTTTCTCCCACATATTTCAGTCTCCTTCAGAGTGGACAAAAAAGGAGCTCCTTCATCTTCTCTATCCATCTCAATGACACAGAAGACATGGGATTAAATGGTTCTTCTACTTCAGTCATCTGTCTCCTTCTCTTGTCTTTGTTCATTTGTTCAGAGATACATTGTCATCTGAGGACTTCCTCAAACCCAGAACTTTGTGTTTTGTCTTCTAAATATTCTAGTACCGCCTTTCATGATTCTGAGCATAACTGGGAACATAGCATTAACATTTCTAAGACTTGGTGATTATTCTCCCAATGCAAGTGCCTTGCACCTGCACCCGACAGGAGGTTTCTTATGTTTCAATCTAATTTTAGAAGATAAAGATTAATGGTTCCAGTCCAGTGATTAAATAATTATTGTTGCTTAGGAACCAGAAATGGTGACCTATTACATCTTTTATAGGCAAACAGAGGACAATCTCAAACAGGGAGAAACATCAGTTCTATAATTTGCCAAAACTGAAAGAAATTGAATGAAGTCGATTTGAAGGGCAAATGAAAATGGAATTATGCAAATGTGAGAGATTCTTTAGAAGATCAGTACAGAAACAGGTGGCACAAGCTGCACACTCTAAGAGGAACACCCTAGATCAATGCCAGTGCAAGATAAATGGCAAAGGAAAAGGAGAAATGAGGAAAGAAAAAATATGGCGTGTAAGAGTGTAAGGACAATTAGTAATTGAATGTAAACTGAGGATCACAATGGAATTAATTATAAACTGAATACATCTGTTGGACAAAAAAACACTATAGCTGACAAGACTAAGCAAAACTAATGTACCTATATGTGCCATAGAACTCACTTTCTTTCCCCCTGAAGTATGTAATTTTTTTCTTATGGATGCCAAAAATTTGCTTTGTAGCCAAGAGGTTATGCACTAAAAAATCTTTAATAAAAAAAGGCTGAAGCCAGATTAGTATGTATGAGAAATTTCTAATCCTGAGGATCACTAAAAAGTGAGGGTGACTAACACAGAACAAACCACTAAGGAAAGCAACCAATTCTTCACCTTTTTTTTTCAAATCAAGATCATGTGACTTGTTGGAAGATTCAGCTGAGGCACAAAGAGAGAAATGATGCTCAAGACATAAATCTGAAGTGATGTCAAGATATCTGTTCACAAGTAAGTGGGCTGCATATGAACAAGTATGAGAAATAAGCACAATGCAGACAACAGAGAGTGAGAAATTTTTGAAAGTATAGGAAAAATTCATGGAAGATGTAAAGTATTTCACCTCCTTGCCTCTGCTGTTCATTGACTATCCAGGACTTTCAACTTTGTCTGTGAAAATACTCTCTTCTAGCACGTTTCTTCTTTCACTTAGTATTCACATGCATGGAGATACAATGAATTATCCTATTGTTAGGGTATAGACACCACATGACAGGAAGAGCTAGGAATGGTGGTAGTTTAGTGACTGAGGAGGAGAGATTTTCTAGCTGTCTGCCAAAGGACAGCACTTTTACACAGCCCTGGGATTTATAGGTTGGTTTGGCCACCAGCTGGCCAAAGGTTCAGGTTACCACAAATAGTTGTGCCTTCTCCATTGGGCCTCATGATCCTTGGCACCTCATCCACAGTGGTCATCAGATGCATCACTTCCACTTGCTATCTGCAATATTTATGCTTGAGTAGCAGGGGGGCAAATCTCTGGAGTCTGGATTGTTTTGTGGCAGCATATGCTTGGCATAGCTTCAGTAAATTTAGAGGACCAGATCCTCATTTTCACCTGGTATTTCTCACTCATCTGATGGTGCAAACCAATCTCAGTGTAGGTAGCTAGCTGACAATTGACTGGCATAGCACTGGTATGTCCCAGCAGGTATGGGTGTTGTCTATGGACAGTTTGGATGGTTTTGAAATTGTGTATGTTGGCAAAGATGAGTAGGGAAGCCAGAAATACTGTGGATGACTGTTTTTCATCTTGTAGTTTCTTTATATATCAAATAAAGTATGGTTTGAATCCCAGGATTGAACTCTGGGAAACTGAGTTCCTCCCTTTTTTGCTCATTTGTTTGTTTGTTTGTTATGCTTGTTTTTGTTTTTATTAGGCCTAAGAGCCTTTTATATTCACTTTATTTCAATATTAATGTTTACAGAAAACAGTAATGAATCTCACGCTTTCAATTATCTTGTTGCAGGTTTTTTTTTTGTTTGTTTGTTTGTTTTGTCAGCAGGTGGCTTTTGACTTTTGTTTTCTTAGTTAGCTGATGTAGGAAATGGCTGCATTTACTTCTCTCTACTAGAACCCCTTCTACTTCTGTTATAGCAGAGGCAACTTCCAGAGGAATAAATCCAATATAGACAAAGGATTTCTAGTTTGAAACACTAGCAAATTAAAAATTAACTTAAAGCTTAATTTTTTACAATTATTCTCTCAGGAAGAAATGCTCAGCAATAGACTATTATCAGCAAATGCAACAGATTAGAAATGTCACCAGTACGTATGCAAATGGAATGTCATGGAGTATCAGGATGTTTCCCTGGTATTCAGCCATCTGTACAGCAGACCGTGTACAGCATGCCTCCTGCGAGGGGTAGGATGGCAATGGAGTGTTGCTCAGTCATCTGTGAGATTTCTATTTCTATGGTCACTGTGGTCACCTGTTAGGAGTCAAAGACCTTTTTTTTGTTGTTGTTGTTGTTGTTTTCTCCTTCTTGAGCTATATTATTATCACATTGGTACAAGGTGAGAGCTTTTTAACTTATGATATTTGATAAACTCTGTGTTTGTCTTCTGATTTAAGGACTTGGGATTCAATAGATGTGATTTCAATTTAAACGTGGAGATTTTGACAGTCCCTTTTCAATAACCCTTCTTCTCCACATTGAATTTCCCCAAAAGTCCACAGGCTTGTCATGAAGCTTGCCTATTGCCATGTTTGTTGTTTACAGAAAGCTCACTGGCAGTGTTTGTAAAACTTATTTTCCCAACAATTTCTTTTTAAAATTTGTTTGTTCATTAAATATCACATCTTGTTCCATCTGTAAGGGTACTAGAGTATAGTATTACTTTCTTGTACATCTTTATTTGTTTATTTCTATTTTTTTTCTATGTCTGAGTTTTTCAACCTTATCTGACTTTACAGTTAGTATGTAGATTTGGGGAGAAAACAAACAAAACCCAGAAATTAAACGGGAAATGCATAGTGCCCTTTGTCCAGCTCACCTTTCCCCTTTAGGATCTAATCTTACTGGATAATGAGGTACCAGCAGCAGAAAAGCTCTCTGGATAAAATTGTAGAGCTGAAGTCACTGTAAATGTGGTGTAGTTCTTGCATCCCTCCACACCTGGAGTATGAGTTTCAGTGTTTAAATAGTAATTAGCCAGGAAACAACAATAAATCTCAAGTCTCCTCTTCTATGCAAGGCTGTGTTCCTGTAAGTGAACACACAGATGGATTCCCTACAACAAAAAGTGAAAAATATTATCAGAAAATGAAACTTACAGCTATTCTTCCCAGATGCTCATGGAGCTCTCACTCCACCCCTGTTGTATGCCAGAGGAACCTTGCATTTTTATCTTCAGAGTGATCACCGAGGAACTGGTGATAAGTACTGTTCCACAAATTATGCTAACACTTCCATTAAATTAAAATTAGTTTTGTTGGACAGAAGATAAAATGTCATTTGGGTTACAATAAGAATGTTAATCGCAGCGACATCCTAAGATGTTTTTAAATTCCTTCAGGTATCAGCAAAAAAAAATAATAATAAAAAATCATGTAATATAATACTGTAACCAGCCATTTGCTTTGTAGACTCATATTCCCAGGAACATAAATCCACAACAATAAAAGTTTCAGGAAAACAATTCTGCATGTAGGCAATGAGAACTTGTCTTAAGGGATTTAATCTGCTATGTTAAGTGCTATTCTAAGCACTATGGTTCACTTGCCCAAAATTAAACATGAAATTACCCTTACCATTTTGAATCACTAGTGACACCTGTAATGAACTCCTGTCCCTTTGATCATGTTAATACAAGTATTTATGTCCATTACCAATATTGCAATAACAATTAAAAACAACAACAACAACAAACTAAAAGCCACAGAGAAGAAAGCAAAAATGTGGCAGAAACACTGAGTTTTTGTTTTACTTGAAATTGTTTCTTTTTTTTTGTTCTTTTTTTCTTCCCACACAGGCAAGATGGGTCCAGAATTCTTAAGTTTTTGACACAGCAGTTGAGTCTATAGATTTCCTGGGAATGCTTTGATCACTGAGCTTTCGATCAAGAAGTTGCTAAAGGCAATGACTGCTCTCAGGCTAAGGGGAGCTCCTGGGCTATTGCTGGAATCCCAGAAAATGAGGGTGACGGTTTCTGCTTCCCAGAAAAAGGAAGACAGGGAGGGGCTGGGACAGAGAGTGGCAGCTTCTTGTGGAGGCTGGTCCTTCCCTGCAGAAGCCATATTTTTTCCTCCCTTTCCCCCTTCCCTTTGCCCTTCCTTTCCCAAATAGTCACTGAAGCAGTAAACCCAGTGCTATTTCCCCCAGCCCTGTTTTTTTCCCTGTTCCAGACTCTCTGACCTCAATTTCACCTGCAGCTCTGTCTCAGGTTTCTCCATTCCCCGTGACCTTTCCAAGCCCCGTGACAGGATTTGGATCAATCCTCGCTGCTCATGTTGCTTATTGTGCCACCGATCACACTTCTCAGAGATGTCAGTGTGAGATTCAAAATGCTGTGGAAGGAAATAGTGCCACATGCTTTCTTGAATTCACCAAGACAGATCAGGTCAGCTCAAACAGTAAATAGTAAAGGAGACTCATCAGGATGGTTTTTGCTGTACCCTTGGTGTCTTTGTCTCTGTCTTCTCCGAACTCTGTGGCAATGCTTGAAGCTTCTGAGGAGGATAAATTATGATAATATTTAACAATTTCCTGAATAAATAATTTTATACATTCACATTTAAAATGGAATGCACTCAGTGTAATTGTGACGTTCATGAATGTACTTAAGAAGAAGGGAAAAAGTTTAAGCTTATCTAAAGGCATGTTCCTTGCTTACTCTCTCTGCCTCTTTTTCTCTTCTGGAGCTTTTATTAAAATTAAAGTCAGAGTTCTTTTTGAATTTTGTTAATCTTCTTGAGAATTTATATTGCGAAACTAAAAACTCAGATCATTTTTTTTTTAATCAGACACTGAGCGTTTTGCTTCCATTCAAGCAACTACTCATGGTTTTTATGTTTCAGATTAATAGATTTTTGATTCACTAATCACTCTCCTAATATTCCAAATTTGATCTTTCACCCATTTTTTTTGTTTGTTTGGTTGGTTGGTTTGGTTTTTGTTGTTGTTGTTTTTTGTTGGTGTTAACTTTTATGGCAAACTGATAAAATCTATGTTGTGAATTACCACAATGAACAACAGTATCATATGTAATGGTGCAATACACAGAAAGACATTGAAGTAATCAGTTCAATTTATTTACACTTTAAGGTCACATTGTCCAAGCTGATGAAACTATCTTAGAATATCAGGGAGTTTGCTGTTTGAGGGAAATAAATGAAATTACTAAAAAATCTACCTGGAGTCTATTGGAAATTAGCACAGGTATTTTTTTCTTTTTCAAATTCCATTTAAGGAAAAAAAAAATCAAATCATTTACTTCAGGCTCTTTACATCCTTTATTTTTCTGTCTTCCTCCTCTTCCTTCCCCTCCCATTTTCATTATGTTCTGGGTTAAGGTTTCAGATTTATTAGTCAAGGTATTAGGTATAATGAATTAGTATCCACTGGAGCTCTAAAAAGACCATCTGGATAACAACAGCAAATGTGAGTCAGTCAGTCCTAGGAGCTGGTCCATATATGCGTACCTCCCACCTCTATTTTTTATGTCATCTTTTTGTTTTCAAAATATGCTACTGTTCCCTTAAATTGCTTGCTAGCTTTTAACTCTCAGAATTGTCTCGGGCAGGTTTTTGCTTTTCTAGCCTTTTTTTTTTTTTTTAATAAGATTTCCTTGTATTTTTTTTTTGTTGTTATTTGTTTTTCTATGTTCAGTTGGAGCATGTTATAACTTTAATGGGGTGTCAGCATATCAGAAATCTCACAAAGTTATTTTGGTTTCTTTGCATGCACTAGTGAAATGGGTGGACCCCGATATGAGATAGATTTCCTTCATAGGAAATGAATTGCACCTCATGTATAATTCTTGTTCATGTAGTCCGACTTGTCTGTGAGTGCTTCTGGGATCTCCTCAGCAGGAGACTGTTTTGTCTTCAACAATAGTAAAAAGCAAAAATACACCATACCACAGAAAGGGAAGAGGAGGGGAAGGGAAGGGAAGGGAAGGGAAGGGAAGGGAAGGGAAGGGAAGGGAAGGGAAGGGAAGGGAAGGGAAGGGAAGGGAAGGGAAGGGAAGGGAAGGGAAGGGAAGGGAAGGGAAGGGAAGGGAAGGGAAGGGAAGGGAAGGGAAGGGAAGGGAAGGGAAGGGAAGGGAAGGGAAGGGAAGGGAAGGGAAGGGAAGGGAAGGGAAGGGAAGGGAAGGGAAGGGAAGGGAAGGGAAGGGAAGGGAAGGGAAGGGAAGGGAAGGGAAGGGAAGGGAAGGGAAGGGAAGGGAAGGGAAGGGAAGGGAAGGGAAGGGAAGGGAAGGGAAGGGAAGGGAAGGGAAGGGAAGGGAAGGGAAGGGAAGGGAAGGGAAGGGAAGGGAAGGGAAGGGAAGGGAAGGGAAGGGAAGGGAAGGGAAGGGAAGGGAAGGGAAGGGAAGGGAAGGGAAGAAGGGGAGTACCAACTAGCTAACCATTAGCTTTGTAAAAATGATCTAAGGTGTCCTGGTGGACAAGCTGAACATGATTCAGGGTATATCCTGGCAGGCCTAGAAGGCCATCTACATCCTGGGTTATACAGGCAAAAGTTCACTAAAAAGAAGAAGGGGGGGGAGGGGGTGGAATCACTTCCTATTTCACACAGTTGAGAATGTGCCCAGAGCACTGTCTTTTTTGTGTTCTCCAGTACTAGAAGATCATTGACCTACTGGTGCAAGTTCAGTGGAAGGCTACTGTGATGCTTAGGGGCCTGGGACATATAGCATGAAGACAAACTAAGATAACCAGGTTTGTTGTGTCTTAAGAAGAGAATGTTAAGGGAGGACTGTAGTTGACTTCATTCATGATGTTAGAAAAGACAAATTCAGACTCTTCTTTGAGGTACAGGACAATATAACAGGAGAAGAGCAAGAGACAAGTTCTATCAAGGGAAATTCTATTTGGATACTTGATTCTGGACTATTGTCACAAAGCAAGTATTCACATGCTGGAACAGGTTGGCCAGAGAGGTTGTGAAGTATCCTTCCTTTGGGACAAAGAAAAATGACTAGGCAAAGTGCTGAAAGTGACAAAGTGGGTCTCCAGATATCATTGCCAACCTAAGTTATTCTCTGATTCACTAATCTAGAACTAAGGCTGAGCTATGGTAAGGGTCTTTCAAAGTAACTTCCAAATACCTTTAAAGTAAACATATGCCAACGGGGTCTCTGGTGCACAGCAACTGTCTTCTACAAAGCAATTAGGTACATTCATGTTCTTACTAGTTTTGCTACTTCATATAGTTTATGCAGTAGCTCTTTCCTATGCCTCATTTTCTCGTCAGAATTATTTAATCTTCTCCATTCCCTTCATGATAGGAATAGCAGATCGCTCAGGACATCCAAACAGTTTGTAAATCTACATATATATGTGCATGACACATTACATAGAGTTCCCTTGATATGTCTTCAATGAGCTTACCCTGTAGAAGCTGATGATGACATCAGCTAGTAAGAAATAAGTGTTCTTTTGACTATTGCTTTACTTTTTAATGTCTGAATGGCTATGTAATAAATTACAAATACTTATACAACAATATGTTAGTCTATGAAAATGATGTTTCACTTTACAAGTTTTTGAAAGCCAGTGAACTACTACTATTCAACTGTAGAGTCATATAATTGCAGATGTGCACAACAGATACTCCTCTCTTAGTTTTCACTGACGTCATATTGCTCTTAAGTTCTTTCTCTCAGGAATCTCGACTAGTCTACTACTGAAAGATAAGCAGCTCACAAAGCAACATGTGACCAGTAGCTACATAGTATAAAATTATGTCTTTCTGACACTGATTTATCTCCAGAACTCTTTTAGAAAATATTTTTTTTAAAAACTATGGTGATATGTGACACCCAGATATATTTCTACATTAAATTTAAAGCTGTTTGATTCAGAGATGAGGAACTGTGATCACCAGAAGCAGGTGGGCATGACTTTGTAGAATAGTTCAAGAAAACATCGCAGTCTGAGCATTAACTAATAGCATAATTATTTTTAAGGACAATGAGTACATAGATCAATGGATAATGTTTGCAGGATGAGTTACTAGTTACTCATCACAGATCTTTGAGGGACATTTTTACTCCTTTGCGTCATACCCATACTTGAAGCTGCCTGTATCTAATTCTTTATACAAAAAGAAAACAAAAATCTCTTCAGTTCTTTAAATACATAAGGTTACTATTTCCAATGGAAAGATGGAAAGAGGAAAATCACTGATCTGGAATTATGTGTGTATATGTTCCTCTATTCTTTATGCACATCTGCAGATACATTGTTATTGTACAATATAAAAAAGTTGTGTTACTATGAAAAGGTCCATACGTTTTCTGGTCTGTAAAGACAAGTTTCATGTAAGCATGTATTAAAATTTTATGGTGGCTTATTTTTTTTTAGTAGCTTTCTGACTTTGTCTTTCTGGCTTGACTGTCCTTTATTATCTGTTCACATCATGGATATATGTTTTTCATGACATTTTAACAATAAGATATCTGTGTATTAAGTCACAGAATCATAGAATCATAGAATATCCCAAGTTGGAAGGGACCCATAAGGATCATCAAGTCCAGCTCCTGGCACCGCACAGGTCTGCCCAAAAGTTTAGACCATGTGACTAAGTGCACAGTCCAATCTCTTCTTAAATTCAGACAGGCTTGGTGCAGTGACTAATTCACTGGGGAGCCTGTTCTAGTGTGCAACCACGCTTTCGGTGAAGAACCTCTTCCTGCTGTCCAGTCTTAACTTCCGCTGCCTCAGCTTGACACCATTCCCGTGGGTCCTATCACTGGTGATAACGGAGAATAGGTCACCTGCCTCTCCACTCCCCCTCGCGAGGAAGTTGTAGACTGCGATGAGGTCCCCCCTCAGCCTCCTCTTCTCCAGGCTGAACAGGCCAAGTGACCTCAGCCGCTCCTCATATGTCTTCCCCTCTAGGCCCTTCACCATCTTCGTCGCCCTCCTCTGGACACTCTCCAACAGTTTAATGTCCTTTTTTGTACTGTGGTGCCCAGAACTGCACACAGTACTCGAGGTGAGGCCGCACCAGCGCAGAGTAGAGCGGGACAATCACTTCCCTCGACCGACTAGCAATGCCGTGCTTGATGCATCCCAGGATACGGTTGGCCCTCCTGGCTGCCGGGGCACACTGCTGGCTCATATTCAACTTGCTGTCAACCACAACCTCCAGATCCCTCTCTGTGGGGCTGCTCTCCAGCGTCTCATCGCCCAGTCTGTACATATAGCCAAGGTTGCCCCATTCCAGGTGCAGGACCCGGCACTTGCTTTTGTTAAACTTCATGTGGTTGGTGATCGCCCAGCTCTCCAATCTGTCCAGATCTCTCTGCAAGGCCTTTCCACCCTCATCCGAGTCCACAACTCCTCCAAGTTTGGTGTCTTCGGCAAATTTGCTCAAAACACCTTCTAGTCCTACATCCAAATCATTTATAAAAACATTGAAGAGGACTGGCCCTAAAATGGAGCCTTGAGGGACCCCATTAGTGACCATCTGCCAGCCAGATGTGGCCCCATTTACCACAACCTTTTGAGCCCTGCCCGTCAGCCAGTTGCTCACCCATCGTATGATGTTTTTGTTAAGTTGTATGCTGGACATTTTGTCCAGTAGGATCCTGTGGGAAACCGTGTCAAAAGCTTTGCTGAAGTCCAAAAAGATCACATCAGCTGGTTTCCCTTGATCGACTAGATGGGTGATCTTATCATAAAAGGAAATTAAATTTGTTAGGCAGGACCTACCCCTCATGAACCCATGTTGGCTGGGACCAATGACTGCATTGTCCTCCAGGTGCGCTTCAATAACTTCAAGGATCATCCTCTCCATAATTTGACCAGGCACTGACATGAGACTGACAGGCCTGTAATTGCTAGGGTCTTCTTTCTTACCCTTCTTGAAAATTGGCACAACATTTGCCAGCTTCCAGTCCAATGGGACCTCTCCAGATTCCCAAGTCAATCATATCTTGTTTTTATCCTTAAAACTGACTGTTTCTGGGGAATGAATTAAAATGGAACTGTTTACTCTTCACATCCTGGTCTTTCCACCACATCTTTTAACTCGAAGCACCTGCTCCCTGGACAAGTACATGCAGTATTTCGCCATAAACTTACAAGTTCTGTGAGAGACTCTTCTCTCTTTGATCCAGGTTGTTATTCTTTTGCCAGACAGATGTACTGTGTTGAGCCAACTGCAACAGTGAACCTTTTCAAAACCCAAATAGTGCCTCTGTTATATTGCAGACAGTCAATATGTAAACGTACTTTGTGTTAGGTAATGAACAGCTGAGGTAGTGAGAAAAGCCAGGTGTGGAAATTGCAAGGCTGCAGAAAGCTATCTGCTTCAGGTAAGCTGCCTGAAAACTGTTTTTTTTCAGACCAAAGCCATTTTAACGTCAAAGCATTTAGAGCTGCATAATATAACTGCAAACCCAGCTATCGGTTTTCAAAATACTTGTTCAAGTGATGTTTCCACAGCTATATGCTGCAGACATGAAACAGTTATTCTAACTGTCAGCTCTGAGTTCTTCTCGGTTGTTAGGAATTCAAGACCATGTGTGTTGTTCAGAAGGTGAGTCCCATGATTTGGTTGCTGTCTTGGCTATTATGATAAAATTCCTGTAAAGGTACTTAAAACATACACAAAAATTATAAGCCAGCTAGAACTGGAATGCTTTACAAGGATGAGGCAAATAAGAGTTTATTAATTTTATTTTTATAATGCACAAGACACCTTAGAAGTGATTCTCTTATTTTTTGTAGTAAACTGCAATACCACCGGAGAGAGCTCTGGCCCCTCCACTAACCTCTGTAATAGTAATAAATTAAGTATATATTGTGGCTGTAAATTAGCCACAAGAGACTGAGGATGAATTCAAGATCTCAACAGTATAGACGTGGTATGACTATTAAAGAAATTGGTCACCAATTGTGAATAAGGTGTTTGTTCGAGGTATTTTATAGGCTTAGTGTGGATAGTGTACACCCTTTTGAAGAACTCAGAAATCACCTCAACTTACTAGCTCTTGAGTTAAGAAATATGGCATCTTTTTCGAGAGAGAATGCTCTGAACAGGTCTGACTTCACCGTTTGCAAGGATTCCTCACAGTCAAGTTATTCCTAGATGCACTGTTTGCTCCAGACTCCATTCAATCATCCAACTCTGCAGCTCATTTTCACTATATGGCATATATATTTAATTTGTGATTGGCCTGACTGCAGTCATTACATCTGCTTTAGTCCATTCTTTGACTTGACTATATAGTTAGTTGCTTCTACCTGTTTATTGCTGTTTTAAGTACTTACTAGATATTAATTAACTTCAAAATCATAAAAGATACATAGTTAATAGGTATACTGTGCTCTACAAGTCTTAAATTCCTTTGTTCTGATGTTTTCGTTTTTGTTTTCTGGTGCTCCAGGATTTACTTTGCTCTTTTCTAGCTCTGTCTGCACACAGAGCATTAAGTTTATAGATATTACTGTGTACTAACAGCTATTGATTTGGGTTAGCATTCCAAATAATACAAGGTTTTTCAGAAGAACTGCCCTAGAAGATGTGCACCTCCACTCTTCATGCATTTTAAATTTTAAGTCTTAGGGTATTATCAAAATAATCAAAAATATTAACGGCATATATCTCAAAACTTAAATATCATCTGAGAATACTGTATGACTCAGAAATGCACATCGATGGGAAATAATACCAATTTCATCTGAAGTGTCTTACTTCAGGGAAAATATTTTTCCTCTGTTGGTCAAGGACTCTTGGTTAACTTTATTTCATATTTTTTTCAACCTAATTTGTTCTTATGGATTAAAGCCAACCTCTGTTTAGAATAGTATAAAGGCTTCTAATAACTGCATGGGGATGTGAATGCTCTCTCTGAGAGCAGCTTTCACTCAAGTCCTTTCACAAATGCTGAATGACTACTGCCCAGGGTCAGTCACTTTTTAAAATCCCCATCTGTGAGGGAGCAACCCCCACAGTTCAGTCTTCAGAGGGCTTTCCTGCAGGAGGATACAGAAATCAGTCACCCCAAAGGCAATGTCCAGACTGTGGCACTCAGGAGATAGGGTCATATGAAACAGTGCATAAAATGTCAAAAGCTTAACACTTTATGTCCCCACCCTGTCTACATACTCATCTTTGTCGTTGAACTGACATTAATAATGAAAGGCTAGTGGGGATGTAGATAAAATGCTTTCCAAGCTAACTGTTATTAAAGAAGCAACTCAGGGACTAAACTACAGTGATAGTAGTAATGGAATCGGGTTTACAACAGAAGAGCAAGTGTTGTAATGGCAACAACCTTCTCCACCTGTAGCAAAAACAACTCAGTCTACAGTGGCTTCTAATGGCAAAGCTGAAGTGTGAATAATGCAGGGAACAACATGTAAGTGTCCTCCTATCTTGCACCAAGTAAAATATCAAGCAGAAATATTAGCCTACTTCTTCTGACAGCAGACCCTCTAAGGGGGTAAAAAATCCTAATGTTAGAAGCTTAAGAAGAAGACTATGCTGTGAAGGAGGGGAAATCTGACTTTATTTCACTGTTGACCATGAAGTCAAATGTGGCCATGCTGTTACAAAATACCAGATGAGTGTATTTTGTGAGTCCTTGAATTCTTCAAGATGTGAAGGATTCCTTTAGGATTATGCTTGGGCATTACTTAACTTCCAGACTGGTGCAAAGTTTTTGATGCTTGTAGGAATGGGAAAATGCCAAAATCAAAAGATATCAGGAGTGGGGTGTCAGAAAGGATGTTAACTTTAGACTAATGGAAATCAACAATCTTTTCTGGATAAAAAAAACCAGGAGAAATATGCAGTTTTCATTGCAAGCTTACTTTCACAGTGAGAGTTTCAAGCCACTTCCTGTGTTTTCTCATGTTCAGTTTTGAACTTCTGGGTCATGTTTTACAGGTTCTTGCATGTTAATATGTCCTTCCTTATTTTAATGTTATTAGTCACTTCTTGCAAGACCTTGCAAGAGTAGGTTCTCGATGAAAGTTGTGGGTGATGTCTGCTTATGACAAGTATAGAAAAATGTGTTGAAAAGACCTGTGTTTTCAAAATTCTGTGAAAAAAATAGAAATCTGAAAATAAAAGGTTAAGATGAGAGATGTTCACTGTCCTGTTTTGTGGCAGGGCTTCACAGATACAAACACATAAATCCCTCACCCTGAGAGCTGGCCATACAACATGATGTGCCATGGTGTGAAGGTTTTACATTCTAAGCTTAAGAGGTTTCTCTGTTGGGAGGATTTAATATAAAGGAGGAGGAACAATCATTTGATTATAGCAGTATTGGTAAAGTAGCATAGAGAGGCAGGTATATCAAACTAGTATGGGCTGTTACTTGGGTGAGTGATCAAGAAATGTTTATGCAGTTTGGATCTTTGAACTTTGCGCCACCTTGGGCTTTTGATTCCTTCTAGTTCATTTATATCTAAGACATCCTAGAGAAAAGAGACTCCAGCTGTCATTATGTCAATAAATTAAGTACATATACTAGACTTGAGTAGTACTGAGATGTTTTAAAAGCCACAGCTTAACTTATCAGGCATGAATACCTCTGAGAGTGACTATTGGCACAGAGAGACTGATAAAATAAAATGAATGCTAGTCTACCTTCAGATTTTAAACACAACTGGATCTGTGGGGCCAGTTATTCAGGATGTAACTGAAGGTGTGTTTGCTCGCAAAATGGGAGCATGAGTTTGTGACTGTGGTACTTTGACCTTGGCAGTCCTTTGTACTTTGCCATGTCTTAGACATTTACTTTGAAGATACGAGGGTAGATTTGCACCACATTTGGTGGCTGTGCCTGTTCCAAGCTGTTAGAACATGGCAAAGCCTTCAGGCAGGCTCTAGGGCATGGCAGAAGAGAAAATACAAGCTTGAGTCTTGCCCCTTGTCCTCTGACAGATGTTGGAATATAAATGTGATGGCAAGGGTATGCTTTTGCCACTGCTCTAGTTTGTTTTCCAGACAAGTGACATCAGGACAGACTGTACCTCAGACCACAGTTTCTAACATTGGGATAAAGTATTCTTATGGGACATTTGTAATTATTAAGACGTCACTCAAGTTTTGCAACCATTTAATTCAAAAGCAACTGTGTTTGGACATTTGTCTGTGGCTTTTATGAGTAATAGTCACAGATGGGAAAAGAAGGACAACAATTGGTCTTCCAAGTGACCAGGCTGAGATTCTGTTAGTTTTTATAACCTTCATTAAAAAGTTTGTTACAGCAAAAGTTGTTTTCACGTTCGTAAGAGTATAATGATCTATCTTCACATAAGTTATATAGCCTGTACCACTGGATAACACTTTGCAGTACATTCATGTATTAGTTTTATATGTTTATAAACTGATTAATAAGGATGTCCAAAACATCATGAAAGGTTGGCAAAGTTGGGCTATATTTTTAAGATATTTGCAAAAAAATATTTTGGCAATATTATGCCTGCTAATATGTGAAAATTAATGCCTGACAATTACCAGTGGAAATATCTGTGTGGTGAAGCATCCAATCAAAGAATGCATTTGATATCTCAGAGTTAATGGAATATATTTAAGGTTGACTTTGAGACAGGACTATTTCCATACGATAGGGTGATTGAAAACTTCTGTTCTTTATCTTGCGTTGCTGGAGACGTTGTGAATATGGTAAATGTCATTCAAATTTTCCTCTGTTGGCATGACTGCTTGAGGCTCTTAAAACTGTTAAACATACAGTTTATTAGAAGAAATAGAAAGACTTAGTAATTCCATTTATAATTTTCGTATGATTAGAAGAATAAAACCAGGGAACAGGCGCTTAGGTAATATATATTTTACAGTCACCAGTGTGTATTCTTGATGATGTTTGTACGGCACTCAGAATTTAGACTCTGCGTGAATATGCATATAATCGTACATACACATATAAATATACCTAATATGTAGGCAAAAGGACAGTGTGGAATGCAAAACCTTTTTTTTTTTTTTTAATTTCTTAAAGCCCAGAACTGTATAGAAGAAATGGAGCAAGGATCATGGCATAGCTATAGAACAGACTGTTCTAAGAAAGGACTATAACAATGAGATATGTGTTAGTTCTGTATGTGTATTATTCTTTAAAAGTATTTTTAAAATAGTCCATTTTTCTGTCTATTTTAAGTGGCTGTCAGGGGTGCAATGTATGTTGAACCAGGCAGGACAGTTTGAGGTGGGAAGGTATTTTTCTCTGGAAGAAAGGATCTAAGACACCACCTAATGCAGAACCTGCTGTGCATTTTGCCGTGAAAACATGCTAGAAATAACTGAAAGTTCTTTCTTGCAGTACTTCACAAGTGCTTGACTAAAATACATCTACGGATATGCACCACTTGACCTCTATCAGCTCTTAGTAGTGTCCAGGCAGGCTAATCATTTGTAACCCATTTGACAGAACAGTTAGAGAACCTTCATATGAAGGCATGGAAGTTTCTTTATCAGTTACGTTCAGCAGTGTGAAGTTGTTTGATCATCTGGAGATTTCTGGAGTAGGATGTAATAGAATCATAACAAAATACTATTTTGTTTTACTCACATGTTGTAGGAAAGCTAAAGAATAGAAATAACTGACTTCATTTGCTGAAGCTATGAAGTATTATGGTGCAGCAATTTGGTTTAATGGACCAAAAGTACAATTGGAACAGAGTATTGAAGGAAAGGAAATAATTTTGATTAACTACATAGCCAATAGCCTTAGCAGGCAATTATAGATAAATGTATTAAAATTGTTATTTACTCAAAGCCAATGAAAGATAAATATGAACTTTAACTTTGGAGCAACACAAACCACAGTATTTCCTTGTTTATAATCTTGATTTGAGAAAAAGCATTGGCTGTCATACACAAAAACAAACAAAAAACAGTCTCAGTGACAAAGACTGACCTGTTCTTGTGTGTGTGTGTGTGTGTTTTTGTGTGTGTGTGAGGTACCTGCTTCTCTGTTCAGTTCTATTCTAATTCTGGAGTAACTCTTTTCTGCGATAGCAAGTTGCCATGAGGAGTGAGGTAGAGAAACAGAGTTAGGAAGTGGTATGTCTTTGGTAAGGAAATAAAGCTTAGTTTGAACAATTGGTCTGTACAAAGCGGAAAAATGAAGTAGCACTTCCTCTCAGGAGAAATGAAGTCTCAGAAGGTAATTCACTAATAAATGAGATAAGGGAACTGGAGGCCAGCACTGATTAAATTAAAGGTTTGAAACCAGAAATTAACAATAAAGCAAGCTGTCCAGAGGGAAAACTATTACCAGATAGGGTGTGTTGTGCAGGGGATCACTCACTCTGCCTGGGAAGAAACCGGCAGGGAGTGACCCTGTAGTAGGATCTGAATCCCAGAAGAAATTGTGTTCTTATGCATGAAGATCACTAGAGAAGACAGATGACACTATCCAATTTAACAAAAGTGGCCTATATTTACCATTTAACCCCAAATTAGCACACCAGAATAGCTAAGTTAGATTGATAAGAGTATAAAATGCTGTGTTTTCTAAAAACTTTCAAGGGCAGTGGAAATGTGTGGTTTGAAGTGACTGGGTGAAAGGAAAACTTGAGATTCCCTTTACAACTTCTGAAAACAAAACATACACTTGACCTTCAAACTGTCAGCAGATTCAAATGCTTATAAAGGACAGACTGAAAATCAGTTTAAACAACAACCTGTGACATTTTTATCACTTTTTTCTGGACAGTCTAGACAAATTCAAGACTTTAATTATTAGTCAATATTTTACACAGGTTAATTGCATAGCTAGTGTTTGCTTGGTTTTTAGCATTAGGATTTACTTTCATAACCTATACAAAATCCATTTCTTTGTGCTTCCCTGGAAAGAGTGGAGAACAATCTTAGTTTTGTTAAGCATAATGACTTGAACTTGTGTGTTGTTAAGGGTAGGAATAGCAGCTGCTTTTATAAGCTGAAGAGAAATATGTTATGTGCTTCTGGCCATACTGAACAGACTAATGAATCCCATTTACTGAATCATCATGCTACTTTTAAACAGCCATTATTTCAGCAGATCAGAACCTAGTACTTTAGATATACTAATAAATAATTTCTCTACTTGCTATGAATCAGGACTTCACATTAAGTGATCAACAACTACAGTATGATTGTGTTTCAGAAAAGGATGAGAGTTATAACAGTAGCCCCACTGTATTATGGCTTTGATATCTTTGAAGCACAATGGTGATATCATTGCAGAAAATCTACTTTTCAGTGAAAAGGTAGAAGGAAGCAAACTTTATAAAAGCAGCTATCTGTCTTTCAGATAGCCTGTAGTCTGTTCTACTGAGTCCAGAAAATAAAAAAAGACCAAGGACTTCAAGATGGGAAAGCCTTCATATGTCCAATAAGTACAATGTGAGAAACCATTTAGAGACATTTTCATTAAATTATCTAGAAGTATTAGGATGCTATATTTCTATTTCTGTTGTTATGCTGATATAGTGTTAAATAAGAGGATTATTGATTTGTTCTTCCCTTCCCTTCCCTTCCCTTCCCTTCCCTTCCCTTCCCTTCCCTTCCCTTCCCTTCCCTTCCCTTCCCTTCCCTTCCCTTCCCTTCCCTTCCCTTCCCTTCCCTTCCCTTCCCTTCCCTTCCCTTCCCTTCCCTTCCCTTCCCTTCCCTTCCCTTCCCTTCCCTTCCCTTCCCTTCCCTTCCCTTCCCTTCCCTTCCCTTCCCTTCCCTTCCCTTCCCTTCCCTTCCCTTCCCTTCCCTTCCCTTCCCTTCCCTTCCCTTCCCTTCCCTTCCCTTCCCTTCCCTTCCCTTCCCTTCCCTTCCCTTCCCTTCCCTTCCCTTCCCTTCCCTTCCCTTCCCTTCCCTTCCCTTCCCTTCCCTTCCCTTCCCTTCCCTTCCCTTCCCTTCCCTTCCCTTCCCTTCCCTTCCCTTCCCTTCCCTTCCCTTCCCTTCCCTTCCCTTCCCTTCCCTTCCCCCTTCCCCCTTCCCTTCCCTTCCCTTCCCTTCCCTTCCCTTCCCTTCCCTTCCCTTCCCTTCCCTTCCCTTCCCTTCCCTTCCCTTCCCTTCCCTTCCCTTCCCTTCCCTTCCCTTCCCTTCCCTTCCCTTCCTTCTTCACTTCCCCCTTCCTCCTCTCCCTTCCCCTCCCCCTTCCTCTTCCCCTCCCCCTCCCTCTTCCCCTCCCCCTCCCTCTCCTCCTCCCCTCTCCCTTCCCCTTCCCCTCCCCTCCCGTCCACTCTCCCTTCTCCTCTCCCTCTCTCTCCCTCTTCCCCTTTCCCCTTCCCCTTCCCCTCCCTCTTCCCCTTCCCCTCTGGTTCTTTTGACCAGGTTGAAAATTTGCTCATAATTCAGCTGATCACACGTCTCATTAAGCTTCTTTCTTTCCTAGTAACAAAAGCAGGTGTGTGGAAGTCTGCAGAAGCTTTTGTCTAAGATATTCTATTTTAAGGAAAGGTGATGGAAAATCTAAAATATACATGGAAAAAAATATAAAAAAAAAAAAAGGAAAAACATTTTTAAGCTTGCCCAGTGTATGCTCTTTTGTAGTTCCTTCTCTTCTTAATGGCAGTTGATCCAACAGCTGGACTAGGGGCCCATTGCTTGACCTGGTCTTTCCTCCCAGGTTCTGAGGCATCATGGCTAACAGGATAGGAGAATTTAATACAACAAAAACTAAGCTGGAAAATAATTATTAAGAAAGATTTTGTTATACTGTGAATTAGCATTGTTTGGGAAAGATTTAATGAGAATCCCATTTTCTGTCATGTCTTAAGTGGTAAAGGAATTATTTTGTTTCTGGAAATGAGTATTGGATTGGTACTGTTTGTTTAGCTAATGAGGTATGACTGCATGATGTCATAGTATGCTTAATACTGTGCGCTCTGTTCCTGGAATATAAGCTTTGGGTAAAACAAAGAGATTTAAAAGCTCATTCTTGGATGTTCAGTAAATAGGGAAATCACCACATCAAAGCCATGTTGAAATAACTCACCTCAACAAAATGAACAAATGTGTTGGCAATTCTTACTTTCTAAGACTTACTTCACTTCAGTATTTTCCTTCTTCAGTTCCACCCAGACAGGTAAACAAAACAGAAATAATAAAAGTCTTCTCCAGTTGCCTGACAAAACAGAAATATATATATTTTTTTTCCTAACATTGGGACTGTTTTTCACACTTTCCCAGGGTCTAGCCTCTACATGCCAGTTTAAAAAAAAAAAAAAAAAAAAAAGTGACAACACATGGAAAAGAAAGAAAAGTTCTTCCACTGAAAGAAATCTAGCACCACATACTTGTTACATCCCTGTCTTCTGAAGGTAATCAATTCAGCTGTGTTTTCTGACTTTCTTGAGAAAAATAAATAAATAAATGTTCAGTTTATTCCAAGATTGCTTATATACTGTGCTCAGGAAAAGGAAAAATGTCTACCCTTACTCTTATTTGTGTTCTGAGACTAAATAAACACTGGATGCAAGTGTTTTTGCCATTGTCAGTTAAAAGACGATGTAATTATTTTTTCTAAAAACAACAACAACAACAACAACAACAACCACCATTATTAAGTCAAATAATTTTTTCATAACACTCCTGTTTTTGATGATATCCTTTAGGATCATACCACTGAAACCTGATTCCTAACTTAAGTCCTCTCCATCTCAAATGCATAGAAACAGAATAGATATTGTTTTACAACCTCCCATTCACAAGTACAAATCTACTGGCATGAGTTTCATCTTTAGTGAATTGTGGGGGGAAAGCATGTTTCTTACGTTTTTCACAATATTGACACTCTCCATCTAAGTCATCATGTTATATCACAGATCACAATCAAGTTATTTGGCTTAGTGAGGAAAGTGGATTTAATTAAATTCAGTTGCATAAATTACCAGTGTAAAGATTTTTGATAAAGCACTATATAAAAATACCACTGTACCATGAACTACCCAAGCTATGCAACCTAAAATCAAACAAAAATCTCACCACAGTTTTAATATGTATATATATGTCCTTGACTGATTCATAAATATGGAGAGTGTTTTGATTTCCCCCTGAAAATTCCTCTTTGGTAATTTGCTTCTCTATTTCTCATTCTTCTTTCAAAATCATGGTATTTTTGAACATGTAGCACAAGTAAAATCTAATGAAGGTTTCAATGTGATGCAAAACCAATTGACCCTAATCATGTGCATCCATTGTTGCATATTTTAGGACATAGGACATCAGGAAGCCCTGCTAGACTAAACAGCTTACAGGCTAGGCTGAGTTACAGAATTATTAGGAACAGAATTGTACTCACATTGAGAGGTTTAGGGGAGATGAAGAGCTTATTGTGTGGGGCCACACATTGGCACTGATGACAAGGAATGTTGATTTCTATTGACGTCAGGACTCTACCTCTGGTAATACAAAAAGAATAAGCCACTTTCTAAAGATCACACAGTAGTTCAGTAGTCAAAGCTTGGCTATAACCTGGATCTTCTGAATTCCTGCTTCACTATCATATCTGCTGCACCATAATTAATTTCCTGTTTTAATCTGTTAATTCAAGAATTCCCAGAATGCAAATAAAATAGGAGGCCTGTTCTGTTTCCTCCTGCATATACAGCTCCTTATCCTGTAGCATCTGCAAGGCTGTAGTAGAGCATCCCCTCTGGTCTTTTCCTCTCAGTTGCAGTTAAATGGCTACATGAAGGATGGAGTTGTCTCCAGTGCACAAGAATAACACAGTTTCCCCTCCCCTCAACTGGCATTGCTCAAACATAACCCAAGACAGAATGAGGCTAAGAAGGTCCTTGAGAAGTCTTCCTAAAAGTCATTCATATGTCACCTTACAAGTACTCACTAAGTACTGAAATATTTTCAAATTGTTTTGTCCATGACCCCGGTGAGCATTGATTTGAAAGTAGAGATACATTGTAGTAGAGAATTACAGTGTTCCTGGGTGATTTAATATGAACTGACTGATGCATTTGTGTGCCTATTAGTATATTTGATAAAGCTAAGCAGAACATATCAAGCATCCACAGTGTATGGTTATCTAACTTGAACTTATCTTATCCCTTAACAATCCAGTGTAGCAAATATAGGTCTGCAGTTAAATCCAAAAAGTACTGTAGACAACTATTATCAGCAGTATTATTATGTGAATTAGCAACCAGACATAAGAATAACAGCAACAGCACTTGGCAGTTTGCTTATTCTAACAGTACAAGTTGATTCGGGTGTAGCATACAGGAGCAGATCATAACATGCAATCTGCAGCTATAAAAGCCAAGTATATAGTGACAACTTGGACCTCTGATGTACACCTTTGTGTAATCACCTATCATATAATCCGTGCAGTAATTTGTGCCTCTAATGAGAAGAACACAGTCTCATAAAAATGAATTAAATTTGAACATCAAACAAGCCAGCAATGATACAAAATGAAAGTAAACTTTACACAGGATAAAATTAGTTCAGAATGTAATTTCTCAGATGTGTTTTCTCAGTTATCATAGGCAAGGTTTGTAGCATCACCTATCATTCAGATTGCTGAACATCTTCCTTTATAGGACCTAGTTTTCTGTTGCCTATACCTTTGTCAAAATACAACATTAGGCTGAGGTTTTATGCTGGGTGTTTGCCTTGTCTAATTTTTTTTTAAATCTTAGCCAAATGTCTTCAGCTGTGTCCAAGGTCAAGAACAGAGAGAAAAGATGTTTTCTTTTAAAGAAAAAAAAAAGGTGAGTGAAGCGTTGGGAGGGGAAGAATGACAGGAATAATAGGGCTTGGCTATTGATTATACTTCTCTTTGTTCATTTAAATTGAGTTCCAGTATTTCTGCAGACCACTAAGACCTGAAGATATATCGTTAGTGCCTGGAATACAGTCCGATTGTCTTCTGTAAACTTAGGGATTGACAGAGAAACTGGAATTCTGAAGGAAGACCAAAAACCTACAACGACAGCAACAACATAAAATATTTTTAAGATCTTCCAAGCACTCGGGGTAGCTTAACCTGTTGTAACATTTCAGATACTAGCTAGTAGTTTGTGCTAGGTTTGAAATATAGCTAGTATTAAATCTCAGTGGCCCTTTTCACACAGTGATGAACGAGTGAGGCAACTGTTCAGGAAATGCTCTACACGCTTATAATTAAAGTAATCAGACCATGCAGGTCATTGAATCAGACGCTGTGAAAGGTAATATACTAAAGATTGCCAAATCCTTCTTCCAAAGGCAATTATTTGAGATCTTCAGTCTTCTGGCCTGATTCTGGTCTCATTTTTTTTCTAGTTTTGCAGAAGTGAATCAGAAACAATAGTCAGTCCTTTACAGCATTTGGATATTTTGGCCTTTTAAATACCTATCTCTGCCTTCTGTCTCATGTCCCAAGGTCAGCCATTGGAAAGAATTTTACTGACCTTGCTGTTGAGCCACAGTGACCTTGGGATCTCCTAGTCATTGGTTCTTTATTCAAAGCCAAGTGTGAAATTGCTTCTTCTGGTATTCAGCTGTTGCCAGGTCAAAGCAAAGCGTTTTTCCCCACATTTTGTCTCCTGTGACTTTTTTTTCTTTTCAATTTTATTTCTCATAAAATTTACTCTCTTACCATTTTGATTAGAAACAATTCTGATTTCTAGCATTATTTTCTATGCACCGTAATTGTCTCTGGAAACTGTTTTGTACAAAATGAACAAGGAATCCAGCATCTTTCAGAGAGATGCAAACATTGATTTTTTACAACAATATGATGTTGAAAAATGTGGTGTTTTTTTTTTCTTTTCTTTACATATTTTTTAAGTGCACTGAGCTTGCTGGTATCAACAGGGAAGAGGATGATGAGGAATATGTTATTAGTTTAGATCAGTGAAGGGTAACATTCCAGGAACCTACAAAGACAGATTTGGACAGCAGCAGACTATGGGAACCAAGAACAACCAAAATCTTAGAACACTGCTTTTCATCTTTGCGTATTGTAAACAAAAAAACAGCCGAATATGTCCTGTTTTTTCTCAAAGCTCTTAATGTCATCTCTGTAGCTTTGAGTCTCTTCTTCGGTGTCAATTTTTAATAACCTTCAAGCTACTGATGGAAATATCTAGCATGGCCATTCAGCACTTAATTTCAAGCAGTCTATCTAATGAAAACAAAGCAGCTGAGAAGACATGTCTAAAAATCCAAATTTTAGAGATTTTCCCTCTGAAAATCCTTTCCCAAGATTTTTTGTGCCTCAGTCTCAGATGTGTAAAAATCATCTACTACTTCCTTACCATGCAGAGGTGTTGGGAGGATCAACATGTCTGGAATGTCTGAGTGATGACAGGTACAATGTCATTGGAATGAGCAGGTAATTTGGGAGTCTTAGTGATCTTTAAAGGTTTTATTTTAAATACACATCAGATAATTTTTGTAGAATGGAGACAGCATACTCGCTTCACATGCCCCATTAAGAGCACCTACCTTTGCACTCCGTATGCTGAGGCTTGTTCAGTGCCTTTAGCCCTGGATACCTGTCTCCAGTCAGTTCTAACTGGGGCAACAAAAGCACTGTTCTGTTCATAAGGCTAAGGCCACATTGAGTGATCAGGGATTTGTTCTTTCACTCATTTTTCCTTTTTCTTTGCTCTGTGAGCTTAAAATTTACTTCAGATGATTTCAGATCACCAGATCATGAGAAGACTGGAGAACTGACAGTCATTTCAGTCAACTGAGCCTTGAAAACACAAATTCTATTAATTGATGATATCAACAACCTGCTTCATTTCTCTGTGTTGTTATTCCTCTTTCCCCATTTTTTCTTGTCTGCTGTTCAGCTTATCTTCATTTGTGTACCTACCCACTGCCTGGTATGATGGGACACTGATTTTTAGGTTATCTCTAAGGTATTGCTAATTCTTTGTTCTTGTATTTGTTGAGAGAGAAGTGACCAGCTCAGGAGGATATAATTTAACATGAAATAGTTAATAATAAAACTTTAAGGTCTGGCAAGCAGAAATCCCTGAAATCCCTGTTTTTATTTCCCTTTGAAGTTGGACTGATAGAGGAAAAAGTGTAGGGATGAGATTTTACGTTACTATCAGAAGCAGTATTTCACTAACACTGAAAGTAGCAGAATGGACAATATCATACCATTCTATTTAGGAACAGAATTTACAAGCTAATTCTGACTGATCGAAAATTAAAAATCAGATAAGAGGATCCTTACTATTGTTACCAGGAAAGAGGACAGGGAACCTCTGTGTTGTATTTGTCTTCATAGCTGTTTTATATAGTTTAAAAAAATCTATATGGATTCTTCCCTATGGAATAAGGAAGACAAATTAAGTGTTATAATTCTTTAGTGTAGAAAGTAGAACCAAGACTAGGAATTCAGAACAGCTATGACCTTCTTAGGTTAACATTGTTTTATTATTCAGTGGAATAAAAAAGAAAATACTGTTCTTTTTGACTTCAGGAAGTGTTGTACATGGCAATGAGCTAATCCTATGGCTGTGAAAGGCAAATAGGCAAACTGGCCAAAATCATTGTGTTCTGGCCAGTAGCTTTTGCCCCATATTAGAAGTTGGACTCAGCGACTGTTGTCTGGATCTTGTTGAAGATTACCAGGGGATTTTTTTTTAATCATATATTACGTACTGTAATATATTTAACATTGTTCTGTTAACTGAAGATTATGTACTTGTGCAACAGAAAAAAATAAAAATTTCTGGCAATACAAGGAAGCTATCACAGAAAAGTGAAAAAAACAGACATATTTCATATCTTATGGTATTAGCAGCCACTGCATTCCTGTGAGGACCATGTAATTTCTAGAATATGACAGTTAGCCCAACAAACAGTAATGCCAAAATTTCACAAACTACTAAACAGTCCCACATTGTTAAACAACTTCTAAAGCTTTACTCCCACCTTTAGATATAATGTCATGCACAGAGCGTATGAAACTCATATCATAAGTCCAATAAGAATTCCTCCTCTAGAATCATTGTTGGACCTTATGGATGTTCAGGAGGTCAGTGTGGGCATGGCTTTGCCAAGCAGTGACTTTCTTGAGCTTGTGGTGAGGACTGATTCTCAGTCTCACCTCCAGTCAGTTCTGCTAAGAATGAGACCTTTTCATCCCAGGACTTTATCTCAGACTGAATTGTTTCCTTTCCTCACTGTAATATGGTAGGAGAACTAACTTCAGAACTGCATAAAATGTGCTGCAGTAATCTCAAATCAGAAAGCACCCCAGAGAGAGTTAATTTGATTTAGTAAATGGGTTTTGAGATACAATAGGCCAAAATAATTCAAGAATTATCATGTAAGGAACTAATTAGTGTTGGCTGGGGAAATGGAATCCTTTCTCCATCTTCAACTACACTGTATGCCATGCAGAGCCTCATACCCTGCTCATGACAGTAACATCTGTGTGTCTTTCAGTACTGTAGTATACAACAGTTTGGCTTTTTACACATTTTGCTATCTTAATTTCTCTCCTTGAGGACAAATGGGTTGTGGAATGGGCCTGTTTTTGGGTTTCCTTCTGGGTAACACAATTCATATATTAAGGAGAGAAGTTCAAAGCAAATAACTGTTTATGTAAACTATGTTCCTCCTTCTCTCTTACCCCCAGAAATCATGCATCTAAATAACACTTTAAACACCAAAATCTGAATCTCAACACATCTCAAGTTATCATCCAATCATTTAGCTACCTTAAACTGCTCAAGAAAGTTTCTAGGAGACATTTTGAAATATCTTCCTTTCTCACAAACTGAGACAACTCATTCTCACCAGGTAGCTGCATATGAAAAGTGGTAGCATAATTCTCTACAATGTCCGACTGTTGATGGAATAAATACTTAGTCCCTAAGAAAGGGAGATTGAGAGAGAGGGAAAGAGAGACTGGGACTCTGTCTGCCCACTGTTAATGTTTTCTCACCAATCCAAATGGGTGGTAAGAGAGGGAGAATGGGAGGCAGGAGATATGTCTTCTAGCTTGAGACGAGAGGAAATTGCAATCATTTTCTTCTGTTTCATGGTATTCTAAATAACAGGATATTGTTTGAGGAGCACTGACCCCTGCATCTAAGTTTAGATAAGCCTTACAGCTGCAAATCTTGGCTGTGGGAGGTGCCTCCCTGCAACCACAATAATTGTTAACATTTCAGGGAGGTTGACAGAAAATAATTTGGATGAGTATCTTTCTTGCTATCAAGGCTGCCTCTGACCCAGAAATAAGAGGAAAGGATCATCTTCAAGTTATCTATCTAGACAGGAAATGAAATGTATGTTTTCTGAAAAAGGCAGAAGGAATTAATAATAAGATCACAACAAGGTCTTATTAGTCACTTTCCAGTCTGTCTTCTTTTCAAGGTCTGGGAAAGTGTCCTCTTCTTACACCATTTGTATTCAGAGTTTAATGTTTCAGAGCTTTCTGGGTACTTATGGCCTACTCCTTCTTCAATAAAAGCGGACACACCACAGTTATTGTTAGTAGGACCTAAATGAATCAGTGCTGGCAAGAGCTGAACAAGTCTTGCAAAATGTTGTAACATCTAGGCTTTTGCACAAACCAAGGAAATAAAATTTTATTAGAACACCCCTTGATCTTGCAATATTTTCATTGTCAGTTGCAGGTTTCTTGGAACTTAGTTTGACCTCAGTGTTGGGGAAGCTCATGGAGCAGATTATCTTGAATGTCATCACACAGCACTTGCAGGGCAACCAGGCGATCAGGCCCAGTCAGCATGGGTTTATGAAAGGCAGGTCCTGCTTGACGAACCTGATCTCCTTTTATTACAAAGTGATGCACTTGGTGGATGAGGGAAAGGCTGTGGATGTGGTCTACCTTGACTTCATTAAGGCTTTTGACACCATTTCCCACAGCATTCTCCTCAAGAAACTGGCTGCTCATGGCTTGGACTGGCATACGCTTCGTTGGGTTAGAAACTGGCTGGGTAGCCGGGCCCAAAGAGTCATGGTGAATGGAGTTAAATCCAGTTGGAGGCCGGTCACTAGTGGAGTCCCACAGGGCTCAGTGCTGGGGCCGGTCCTCTTTAATATCTTTATCGATGACCTGGATGAGTGGATCGAGTGCACCCTCAGTAAGTTTGCAGACGACACCAAGTTAGGTGCGTGTGTCACTCTGCTCGAGGGTAGGAAGGCTCTGCAGGAGGATCTGGATAGGCTGGACTGATAGGCTGAGGTCAACTGTATGAAGTTCAACAAGGCCAAGTGCCGGGTCCTGCACCTGGGGCGCAACAACCCCAAGCAGTGCTACAGGCTGGGAGAAGAGTGGTTGGAAAGCTGCCTGGCAAAGAAGGACCTGGGAGTACTGGTTGATAGTCAGCTGAATATGAGCCAGCAGTGTGCTCAGGTGGCCAAGAAGGCCAGCAGCATCCTGGCTTGCATAAGAAACAGTGTGGCCAGCAGAGCTAGGGAAGTGATTGTCCCCCTGTACTCGGCTCTGGTGAGGCCGCATCTCGAGTATTGTGTTCAGTTTTGGCCCGCTCACTACAAGAAGGACATCGAGGTGCTTGAGAGAGTCCAAAGAAGGGCAACGAAGCTGGTGAGGGGTCTGGAAAACAAGTCTTATGAGGAGCAGCTGAGGGAACGGGGATTGTTCAGCCTGGAGAAGAGGAGGCTCAGGGGCGACCTTATCGCACTCTACAGGTACCTTAAAGGAGGCTGTAGAGAGGTGGGGGTTGGTCTATTCTCCCACGTGCCTGGTGACAGGACGAGGGGGAATGGGCTAAAGTTGTGCCAGGGGAGGTTTAGGTTGGATATTAGGAAGAACTTCTTTACTGAAAGGGTTGTTAGGCATTGGAATGGGCTGCCCAGGGAAGTGGTTGAGTCACCATCCCTGGAGGTCTTTAAAAGACGTTTAGATGTAGCCCTTAGTGATATGCTTTAGTGGAGGACTTGTTAGTGTTAGGTCAGAGGTTGGACTCAGTGATCTTGGAGGTCTGTTCCAACCTAGATGATTCTGTGATTCTGTGAACCATAAGTTTTAGCTGTAAGTTTTGTGGGATTGGTTTTTTTTGGTTGAACAATTGTGCAAACAAATGAGAGCACTATATAGATTGGGGCAGTAATTCTAGGAAACATAAGGCAGTATATATAAATAAATATAGTATATGAAAAAGTGTACAAGGATATCTTTGTTAATTATTTTTCACCCTCAAGTACAGTGATTTGGTTTAGTTACAAAAGTTTTATGGAGATGAAGGAAGAATGAATTTTTTTTCCTGAAATATTGTGCTTCTTTGGAAGAGAACCATATCCAAAAATCTTTCTTCCCTGTAATCCCCAGCTCCTACCCTCATGCTTGACACTCCATGTGCTTTTTAAAGCTGCACAGAAGACAATCCTGATGCAACCCTTTACTCAGAACTATGGAAAATGTCTTTGTCTATTTTCCTAGTAAAACCCCAATACCATGCATATCTATAATTTTAAAACAGGTCAGCTTTTCTTTCTCAAGGCTGGCTTATAAATATAATTTTCACTTTTATGTATGAAAGTTAACAAATTTAGCTAGATCATGAAGAAAGACAAATAATGTCAAATAGGCAAAGCCAATTCTTTTGGTTATGGATATATAATGAAGTAGGGCAGAGAGAGAGAAAAAAAATGAGAGACAGAAAGAGAGAGAGAGAAAAAAAAAAAACAATTTTGGTAGAAGAAGAAGCATGTTAGCTGATGTACAGTAGAAGCAGGATCTCATGACTGTTTTGAAGAAAGTATTTCCCAGGTAGACCTGAATCTTGCCCAAATCTACTCAAAACTGTGCTTTTAAGAAACCCAGCCCTTAGCCTTTCCTGTTTTGCAACATAAAAAGACATTTTCTCTTGAAAAATGGCTACTGAAGACTCTGGTCAGACAATTCTTGAGAAACATTTGAACTAAACACTTTAAAAATGAGTATGGGTTTGGGCTTAGCTCTTCAGTGTCTAGCTTGAGACATACCTCCCACAAAGGTCCACTGGATCTGATTGTGTTCCATCTGATGGTGCTGAGCACCTGACAGAAATTGATGCTTTCTGGAAACACCATTTATTGCTTTCTCCATGGTTATTTAATGTTCAAACCAATGTGGCTTCATAGACATCAGCTAAATTTCAATGGTATGAAAGTGGTGCAGCAGAGTGGGAAATTGAGCATAAACCTCTGAATGCATTCAAGCAAACCTGTTTCTGTCCTTCCTAGCTTTCTCTCCCTCTTTACATTCAAATACTCGTATGAATTGCTTCTGATAATTGTGTTAGTTTCCTTGTACTTAATTAAAATCTTCAGTAACTTTTTTATCAGTTTTCCAATTTAATTGAAATATACGAACAATTGTTACAATTTGTTGTGTTGTGAAAATTCGATTTCAGTTATAGCAGATTAACCTGGCAAAAAATAAGCTATGTTACATAGTTGCATGGATTTTTTTTCAGTAGAGATAATGCTGATTATGGGTGATTATGGGTGATTATGGGTTCTGGACAATGCTGAGAGACAGAAGTTCAAAGATTAATTGCTGCAGCTGATCCTTCAACCAGCAAGCAAAATCACTATCTGGATTTAGGCTCCAAATGGTGATCCAAATGGTGGAGACCCAAGGCATGGATTTACAAGGAGTGGCAAGTGACTTCAGCATCCTCATTACTCCATTGTCCAGTTTTATACTTTGCATATATTGTGGTCAAGTTATATGACGTTATGGACTTGCTTTGCTCTATGTTAACATTAAAAGTCCACCCACTTCTAGCTTTCGTGACATCACTGTTCATACTTCCTTATGTAACAGAACCAAAATTCTGTAGGTCTACTGTGTGAGCCTGTGTGCAGACGTGCTACAAGGTAGCCCCATTTAAGGCCACTCGTCATCTCATATTCAGATAAACTGAACATAATATACATTCAGGAAGAAGGGCAATGTCTGTTGAGATTAGATAGGGGATATAATCTGGACAAAACTTGGACCAATTTATAACAGGGCACTGCAGCTGAATAAATGCTACAAACAAGAATGCTTGGATACACATGTTGCGAATGTCAGAATAATAGATTTCTTTATGTCATTCATCCCAGATAATCATTGCTTATGTGGTTTAGCTGCTTATGAGAAATTCACAGAAATGCAAAGAGTAGTTAGATTTAATTCAAATTTAAGCATTAGTTATGACAAACTTGTATAAATCATTCTAGAAAATGTGCAGGGCATGCGTCAGAACACATATCTTCTTTACTTTCAGAACAGTTCAAGGGAATAACATTTTGTCTTCTCAGCTTTGCCAGCCTGGGGACTTTGTTGCCATAAATCCAAGTATACACACTTAGACAGAAAGAAATATTAAAACAGACCTATGAAGTCTTCTCCCAGAATGACCTAAAGCAGTTTTAACATAACAAAATGCCATTCAATTAAAGTTTGATACCTTCTAGACATGGCAACATCCAGTATTATAATTTTACCAAAGACAAAATACCTACAACGAGCCCAGAAAAACTGTGAGAGATTAGATTTTAAAGACCTCTGAATTCTACATATAGAAAAAAATGCTGGTGACTTTTCTTAAACAATGACCATTGGTCCTATGGCCTGGGCAGATTGTTTCAGAAGGACATTATGTGTTCGTAGAAGCAAGAGGACACCCTCTGACTGGTGAGTTACACCCTTCATTATCTGCTCTGTGAAGCAAACAGGGGGTGCAGTGATATGGTGATCTTCCAGGATGCTGACTGCCTGACAGCAGAGCCAGACCCTGGATTGCAGCCCTGCCTTAGACCATGGTGTGTCCCTGTGGGAGAGGGGTAAAACCCAAGCTGGCTCTCCACATGGCTGCTCAGGGCTCCAGGTACTGCTATGCAGAGCACCACATTGAAGGCTTGTCTGGAGGAGCAGAGCACTTCCCCATCCTTTTCTATGGATATGAAAATCCGTTAGGAGACACCTACAGCTTTCCTCTATTCCACAGTTCATTCAGTGCTGTAGGTAGGGGGTCTCATCCCAGCATTTTCAAACCCTCAGGTCCAAGACCAACACATGTATCAAGCACATCATAGAATCATATAATGACTTGGGTTGGAAGGGACCTTAAAGATTATCTAGTTCAAAACCCCCTGCCATAGGCACGGATGCCACCCACTAGATCAGGTTTCCAGAGCCTCATCCAACCTGGTCTTGAACACCTTCAGGGATGGAGCTTCCACAGCTTCTCTGGGCAACCTGTTCCAGTGCCTCACCACCCTTACAGTGAAAAATTTCCTTCTAACCTCTAAATCTAAATCTCTTTTAGTTCAAAACCATTCCCCCTTGCTCTGTCATTATCTGATTGAACAAGAAGTTGCTCTCCATCCATTTTATAAGTCCACTTTAAGTATTGAAAAGCCACAAGGAAGTCACCCTGAAGCCTTCTCTTCTGTAGGCTGAACAGCCCCAGCCCTCTCAGCCTTTCTTCATAGGAGAGGTGCTCCAGCCCCTTGATCATCTTTGTGGCCCTCCTCTGGACCCGTTTTAACAGATTAACATCCTTCGTGTACTGTGGGCCCCAGACCTGGATGCAGGACTCCAGGTGGGGCCTCACAAGGGTAGAGCAGAAGGGCACAATCACCTCCCTCCACCTGTTGGCCACCCCTCTGTTGGTGCAGCCCAGGATGCAGTTGGCCTTCTGGGCTGCAAGCACACGCTGCTGGCTCAGGTCGAGACTTTCATCCACCAGAACCCTCAAATCCTTCTCTGCAGGGCTGCTCTCAATAAGTTCTTCTCCCAGCCTGTGCTCATGGCTGGGAGTCACGCACCTGACCCAGGTGCAGCACCTTGCACTTGGACTTGAACCTCATGCGGTTCACATGGGCCCACTTCTCAAGCTTGTGTAGGTCCCTTTGGATGGCATCTCTTCCTTCTGTTGTATCAGCCACGCCACTCAGCTTGGTGTCATCTGCAAACTTGTTGAGGGTGAACTCGATCCCACTGTCTATGTCATTGATAAAAATTTTAAAGAGTATCAGTCCCAGGACAGACCCCTGAGAGACACCACTTGTCACCAGCCTCCACCTGGACATATCACCATGCTCTGGGTGCAACCTTCAAGCCAACTCCTTAGGCACTCAACGGTCCACCCATCAAATCCATTTCTCTCCAATCTGGAGACCAGGATGTCATGTGGGACTGTGTCAAAGGCCTTACAGAAGTCCAGGTAGGTGTCATTGGTTGGTCTTCACTTGTCAGCTGATGAAGTCACTCCATCATAGAAAGCCACCAGATTGGTAAGACGTGATTTGTCCTTGGTCAAGCCATCCTGGCTGTCTCGGATCACTTCCTTGTCCTGCATGTGCCTTGACATTGCTTCCAGGAGGATCTTTTCCACAATCTTGCCAGGCACAGAGGTGAGGTTCACTGGTCTGTAGTTTCCTGGGTCCTCATATCTTCCCTTTTTGAAAATGGGAGTAATGTTTCCAGTTTTTGCAGTCACCAGGGACTTCACCTGACTCTCAGGACTTTTCAAATATGATGGAGAGAGGCTTGGCAACTACATCTGATGATTGCATCAGGACCTGGGGTGCATGTCATCAGGCCCCATAGACTTGTACTTGTTTAGTTTCATCAGGTGGTCTCGAACCTCTTCTTCACTTGCAGTGGGAGGGACTCTGCTCCCACAGCCTCCATCTATGGGTTCAGGGAAATGAAAGACTTGGGAAGTCTGACTGGCTGTAAAGACTGAGGTGAAGAAGTGGTTGAGTACTTCAGCCTTCTCCATGTCATTACCAGTTCACCCTTCTCATCCATCATAGGGGGTACACTCTCCTTAACCTTTCTTTTCTGAGAAATATAGAATCTCTTCCTGTTATTCTTTGCATCCCATGTCAAGCTTAGTTCCATCTATGCCCTGGCTTTCCTGAACCCCTCCCTGCACATCTGGGCAGCAGTTATACAGTACAGACAGATGTATTGGAAACAATACATCTACAATACATTCAATACAATAAACAATACATTCTACCAACTGAAACCCTGTTCCAGGAAGCTGCATGTTTTTTCTTTTTCTTTTCTTTTCTTTTCTTTTCTTTTCTTTTCTTTTCTTTTCTTTTCTTTTCTTTTCTTTTCTTTTCTTTTCTTTTCTTTTCTTTTCTTTTCTTTTCTTTTCTTTTCTTTTCTTTTCTTTTCTTTTCTTTTCTTTTCTTTTCTTTTCTTTTCTTTTCTTTTCTTTTCTTTTCTTTTCTTTTCTTTTCTTTTCTTTTCTTTTCTTTTCTTTTCTTTTCTTTTCTTTTCTTTTCTTTTCTTTTCTTTTCTTTTCTTTTCTTTTCTTTCTTTTCTTTTCTTTTCTTTTCTTTTCTTTTCTTTTCTTTTCTTTTCTTTTCTTTTCTTTTTTTTCTTTTCTTTTCTTTTCTTTTCTTTTCTTTTCTTTTCTTTTCTTTTCTTTTCTTTTCTTTTCTTTTCTTTTCTTTTCTTTTCTTTTCTTTTCTTTTCTTTTCTTTTCTTTTCTTTTCTTTTCTTTTCTTTTCTTTTCTTTTCTTTTCTTTTCTTTTCTTTTCTTTTCTTTTCTTTTCTTTTCTTTCTTTTCTTTTCTTTTCTTTTCTTTTCTTTTCTTTTTTTCTTTTCTTTTCTTTTCTTTTCTTTTCTTTTCTTTTCTTTTCTTTTCTTTTCTTTTCTTTTCTTTTCTTTTCTTTTCTTTTCTTTTCTTTTCTTTTCTTTTCTTTTCTTTTCTTTTCTTTTCTTTTCTTTTCTTTTCTTTTCTTTTCTTTTCTTTTCTTTTCTTTTCTTTTCTTTTCTTTTCTTTTCTTTTCTTTTTTCTTTTCTTTTCTTTTCTTTTCTCTTCTCGTCTTCTCTCCTCTTCTCTCCTCTTCTCTCCTCTTCTCTTCTCTTCTCTTCTCTTCTCTTCTCTTCTCTTCTCTTCTCTTCTCTTCTCTTCTCTTCTCTTCTCTTCTCTTCTCTTCTCTTCTCTTCTCTTCTCTTCTCTTTTCAATATGTATGCATTCTCTGCATATATTATTTTATAGTAATGTCATCTCCTTTTCTTTAAAAGCAACAGTATTTTACTTCCAGCAACTTGTTGTACAGATAGAAGGGAGAACTAAATAGTCAAAACTACAACAGATAGTTAAAACTACACCTGCTCTCAGGATGGGCTTGGTGTGTAAGGTTGGAGCAGCAGTTTGCCTTGCTTGATCCCAGTCCTCAGGTTCACTGACACAAAGGTGCCTCAGTTTTGGCAGTGTAATGGAGATGAAGTGGACAGCATAGGTAGCTGAAAAGGTGCAGCACCAAAGTGGTGCTCCTTCCATATTGTGGACTGCAGCAGAACCAAAATGTTTCTTGGTGTCTCAGTTCCCTAGCTGTCAGACACGACAAAACCTTACCAAGTAGGCTAGTGCTCTTAGGAGGAAGTGTATTTCTCATGAAGGTTATGGAATGCCCAGAGTCTATGAGGAACACTGGCAAGAAACCAATGATAAATCTGCAGAATTCTGGGCACCCTCAGGTAATCATACAGTGCATGTACTACAAAAACAATGGTGTTTTGTGCTCAGCTTTGGACCTGCAAATGAAGAAACTGCAACTGCTCTGCCTCCCTGGCTGTTTAATGACATTTAATTGAACAGAAATTAGAGAATGAGAGCACTCATAAATGTCCAGCAGAATTTATTGTTGAAAAGAATCATTTTTATAAGGTATATTTAGCATTTCTTACCTAATTGGGCAGAGAAGAAAATACTTGGCAGGGACATGCTTTACATGCTGCATCCACTTAAAGAAGAAGCAAAATATGACTCCTTGGAGGAATCTTCCAAATTATGAGCAGATCAGTAAAGCATCAGGGGAATGCATTTTCAGTGCATTGCACAGAGGTCAGCACACAGCTCTGGCACTCCGTAAAATTTTCAGTCTGAAGCTGAATGCTGACTAATAAGACATAAAAATAACACAGTAATAGTGAGTTAATGATGCTCCAATATTCCCCATTTATACCTGGTTCCAAATTCCTGGAGACAAAAAGAGCAACTTAAAATTGGCCCAGACACCTGACAAATTTAGGGAAAATGGTGAGCATTTTCAAATTTGAAGGGAGTGTTTTGATTTGGATTTGCAATTAGATGAGTCCCACTGCAGATGAGAGAGTTTTCCTGCTAGAAGGCAAGGTCTCACATTTTTAGTAGGCTGGGGACAAAGGAGGGATACATATCAACAAGCTCATTTTATATTGCAGAAGGAATTTCCTGGACATAACAATGAACGTAACATTAGTTCAGTTATGACTGGCAGTCAACAAGGGCAAGTGTACACATAACCATCCTTATTTTGGTATGTTTTACCATGTGTTCCTAAAGGCATAGGTCACTTCCAACCGAGTACTCTTTATGCAGGACATTAAATTTCCTTCTTTGCTATCTTCATATCTTATCCATGGGTTATTCAGGAGATGCAATATATTTGCAGTTTATCTAATGTAACTTTATCATTATTTTGTGGCAATGTGCATACACAGTCAACAGACAATTTCAGTTATTGTCTCAGAAATAAATTATGTGCTTAAACTAAGAACAAATTCTTGTGGTCATATGTTTTCGCAAGAAAAAAAAAAAAAAAGAAAAAAAAATTAATTTTCAGGAGGAAGCCATTTTGATAAAATTCTCTAGCCCCGTGGTTAAAGTTCTGGTTTTCAAATCCCAGAATGTTTCAATTAAGAAAAAAATAAATAAAACATTAAAAATAAGGTATTTTAAATAATCTTTGTGGGTTTTGAGACCTTTACATGGTATTAAAGAGAAATTATAAAGACAATGAAAATTTTAATTATTTTTTAAGAACTACCTGTTTAGGAAAAAAAAAAGTCTCAGTGAAAAATAAATGCACCAGCTCTGCATGTGAAACTTAAGGGCATCATTTTTAAAGCATGTGCAGTGGTCTGCAAGCAATAAACAGGCAGAGGCAGTATAGTCAGCTGACAAACTGCAATGGTAGAGCCCAGACAGGGTTGGAAATGGGCTAATGCATCATTAGTTATGAGTAAATAAACAGTTAGAAACAGGTGGTAAAACATATATTGAAGAAGGTTGCGTTTGAGATTAGTTTATGTGTAGCATGATTTTTGTGGTATGGTGTGATAAGCAAGGAAGACTGAAGTAGCCTTGGGAGGAACCTTTTCCTGTTTCCATGGGATGACAGCTAGAGTCAGAGATGAACCTAAATCACATTTTTTGCTACATCTGAAGAGGTCAGAAGCGTGGAAAATCCTGCAATGCCAAGCTAATTTGAAAAGGCTGCCTGAGTTACTGAATTGCCTAACAATATTGTGTGAAAAAACTAACTAACTAAAAAAATAAATACAAAATCAGTGGCTAGATTGTGAGGCTTTTGCCCAATTTTGGAATTACCTTTTAGATGTATAAGAAATACACTAAAAAATTCTTCAATTCAGTTAAAAACTGAATAAATGGGCTAACCTGGTTATTAGGAGTTGCTTCAGATTGCAATGGGTCAAAATTTGGGTTTTAATTATTCTTTTCCTTTCTCCAACATGAAAGTAAAGTATCCAGTCTCAGTCCCAAAAAATACAGCCCAAACATATCCTTCTATATTTAATGACATCTTAGAAATATAATGTTTTGCTGTGATATATTCCTCTTGTGGCACTTGTGTTCAGTCTAAGCAGGCTTCTTGCGTCTTTTATTCATACTTTTCTTCCAAACCAAACACTAGATATTGCATTGGAGTCCAGTAAAAATCTGCTCATATTAATTTTATGCTTCTTATAGAAAAAAAAAAATCTGATAGACTGGAACCACCGTTACTACTGCCTTTAGTTTTATTATACTGCTGGTAATTAGTCTTGTTACTGCTAGAAATTGTGGCTGTTTGCTGTCTGATGTTCATCTTGATCACATCGGATTATTTGACCATGGCTAGCAGTTAATTGGCAGGCAGGACTGTAGAGTACACAGAGTTAACACAGGAGGTGCAGAATGGATGGAAAGGAAGTCATAAATCCTTGCTGCAGATTGCTTTAGGCACAGAGCCAGCGAGGAGCATTATCTCAAAATGCTAATATGTTCCAGGTCATTTAAGGATGCCGTCGATGACAGTGATGTGTTGGCCAAGACATGGATTAGATGTCCTACTAAGACTCTTTGATGTCTAGGTTCTCTAAATTAACAAAAGCTCTAATTATAACCTAACATGGTTTAAGACTACCCTCTGATAATGGAGTCTGGAAGAAACCTTAGCAGGTCTGGGGACCAGTTTTAACCTGGGTCAGTCCAGGACAATAGTGGCCCTGAGAGCAATGCAGGGCTGGGCACCAAGGAGGCATGCCCGGTTGCTTCCAGCTGCCAGGAGGGGCTCTCTGATCTTCGTGCTTAGTAAGAGAGGTGAAGGAGTACAATAATGTGCTGGGTGAGATGCTGTGAACACACTGCAAGGCTAAACAACACTCCTATTTGTTTGAACTTAGAGACCTTCAGGAGACACATAAAAAACAAAGAAGCAAGGTAGCACATGCAACCAAGACTCCTTATAGGCTTGGCCAATATTCAGTGTGTTATGTCCAGACTTTCAGATAACCTAAAACCTAAAACTCAACACTGAGAAATAATATGGGAGGCTTACTGTCATCATAGTTGTAGTAATATTCAAAATTGATACCAAAGACCTTCCAGTTTGGAATAGCATGTTTTCCTGTTGGTATTTTTTGATTACAACAACTTTCATCAATATAGTAGGAGTACTTCTACCTGCACCAATGGAAATTCTTATTTTGCAGTACGAATTCTTCTTTGCAGTGCAAATTCTTCAATTTGCAAAATTCTTATTTTGCAGAGAATAACTCACTTTATTGCCGAATTTAATATACATTACATACATTTAAAGTCTTTAAGCTTTCGTGGATTAAACAAGATAAAAACTGATCCACTGCATTAGATTTTATAGTAGGAGAGTCAGGTAAAAATCTTGCTGAATACCAGTTCCTGCTTGTGTTGGGGAGCATATCTGAGTCACTCTCCTGACTTAGCTTAAAACGAAGAAATAGAAATATAAAATGATTAACTTTCCTCTCAGACAAGCCTAAACCATGAAATTAAGAAATTACATCAAAACCCTTTTGATGGATTAATAGCTATGTTAAAACACTGGGAACCTCTCTACTTTTGTAATAGTCCTGTTTCTCAATAAAGTAAAAAAGAAGAAGCTCACATCTGCAGGGGTTGAGGTCAGGGGATTTCTTTGCAGGGGTGCCACTCCCCAGTGAGTAATTAAAACCCTAAACAAATCTACCTAAACAAACAATAGCTCTGTTATGACAAGAGTCGCCAGATGGTGCTTGGTAATGCAGGTTTACAAGTTGTTTTTGTTTTTTAATGTATAAGCAAGCCTCCTTTGAAGTAAATTTCTGTTGCTGTAAGTGGATTTATGTGGTGGAAAACAGATAGCAGGAGACTTTGATTTCTGCATTATTCTCCTTGTATTTATTCAGTTAGGGGGATAAGATAGATGCTTTGTATATCAACTGAGAATTCCCGGGAGCGAGGGAGGGTCAGGATTGCTCCTGCAGTGTTTAGCTGTCCCTTGTCCAGGTGCACAGCTGCCCACAGGCCAGTACTGCTGTGGTACCAGCTGGTGTGATACCCACATCGTTTGAGTCTCTGTTGTTCCCGAGAAGCATTGCAGGCCCTTGCCATCTGGATCTGCTCAGGAAAGAGACCTGCCGAGACCTGCACCTCATGAAATGCTTTGAGCTCAAAAAGAGCCTTCCTTTTCGAAAAGGAAATGTGATTTAAAACACCAGGGAAGGTCTTGAATTCCCAGCCAGGAGTTCACCACTTTCTCACTGAAGTTCCTATCAGGGACCTGCAAAGGAAAGCACTTCGGGTGCAGACTGCCCAGCACCTGGGTGCCAGGTGGGGTTAGTGGGGTTCCTGGGTGCAGGGTTCCTGCAGCTCCCCAGTCCTGCTCCACGGGGGCTTACATTTGGGGAGTCTTCCTCCTCCTGACCCCTCCTCCTGATCCTCCACCTTCTCATCTCAACAGTTCATCTCAATTTTTCTTCCTCATCCTTTGAAAAATATCAGAATTAATCAGAACAGAAATTCTGCATTTTGATTAGTTCTCCTCAGAAAATGTGAAGGGTCTCATGCTTTCATTAAACAGATCTGTCTGTCTCTGCTCTGCAGAATTTAAACCACAGGTAAAATGGCTTCTTTGAACTCAAACAGAATATAATGGCAAAACTGATAATAATGGCCTAGTCCCTCAACTTTCTATCTGAAGCAACTGATCCAGGAAAAAATATCGTGGTTTTATTGCAGAGATCACAAAATCAGAAACTATCAAAGCGCTTCCTGATCTGTGAAGATTAACTTAGTTCTACAGTGCTAAATCCTGGTTCATCTCAAACCTTTTGCTTACAGAAAAAGTCAGGAGTGCATGCCATGTGTTTGGATTGTTTTATGGAGTTTGAGATATCCAGATGCAGAGGGAAACACGAGCTGGAGATATAACTGGGCTGCACTGCATTAGTTGCTAACCCATTGACAAGTAACATCCTTGAAGCTCATCATTTATACAGGACTCAGATCTGTCACTGATTGTAACTGAACTATTCTATAAACACAGCCATGGCAAAATATTTGGGACAAATATTTGACATGATGGTGAAGTACATGGCGATCATGTGGTATCACCTCATTAAACTACTGTTCTGTGATCAGCTCCATCTGCCTGTCACAATGGTGTTTCCTATCACAAGCACTTCATTTTTAAGCTGTGTTTTTCTGATGAGGCCATACAGATCCGAACTTGGAATGAATTTAAAGATTAACCCATATAAGGTCAATGTGCAAATTTATTCTCCTCTGACTTGTCATCTGCTCTAGCTACCAAGATCACCAGTAATTTTGAGAAGCTCTGTAAAGGCATTCCTTGATTTCACAGGCTTATGGTTTGTTCTTATCCTGTCAGGGATCCAGAAGAATGAGGGTGTTTGATTGCTCATGGACCTCAAAGGTGCCATCAGGTCTCAAGGAGAGTATTTGCTTCCCCTTGCCTGATGACTAGGTCATCAGATGCTGGTACACTTGGAGGACAGACCCACATATATCCACTTTTGAACTGTGTAGTTTCATTCCAAATATAAAACACTTATTAGTAAGGATGTGCAGTTAACAATTATAGAAATAGAAGTTTGAAAGACGTGGGAGGAAATCAGAATAGAGCAGTAATGAGAAAATAACACAGAATGTAAAACTATAAAGTACAATAAATGGTAAATTAACAGAGGTAATTAGAGACAGGTTGACAAGGCTCAGCTCCTTTGATAGGGAGCCAAAGTCTTCCACATGAATTGTTACTATACATTGCTTATCTAAGGCCTCACGTACTGTTTCTTAATTGCACTGTCTACAGCATGACTGATGCATAACTAATAACTTGATAGAGTCATTGTGAGAGGTTCAGAAGTTGCAGCTGGACTTTCGGGGGATTCAAGTTCAGTGAGACAGAGAGATTATCCTGTAGACTAGGAGGCTCCCCAGAAATCCCACTGTTCTCTGCATCTCTGTCTCCTCCTGCTAGGCATCTGGTAATGCACAGCAGGGTTTTCCAGAGCTGAGCAGAAACAAGCTTTCAGCAGCACAGACCTGCATTAGCAGTGACAGGTATCAGAGCAGTGGGAGCTTCATGATCTCTGGAAGGAAGTTGGCATCAGCTTTGGACCCAACAGAGCAATGAGGAAAGCACTGGTGTCCCTTACTATCTGGGCAGGCTGTGAAGTGGGAGGGCACTGGTGGAGGAGAGCCACTGCCATATACTTGCTGGGACTGTAGTTAGGGTCCCGGGGCACGGAAGATTGCTGCACCTCTAAACACACCATCTCAACTGACCCGCAGTTACTGGCCTTCAGCAACAACTCCCAACAGAAAAAAATAAATAAAACAAAAGAGCAAAAGTGTAATCAACACAGTGTAGCAGCTACAATCATGGTGGCTTTAGCTGGGAGGAGAGAAAGTGTAAGGTATGAGAGTTTCAGTCCTCCCAAGGATCCTGAGGCCTGGTGAGTGAAGAGACACAGCAGTAGGTGATGAGAGTTCAGTTACACAGAGCTGGGAACAGGAGTCAGCTCTGAGTCAGGGTTTGAGTAATAGGCTCATTTATTTCAGAGCAGGACCCCTGGGAGACTGGACTAAGTCCAGCCTTTGTTATGGCCATTGGCATCAGAGAGGTAACAGAGCTGTGTCAATGTAAGAGAAATGTTGTAACTCGACTTCTTCCATGTATTACATTTCTGAATTTTCACTTGCTGTAAACTCAAGGCAGTTGTGTAAGAGTAACACGTGTATGGATGTGTCTATCTACCACAGAGTCATGCCTGTTTGCTCATAATGATAGTGCTGCTGAAAAATAAGCTCTGATAGTCATGAAATGAAGAAAGAATATGCCATGCCTTCTCAGAGCCTGACAAGGTGGCTTTCTTTACTGTTTAAACATCATCATGCAATGTGTTTCCCACAGTGTCTAGGGAACCCCACCAATTTATCTGAACTGTCTTCATGCTACTACTTTGAAGGTGTCTTTCTTTGTCATGAAGTCTCTTGGCATTTAGACAACAATTGGCAGGCTCCAGAAGTTCCAAAGAGGTCATGCTCTTTTCAAACCCTACCTTATGTTCTCATCCACACACACACAAAAATATAATAATATATCCTGCTGTAAAGACCAGTTGCTGTTATTTCCTTCCACCCCTCATCTGTCTGTCCAAGTCTCCTAGCACCTCAATCCAAAGATTGTGTCCAGTGCTATAAATGATTGTATGAGATCAATCAGTTACTCACCTGATCTCAGCCTATGGCCCTTGAGCACCACAAACAAGCTCAATTTCCACTTATTGAAGCAGAGTTGTATTTGGTATAAAGTCTCAGTATTGTTGGGTTTACAAAGAGGTTTGAAGTGAGCTTGTCTTTGATCTGAAGGGGTTGAGACCTTTTTTCAATGCCAACCACAGGGTGTCTCCACAGCTGATTCTGAGTGCTGCAGAAAGAGGATCCGTGAACAGAGTTGGGCTGACTGGCTGAAAAAGCTGTTTATACCTTTCCTGCAGAGGCAGACTGAAGAAGCCAATGTGATGGCACAGCATAGAGTGTTTATTAAGTAAAAACTTTGTTTTCATAGGCTCCTAATTTTTATACTTTAAAAAGCTGCAGAATGAAACCACACTGTTCTAGCAAGGCAACAACTAAATTTAACATGCTGTTGGGTTCACTGGGGTGCTCAGATGGATGATACAATCTCACATGCAGGCTTAGCTGCCTTGTTTGCCAGCACTGAACAGGAGGGAAGCACTTTTCCCTTTGCTAATGATTTGAGAGTGTAGCTTGTTCATATTTTAAGTCACACTAGCCTAAAGGCATCCCTTTACCTCTCTGCCTCAGGCAGTGATAGCCGCAGCTGTAACTCACTTTTGTCCTCAAATGTCACTTAAACTGAGTACTTAATAGGATGCCTTTTCTACTATTACTGTTATTATTACCGTTCTTTCAGCAACTGTGGCTCTTTTTAGCTCAGGGCTGTAGTGTCAATGAGAATCCATTTTCCCTGGCACAAAATTATTGAATGTCACTGTGTTAAGTCTTATTCTAATCAAATAATAAGACATATAATTAGGAAATTATGGCATTGCTTAAGTGTCCCCAGTTCTTTGATCAAAAGGTCTAATTTAATTTGAAAACATGTGGCTGGGCTGATGTCTGGGCCAATCAGTCTAGACTTGAGCAATGTGTGTGGGCCAGATGGAGAGTTTGGCTGCTCTCTTCACTGAAGTCACAACCCTCCTTTTAAAATTCTCGAAGTGCTGGAAGTGCATGTATGGGAGGTGTTTTGGTCTCATTTATTTGTTTTAAACTGAAGACAGCAGCCAGCTTACCTCTGTTTGTGGGACTCAGTCAGCTTTTGCCTGCTTTATCTGATAGGAGAAGACGTGCTTTGAAATACAGACTCTCCTCCCCAAAAGCAATGAAGCTTCAAAAATGAAATGTGAGGAATTAAAAGCTTCTGGGATCTGAGACCTTGGATGCTTGCCCCTGTGATGTGAGTGCTTGGCATTGTGGAGCCTCTGTGTGGCCTAGTGCACACCAGGATGCACCAGGAGCATGGGACAGCAGCTCCAGAAAGCCCCCACACATGCTGATGGCTTTTCTGCTTTGCTACAGTGCTGGTCCCAGAACCCCACACATCAGGTGTCAAACTGAAGGGCAGGGATGGGAATGACAAAGCTGCCTTGTGTCCTCTTCACTTACACATCTGCTTAGTGTGTCTCCCAGCCTCCAGGAGCTAACCTTAATGCCCTGCCAACGTGACAATGGAGTGTGTATGGGCAGGTGACACTAGACCTTCTGAGGACCATGAATGCTCATCGTGCATCTTCACCACAATAATTACTGGCACAGAGAAGAGGCACTAATTCTCTGGACCATCCCTCTCTGAGCAATTTTGAGGAAGTCAGAAGGGGGATATATTCATGTGCCAATAGCTGAGTTATATGTGCCAGGAACCATGGCCCTACCCCAACCCCACCGCATGCTGTGGTCCATCCTGATCATGGATGTCCCTTCTTACTTCAGCTTTCTTTCTCCTTTGGGCTGGGAGAAGAAGGTGTTTAAAAGAAATTCACATGGAGGAAAAAATGAGCAATGTTTTTCTTTGGCTTATTTTTAATAACAGTAAAATTGAGTAGTGGCTGTGTCGATATGAAATATCAGAATACCAGCTTGATATCTGCTTTATTAAATAGCTTGTGTGTGGGCAGAGTATATGTAATTTTTAGTGTTTTTTAATAATTCTCTTTTTATTAAATTTTTCAAGTACAACAAGATGTGTTATGACGTTACCATTTTCAAATAATGATAGGCTGTTTCCCTTGGGAATTAGTGGTTTACAAAGTCCTTGAGCTAATACTTGTTACATTTTCATAATTACACCCCTGTCCCATATTCTTTGACATTCCTACTTTCTATTACCTTTAGACGGAGTCTTAGATATACAAGTAATATAGGGTGGAACCCATAATAACAGTGAATAAACTGAGCTAACTCTTATCTTAGCTACAGCTGTATGCACCATTGAAACCGAGTCTCCAAGATGCACTTAACTTAATATTGGACCATATGTTTAGTGAGCATAGGAAAAGGTTTTTTGCTTAAGTTAAAGACAAACCAATAAACAAGCAAGAAAAATAAAAATGTTTCATGAGTAGTATACCACAGTAGCAGTATACTACAGTATACTGTAGTGTTGATATCACAAATATCACTCAATTTGGCTGTGGCTGTATCAACCCCTCTTAGAGCCCATTGCATGGATTTGAGACAAAGAGATTTTTCTTAAGATCAAGCTTTCCATGACCTAGTTAAATAACTCCTGAAACTGAACCTTAGTGCATCTTCTGCATATAGTGCTCTGCGTCTTTTGACTTAGAAATGGATTTAAATCTCAGCACTTTTGTTCAAGACCATAGTCTCAATGAGGGGAAATTTACATCTATTTTGATCTTCAGCCACTCTGGCAGGTTTACACTTATGGCAGTAGCTATAAGTAGGCAAAGGAGGACACATTGGCCAAACCTATAGAGAGCAACACCAAGAAATCCATCCTCACACAATCCCTGCACAATCCCTGCCAGGGTTAGAGATAAGGGCTTTTCTGAAATCTCTCAAGAAATTTCTGGTTCTAGAAGATCCCATTTTCTCTAGCTAGTCACCGACTCCCTCTTATCCACCTTAACAGTGGTTTAATTATTTAGTTTATTAGAAACCCATTTAGCAGAAAATTTCATTCTTCTGTAGTCTCTTCAGAAAAACTCTTCTTTGCTGCTTCAGTTCTGAGGCACCAATTTACTCCAAGTCAGATCACAAGATACAAACACCTGCAAACTTCTCACTCTTACCATGACAAGGCTGTGGCCTATTCTGCTTGATAGAAATTGCACACAGAGAAACAAGGCTACGCAACTGTATGATTCTATGACTCTGTGATTCCATAAGGCCACTCAAAGTCAATTTATTTCAATTGTGTTCTCATGTTTTCCATAAAATGGTAATATGACGGTTTTATTCTTCATAATGTATCTTTTATAAAGCTATAAGTGTTGTAGGCTAGGGAAATACTATTCTTTGAGTTACGTTTAGCTAATTCTGTATTAGATTTATTGTATATCTTCTTGTCTATTTCACAGAGAGATGTTTGGACTACTTGAAGAGGACATAGTCCATAGGTAAGAGAACACACTCACTTGAATACACTCAAATATATAAACATGTTGTGGCTGACAACAGTCATTCTGCAGAATATTATGAAACTGAGGAATTTTTCTTTCATAAATGTCAGTACAATAAATTCTTGGTAGAAAAAACAATATGATAAATTACAGTTCATCGGTCATCATTATTTCAGACAGTTGCCACCACCTTAAAATCTACTGTGTTGCTTAGAAAGCAAGCAGGAAATTTTCCTTACGAACAGTGCATGTTCAGAGATATAACACTTTCTGTTGAAAATATTTCCTGAGACAGCGAGATGGAAAAAAAAAGAAATCTGAAGTCAGTGCAACCTCTTTATACAGAACTAGATGGAAGATTCCCTTTCTGCAGCTTGGAAGAGAGCCATAGACCCACAGACCCCCCTACCACTTCTCCGGTGGGTGCAGTTGCCTGCCCTATGACTACAAGTGAAGTTGTTCTGATTGTCCCTGGCATCTTCTGAAGAGCGGTGGTGTTCAAGTGTATCCAACAGTGGACAAGCTTCAATGTGACAAACTTATCTGGAAAGTCGAGGACACTGATTTTAAACTTTGGACCAAACTGATATCCTGCTTCTTGAAGTAAAACCTGTACTGCAGAAATTTTTCCATGTGGCGCTTAGTACAGTGAGGCATATGAAGGGAAAGCTCTCAGCCATCTTCCTAACAAACCCAGCTGTGCTGCCTGCACTGGATGGAGATGGTATTTCTTCGGAGACCACATTCGAGGGTGCAGGAGCCCTTTCTTCACATCAGCAGTTCTCCCTTTTCCATTCTGTTGTTGAATACAGCCCTTACCCCTGCAGTTTCAGCATATCCAGCCTCTTCTAGCCATGGCTATAAAGGGTTTACTCACTGAAACACCCCCAGCACCTGAGGAAGTTGAAGATACCATTAGTATGAGAGTAAATGTTGCCAAGCACACAGTGGAGCATAGTGTGCAGGAGGCAGAGTAGTCTGAGTGGCTCTTGTAGCTCTATCTGTGCCCAGCAAATATGTCTGTACACCAGGGAACTAGAGTTACCAAGGTTAACTGAGATGCCTTGGTGGTTAAGGCATTCATTTCAGAGCTGGAAAGTGATCCAGAGTGAGTGCCAAACCAATCGGAAACATGCCATGCCCATGTTGAAAACTTGAGCTTTCATTTCCAAATGTATTCCTAATACTGTGGGAAAATAAATAAATAAAAAATCAAAAAAAAAAACAAAAAACCAGAAACCATGTAAATGTTGAGTTTTCCTTACTTTTCTCCTTACCCTTGAGCTTCAGCCTTTGAAGTAATCCAGTAGTTTATTTACACACCCCTGGTCAAATGCAGGAGCTTTACTATGCCGTACAGTTCCTTGTGCTGAGGAGAAACATATATATATATATATTTTTTTCTTATTGCTTTATTTAACATTGGTGGTGCTCAAACTGCATTTTTTTTTTTTACAGCCAAATGAGCTCAGCAGACCCTTAAAAGACAACCTGTAATAATAGAATAAACATAATGCTGCTCAGTTCCAGGATTTCATTGCTGCTGAACTGAAATAAGCAATTGCTTCTGAGCAACAGAGGAAGACAAAATTGCAGAGGACATGACTCTAAAAACAGTAATAAACAAAGTTGTGATAATGAACCAATATCTGCATTGACTTGGCATAGTTCACAGGGGTCTGAGAACTTGCTAAGGACATTGCCAGTGTTGCAAAGTCTGGACACTACAGTTTTTAAGTAAAATTAGCTCAGGATTATATCTCCCAAAGTCAGAACAGTCTCAGATATATGAAAAACATCTCAAAAAATGCATAGCTATTGGCTTATTAGAAAAAGCTGTAATTCAAACCAGAGGCAATATAAGCTAATATCATCAACTCTGAAAGCGCAATTCAGGAGACTACAGAAAGTAAATTGCAAGAAGGATTCCTGAGAGTGTATTTTAGTTCTTGCTTTTCAGTTGAGAGCAAAGATTATTATTATTACTGTATTGGCATTTGTGAGGAAATCATGCAACAAGGACAGATTATTGCATGGGGAGATAAGGGAGACAATGTCTTGAAAAGTGTAGTGATGACAAATCCAGATTACAAGGAATTAATCAAAATCTTGGAGATTGGCAGAAAATGAACACATTACTGACATTTTCTTTTCAATTAGAGCTGTTAAATTTTCATTTATTATTTTCAGCTCATAGGTCAGATTTTCTTGCCATTTATGAGAAGCTATATCTGGACCAATATAAACAGAGTCAGTTAATAGCAAATATTTTGTCATATTTCTGTTGAATTTAGAATTTCATTTCTGGTGCAGATAAGGGGGCAGTAATATAAGTTGCATACTTGGAACATAGACTGGGTCCTGCATGGTAATATAGAGACTAACTGAATCGTGGGTGAGCAAAACACTAAGGGAACTGCAACAGAGTCCACAGACTGCCAATTATCCATCTAACCTAATATTTAAAAGGAATAGACCATAAAATATTGTCTAAGATAGTGAAATATTGGGAGACCCTGTATATCTGACCCAAGAGCTCATGCTTTCTTTAGCTGACTTTGAGCTGCAGTTCCAATTGCATGTGCCATTATGACAGAGGGATTCAAAGCAGTTGGAATTATCTCAGATTTTTTGAAGTTGTAATTCAGAATTTAGTTGTAGTTGTCTCCTCCCTTCCTTCCTTCCTTCCTTCCTTCCTTCCTTCCTTCCTTCCTTCCTTCCTTCCTTCCTTCCTTCCTTCCTTCCTTCCTTCCTTCCTTCCTTCCTTCCTTCCTTCCTTCCTTCCTTCCTTCCTTCCTTCCTTCCTTCCTTCCTTCCCTCCTTCCCTCCTTCCCTCCTTCCCTCCTTCCCTCCTTCCTTCCTTCCTTCCTTCCTTCCTTCCTTCCTTCCTTCCTTCCTTCCTTCCTTCCTTCCTTCCTTCCTTCCTTCCTTCCTTCCTTCCTTCCTTCCTTCCTTCCTTCCTTCCTTCCTTTTAGTGTTAGGCATGCATTCCTCAGGTCTATATGAATGGATCTCTGCACTTAGCCATCTGTTCATGTCATGCAAGGCAGAGACAATTGGCATAGTAGGCTTATTGCCTGATACTACATAATGCCAGGAAGAGATGCAGCCTTAGCTCCTGGAAGCATCATAACCAAATTTTAAGAAACTTTAAGACTTTCTTAAGTCTTTTGTCAGGGTTAGGTATTCTGGGTGCAATGATAAGGGCCAAATAGCTGCTTGCTGCCTGTAGGATGGGCTTATGAGGGTCACCTTGGTGTCATGTACGGGAAGGTAAAAGTGTTAACTAGAGACCTCTCCAATAACACCATCATCATCAAAATAAAACGTCAAGTCAAAAACACACACACAAAAAAAGAGTTAGGATTATAGATACATATTGCTCTGCCGAGTTTTAGTGAGGTAAACCATAGTAGCCTCAGAGGAGCCATGTGCCAAAATCTCTGGCAACATCTTCACATTTCACTCCTGGAAATCTTATTTAGAGCAACAGAGAATATAGGTAGCTGATGTTGGCATGTTTCCCTTGCCTGTTCTGCAGCTGTGTCCTGTGGTATGCACGCACACACACCCCCCACACTACATCAAGGCACAGGAATATTCTGTATGCCCTTGTTCACTCCTGCAGTGTAGTTGGGGAAGTGGAAAAGTCAGTGTTTATTACACTACAATATTTTCACTCTTCAGAAAAATGTTCTGTACTCCAAGTGTATATCTCAGTGACATATTACACTCTACCACAGTAAGATATTGTTTTGCCAGCGATTCAAAGGAAGGAAATGGAAACTCAGGTTGTTACTTTGATTTTTTTTCTTTTTGCCTGTCTAAACCTATTCACCAGGAGTCTTGCACAAAAAGTGGTTTCTCTGTGTTAATTGAATCACAAGAAAGAATGAAACATATATATTCTATGCAATAGTTGTGCTCAGTGACTGAGATACAGAAATAGCACATCACAGATCCATTGGGAGCAGGCTTTTCATCAGGTGTTAGGCTTTGGTGAATTTGCTTTGTCTGTGTTTAAAGGATTGGGTCTATTTGGACGTGGCACATCATTAATGATGAAAAGAAAATTGTTCATGTACTTAGTGTCAATTTTTCAATTACCTGATTATATGCATTTTCTGACTCATTTATAATAAGATTAAAAGATCATCTGGTTGATGTATATATATTATATACAAAGGCCTAGACTTTGTTCTACTCTTATTTTTAAGGAGAAATGAAAGCAAATGCAAAGATGAAATACAGCCAGGTTCTCTCTGACATGTATTTCCAATTTGCCATGCCAGGAATTACTATACAAATTGCTTTGCAGCAATGCTTTACAATCAACTTCATGCCATGCAGTCCCTTTGACATTGGTAATGTTGTGCAGGGCAAGCCAAGAAAGAATTTAGCTGTTCTGGGGAGGAGACATGAGTCTGGTCATGAGTCTGGTCATGAGTCTGGTCCTGAAACTGGTTGTGAGATTTTAAGGCTATTGTATATAAATTTTCTGTATAAGCATCAAAATTAGTGTTTGTAGATATAACAGATGGTTAATTAGCCTACATTTATAGAAGAAATTTTACTTCAAAATATATCATAAATTCTTCTCAGCTGTCTGACACAATAAACTGTTATTTTATTCTTGTATTTTTATGACAGGGAATTTATGTATGTTTGTCTCTCTACTGATTTTAAGAGATTTTCTCATTTGCGTGCAAACCAAGAAAGACTAGATGACTGAAGAATTGAGTCTCTCAGCTCTGGACTGCCTTCCCAAACCTAGGCTGTCTGGACAGCAATTGAAAATTAGCACTGCTTAGTGCTTCACACAGTTTCACAGGAAACTTTTAATTACAGCACACTGCCCATCGGGTAGAAGATGGGTAATTTACACTGTCGGGCCAGGAGATTGAGGAGGAAATGCCACTTCTGCTTGTCAGAACTGAGACCCACCCTGCATTTGTTGTGCTCCTTCCTGTCAGTCTTGGACAGAAGATGTTTTTTCTGTATGACCTTTTCAGGTGATTTCCACTCTACCCTCTCCATTTATATCACAAATATTCCTGACAGCACACTGGGCCTTGAATTAGAAATAACCAAAGGGAATCGGTTTTGACATAACATGTAGTATCTGAATAATATCTGAGAAATTTATAGGCTTTACCAAACCAGCCATTGTGAGATGAGAGGTTTCTACTCCTGTCAACGACCAGCAGAATTAGACAGGTGTCTTGATGCTGTGGTCAGAAGACCATGCAACTTTAAACCATCCCAACAAAGCTGTATGTGATCACGGAGTGTGAGCTGACATGGAGAAGGGTTAAAGAGATAAATAAAAAGCCATCTAGGCAATGTAAAACCAACTGCTTTATTGAATTACTACTTTTTAAGGGTGTCATCACTTCCCTCTTTTACAGAATGTTGTTATAGGTTAAAATGACTCGAAGATGTTCTTGGCTAGCTCAAAGCCATGGAGGAAGGAGCTGGAGGAAGCAGTTCAAAGGAAAAGAGATAAGTAAGTTTTAACTGGAATGTTTTGTAGATCTGTCACCAAACTGCATTCCAGTGCTCTCCAAGGACCAGGCCTTTGTGGACTCCTCTGCCTGCATATTAGTTCTTTGCAAAACTGCCTCCTATCTTTCTGGGACTAAATTGAACCCCTGTTGTTACGTGGGGAATGCTGCTCACAGTTTCTTATAGGAGAAAAATGCATCACTGAGTTAAGCACTCACTGAAGCTAATAGCTATTCTTTGTATTTTCTTCCATCCACAAAAATATTTTGGATTTTGAAAGAAAATCATAACTGCTTTTGAAAACACAGCATATTATAATGGGATTATGTCTTTACACAAATATTCTAGCTGAAGATCAGAATTTCCACATGAGGCATATCCTAAATAGTACTACTAGACGATCAACACATTGTATTCTAAAACTGAAAATATGTTTTTGTTCTGCTGGTAGTTTCACAATACCCGGTGGTTTCACAAATGTCACCTAGCACAGTCTTACTATGCAAGAGGCCAGAAAGGCAAGCAAGGGACTCTTCATTTGTTGTATGCCCTACTGACCATTGGACAGTTGCAACTATTGATCTTGTTCCACAGCAACAATTCAAATACTGTGATCTGTTTCAGAACCAGGACCAGGACTGTAGGTGATCAACATTTTTGAGTACTGGCGAAATGAAGGTGAAAATGATTTACATTGTTCTTGCTGACTTTTTATTACAGAAACAGATGTTGGAGTTTTACTGGCTGAAATAATCAGCCACAGAACCAGTAGGTCATCAGCCCTGCTTTCCCACCAAGTGCCACAACTGTAAAGCAAAATGTACATTCCAGAAATTACAAGTTTTATTGGATATGCCAAAAATAGCATCTAGAGACTAACTGTATAGATGGGGGAATGGAAAAAAAATATGATAGCTTTGCATGATGTTGCTTAGAACACTACGTTTTGTAAATCCACTGTCTCTTCATCCAAAACACTGAAAGTGTTTCTCCCTGAGGAAGGAAAATTGTAAAGGTAAGGAAGGGTGATGTTTTATAATAGAATAACAGAGGTGGCGTAGTGCATAGCGATACTTGCTACATTCAAGACACTTAACAATTCTAGACTCTCATGAAGTACTAACTGATTGTATTGCCTCGTCTTGCAGAAATTTAAATGCAGAAATATGGAAGACAAGTTAAAGATGAGCTAAGGAAACAAAAGTAGAAATTAAAATTATCTGGACCCTTTGTCTGTGCTTGGATTATGTATATTTCCATGTGGCAAATTCCTACCTGTGAGGTACAAACAAAAAAATATATATATATAGCCCATTGGTTGAAACTGCATGGGATTTATTTCTACATTTCAGAAAATGTTGACGTGGTTGACAGCTAAGGTACCCACTGAGACAGCAGGGGAGCAGTGAATGAAAGACAAACTACAACAGAGAAACAGAAAGGTTAAGTGAGTGCCTTTGCAGCTGCCTACTTTGGAGAAGTAGGAGAAGCTGATGGTAATTAAAAAGCACTATACCTAAAAGATAATGTATGGCTTGTAAATGCAGTTGAAGGTAGGAAATAAGTCAGTCAAAATAAATTCAGAGGAAATTTTCTAATGTGACTACAGGTCCTGATGTCTTACTGACAGTTAAGGGATTAAGATTCACAAATACCTGAAAATCATTTTATTTTATTTATTTCATTTTACATTAATCTAATTTAATTTAATTTTTTATAAATAGAAAAATGGTAGCAGAATTCTCTGAATTTTTCTGTAAGTCCAGTTCTGCACCATTCTGAAAGTTTTACCCAGAAACTTCATGAGCTTGCAACTGACAGTTCAGATGAAGTTGAAACATGTACTTAACATATGTACAATGCAAATTGGAATGAACAGGAGGATGTAAGAAATTTACTCATAATGACTGTCTTTACTTGGAGGAAATGAGCAGTTTTTTGCAAGAGGCACTGAGCCAGAAGAAATAGCTTGGTAATGAAAGGTTATGGGTCCTCTTCAGAAAGGAGAGAGGTCAAACTATTTCCCAGTTATTGTTCTGCTAATTTCCTGGTCATGCAAGAAACTGTGTTTGTTGAGACAAAGCAGTTTATGTGCAGGTGTATGGTAGAGTTCATAACCACATTTCTACCCCTGTGGGCATGAGCTGTGAAAGCTTTTTATGTCTGTCTTGGGTAAGAAAAATCTGCACCATATTCCCTTTGGGAGTTCAAAACCCAGACTGAATAGCATCTTCCAAATCATCCCTTACAAAATCCCCTCAGATGAAACCTCAAGAGCTTCAGTTAATATCTTGCAATTAAAAACCTGGCCCTGCTGTGCTTAAAGCACTTGTTGCATTTGTGAGCACAATCGTTTTTAGAGCTGGCAGACTGCACCTGCCAGAGCTGAGACTGAATGGCAGTTCACAGTCATCCAACAGAGTATAATTACAAACGGCTACGACAATGCTTGTATCAGGGGCTAAGTGCAAGGTAACCAGTTCAAGTGGCTGGTGAATCTTCTGGACTTAATCACCAACCACAGCATGTCACTGACAGGGTGGAAATAAACTTTTACGTCCAAAGATGGTGTTTTTGTTTCTTGTGTACTTTCTTGGTAATTTCTGCCATCCAGATTTGTTTGGCTGTCCCTGCTGCACTTGCTACAGAAATGAGATAGGGGAGAAAGAAAGATCTCCTGTTGTAGTAAACCTGCCGTAAACAATCACCAGAGGACCTTTAACAAAAGACCCTACAGAGCAGTGTGGTACATCATCTTTTTTTTTTTCAGCACTGCTCCTCCATCATGGGCTGTGGTGCCATGAAACAACCACAGCTTACGCTCAGACAAGCTGCCCGTGGGATAGGAGTATCATAATGCATTGGTGTTACTATCACGGCAACAGCAGTGCACTACATCTCTCTATTGCCACTAATGGTTATGGTACTTCTCAGAGAAACATAGCTTAGGAAGCCTTTAAGGAGAACGTGAAATATATCTTTGCTTACCATAGAGGTAAATCCCTCACACGTGAATAGACAGAAATGTAATTTATGAGCACAGTGAATCCAAAGAGATCTGACAGGTTGGCTTGTTTTCTGAAAAGAGCAGTTGTTGCACACTGAGCATGAACCATCGCCTCCTTCTTGCAGTTGATGTGACTCTCTGCAAACAGCAGTTGGCAGTGGCATATAAAGATGATACATGAGGGGTATAGGTTTCTGCAGAGTTATGTTTTATCTGAAGTCTGGATTATTTAAGAAAAAAGATTTAGCATTTTTATTCAACAGTTTAAGAGGTTCCTGTACAGTGTTGTGTGTTACACATTTGTTTGTGTGCTAATGCCTCTATCTGGTAGTGAGTCACAAACACAATGTTAAAACTCTAGGTAGAGGATCCTTCAATGTACTTCCCTAGCATCTATTTAATGTAACTTGTGCTGGTTTTATTATTTTTTTTCCTCCCAAGAAACTTTGAGCTCATTTCCAGCAGATCCTGCAGGGGGTGAAAGGGTCATGGTAGAGCGATATACGCAGGTGAGGTCTCTGCTCTGGTGGAGTTCCTTCACGCCCACAGGGAGAGCAAGGGGCTGTCAAAGCAGAGTGGGAAACAGGGCTAGCTTGCCAAAGTGGTCTGTAATGGAAGTTACACATGTTAATGGCAATTTGTAGTAACTTAGCAAAGCTTAGGAAGCCTAATGAGTGAAATGCCTCCTTCATTTTCTCTTCTGGGTTCTTAAAAAATAAAAATAAAAATAAAAAAATCTACATAAACGTCTGCTCTGAGTATTCAGCTGTCCCCATGTGGCAGCTAGAAGCCCAGACATGTTAACTTAGAGGCAGACCCATGTGCGATGATGTGATTTCAGCACACTCTGAAGGTGTCTTTCTTTAAAAAAAAATGCATGCTGTACCATGGCTTTATATGGTTTACACGGCTACATCAGAAGTACTGGGAAATACCATCTGAGGTGATCCTACAAAGTCCTGTTTTAGTTCCTGAATTGAATTATATGCAGGTTTTTGTTACTAACATAAAGCTACAGATGTTAGCATGACTAAAATGGCAGCCTACAGAAGTAAGAGTTTGCCCCAGCAGCATAGTACAGCTATGAATCAGGTGAAAACAGCCTTGGGGCCACCCTGGAAAACAGTCTCATATGTATCAAGCTACCCCCTTGAAAGCGTAGCCTCAGGAGCGGTGAGGTTTCACCCTTTGAAGAGGGGCAGGATGATGCATGCCCAGGTGTACCTAATGCTCTGAGTGCTCCCTTGGGTAGTCTGGCACAGGCAGGGATGAGAGGAGAGGGCTGAGCTCATGGTGATCACAGTTCCTTCTCCATAGTATTGAGTGCCTGATAAACCATCCCTCTCTTATATGTGGTAGGTCCATCAAGCACACTAGAATGAAGTTTATGTAATAAAATGAAAAAAAAATAATGTAGCTCTAAATAAATAAAAAGTATTTTTTTCTTTACATACTGTGAAGTACTGGTCCTGTGTTTGCTTGTAGAAAAGTGCATAATGTTATACTGTAACTAGAGAACACTATTTGAAACTGAAACCTAACTTTTAGTTATACAGGAATGTGTATTTTTGGACAGGACTGGGAATACTTGCTGTAGTATTTACAATTGGTGAAAGGACCTAAATGTAGAACTAACAAGTAACTTTTATTTAAAACAAACTTTTTTCATAAGAAAGTCAACATAACCAGACATTTCCACCAAAAAGTTTCTTAGACTGGGAATTGTCTCCTCCTTTGAGGTTTTCTGAGCCCAGGGTGGAATCTGTGGTCAGCTGAAATCAAAGATCTGAGTTTAGGGCTTTCCACATCCTGGCTGAGTACATTGTCAACCAGATACCTTACCTGCTTGAGGAACAGTATTCTGAAAAGTCTTCCCACAAGGATAATTGAGAGTGAAACGAATGTAAAAGACAGTTCTTGTTTTTCATTCTTGTTAGAGAGATTTTTGATAAACTTCACCTAGGATCCTGAAGTGTCTAGCGGTCCTCTTGCACTGATGCCCAACCAATCTTTTTGTTATGAATACTTCACTGTAGCCTTATCATTAAGAAGCTTTGGAGTTCATACTGAATATTTATTGAATGTACCTAACCTGACAAGTCTTTAAAGAAGACTGACCTTGTGACAGAAATACTATTATTAATTTGTTGGTCTTCACATTTTTTTAAAAGATCTTTCTGCACTCTCTTTTAGACTTTGATACAACATAATAACTTTAATCAAATGAAAGTATACGTAGTGGCCTGTCACTGGAGAAATAGGATCCTGGGGCAGATACTTCTAACTTTTCTCACCCATTTTTGTCTGAAGTACATTTGCAAAGGCTTTGGCAAACTCCACAGTGTGTATGCTCTGCAAAGGTAGAACTCACTTGCCTCTAAGAATTTGCAGCAGAAAGAGATCATATCGGGCCAGCTACAATCTCTTTGTCTTTCTAACGTTTAACTCAAGGAAGCAGAAGGGGAAAATAGCAGTAACACTACATGGCCATCTACTGATAGAAAACTGTATAGCTTCTAAAAGGTGTGCAACTGGAAGGAAGGGTGCACAGATTTCAGTACTTGGTTAACATATATTGTCTAAAGATGCCATCCTTCACAGGGGTAAATTGCAAGAAGAGCCAACAACATTTAATGAACAACTCTACATTTAAAAGCAGGAGTAGAAAATGGATCAGTAGATTACTAGTTAGGGTTTTTTCGCCTAAGAAAAATTTACTGGTAGATCTACAACAGCATAAATCCTCCTGTGGATAATCTGTTTTTGATGTATGTGTGTATGCACAAATTTCACTGCTCTTACTTTATGCAAGTAATTATACCTTCAAGTCCCCAGTGAGAACACTCCAGTGTCCCTTCTTCCCCTTCTCCCAGCTTTGGAAATGAAGATTGCAGACACCTCCTGACCATGCAGCAGTTACACATCATGCAAAGTAAAACGTAAATCAGTCTTCTAAGTAGTGAATCACTGATTCTCTGCAGGAAAAAAAGACCTTTACCTAAATCTATAATTTTCCATTTTGTAAAAACAGCTGAGAAATGTATTTGGTAGGCACACACTGCATTGGTAGAAGTGATATTACAAACACCTAAGTAAATGGATATTGTGAGAAACAAAACCATGCTCCTATTTAAGGGGTTACCCATTAGGCTTGTTTGTGACTCATCCCTTCTGAACCCCTCCAGCACTGCTGTGATATAAATGTCAGCAAAGTCATTATCTTGGGGACTGTCAGGCCAATTCACTTCTGACAGCTCTGTGAATGCATTTTTCTCTCCAAGGATATGTAGAAACCAATTAACTGTTCTTCCATGAGCTGTTTTGCAGAATAGGTCTTGCACATAAGGATCAAGTCTGATATTGGCTGTGGCCATTTCAGACAAGGTGAAGTACCATCTTGGAAGGAGCTTACACCAGTCAGCCCAACGGTTTTGAGATCAACCTTGTTTGCTACCAAGGGGAGGAAGGGGACTGTCAGGAACGAGGTCCCTTCTTTGCTTCCTATTCTACATGAATATAAAAACTATCTGAAGAGAAGGTGAGATCACAGAAGCAGGAAGAATTTAAATGCTAAACAGAAAACAAAAAAAAGCAAATTTTGACAGAGGTGAGAATAAGCTGCTACAGATTGAGACAGGGATGCAGTACCTTTCAGCAAGAATTAACTTGCTGGCTTTAGACTAGAAAAAGAAAGTTTAACTTTCCCACTTGGAGTGACATGATAAACTCAATTTGATCCTGTTTAAGAATTACACGCTAATGGGTGAGTGCTTATGTGTATACATTAAAGTTTGTATCCTGTGTACATATATGTGCATGTACACCTTGCTGGCATGACAACACAGACACTGCCTGATGTACTAATACACAGCAAAAGTCACCTTGTCTGTCTCTTCTGCTACTGCTGTGTACAGACTTGTCCCTCAAGATACTCCAATTTAGACACATAACTATTTTGGGGAGAGTGTGGACATAAATGCACCTGCACATACACACACACACACATAGTTTTTTTTGCGTGCAAAGAAAGCATACTGGCAGTTAGGTCACCATTTGTGGCTAGAGGAAGGAGGAGGAAAAGACGGATAGAAGGGTTCACAGTCTGACAGCTTTCATTCAGCTGACCCAGCTGCATTCACCCTCTCCATGACTGAGAGGGAGATAAGGGCAAAATTAGTCCTTTCTTGTCCAACAAGTACTGCCTGAGTTATCTCATTTTCTGACATGACTCCTTCACAGATGGAAATACATACTGATATTTATTGTACCAGAATGGTTACTTGTCAGATTGGAAGCTGGAAAACACATTGGCGATAGAGGGTAACAGTCTTTGGTATCCAGCCCTGAGTTGTGCCAGTAAAATGATTGAACTAGACAGCTACATTTGATGACTGTTACTTGTTAAGAAATACATGTAGCAGGTTGGTCCGCCATGGAATGAATACATGCAGTACAGGTGGATTACATAATGTGACACAGGAGGGATGAAGTGCATTGTGTTCTGGTTTTGGTCCCACACTGTCTTTTCACTTTTTCTGTAGCTGAAGTTATCCCATTTAACCACAGTCTCCTGTGCCATTCTTTGAGAAGCACTCAATAGCTGTGTAGCCAGAGGTTGCAGCTACCAAGTCGCTTCAATCCAACACAAATCCATGCTAAATGTGGGAGAAGTGATGCAGCTTCCCCATCACTCATGCTTGGGCCGGTGCAGGCACATGTGAGACCATAGGTCAGCAGCATCCATTACAGCGACCACAGGGTTATGATCTGAGGAAGAGTGGCGTGTGGCTCAGTTGTCCCTAAAAGTCTGGCTGGGGGTGTCAGAGCCAGTGGGCACTTAGAAGGGACGTACGAAGTCAGCTGCCTGGAGCGCTTAGGGATAGAAGTCAGTATCTCCAGGGCAAAGCTGTGTAAGGATGTATGTTCCTCCATTTCTTCTGCCTTTTCCATAAAAGTTGTACTGAAATACACTGAAATAAATGGGCAGTCCTAGGCTTTAAACATGCTGTGTTTTTGTAGAAGGTAGGGCTAACACTCAGCTCTGGCTTGTGACCATCAAAAAATGTTGACAATATGGATGTGTGAGTCCAATTCCACATATAAGGGCAGGAATCTAGCCATTGAGGTTTAGCTGTGGGTGCTAGGTAATGTACAAGTGTGAAGCAAAGCACCCCTGCTTGGAGATTGCAATTTGCCATGGGAAACATGCAGGGCTGCATGATGCTCTCTCAGCAGCTTGAACGTTATAACTGGGATGTGTGTCTCAGTTTTTACCAAAATCTGTGAAATGGGAGTAATCATCACTTGTTTGGAAGACAGCAACAATTGTTCAAAGGATTTCTTTAATTTTTGACAGTATTTTGCAATGCTGAAAATGCTTTCATGCTTTCTCTCTTTAAAAACAAAGATATTGCCAGGAAAATAATCTTTTTCATCTGTTTTTATCCTTAAATTTGTACTTTTATTTATTTATTTATTTCTGAGGATTTTTTTCCTACCTACATGAGCTAGAAATGTCTGAACTTTAAATAAAAAATGCACTGAGATTTTTACAATAGATTTTGATTTATGGCAGGCCTGGCTTTAAAGGGAAAAACAAAACAAAACCAACAAAAACAAAGAACAAAAAACAAATATCAAGGAATCTGCATTAAAAATGAGATATTTTCCAATGTAATAGAGTGTGTCATCTTTTAACCTGTCTTTCTGTTTTTCTATACCTTTACCTGCAATTTTTCACACACGCTTATCTCCCATCTGCAAACTTAACTGTTTTGAAGAAGTGTACTGTTTTATGAAGGGGAAAGAAATAATGGGAAATAAGAAAAATATAGGAAAAAAAAATCAGAATCAGGATTTAGAATCAGGATTTAACAAAGGAGTTGATAAAAAGAAACCCCTGTCCTAGCAAATAGTGTTAGAATATAGCTAGAATATATTTTCAAAATTCCACTTGATTTCCCTGTTTTGTTTTGTGTTGCTTTGCTTTATTTTGTGGGGAAAGTAAGTTCCACTGTAGATTTTAAACTTCTGACCTCTGATCATTATTAGTAAGAAGCTTACCGATTACTATAAATGTAATCACAATGCTTTTAATATTATGCAGAAAACTATGCATGGCAGAACTTGTGCGTCTTATCTACTCCTATAAATGTGTTGTGCTGAAAGCAGATTTCCCTTCCCTTCCCTTCCCTTCCCTTCCCTTCCCTTCCCTTCCCTTCCCTTCCCTTCCCTTCCCTTCCCTTCCCTTCCCTTCCCTTCCCTTCCCTTCCCTTCCCTTCCCTTCCCTTCCCTTCCCTTCCCTTCCCTTCCCTTCCCTTCCCTTCCCTTCTTCCCTTCCCTTCCCTTCCCTTCCCTTCCCTTCCCTTCCCTTCCCTTCCCTTCCCTTCCCTTCCCTTCCCTTCCCTTCCCTTCCCTTCCCTTCCCTTCCCTTCCCTTCCCTTCCCTTCCCTTCCCTTCCCTTCCCTTCCCTTCCCTTCCCTTCCCTTCCCTTCCCCTTTGCCTTTCCCCTTTGTCTTTCCCCTTGCCTTGCCTTGCCCTCTCTTTTTTCTTTTTTTTTTTTTCTTTTTCTTTTTCTTTTTCTTTTTCTTTTTCTTTTTCTTTTTCTTTTTCTTTTTCTTTTTCTTTTTCTTTTTCTTTTTCTTTTTCTTTTTCTTTTTCTTTTTCTTTTTCTTTTTCTTTTTCTTTTTCTTTTTCTTTTTCTTTTCTTTTTCTTTTTCTTTTTCTTTTTCTTTTTCTTTTTCTTTTTCTTTTTCTTTTTCTTTTTCTTTTTCTTTTTCTTTTTCTTTTTCTTTTTCTTTTTCTTTTTCTTTTTCTTTTTCTTTTTCTTTTTCTTTTTCTTTTTCTTTTTCTTTTTCTTTTTTTTCTTTTTCTTTCTTTTTCTTTTTTCTTTTCCTTTTCCTTTTTCTTTTCATTTTTCTTTTTTTCTTTTTGTAAAGATAAACAACACCTAAGGGATCTTTTAAGAAATAAGTTCAGAATGTTTAACAACAATATTTCTTAACAACAGATGTGGAGAAGGCAGAAGTACTTAACAACTACTTTGCCTCAGTCTTCATTGGTGGTCAAACTTTCCACATCTTTCAAGTCTCCGAACCTCTAGGCAAGGTCTGGGGAAGCAGAGTCTCTCCCACTGTAAGTGAAGAGCAAGTTCAGAACATCCTGATGCAACTTAACCAGTCTATTGGGCCTGATGACATGCATCCCAAGGTCCTGAGGGAAGTGGCTGATGTAGTCACCAAGCCATTCTCAATATTTGAAAAATCACGGCAGTCAGACAAAGTCACTGCTGACTGGAAAAAGGGAAGCATCACTACCATTTTTAAAAAGGGTAGAAAGGAAGACCCGAGGAACTACAGAACAGTGAACACCACCTCTGTACCAGGCAAGATCATGGAACGGATCCTCCTGGAGGCAATGTCAAGGTACATGTAGGACAAGCAGGTGATCCGGGTCAGTAATTACAGCTTCACCAAGGACAAATCCTGCCTGACCAAGCTGGTAGCCTTCTATGATGGAGTAACTGCATCAGTCAACAAGGGAAGACTAACTGTTGTCATCTACTTGGACTTCTGTAAGGCTTTTGACATGGTCCCACATGACATCCTAATCTCTAAATTGGAGATATGGATTTGAAGAGTGGATAAGGAATTGGCTCAATGGCCACAGTGGTGCAGTTGATACCAAAGAAGGAAGGGATGCCATCCAAAGGGACCTACACAAGCTTGAGAAGTGGGCCCAGATGAACCTAATGAGGTTCAACAGGGCCAAGTGCAAGGTGATGCACCTGGGCAGGGACAATCCCAGGCACAGACTGGGAGAAGAACTCATTGAGAGCAGCCCTGCGGAGAGAGACTTGGGGGTTCTGGTGGATAAAAAGCTCAACACGAGCCAGCAGTGTGCGCTTGCAGCCCAGAAGTCCAACTGCAACCTGGGCTGCATCAACAGAGGGGTGGCCAGCTGGTGGAGGGAGGTGAATGTGCCCTTCTGCTCTGCCCTCATGAGGCCCCACATGGAGTGCTGTATTCAGGTTTGGGGTCCCCAGCACAAGAAAGATGTGGGGCTGTTAGAGCTGGTCCAGAGGAGGGCCACAAAGATGATCAAGGGGCTGGAGCACCTCTTATGAAGAAAGGCTGAGTGAGCTGGGGATGTTCAGCCTGGAAAAGAGAAGGCTCTTGGTAGACTTCATTGCAGCCTTCCAGTACTTAAAGGGGTCTTATAAAAAGGATGGAGAAGGACTCTTTACTTGGGTAGATAATGACAGGACAAGTGGGAATGGTCCTAAACTAAAAGAGGGTAGATTTAGATTATATATAAGGAAGAAATTCTTCACTGTAAGGGTGGTGAGGCACAGGAACAGGTTGCCCAGAGAAGCTGTGGATGCCCCATCCCTGGGGGCATCTGTCCTTTATAAGTGATCTAGGTGTTGGCTAAGAGTTGGATTCCATTCATAGTTGGCTATCAGTTGCTTGCTTTCCAAGCCTTTTCATTCTGCATTGCTAGTTTCTGCTGTTAAGCTCTGGTCCAGGTAGCTCTGACAGGCCTTGCAGTGTTACTTTCAGTTTTACAGTTGGATGCATGATTGGTGCAATGTGGCTTGTAGGTAATGGTATAAAACTATTTCTGGAAATAATAAAAAAATTGTAAACGAGTTGTCTTGGCTGTCCTGTCTAACAATGAAGAGAGTTCTTCCAAAATTACAAAGAGAACGTTTTACCTGAAATCTGGCCGACTTGAGGTGAACTCAATAGTTGTGTAGCCAGAGGCAAAACCACTGCTAGAAACTCTTGTTTAAGTAGTGCCCTGTACCCGTACTACCCTTCTGTTAAGCCTCAACAAAATTGAAATCTCAAAGAAAATATTAATCAGTCATCTCTTAACAGTCAGGAATAAAACTCACACACAAACCTAAAGCTGCTAAATCTCCTGGTGCTCAGGTTGGCTGGATTCAAGCAAGGATAAACCAATGCTCAGTCCCTGGGAACAGGAAGGATCTCAGGGCATCATCAATGGGCAATTATCAGTTTTTAACTGACAGTTCACTTGTGCAGAGGCACCAGATGCCATGACACTTCTCAAGAAAGGTCTCCTGCAATATTAAGTAAGACTTATGTTTTTATTTTTAAGGAAAGAAATGTCAGTGCAAAAACTCTTATATGTGAATCTTTGTTATCTTTGAAAAAGAAAAAAATGAGATGTGGAACACTTTGAATTGAACGTTTGATAGTACAGTATTACAAAATTAAACTGCTAAATGCAGGCTGTTGGCACAAGCTTGTAGATGCCCCACAGCTTGCCAGACACCTGAAACCACAGGTACTGCCAAAATTCCCAGATTGTAAAGATGGAGAGTCATTTTAACTAACCAGCAATCGATAATGATGATAGTGTTGCACACTGGAAAATCATAGCTAGTCTTACCTAAAGAACCATATGAATGGCTATAACAAAAATAATATTGCCATTCACCCCTGGCTGGGTAGTAGTGGGCTGAAATTCTCTACATCCAGAAATTACTCTCAAGACCCATCCCCTGGCTGTCCCCTTCAAAGTGCCTGGTTGGTCACTCTGGAACAAGATGCTACAATACAGGAGGGGGTCAAATCTGCTAAAGATTTCCAAGGAATAATGGTGAACACCTGGCATCTGCAAGTTATTTTTTTTTTAGTCAAACAGAAATACATAACAGCTAGTGGCTAATTCTGACTATGTGTTAGGTAAGGACTGCTAGAGAGGAGTTTTCATAATCATATACTCACCAAAGATTTTGGAGAACAACATGTATGTTTCAATCACCATGCTTTTAACATTAAAGGTAATAGATGTTATTATTACATTTTATAATTGGTAAGATCATTTTTAAAAGCATTAAAAATATCAGAGTTATGGTTTGATAGTTATTGTGAGTGAAAGTACTTTTTTAATAGAAAACATAGTTCTGACATATTGGCTTTCCTCTGGGTCATGGCACAAAAACTTCAGGTTGTTACGGTACCACCTAAACTTTGGATTGCTAGCATTTCTGCATCTGAAGCACCTTCATGAATTTCAATATTGTATGCACCCACAAGGGAAGGAGAGGCACTTTGTGATGTATGGTACAATTACTTCCTATACATTGGAATATATCTTATTAGAGAAAGGAAATTATCTGCCAGTTCCATAACTTGCTATTTCTCAGAATTTAAGATATTAGAGGTTTTCATATAAAAAGAATATCACCACCTTCACTGAACACAAAACTATTTTCTTTCTCCCAAAGATTGATGTTGGACTGACTATATTTTAAGTTAGTTTTACCATACAATATGGATACCTCTCACTGATTTTGATTTATATTTTCAATATTGTGTTTTAGAAAATGAATATGCTCATTGCTCTTATTATTTTGCCAGATGAGCTTTTCCAATAAAATTGTGGTCTATACATGTGCAATAAATGTACATCCAGTCTGTGTCGCGTTATATGTTGGAGCATATATTTTATTTTTCTTAAATAAATAAAAAATAGATATTTTTTTCTTTCCATAAAATGATCAACTACCCTTTTATAAAAACCACTGGTGCTACATTTGGTTAGTTACACAGTGTCAGATATCACACCTGGGGAAGGAGACCAGATGCTTCCTAATCTTGAAAATAATTGATAAAGCCTCAGATAACTGGGGTTCACATTACATCTTAAATCTTAGATCTGCTTCATACATGAATATTCAAAACATCCTCCATGTTGTTTTTGTTTTGCCTTGCTTTTGAATTTAGTTGTGTGTGTGTTGGGCTGAGTAAGATGAAACAGCTTTTGTCTGTTAAGTGTACTAATACAAATTACACAGTGAAAGGGCAAAAAGACATAAAAAGTGTTTTTTGTTGTTGTCTTATGGAGCTGCTGTAGTTGAGGGGAGGAAGATCTAAACAGGGATGGTTCAAAAGTGAACTACTAATCTGTTCATGTTAAGTGTCACGTAATTCAGTAAAATAGAGGGTTTCTTTATATAACATGTATCATAGACATGTACAGCTAGGATTGTAGCTTCCCTCAGGAGTATTGCTATTTTTGCATGTTGTTTGAACTGAAATGCATTTAGCAGAGAAAATTAAAAATTGGTATAGGATCAATGCTAATCGTACTAGTGCAAATCTACTTTTAATGCATACAGTTAATCCAGAAGTCTATAGAAAGTTGATTTGTATTTCACTTAAAAATGTGAATTTGTGTAATAGTAAAGAAATGCAATTTAGAGTAGAAATAGATTTAATATCCAGTTTTTCAGAAGCTGTAAATACCAGTGACTTTTGTTGTAACAGAGCAAACTTTCAGCCGCTAAGGATGATTAACTTTGTCTTATTTTTGCATGCAGTTAATATGTTCTGTGCAAAATGCCTGCATCAGAGAGCTTGCTGCTCACTGCAAGTATGTTTCCAAGGCATCTCGTGATGTTTCTATGTTACGAAAGAAGGATGCTGTGAGAAGACAAGAAACAAAAGTAAAAAGAATCTTCCTTCCTTTCTATTCTCTACAGTGTTCATAATCATTTCAAATAATAATTCTTATTTGAAGACGCGTTTCAGATTGTGTCTGTGGAGTGATGCTAAAAAGAGGCTGATATAGCAGCAGAAAAATTCCAGGCACAGTAAAATTCATCCAAACATAATTTAGTAACTGCACGTAGAGGTAAATCAAGCCACGCTTCAGCTGTCATGTAACAACACAATGGTTTATAATTTATGGAGCTCATCCTAGCAGTTTGTACTTGCATTTTTAGCTTTTGGCAGACTTATTTCCCAAGAAAATTTAAAAATATGGCTAGGGATTACAAAATTGAATCCCAGCCAAGCCTAGATGACAAACAGCATCAGCATTTTGGCATTGTGAAAGGAAATTGTTCTAATGAGATTCCTTGAAGATTAATTTGTGCCTTCATGAAGTGGGTTTTGCATCTAGTTCTTACACTGAAACACATCAGGCAGCAGGCAAATCTCTCTATTTCTTTCCCAGTCTTTGAACAGAGATTACAGCATTTCCCTGCGATTCTTTCCCAGCAATAAAAATTCTGACAGCTACTGAGCAGGAACAGGAGGGACTGGTAGGAATAGAAATTAATTCGTCCAAAATGTAAAATGTTCAAACAGCACATCTCTATATTCCAAATGCAGAGTAACAGAATTGCTGTAGAACAAGGAAAGAGAAGAGGATAATGCACAGCTGATGGCCATGAATACTCACTTGTGGTGAAATACACTCAGATAAAGCTGATTTAAAAGTGAGACAATGCACAGGAAGGAATGGGAAAGCTTTGTTTCAGAGTGCCTTCTGAGGGACCCTGCTACACTCTACTCTTCCTCCTAAGCCTGGATGTCTACTGCCCTTGAACATGAAATCACTCATATAGATATTTTTAAATGACTACCTTCTATGTTAACTGATTATACTATTAAAGGTACTTACTACACTTAAATATTTCCTTGCTTTCTTCTTAAGACTACATATCTGACCAACAGAGATTGGCTTTTAGTCTGAAGCTTAGCCTCAACATAGTCAGTATTGGTAGGAGTGCATGCTCTGTTCATGTCTGGTTTACAGATGGGAAATATTTCCACTTCTGCAGTGAGATAAGAATGACATAATAGTTTCCACATTTTACCTTTAAATTTTGATTTCCCCAAATTCCTAAAACTCTAGGCACTTTCTTAACACAAGACTTGTGAAGCATTTGCACACTAGTGTATCTTTTATACCCACTCACCTATCAACTTTCAACCTTTCAAAGGCATCAGGCTTTTGGAAAATTCAGCGTGCATGGGTTTTGGTTTATGTTTTTCAAAGAAAGTAGATGAATAATTTCAGAGCATTTGGTATGCTGAAATTAACAGATAATGTCAGGTATGGGAGAGCTAATATACATCACCAGAAACAATCTTTTCATTTTTCTGCTTTTCTACAACAGGTTTTTAGACAAGTTCTGTCTACCAGCAAATATATTAAGTCTCTGCTGTAACTTCCAGTGAATACATTCACATCCTAAATTTCCAGAACTATTTACTCGCACTTTAAACAGTCATAAACTATTGGCATGTTGTGAAAGAGCTGTTTGGTCCCTATCAACCTAAAAGCAAGCAATCAGGCAATTTTTCCCTAATGTGCAGAAGTATCTAATAGCTGTAAAATGCTTTAAGATGCTTTCAGTTGCAGAATATGGTAAAAACCATGTGGTGGACTCAATATATATGACTCAATGACTCAATATAGTTATATACTCCAGGCTGACAAACTGGAGTCTCTCCTCTCATCTAAAACTCTAATGCCTGGCCCAAAAGTGGGTGAAGATGTTTCTTACACACACTTTAACATCAAATTGTGAGTTATCTGTTACATAGCTTGCATTTTGAAGTATAGCATCCAGGCAGTTACTTGTAAGTAAATACCTCTTTTCAAGTCCCATGAATATGAGGCAGAGTGCTGTCTCACAAAGTTCAATTTAAGTGTCTTCAATTGCAAAATAAGGTACTGTCAAAAAATGAACCACTTGAGTATAATACACTTCTTACACAGATGCCTTGAAAATAATGAAACAGGCAAAGCACAACAACCCTTTTGTCTTTGCAGGAGCAAACCACTGCTGCAAGCATTTTGCAGTTCCTGTATTTAGGGACATCAGTGGTGACTGGATAAAAACATCTGCCATGGCTAAGGCTGTTTTCTTGACTGAAATAGGCAGTGATTTTGTGAACATAGATAGTCTTCATTCTAATTTGGAAAACTCTTGGAAAATGGCATTTAACTTGCTATCATTGTCAAATAACTTTAACTGTATATAGTAACAGGTGGTGATATTGCACACTCCTGCAGATCTTCAAAGCAGACACTTTGTGCTTCTCTAGGCTTTCAATTTTCTTTCAAAGGAAGTTTCAGGAGAAGTTGTCTAGACAGCAGCAGAACTTGTCTCTTTGGCAAGCTGCTGTCCTTCAGACATGTCACAACAGTTTCTGAGGGATTTTTTCTGCATTAAATGTAGCAGAGTGGATAACAAGTACTGCCATGATTACGTGCTCAAATAAACTCATCATTGCAAGAGTACATATTCATTTTAGATGGAAGTTATTGCTACAGCCAATTTCACAAGCCTTTCCCATGCACAGGCGTGGCAGCAACAATACCAGGCAATGATGTTCGCAGAGCCCCGCTGTATTTGCATTTCCTTTAGCTAGACTTGAGTGGGTCTAGATTTTAAACATACTTAGACAGTCAGGAAGTATTATTTTTAATTTTTCTTTGGTAAGGAAGACTATTTTTGTACTTTTAAAATCTATAAATCAGCATGATTGTTTGGAGGTAAAAGCACTGCATAAAAGTAAATTGAAATGGCAAGTGATATGGGAAAACAAACAAATTCAGGATAATGAGTGACCCAGGTCAAAACCTAGCAGCTCTGTGCTGGCCCAGTATTTGCTCTCCAGGGGATGGGACAAGTGCAGGAAGGGGAGTGAGGAAGGAGGAAAAGCTGGGCAGCTGAGGGGAGCATGAAAGCACTTTTATTTGTTCAAGCCAAGTTCCAAAATAAGTCTATTTCTTTTCCCACCATCCTTATTTCGCACCTTTGATCTCTCTGGCACTCATGATATAGCAGCAACTTTGGAAAAGGGAAGAGATCCTCTGGTCAGAGGTCTCCTTAGAGCAAGGATGGAAACCTGTTTGGGAATTAAAGACCCATGTTTAATACCAACACCTGACAAACAGAACATCTTTGAGATAAAATATCTGTGAATATACTGGACACACCTTTGCTAAACCTTCTGTAATATATTTAAAGAAAAGTTTTCAGAAGTGTTATTTCTTCTAATCCAACTTATTTACCTTGGTTGAAAGGGTAAATGACAAAGCAATTTATTTCAACAGGTGAAATTTCAAATGTAGAGATGCAGGCCTGAGTTTACAGAAGTTTCTATTTTTATTGCAATTCTTTGCTACTTTAGGACTGAAAAAAAATAACATAAAAAAGGTCAAAGAAAACACTATTACTGCTTTGTGCATGGTGTTTGTTAAAGCAAGTTTTCCAGACAGGTTTTTACACAGACAGCAAGATTTAATCAAAAATTATGTTGTTGTTTAGTGGCTTTGCAAAGAGTTTATTGCTTCTGCTTTCTCACTCATATGACCAAAAGAATGTGATACAGATGTTCTTTAACATAAGGGATGAGTGGTCACAGTAACTTAGTGTCAAATTAAAATTTCATGCATTTTTCTTAGAGCACTTCCAAGAGGAGGCAGAAAATCTGCAACCATTAAAATGTATGTCTGAGATCACAAATAATATCTTCTCTTGCAGTACTTAAGCACTACTGAGTGCTCTTCAAATGTTCAGAAAATAATTCTGAGTCTACTTCAAAGTGCTACAGACAATGTGCTTTAATCTTACAGGGCATCCAGTAGGTTACACAGCTCTGAAAGGAAACTTGCCGTAGATTCCAGATTGTTCATCTTCAAGTTTTCTAGTACTTCAAAAGCACAGCAGCCATTGCAGTAAAGCACAAATTGATACATTTTTTTTCCTTTATTGTCGTTGTTTTGAATTAGTTCTTCTAACCATTTGAATATTTTAACTCTCCATTGTAACACTGGAAAGTTTTCAGTTTTTATTACTAAGACATTCTTAGTTTTCAGTTTAAAAATAACTACTTTTCAATTAACATGTTATAGAAAATGAAAACTTCGTGGATGTTTGGATTTGCCATAGTGTGGTGACTAAAAAGTCATATAACAAGAGGAACTGTACTGCAGATCTCAAGGAAAATATTAGTAAACATATTTCAGATTTCTTTCCTAGCAGATTATTTTTTATTTATTTATTTTTTAGTGACCATTGATGTTCTCCAAGCAGACTAAAAAGTTAATATCAAAATGATGACTGTTATCAAATGAGTCATAGTTTTTTCCTATCTGTAATTTGACGGGAGAAAAAGGTAGGCCTGTTCCACCATTATTTCTAAGGCAGTTAGCAATGCCTGGTCAGGAGATAAATTCTAGAAAAACTGTGAAATGCCCTAACAGATGTCAGCAGTGCAAAGAGCATAGACATTAACTCTAGAAAAAGGGCTAAAAACAAAGTATGTAAGTGTACTGACTCTCTTATTGCTGCTGGAATTTTGCACAAGTCTTGCCAGAAAAGGTTACTTGTAGAAGTCTGTTTTTCTCTAAGCTGACTGTATTTGTAAGTCTTTTCAGACACTTTAAGGATTAATCTCTTAAGACTAGAGACAGCTGTTAAGTATGGGAGCTTTGGAGTACACAAGGAAACAATACAGTCCTAGGAGACAAAACTTTGCTAGGGGATAAAACTTATTCTAAAAATTTGTGCTGTAAGTTTAAATACTTGGAAACATTTTACTAACATTACATTTAATTAATTTAATTAGCATTAAATGCTGGAGCAACTGAAACAACAACAACAAAGACGTTGCAAGTGAAAGAATTAAAATCCTGCAGTGAAGGCAGGAAACTTCTTAGTGTGTGCATTGAAAAAGACAGCTGTTACATGATGGGGAGTGAAGCAGAGAGTCAGGAGAGAAGACTGTGTGTACCAGTTGTAAGTGAAAGATGGTAACCGAGCCAAGCAGATCTAAGAATATGAAAAGCAGGAAGCTTCTGAAATAAACACTGCCTCTGCTGCATTTCTAGCAGGTTAAAAGAATATCGAGACTCATTAGGAAAACAAGAGAGAAACTGTTGTTCCTTTCCTCACCGCAGAGCATTGTGAGGGCACGTGGGGCAGGTTTCTTTTCTCCGTAAACAGAGCTGGGCTTCAGCTAGAAAAGGAAGTCAGAGCTGAAGTAAACAGCGCAAAATAAAACGAACAAGTTCAGTGTGTTGGAGGCTTGTCAAGCAAACAGATCATCTGGCTGCTCTCCTTGACAGAAAGGGCTCGGAGTGTCAGAGCAGAGAAAAGCAGAAGCTGCAGCAGAAGTTTTGTTGCACCTACAGCTGCCCGCTTCCTATGAGCGTGACACAGAGCACGTGCGGCCGTGCGCTCCTGCAGGCAGCAGCAATAACCACAGCACAGTGGCAGCAGCTGCTCAAGCCCCCTGCTTGTTAGGAGGAGTGCACCAAGAGCACACACAACACACAATCCTTGGCAGCGCAGCAGGCACAGCACGGCAGGGCTCTCCCTGGAGTGCCTGCGGGTGTGTTGTCAACGCATGGCTGTCCGAACCATGGCGGCCAGAACAGCCTCTGCACCATGAGGAAAGCATAGTGTAGCTTGGCATTAGCGTGCCGTGACCAAACTGGTCAGGCCTGAGATTCACAGATTTCTGACACGCTTGGTTTTCCATCCAGCAGGGTTCACAAATATTATTTAACCAAGTGTGCGCTGTCTAGAGTCCTGCACAAAGAAAACAGCTTAGATGTTTCCCTTCCTTGCTGCAGCAGCGAACGAGAAGCTAACAAGAACTTGCAAATGGGAATAAACCGTGGAAAATGGAACAAGGTTAAGGTGGGGCTACACCAAGCTGCGGCTTCTCGTCGCCTGGGTTGCCACCACCACATGTCAAATGCTGGCTGCGCCCCTGGGTGGCGTAGGATTTGTCACCGGGGCAGGCACCGGGGCTCTGGCTCTGATGTCACACGCGGCAAGTCCTGGTTCGAGCCAGGGGCCTTTCCCCCAGGGATAAAGCGGAGCTGGAGGGGCTCACTGTGTCTGCTGGTGTTGCCAGCTGGGAAGCGGTGTTTCCCCTCTCCCAGGGGATGTTTTGATCAAAAAAGGGCTCCTCGCAGCAGCTGCCAAACTGTCTGAAAGGTAGCAGCGAGGCCCCTTCCGTCCTGGTCCTCCAGGCCTCTCTTGCCATCAGCTCAGGTGAAAATACTGCGTATTAATGCAATTTATCTGTCTTGTGTGAGAAGGATACAGTAATGTAACTATAAATTCACTCAGCATAGTTGACTGCTGGAAAGGTGAATTGATTTTCCATTCTCTGTCTCTCAGAGCTTGTTTCCTTGAAAACGGACAAGTCTGGATGCAACCTTCGTAAGTAGTAAATCATAGAAGCTTTCCTTTCTTGCCATGGTGTTGGATCAGTTTTAGTGACCATTGCTCTTGTTTTTCCTTAAATTTTTAATATTCCTTATAAAAGTATGTAGCCTAATGTCACCCCAGGGATGCTGGGAATAGCCAGCAAGGTTAAGAGCTCAGATGTTCATTGAATAAGCTCATGTACCGTAGCTTAGGCTTCATGTTTGACCCAAAGTACCTTTTTATTACTTTTAATAGTCCATAAATTCTCCTGATTCTGAAACCTAGGTTCTTTAAGGTCTCTATTTCAGATGTTTTTTCTGTTTTCTTTAGCTTTGGGCCTTTAAATTTCCAAAGTGTTTAGACATTGTAGTCAGTGCAATAAAAGTCCAATTATCATTTCCTACTTGACATTGTACTTCCCCAGTCATATACAATCAGATTATGACACAAGATGTTTATGGTCTAGCTCAGATAGAACACAAATGTATTATAAGGAGTAGTAGACTTAAAAGATCCCAGGATGTACCAAGATGCATATCAAAGCATCTTCAATTAATTTTTTGAGTGTGAATAAGGTTGCCTGAGTAGAAGGCCTTTGTCTCAAGAAAACAGCCACAGTAGCAATAAACCTGAGGGTGGAAAAGGGTGGGATTTGGGGTTACAAATGTAGGCCAGTAAATCAACATCTAATTTCCACAAAACCACTAGCAGCTCTACTGTTCATCCAAAGAGGCTGTGAAGCTGAATGTGGACAGACAAGGGACATCATCCAGGAAATGCACAGGGACACCACGACATGCCTGCTGCCCCGGGCTGGTTTAGGTTAAAGACTAAGGATGCTCAGTTTCTCAGACCCCATGACATCTCACCCGACTCAGCTGCCAAGCAGTCAAAATCCTGTCAGAGTAAGTGGTGTCTGTCAGTGCAAATGAAAAGCTGCATGGTGAGGAGCACTCTGAGCATTCTTAAAGCTTATTTTAGTTTTATTCCTCCTAAACTTTGCTCCTACACCCAGAAACCCTGTCAGCCACCTGCCACTACAGTCACATGCAATGCTGAGGGAGACAGGAGAGTCAGCTTACTTCTTACTGCTATGTGCCTGGTCCTGTTTCTTCAGAGCAGGGTACTCATTCTCATAGTTTGCAGTATATAGCTACCGAGCAGTTGTTTTATAAATTTCGTCCCATTTTCTTTATTTATTTTTCTATATTTTTCCAATCAAGAAAACTATTTATTTTTCCACATGCTTTTATTCCTGGTATTTTGATGAAGTTCAACCTCTTACCAGTCTGCTAGCAAAGATGTGATATGTTGCCTTACTATAGGTGTTGCAATAGGAGAAAGGACAAATAAAGGGTTATGTTAAAATCCCGGTGAAATAAATTAGTTCGCTGTAATATCTAGGATGCTTGTGAGTTTTTTTCTGTGATGCATTAGTGGTTGAATCACAGCAAACGAGCATTTTTACAGAACAGTGTTCAAACAATCTGGTTTATTTAATAAGATGGGGGCATTCCTGCCAATACATTAATATAAATTAGAGTGTGTAAAATGAAATGTTGCCAGAATAGAATGCTCTATTCAAACCAGAATATTTACTGGAGACAAATCAGTTTTGACAAGCTCAAGTAGGCCTCATAGAAGTGTGTCTAGCAGTCTGCACTTCACGTTTTGTCTGGTCTTGGGATCCATATAAGGCAGACAGAAGAACTAAACACAAACCTCTTATGACTTATATGTAAGCATTTGGGGATTATAAAAACAACCCAAAGAAAACTTTTGTTCAGTTGAAGAGGAGAAGAGGGGTCCCAGGTGGCGGGTTTTGTGCTGCAGGCCACCTGCAGGCATGCTGACCCAATGCTGTCTCCCAAAAACAAGGCAGATTTTGTTCACATTGTAACCAAAAGAGAGAGGGAAAATTCATAACCTCCACAACTTTGGTAAAGTAAAGGTTCTCTTTCCCCATTAGCTTGCCCTAAAACCCAGACTGGCTCCGCTGAGGCCGATACAAGCGGGCCGGGTGCTCCGTGCTGCCTCAGGCAGAGCAGGCCCGAGTGGCCCTCGCTGGGTGCCAGCACCGGTGCCCTGCGTCCTCCTGCCCCTTGCTGCCAGGGCCTGTGTGCCCAGGCTCGGTGAGGCTGCCCACAGCCAGCAGTACCCTGGTCCCCATCCCACAGTGCATATGCACAAGTCGCTGCCTGGCATGCATACCGTGTCTCACCTTCAAGCCTGGCCTGAGGAAGTACAAAGGTCCAGGGGAAAGGGCTTCAAATGCTGCTAAAGCCCTGGGTTTTCATTCCACCGGAGAGTGTTTTTCCATCGGTTTCTACCTATTCACTTCTCAGCCTTTCCGCTCGATGTGCTGGTGGTTTCTGACTAGTTTAAATTCAAACCACAGCTGCTAGCAGTCTTCCTCCGTGAAGCTTGCCTGCGTACAGTTTCTGGGAAACCACAAGATTTCATTGAGTGGAGCACCACAAAAAAACATGATTTCTTGGACGTGTGCCTAGCATCTGCATTCATGGGAAGTTACCTGGAAGAATTTGGCAAAGCAGCATTCGTGTTGTAAGACATCTAGGGCAGAAAGCACACCGAATGCATGAAACCTCTGCTTGACAAAACAGAATGAAGAACAGCACTGACACGTCCACTCTAATTTGAGGAGTCTGGGCCTTAAGCTCATATCCCACTGACCTGCCCTAATCAATCTCTGCCCAGGGAGCAAATGAGAGGAGAGCGGGACCTGGGGAAGAGCAGGGCTGAGAGAAAGGAGCATGAGAGAAGCTGTGAGAGCTGCTTTTAGTGTCAGATGCCAATGCACTGGCAAGAAGGGGGGCTGGGTTTACCAGCTACAATTTCTGGTCAGTCCAAGGAAGAGTCTGAGTAGAGTATGAGCACCAATTAATGTAGTTAGGATCAGGAAGCTATCAGGAATGTCTGGTAGGCTGTAATGAAAACACTTGTCAGACAGCAGGGGAACTGGGATCAGAACAAGAGGAGCTGGGGGTACAAAAAGAAAAACATCTCTTTTTCCTTTAACATTATCAAACAAAACAGATGAAAAGCACAGGATGGTTTGTTTTAACTTATTGCTTGTCTTAACAGCAGCTAGGTATTATGGTAACCTGCTTCTGCTTTTCTGTCTGCTGCCTGAATGCCTGCAAACTAGGAGTGTCCTGAGCCGTGCCATAACCTCTTACCCACAGGTGCCAGGTGGAGCACAGCTTACTGTAGTAACACAGGGAGTACAAGACTTTCACAAATGTATGTTTTATTGGCAATCTTTCTGTGTCCCTAAAGTGGCTTTTTACAGAAGTTCTGTCACCATTGTACAGATGAACAAGCTAGAGTGGTTGAGGGTAGCAGACAGAACAGGGAGCACAGAGTAGCTCTCCTTGATTGCACAAGGATATGCCATGTTATCCAGCAATGTGCATCTCTAGTGCATCTCATACAGTGATTTATGAAGTGCCATCTGTGGTCAATCACATGTTGTGACTGACCACTGTGAGCAGACAAGCAAGTGTACATTAAACAAGCTACAAGTATGTGAGTACTTCTGCTGACCTTAGGATGGTTAGAGAAGCAGTCGTAGTCCACCTAACACTTTTGGAATATCTGTTATGTATACAACATTTGGGGGCTGTTGATTTCCAGATTACAGCTACCTACCACAAACTGTCTTATCAGTACACTCCCTAACAGGAGAAGACCAAGTGCTTCACAGTCCTCAGAGATATGCTTCTTCTGTTCTCCTGTTCTGGTGCAGAGACCTTGGACCATAAACCAAGGCCTCAAAGTACTGTCAGGATGCATGAACAAGGCCTAAAAAAATCTTAAAAATCTTAAAAATGTCTATGTGAGTATCACAAAACAGAAAAACAGGCAAAACAACTGATAAACCCAGGGATTTCATACCTGTAACTTCCAAGAGGTGGCTCTGTCCAGGGGCATTTGCCAGACCAAGGGTCTGGGGATTCTTTTGTATGTTGCAGGTAGGCAATTGTAAAGACTGAAAAAAGACTGTCATGAGTCTGCCGCGGAGCTCAGAAAAAGGATAAAATCTCTGACCTGACCAGCTTTGTGGGGTCAGTTCTTTTACATGGTGCCACAGTCAAAAAACAAAACAAAACAAAAAAACTGATTTTAGTACTGTGTATATCCCAAAAGAGAGAATATATCACAAACCAATTTTCAAGTATCTCTGTTAAAGGAGTTTTATCAAATCTGAAAAAAAAATCAAGGCCATTCCCGTGACCTATCACTCTCAGACATATGGACTAGTGTAGCAAACAAATCAGTCCCTCAGAGGAGTGCTACAAAAGTAGTTGCTGCCAGATCCGCAGCACACAACTTCTGTTACTTCATCTTTTCTTAACATTTTCTAAATCCTCCAGACTTCATTGGGATACCCTCCACTTGTATATACAAAAGAGCTTCATGATACATTAGATCTGACTGAGAAAACTCAAGAGGATTGAACTTCAGATTCTTCCAGTATCTTGGACGGATCATTAAGACGAGAGGAAAGCCTGCAGACATCTCTCACCTCACCAAACACAATCTAAATATGAGGTACGTTAGGTGACTCAGAAGAAATGCGCATGGCAGTACATGGGGCAGTGTGGTTAATGTGACGCTTTACAAAATGGTAAGGAATTTTTATTTTGCAGGCAAATTGAGTCAGTGAGTTTTAATATTGAGCTGTCAGATAAACAGAAAAATGACTTCAATGTATTTTTTTTTAAGTAATATTGGAAAAAAATATTTGGAAGCTAGCATTAACTATATTCTCTGAATCAAACACAGTAGAAGTGTCCACCAGATTACAATATGTGTCCACCAGATTACAATATGTGCACAATGCAGGAGACTTAAAGGATGCAGCTGGTATCCAAACGTTGCTCAGATATCTTCCTCTAGACATTTTTGTCAAGTGAGAAAGTGCTGGTTTTGTCCACCAAGTTACTGATACTGATTATCACTTGCTTTCTGAAAAGCTGCAGAACAAACAGCTGAGCCCTAAATTGGAGCAAAAGATGAAACCAAAATCTGTGTTCAACTCTATTTGCTTCACGGATCTGCTGCTCAAGTCCAAAACATGCAGCATGTTTGGGTCATGGTATTCCCCTAGAGAGGTTCCCTGATAGTTGCCTGAGTAGTTTAGAAGTTTACAAGGTGAAATATAAAAAGTGCTCTCAACTATTAGCCTACAGATGCGTGCTAGCTTGCTTGAAGGTGACATCCCTAGGGTGTTGGGTGATGGAATGGAAACATTGATCTGATTTTTTCCGAGAGGGTAGAAACTTTCATTCCTCTTACAGAGAAAGGAAGTGATCAAGAAAAATTAAAACTAAAAATAAATACAAAATAAAAAAAATGACTAAGAAAATCCTAAAACATACTTTAATTGCCTTTTCTTTTCTTTTCGCCTTGAAGAAGGTTTTTAGATCAGACTGAGCTTTAGCTTTAAAAAAAATCACTACAGTGGAAATAGACATACCAGAGTAGGTCTGCAAGCTCTATGAACCGAGAAGAAAGGGGAAGAACATTTTCTGTTGTAAATGAGCAAAAAAAAGTATACCTGGAAGAACAATAATACATCACCTTAGAAAAAGGCCATCTCTTAGTAGAACTGCCATTTGAAACATCAGAGTTTTCTGCCTGAGGGCTTATTTTCAAATTAGTATGAAAAATTCTATCAAACTGGTAAAATAGAATCAGGGATAAGAATGCCACTTACAAATTATGACTAACTGACATTTGGTCTTATGGCCTTACAAACTGGGAAGTGAGACATGGAAAGTTTAGTTTTTTTTTGTTTTGTTTTGTTTTGTTTTGTTTTTTTACTTAAGACACCACTCCCTTTTCTCTTTTCATTTCTGTTTTCTTTTAAGGCAGATCAGCCAGACTATCACAAAATCTGACTGCCTGGGCTGCAACAGGTTTTTTAGCATTTGCAGAAGATCACTCTATGAACTGAGCTTGTAGCTTTGCAGTGATATTACTTTGCATTTTGTGTTACAAATATATAAATATATAATTTAGTGAAAAGAGAACAAAAATGCATTCACACCTGAACAATAACAAAAATAAAAGCCCCAACAAATTTCCCACCATAAATTGCGATGTAACAGCAAGTATCTGGGAATGACCAACTCATCTGTTTGATACAGAAAAGACTGAAAAGCAAAGGGAAGGAAATATTTTGCAAATTCTGCCTTAGAGGAGGAAATTGATTTTGGGGAGTGACTATGGCCTAGGCATATTCACAATTGCCTATTCTGTAACTGTTTTCCCTTCATTCCTCCTTCCCAGGTGCATAACTATAAATCTGGCTTTGTTACAGTTAATTCATTTGAATAGATCCTCATAAATAAAAAACCTACGTCATTATTTATTGTTATTTCACAAGTCATTATCACAGTCACAGGTCTGGTCAACAGTGATTTTAAAGTTTGAAGTAATTGATGAAAGTGTTATGTATTTTTCTGCATGTAAGTTTTTTTTACAAAACAGAACTTTTTAAGATGTAAGATAGTAGACATACCTTGCATTATACTTGTATCCAAGTTGAGAATATAATGTAGCAGTAATTTATGCATTGTATGAAAATAGATTTCTGAAAATAGAAACTATTTCTGAAGACTGGTAATCTTTACAAGTAGCATCGTCAGGTTTGTTTATTGAGACACTCAGGCTAACGCCCTGTTAGTTTCACACTGCTCGCCTTTACTGGTGTACTCCACCACATCAAATTTATGCAGGCTTGCTGCTGCTGTGCTGCTTTTGCTTCCTGTATATGGGCACAGTAGTTCTCTTCCATCCATCTGGGATTTTCTAATATTCAGGCTTGTGTTCCAGCTTTAAATACTGATCCTTAACAATGTTAATAGCCTTTCAATATTAAGGAACTGGGAAATATTTCATTGTGATATAGGTATATTACCCCATTTTATTTTTTATCTCTACTGTTTTTTCTGCATCTTGTTCTGTGCCTACTGATATGGTCCCTTAGAATAATTCATATTGGCCATGGCCTACTCACTGTCTTGAAAGACCTCTGGATGGAAATGAAAATACTGATATGGTTATAAGAAAAGTGAGCAGACAGGAATAATTTTTTAGACCTGTGATGGAGCACAGCTGTGTATTACATCATGGGATGGGGATGTCTGTGTGCATGGTCCTGATGGTGAGCAAGCAGAAGAGCCTATGTAGTCCTGTGCAGCCAGCCCTCACCAGATTTTTGATGAGTGAACAAAATCAGCCAAATCCTCCATTTCACTTACTCCTATTAAAATCTCTATTTACTTTCTCTAGTGCAGAACTGAACTTCATAAGCATCTGCTGCATTAGGATTGTGTCAAATGGTTGCATTTGCAAGAGACAATTAAATGAATGTTACTAAGAATGTAGTGACTTGTCTTGCCTTCAGATTATATCTGTTTTACCTTTAAAAGAGAGAGTTAATTCATCTTTCCAAGTAACTGGTAGAAGGCTAAGAAGTACAATTGGTAGGGAAAACATTTTTTAAAAAGAATAGGAGAGGTACAACATATCTTGAAGCAAAAGGGAGCAGGAAATGACTAACCAGAAAATACCCTGCATTTAAATACAAACTAAGTCTTGGCACTTCCTTCACCTTTTTCTATTTTGTCCTTCATCTTCTGGGATAACAAGAAAGATATTTATGTATAATGTTACATGCTTAAAGTAAAAATGGAGATAGCATTGCATATTAGGCTGGCCTTGAAGCCCACTAGTTAAAGGCTGCTGCAAATCATGGTAGAATTCACACATCAGTATTTGAAGAGGGAAACCATTCTGAAGCTGGGGCTGTCTGCGTGTATATCCATTCATCCCGTCTCTTACAAAAATCTCATATTTTAGGTCGATTCAGGCATAAAATTTCCTTCGGATGAACCCTTGCCCTCCCAGTCTGGCTTCATCCTAGTTTCCAGATGTAGTTCCATGATAGACTATTTCAGGATTCTTCCTCACTGCAAAGCAGTTGAAAATAGCTCTTTCCGCAGAATAATAGCAACACTATGGTTGACTTCAGACCACATCTAGACTTCTATTTTGAGCCTGAAAGTCTCATGGTACTTTAATATACTTTGTTATACATCCTGCTCTGCATCCACTACTAGTTTAGTCCATAGGAGTACTACTCAACTAGGCAAAAACTGTATTAACCTGATCAGTGAAACAAAAGTGAACTACTGAAGGATTGGTTAATATATTTTTGCAAAGCATTGGGATTTTTTGATCAAAATCATCAAGTTTTACTGCAATCACAGGATAAGCATTCACGTAAAATGGGGTGATTATGTTTAATAAACTGCTTAGAACTTGAAAAATTTTTTATGTGTTTTTATTGGGGAACCCTTCAGAATGTTCTTCTACAAAGTAGATGTTGTTCTTCAGTATGTAAAGGTAGCTCTCATTTTTACCAAAGAGAATTATGAAAAATTCAAGTCAGGAATTCAAGTCTAACTGAGGCCACATCGGTTAATCATAAATGGAAAAAGTGGGCAAAGCACTTCAGCTTCAATTTCCTTGACTGTGCCAGCACAGATGGATTTTGCAGTCTGTTTGTGTAGCCACCTTGTGCAGTAAATAATTCTTGTGTGTATGTGTGTGCAGTATGATCATTAGGACCTGGTCAACACAGAAAACAGAATTGCATAGGGGATCTAATGAGGTCTGCAGAGGTTTAACTTCTGATATGGAAAACAAAAAGGAATTCAGCTCTGCTTTTTAAATCCAAATAGGAGAACCATCTAGCTCATTAAGAAAGTCCAATTGATATGGTAATGAAGGTGACGCATTTGGGTCCACCGAGCTATGTGTATGATCAATTTTCAGAGCACAGTATGCAGGTAATCACTAGTTTATATAACTGTATATAAAATAAAATCAAAATGATTAAATAATAAAGTTTGTGTATAGGAGCAAAACCCAGTACATATAACATTAACATATCTGAATGTATCAAATTATCTTTAATACAAGTGGAAACTATTTTGAAACATCCTCTGAATGGCTTTAATTAATGTTTAGCTGCTCTTAATTACATTTTGAAAAAAAATTCTTTTCAATGAATGTAGCAAGTCTGGCAGTGAGGGTAGTGCACATTACACAGCACTATCATGAGGTTATAAGTATGTAAAACACTGAACATGCAGAAAACATTTTTGATTTCTTTCATGTAAGACTTAAAAATTGTCCATTCTTAGTTAAATCCAAAACAAATACTTACTGGAAACCAGGAGGTGAGCTTTGACAAATGATCATTTCATTTTATGACTCCAAAACAAGCCATAAATATGGGTACACTTTAATTATACAACCAGTCAACACTAATTTTAGGTTCCCTGTGTGGACTTAGAATAAAATAAAATAAAATAAAATAAAATAAAATAAAATAAAATAAAATAAAATAAAATAAAATAAAATAAAATAAAAAATAAAATAAAATAAAATAAAATAAAATAAAATAAAATAAAATAAAATAAAATAAAATAAAATAAAATAAAATAAAATAAAATAAAATAAAATAATAAAATAAAATAAAATAAAATAAATTATGTTGATGTGCACATACTTAAATACCTGGACTTATGTGTTGCCCTGGTTTAGGCCAGGATGGAGTTGATTTTCTTTACAATAGCTGGTATGATGCTCTGTTTTGGATTTGTGACAAAAATAGTGGTGATAATACACTGTTTCAGTTGTTCCTTCTCTGTTTGTCACACTGCCCTGCCAGTGAGGAGGCTGGAGGTGCACCAGAAGCTAGGGGGCAACACAGACAGGACAACTGGCCCTGATGGACCAAAGGGATGTCCCATGGGGTGTGATGCCATGCACAGCAACAAAAGCTGAGCATTTGTCTTCCCAAGAGACTGCGATGTGTGCTGAGCTCTGCTTTCCTGGAAGTGGCTGAACACCTGCCTGCTGATGGAAAGTAGCAAATGGATTCCTTGTTTGGCTTTGCTTGTGCACACAGCTTTTGCTTTACCTAGTGAACTGTCCTTATCCCCTCACAAGATTTTTTCACTTTTACGTTTTGATTCTCTCCCTACCCCACCTGGGGGGAAGTGGAGAAGCTGTGTGGGACTCAGCTGTCTGCCAGGGTTACACCACAGTACGTATGCAAAGAGATGCCATACTGCACTCTTACATTCTCACATCTGAGAAGACACGAGTTTTTATAACCTACAGCTCAACAGAAGAGATTAGATAAATTAGAGATTATAAAGTCCATATGCGAGGGTTTGTTTGTCATCTAACTTTTTTAAATTTCAAGATATTGTTGGCACATATATTTTAGTCTCTTTACTGTTGAATATAATAGAACAGCTGAGTTTGGAAGGGACTTGTGGAGGCCATCTGGTCCAACCCCCCTGTACAAGCAGGGACACCCAAAGCAGGTTACCCAGGACCATGTCCAGGTGGCTTCTGAAGATCACCAAGGAGGGAGACTACACAACCTCTCTGGGCAACCTGTGCCAGTGCTCCATCAACCGCACAGTAAAGAAGTGCTTCCTGATGTTCAGATAGAACCCTCTTGTGTTCTAGTTTGTGCCCACTGCGTCTTGTCTTGGCACTGGGCACCACTGAAGGATGCCTGGCTCCCTCCTTTTTGCACTTTCCCTTCAGGTATTTATAGATAGAGATGATGTCCCCCTGAGCCTTCTCTTCTCAAGGCTGAGCAATTCCAGCTCTCAGTCATTTATCATAGAAGAGGTGCTCCAGCCCCTTCATCACCATCATGGCACTTTCACTGGGCTCCCTGCAGTATCTCCATGCCTCTCTTGTAGGGGTGAGCCCAGAGCTGGACACAGTACCCCAGGTGTGGCCTCAGCTGTGCTGAGTAGAGGAGAAGGATAACCTGCCTTGACTTGCTGGCAACACTTTGCCTAATGCAGCCCAAAATGCCATTAGCCATCTGTGCTATAAGGGCACATTGCTGGCTCACATTTGTCTGGTCACAGAGACAAGGAGAGGACTACAAGTGCATTTCAGCAGGAAGTCCAGTTTGAACAACTGGAAAAATAAAACCAGTGCAATATCAAATCTCATTTAAATTTTTAAGTACTAGACTGAAATACAAAGCATAGCAGCATGTAGATTCCAGGCATCTGGGGTCATGAGGAAATGTGCAAAGCCAAAGCTAAATTAACTGCTAATAGCCCTTAAAATGGCAACAGAATGCTAAACTGGAGTTTCCCTAAAATAATATGAGTAATATTGGAACTTTGAAGTGGTAAGAAAACTGCTGAAGCTGTATCTGGTATAGCCAGGGTTTGGGTAAAACACAGTGGAAATGACTCCTTGTTAAAGAGTTAAGGACTCTACGCCATGTGTGGAAATAACTCCTCAATAAGCATCATCAGACCCTTTCAACTTCTTTTCTCCTGTATGAGAACGCTTTTCTTTTCAAATTCATTTATCACAAAAACCTTGCCACATCTACTGAAGTAATTCAAGCATTTTCAGCACCAGTTGGAAGGAGCAGATGTAAACTGTTAATCTTCAGAGATCTTCCTACTGATGAGAAACTATTTGCATTTGTTCAGCCTCTGCAGCAGTTCATGCTTTTGAATCATTCTTGGCCAACTTAAGGGAAATCTGAAGTCTTTTAGCTAGATGAATTTGGCTCCATGTGGAGTCTATTTCTTAGAAGAGTACTTACAAAACTGTAACTGAATTGGATGCTGTCTCTGATTAGATGGAATCCTTAAAACCAAAGTACGTGCTAGCTCAGGGCTTTAATTAATCTGTGCAAGTTTCTCATGTGTAATGCTTGCTACTCAACCTGCTTCTTGCACAACCTTTTCATTAACAAAGTGTTTACCACACTGCTGCTTTCAGCATCACTGCACGTGGTCCAGACACATTTTTTGTTCCTTTGTTTCTCTTCTGTTTTAAACCCTGAGCTAGGCAGTAGGATGTCAGATCTCTGTGTGATTTTCTAGCAAAATAGCTGGAAATACTAATCCTAGGGGAAAAAAATAAATAAAAATAAATTAACGGTTGTAGAGAAGTAAAAAATTGATAGAGGAAGAAATGTACTACTCTTTCACGAATTTCTGATTATGTGAAATGTGCCATGACTTTACCTACATTAAGGAAATTATATGAAAAGATAAAATGAAAATCTTCAATAAAGAAAAATCTCATGTAGATTACTAACAGAGGAATTACTTGTGTTATAGGAGTCTACTGAACTCAAAAGACACGTGAAACTGTAAATTTTGAGGATGCAATTATAGTTTTACATTGAACATCTCCAAAGAGGGCTAAAGGTTAATTCCAGTATGAGATTTCCTTGTAGACATGAAGTCAAGTGGAGATGTGACCGCAGTAGAACTGTGAACAAATATACAATATACTAAGCAATACAAATCAAGAAAGCAAAAATAGGATTGTGCTGAACTTCAAGACAGAGGTCCTCCATTTCCCATATAGCTTCACTATTTCCAAACAACTCGCTTTAGACCATCAGGTCAGAAATGTGATCATGATAAACCTAAATGTCCAATTCCCTTCTGGCACTGTAAAGTCTTCACACCTGTTTTATGTTAAATCTTGTAACAGTCCTTTCTCAGAGTCAGCCTTTGTACAGAAGGGGAAGAGATATGTATTTTCATACAAAGTAATAGAACATATCCCAAATAATCCATCTCTGTAAGAAAAAGATCCCAAGTGATGATAAAGAACAGATACAGGCTATTGTCTCAGTATATCCAGAGACAACAGTGAAGAAATGGGTTGATAATTGCTAACAAGAAAAAATAAATTCCTCTCATGTGCTTCATGATTTAAGTGAAAATCTGTACCCCACAAAGGAATAGGATAAGTTATGGACCTTTTTCCATATGCATAAACTTCATGTATGCAGAAGAATTGAACACCAGTACACTTGAAGACCTGTGCTGTTCTGCATGCAATGACAAAGCATCAGTTATCTTTGCAATGAATTCCCTCAGCCTCTGACAAAATTTTAAGTTCCTCAAGACCAGAGGAAACTGCCACCACTTTTGTAGCTGAGAGGGTCAATACTAGCTGGACCACACTGTTTTTTGCAGTGACATTGCTCACCTGATATTTGAAGAGCATCTCACAAAATGCATCTTCCAGCAGAGTTCTCTGGTGTGCTATCAGTCTTGCACTAGAGAACCCAAAGTAAGCCTGCCAAGTTTCATATAAGGAAAGAGTAGTAATGCAGCCTTCCAGGAGAGGCTGCAGACTGGTACCTTATATCTGTTTCTCTACCACCAGTCCAAATTCCGCCCCAGAACTTGTAAGATTTTGTTTTTCTGAATGGCTTTTCTACTATTTTTAGTCTTGTTTTAAGCTACTCTACTCTGAAAATGTAGTTTAAAGAAAATAATAATCTGCTCAGCAAATAGGCATACAAGATTTTATATCATATTGATATCAAATGATTTTCTTTTGAAGAATCCTGTTATCCTGTTTCAGATTAAACCATTTCTGCTCATCTCTGTCTCCTGAGATCAAAGTATAGTACGACTAACATCATCCTCAAACACTTAGTTCAGTTTATGTCTGTCTTAAGAAGCATTGAAACCATAACCTGTTACTTCTTACTCTACTCCGTAGATGTGTTCCATTTCAATGGCTTCATTAGAAGACAACAACTGGAGACAAATCTTTAATTCAGTGATGTATGCTGCATGCTCAAAACCACCTGACTTATTAGCATTTAACTGAAACGATAACAAGGTCAAGATAACTCAACTTTAAGCAGTCTTTGCTCCTTGATATAAAATTCAAGCACAAGAAGCACTGTGTTGTCTTTACAAATTACCACAAATTATGGACATGGAGGGCCTAAAACTGAAGAGGGTGTTAAACAATGGGCCACTGAAGTGTAATTATTTAATGTGACCTTAATTATTTTAAGCAGTTTACATTTCAGGGAGTAGAGTATATAGAGTAGTTTGGGTTGGAAGGGATCTTAAAAATCATCTCATTCCGACCCCCCTGCCATAGACAGAGATACCACCCACTGGATCAGGTTGCCCAAAGCCCCATCGAACCTGGCCGTGAACACCTCCAGGGACTTCCTGGTGCATTCACATCTTCTCTGAGCAACCTGCTCCAGTGCCTCACCACCCTCTGAGTGAAGAATTTCCTCTTAACCTATAATCTAAATCTCCCCTCTTTTAGTTTAAGATCATTCCCCCTTGTCCTAACATTATCTACCCAAGAGCCCTTCTCCATCTTACCCCTTTAAGCATTGAACACATTTTTTCACATCAGGACTTAAGGCCAGATTGTCAGCAACTGTATATCTGTGGATGCTGATGAGACAAAGCCAATTAAAACCATATTAAGATCTTGCCATATTCAAGCTTATACTGGTTGTCATTGCAATGGGAAGTTTGAGAGCTGAATTCAAGTAAGGTGTTTTTTTTTCTTAGTGAAACAGTGTAGTAACTTGAAGATTATCCACACGGAGTGATTGCCTAAGAACTATACCAAGGACAGTTTAAAAAATGTCCCATTGTCCTTTCTAGAAAACAGGTATTAAGCATTTGCTTGTTCTGGAAGCAGACAATGTACTGTTTGGGCTAGAAAAATCCCTAAATAAATCAGAGCAATTTCTGTCCACAGAGATCATAGCATTTCTAGCTTGAACTTTGAAATTGTTTTTCAATAGGAAGGCACATGCCATTCAGCCAGTAGAAGGGCACACGTAATTCAGCCAAAAGCAAACAGAATAAAGTCCTTGAATGTCCAAGCAGATGACACCAGAAGCTTGACAATTATCATTTTACCACTCTTCTTGAAAAATTACTTTCCTTTTCACAAACCTGCATCCAGCTGTCATTGGAGACTCTCATATTTGTCCAAGTGCCTGCAGTGGTACTTTGGAGAACAGGGGAGTAAGTGTATTTGCAAAAATGGTAAAATCATCTCATTCTAGCTGTGTATTTCTTTCTAGCTATATGAGTTTTGCTTAAAACAAGCCAAACCAAAAGAAAAAAAGAAAAGAAAAAAGAAACAACCTTAATTCCTATCTAGACAAGAAGTCATTTATTGCCTGGAGTTTTCACAGTGATTTCTATCTTACACAGTGAGGAGAAAGATGCATGAGGAAAAATGAAGTTTTGAAAAACTAGCAGTAATTTTCATCACAGAAATTGATTAAAGCATTAAGCTGCCTTGTGATGCATTTCCCCTTCAGGACATTCCAGTAATGACTTTACAGGCAGACTTCAGGGGCCCAACTTGTGTTTCTGTCACCAGTATCCCCTTGCAGCACCTAGATCTGCCTGCAGAATACAAGGTGAAAAGAGCCAGTCTTCTGGCAGCCACTAATTACACAGATGTGAGTATAACATAACATTTTTTAATTCAATGCTGCAATTAACTTTCAGGACGTTGAACCCATGGCACCAGAAGACAGCAGATTAGAGTTATTAATACAAACTCTGCCACAAAACTTTGATAGGCAAACAGTAACCTTGGGGAAAAGCCATTCCCTCCATGTTCCATGGCAGGCTGTGAGCTTCATTTATGCAGGAAACAAGACTCGTTTAACAGACATATGAACCACCTTCTTTCTCTAGCTTCTTTGTACAGGTCTTTTGCTTGTACTGTGAAATTGCATGATGTTAATCAACAGCATTCAGCACAACACGTGGGCTGAATGTGTTAAGTCTGAGCTAGTAAAAATATGTAGCTGATAAAATGTGAGGCAGGACAGTCTCCGCCTATTATGAGTCATTCTCAACAACTGTTTTAATGAAAATTAAAAACTTGGTGGCTTTGCTTTTTCTTCTCCCCCCCCCCCGGATTTTCACTTTTAGTTCACACAAAATAAAGTACCATTGTTCAGTTGATCACAGCATTTTACAGGGCTAGAACACTTGGTCTACAGGTTTATTGTTTAAACAGTTTAGGAGTGAAATGTTTTGACTCTTCAAACTCTTCTTTTGGGACCAGGTTGCTAACAGCAGAGGAAACTATCTGCAGATGACTTATTTGTGCAATGCCTCTGTCTTGCATCGTTCTGGTAAATCTAAAGCTGCCTTCTTTGGAAGGTGTTTACTTGAAAACCTTTATCTGTATTTACTTCTTTCCAGGATAATAAAAGTATGAGTATCTGGTTCAATATATTTTAAAATGTGATCTTATGATGCTCTAGGGCTACTTTTAATCTCTAAAATACCAATTTTCATTTTTACCCTACCTGTCACAATTATTATTATTTTTTGTTAATTATCACAGAGTATTTCGTATTGGACTGAATCTGTCAAAGTTGCTAACAGCAAACTTAGCCAAAAAAATTCAAAAGTAAGACTGTATCACAAATACTTGCCACACTTTCTACCATCACAAGTACCCCTCATTAGGGTATAATCTTTGGCTGAAGCTATTTGAGCAATCTGAATGAAATATTTCTTTAACTCTGCAGGGAAGCTTGAAAGTGGCTTAAATTCTTAACTGTCTTTAATTCACAGGAAGAAACCACACATTTTAAAAATGTTTATTCACATGCCTCTTTTGAATACACCTGTGGTATATTCAATATACATCTTTTCCCTCATTCCTTCAAAAACATTTAAGCTTTGAGGTAATTTAGGACAAATATAAGAACACTTAAAAAATAAAAGCAAGAGATCAGTAAAAAAATGTAGGCAGGATAAACAGAAAAATATTCAGCCTTCCTTTCACTATGAATAGTTTCAACAGAATGCATTTCAAAAGCAAAATAAAGTCATTAAGTCCAAAATTAAGTGTATTTCTGAAGCAAAACTGACTTAAGCAATTATTTCACCTGAGTTTATATTTCAGGGATTGGGCCCACAGAAGCAGAGAAGAAAAAGCATCCAGGGACAGATCCAGATCCTACTACCCCTTACACTAAGTGAGATGAAGAGGGAATTAAAACAAATAAACAAAAAAAAAAAAAACAAAACCCTAGACTCAAGCCTCCAAAACCGTATGTTGTCGTGCTGGCTCCACGTGGGAAGATGGTCACTCTACAGCAGCATCTCCATTCACACCTGTCAGCCAGTACTGACGCTGCCAGTATTATCTTGCTGCACAATGGAACCTATACCCAGGAGTACTTTGGGGAATGTTAGCAATGGTGTCCTGTTGTCCCAGAGGGACCTTTCAAGTTTGAGGATTGTATTCCGGAGATGCAAGGCACTTGCTGGGAAGGCCTGAGATGAAAACTGTGAGTTCAGAAGACTGTCCTCTGCCCGTTCAAGAGATAAGAAAGGAAAGGCTAAGCCACACATCCCCTGTCAGATAATCCCAAAGGAACTCTGACTTGTAACGTGGCATTTTCTGATACACATGAAGATTGTTCCCTTAGAAAGCATTATTTTACCCTCTTATTTATAAGCTATATTGGAAGACTGCAATACTTTAAGTAAGATAATTTTACAGTTTTAAAGATAAGCTTTGGAAATAGGCAGCATAGGTTATAGTTCTTCAGGCTGAATGGAAAAAGCTAATCGGAGTCTTCATCATCGAGGTATTCCTCCGCATTACTTAATGTTCGGACCGTACCTGGAAAAAACACAAAGATCTCTTTTAGCTTGGGATAAAAATCAAAGCCTCAAAAAAAATAGATTTGCAATGCTTGCAAATCAGTATCTGAGAAAACTGATTGCTATATCATTCAGGGATGCTAGCACTATATGGATGCTGGGGCTGAAGATTTGGATTGCAAAGATAGGGCTAAGCCAGTCACATCTCCTATGTATATGACGTAGTCTGTCCTCAGTGACCCTCAGGAGCCATCTCCTGGCTTGTTAGGAGCTGTACAACAGAGATGGAACTCTCTAGTTGTATTTTCTGTATACATTAACTTCAAATCAAAAAGGAAAGGAGGGCTGCGTTGGCAGAAGAGTCTATGTAATTTTCTTCCAAGTGCTTACATGGCTACCATTCTCCACTTAAAATCGAACACATTCAATCATTGTCTCCTCTTTCCTCACCTAGATTTTTTTCCTAAGCAAGCATTTCTTAGATCTACTTACTTTATGAGTTTATGCTTTTGAAAAAATGATAAGTGGAACACAGGAGTACTGAAGTATATTCCCCAGATGTGCAGCAGTACCCGGAGAACTACATCTATCTTTGGGACTACACAAAGATAAATAAACAGCAAAGGCTTTCTGTGATAAATAATTATTTTCCAACAGATTTTCAAATATACAGTAATATGTATCGTATATAATGTATATTATTCTGTACTACTGGGAGCAAAGAATCATAAGATCCTAGTCAGTCATAGTTTTGCAATAATATATTTAAATATTATTAGTATCGAGTGCAGACTTATGTAATGCACAGAAATTATAACCATGCTATACTAGACTTGTAGAATAAAAATTAGCAAATTTAAACTGACCTGCAGAATCATTTTGATAAAAGAAATTTAAGAAAGTTTTTTCTCTTTAGTAGGAAAAGCAAAGGAAGGAAAGAAACAAGAAACAGTAGAGCCCTGTGTTCAAGGGGCCATGCTTCAGGAAAGGACAAATCCTATTTTCTCAAAAGCAAAAGCAACACAATCTTTTTGCATTCCTATGGCACAATCTTAATAACTCTCATTTCTTAGAATATACTTCAACAGTCATGTGTACACACATGAATCTGTGTGTAAAATCATAAAACAAAATTGGACATTTAACTTGTGGAAGTTGAATGTAAGTAACCTTCCTTGGAGAAAACAAAATATTTTACAGATGTCTTGTGATATAAGCCATATCTAAATAAGAACAGATCAGAAAATGGGGACAGGAAGATCACTGAAATAGGACTGAACATCTGAAAAAGAAACATATTTTAACTGACAGATACTTGAAATACTGAAATGTATAATCAAGTCATAGAAAAAAAGGAATGAATACAAATGACCAAGAAAATACAGCAAACAAGAAAAGTATACAGACCAGTGGTATCACATCAATTGTAAATGACCAAATTTAAAGAGAAAAACAAGCAAGGAAGCTAATATTGAAACTGCAGTTAAAAAACTAACATCAGCTCTCATATCAAGGCAAACAAGAAAACTGTGTGAGAGTATCAGAGCCTGGCAACAGATGAAGTGAGTAAAGATGAAAAATTAGCTGTGAAACAAAATAATTCAGGAGTGAAGCAAATGCACCAAAAGTAGGTAAAGTTTCTAGAAGTTTCTCAAGTTTCATTTTTCACAAAATGAAACATTAATTATTTGGGACATTAGAACAGAAAATAGTCCCATACCAGGTGTCTAAACCAGACAAGAAAAAAATTAAGTAAGTCGTCCTAACAGGGATTAGATAACATTGGAGAAAAAAAAATATTGAAACAAAGGAAAGTCTGCCCCGGGTTACAACTGCTTTCTTCAGAGCCAAAATTGACAGAAATTGTTTGTCAACATTTTCTAGGAAATCCGGGTATTACCTCTATCAAAAAGCTGATCAGTATTTTTGCTGCAACTGATCATCATCCTTCAAAGCTACTGTCAGATGTTCCATCGTTTAACTCCCACAACTGCGTATTACCCCCAAGTAATTCCTTCTGTTCTCATGTTTTCCATGCTAGACCTTCAACAGTACAGTTGCTAGACTGCATATCCCACTGGTACAAGTTGTCACTGCCTGTATCTTTAAGACATTTCTCATCTTATGTGTAATTCACTTAGGGTTTCCACACAAATTTCAGCCTCCTGAAAGTCACAGGTGATGTTGCTTATGTGACACTGAGCAATTCAGTCTTTGTTCACCTTTTTAAAATGTCCTCTTTATCTCCTAGAAGCCTTTTGTACACAGACATTGTGCTGTTAGGAAAGATGAACACAAGTGGGAGGCAGTGAGACTATTTTGATAAATACCTGAAAGCATTATTTCTTTATTCCTCCACTGAATATCACTTAGAGAGACATAGGAGTAAAAAATTGTAAAAGGAACAAGACAAAAAAAAAGAGGAGTTTCTGCAGATGTTGACTTAGTTTAGAGGAACAGAGAAAACATACCGACACTGCTTCATTCTCACACCCTGTTCCTTGTGGTATACTGTTCCTAAAGGAAGTTTCCATCCTTGCTTTTCTTCTGAATAGCCCTTACTGTTTCCACAAACTCCTTTGCTTCTTGGTAAGTAGGATGGCATTTTGTGTGGAGTCAACCACACTGGATGTGATGAACCACAGGCCTATCACGCCTCTGCTGAACTAACCCCATTCAAATAAACCCTTCCAAACAAAACTCTTAGCCCATCTAGCTCCAGAGCAATTATTACGACTAACAACATGTTGATATTTGGCTGAAATAGTGCATCCTCCAAAGAGGAAAAAATTATCAGAAGAACAAAATTATAAATACCTGCACTCTGTTTCTTCTTAAGCAGTGAAGCACAAGCTGCGTTGGTTGCCATGTCTAAAGCCAGTTTCTTCTCATTGTTCTTCAGATCTGTTCTTGCCCCTTTATAACAGAAAATTTCCATTATGAATCACTGTCCCAGGTATGCCCTGAGCAATGGTATTAAGTAAGACATGAGTTTCAGTAGCATGGGTAAAACAGCTCAGAATAATGGACAAGGAGATCTCATCTGTGGACTGATCTGAAGCAGACTAAAAGGTACGGACGGGCTTCCAAAAGCTACAGCTGGCTGGGGAAATTGCTGGCTACTCTCCCTTTCCAAGAAGGAAATGGAACTGCTGTTCTGGGGTTAAGTGCCTAATTTTGTCCACATAGCAGGATGAAATTTAATTTAAGCATGTGAGGTGTCTACTTTCCAAACAGCTGCCAGAATTTTTTTGTAAGGCTTATAAAGTCATGGCAGGTAAGCTGGCTAGAGATTGTAACTGGGTTACAGGAAAAGAATTTAAATATACACATTAATAAAAATTCAGGAAGCTCGTCTGCCACACAGATTGTTGAAATCTTGGTGAAGATCTTTACCCTTTGCCAGCAGCATCTCTACAATATCTGCATAACCTTTCCATGCAGCAGCATGCAAAGCTGTGTCTCCCAATTTGTTCTGTGGAGTTAGAGGGAAAAGCAACAGGATTAAAACACAGCAAAAAAACCTTTCAGCCTGTACCGAGGACAAATAAAATCACATCTATAGTGTAAGGGTCCTACCTGTTGGTTTAACTCTAGGTTTGCTTGGGTAAACAGAACATCCACTATATCTGCAGAGAACAGGAAAAAAAAAAGTTTAGTGGAAACAAAATGGTCTTATTTACATTCACAGTACAGATTTTAGTAAGATTCAAGGAAAGAGAGATCCAATTAGCTAATGAAAATTTCTAACAGCCAGAACATGTTCAGGAATCAATCATCAGTCAGTCACTACAACAAAATATGCAACACTTTTTTTGGTCTGTCCTTCTTCCCTCTCCGCTTCTAACAGTTACAGTGATTAGAAAGCCCGCTTCAACAGCAACAACAAAACACATAGCATTTGATGGATCTGAACCTCCCTTATAGTTTTAACTTCTCTTAAGAATATATATATATATACAAAAAATCCTTGCTTTATTATTTAGCAATCTGTCTAACAAGCCAATCAAGAAAATCAGAGGACAGTTATTTCCAATGAATTTGCTCATACCTTTGTGGCCTCCATGGCATGCCCAGTACAGGGCTGTGTTTCCAGCTTTGTCTAAGCCATTGACCCCAACTCGGTTATCCAAACATTCTCTCAACCAGCTTAGATTGCCTGAAAAACAAATTCTGTTTTACTGATTTTTTTTTTCTTTTAAAAGCTAACAGAAACATTACTTAGTTTTTTCTGAAAACTGCCAGTCTTACCATGAACATACAAGGAAGAAAAAGTTATTATCAGAAACAACTATAATTTGTAAAACATCCTGTCCAACTCACTGCAAACATCTCTTCCTCCGTTCTCAGGAGACCTTCAGGTCCCTATAAAGCTAAATGGAAGACAACAACTGTTTCTGCTGTGTATACAATCATGTCACATAGAGTGGCAATTTTACCAGGCTGTAAAACAGCTTCTGAAAGCTGCAGAACTTCAACAGATAACTATCTTGCCAGTTCAAGATATCAGATAAACAAAACAGACAGGATAACTTCATTCTAAATACATTATTTTAGCACAAAACAAACAGTCTTTTAACATTACACAACTAAAATCCAAATCACACTTACCTCGCTTGGCAGCTTCATGCAATGGATTATCAATAGATTCAGCTTGTTCGGCCACTGAAATGAAACAGACAGTACATTCTAACTACATCTGAAAGTGAAGAGATACTTGATTTCTGTACAGAAATAAAACTTGCTATTTGTTCTGCAAGAGACAGTAATACATATTTGATTCACGTCTGAAAGGGGACTTGTGACTGGTGGAGTAGTCAGATACGCTTCAATTTCCTATATATGGGAAAGCAATTCAGAAAAGAGCTTGTAAAAACTTCAAAGCACAGCATTAAATTGATCAGAGGTTGCAAGGCATTAGGTATCTGGTAATATTTTATCTCACTTGTTACTTGCCATTCCACAATTGTAATGTTCTTAAGTAACTGCATGCGACTAGGTTTTCAACCTACAGCTTGCCATTATAAGTGAATTATTTCCAAGGGGTCTCTGAAAGATAGCTAAGAAAACCCACTGTCAACAGGCTTACAACTTATTTTACAGAGGTTTTTATTTTCCCTGGAAAACTTACAGGAGAGCTGCAAATCATAACTGCTGAAGCAATGAATATAGCAGTGACCAGACTGAAGTTCAGGCTTATGTAGATCTTTGCTTCATCTCACAAGCTTTAGGTTTTACTCGAGAAGAGAAGCCAACAGTTCCTGGTCACTGTGCTGTTGCAACAGAAAAAAGAAACTGAACAGCACTGTGGAACAGCTGAAAGTGCGGCTGTGATTTGGCAACTCCTTTTTTTAGTAGTTTTTAGGTGAAAAAGCTTGTGACTACTATACGTACAGACAAGTACAATCTGAGACTAGTAGGCTCTCTATGTTCTTGCTCTACAGCTCGTTATCCTAGGCAGGGAGACTATAAGAGTATGTTTCTCAGATCAAACTGCTACTACAATCAGATGCAATGCAGAAATATAACATATTTCAATTATCAGAAACAGAAGTCTCAAGACTGTCATAACCTCGCTACACCATTTCTTACTTTGGTGTATATTCCTCCCATAATGACTTGTAATTTCAACATTTCATGTTTCTCTAACTGTGAATAAAATAAAAATATAACTGCTAGATTCCAGTATTTCATGTTCCAAAAGTTTGTGCCAGCAGTGAGCAGAATCCTAAAGCAGAGCGGGAGAAGCTGGTCCCACAGCGGACAGCCATCACACAGGCAGAATGCCCTAGTGATATTTAGTAGTGCTTGTAATGCACGGCAGAAAGCATTAACTTTCATAAAGCATAACACTCTCTTAGAAACCTAAAAATAATTTTATCCTTATAAAACTGTCAGAAGTTCAGTAATCAGTACTTTTAATGCAGATAACACTTGATTCGGGCTTCGTCAGCTTTTCCATTCAGTCTTTTCAGACATGTTCCTTCAAGCCCAGCAAGTGGAGTACAAGACCCCACCAGAGCCTCAGCAGTTTCATGTCTGTCTCCACCTTCCTCAAAAAGGTTGCAGAAGAACATGAGGAGATATCACTGTTTCAGTAGTTAAGACTAAACCTAGGCAGACCTAACTGTGATGACCAGTGGAAGCAAACTTATGAAGATTTTGTACTCTTTGTCTAAATTGGAAAACATGTTCCTAGCACTCTTCACTCGTAGGTTCTGCATAGGTTTCTGTTCTGCTTACACATTAAATTTTGCAAATGCATGCACACAGACACATCCCTCTGGCCTAAAATCAGAGCGGCTGAGATTGGAAGGGTCCTCTGAAGGTCATCTAGTCCCATGCCCCTACTCAGGTAAAGCCACCCGGAGCAGGCTGCCCAGGACCACGTCCAGACAGCTTTTGAAGACTGCCAAGGAAGAAGACCACACCACTTCTTCACAGGAGAGGTGCTCCAGTAACTCCATGCCTCTCTTGTATAGGGGAGCCGAGAACTACACACAGCACTCCAGATACAGGCTCACCAATGCTGATGAAAGCTAAATGCTGCTCAGATAATTTTTGCAGTGAAACACTGGAAGCAAATTTTCCAAATTGATAACTGCTGATTTTATATTAAATACAGCATGCTTCAATGTCCAAAAGAAATTTGAGTGCAGGTAAGCACCTTTAAACTATTCTTGTATATAACAGCAATCATCTCTGGCAGGAATAGAGCCAGTCTAGAAGTCACAAAGTTTTTCTGCAAGTGAAATTGTACACTATGGTCTCAATAACTGCACTGTAGTCTTCTACTCATATAATTCTACTAAGTACAAGTCAGGGTGGGGAACCATATAGCATTGCTACCATGTCTCCTGGTGAAGAAGGGACAACACAGAGCAACCACACAGTTACCAAAATACTAACAGTTCTGATGCAACCTGTCACGTGACACTGCTACTCTGCCTACACTTCCTGGGTGGACTCAGAAGAATTGTGCTGTGATTACAGTACTCATGGCTTTTCAAAATGATTTTAGTTGAATGTGAAAAAGCAATTTCTATTCTGTCGAAACAGGTATGTTTAATGTTGGTGCAATCAAGAAAACATTTTCTTCTGTAGCTGAATAGGTTTGTTAAAAACCAAAAAATGTCAAACAAAACAGCCTTATTTCTTCTGCAGGGGAAAAAAAAAAGACAAAAAAGCAACAAAGGATATCTACAGAATTGCTCATCTGCTTTAGACTCCTGTCCACATACAGTATTTATTTAACATTCCAAATATTGATAATTTATCTCTGTAAGAAGCCACCCAGAAGCTCTGACAGCTTCTCAAGCTCCAAATTATGAAAGGATTTGCGTCCATCATTAGATTTACTAAAAAAAGAACCAAAAAACAAACAAACAACAACAACAACTTAAAAAACAACACCTCAAACCAAAACTAATATACGAACAGAAAGAATACAGCTAAGACACTGCTAATAAGATCTTAAAGGTTGGAATACATTCACTAAGGTTATAGAAAATGTAAGCCTATGAGTTGTGTGTACTCTGTAGAATCCTCCTTTATATCCATGCGTTCTTCCTGTCAAAACTAAGAACACCTCCTGCTGTTACATGCACACTTAGAAACAAATACTTGGCAAACTCACGGCATGTATACTGCTGATGAATAGTGGTAAGTGATATTGCAGAAGTATTCCAAAATACCCTGGTAGAGTACTGTTAAATGCCAATATTGTTAACAGTGTCTGAAAGTAAGTGTATCAGTAATTTTAATTTGGCCGTTTCCTTTGATTGTAAATGATCTTACTAAATGAAAATATTCTAGACATTACCATAGTTGCTTGGAATTAGTCCAGTTCTTCCTTTGCAAGTTCCTTTCCACCAGTTTGTATCACTCTGGAGAGAAAGGGGAAAAGAGATTAGGAGGGATATAATGCATCTCAGAAGTATATGGTCTGTATGGGATGTGTCAGACTCACCATATCTGAGATGTAAATGATATCTCCTTCTTCAAAGTACAGTTCATCTGGCTTAAAAAAATAATTAAAATAGAAGTAAGGGTAAACAAAAATCTGGGTGTGTGTAATTAAGTAAAATAAATACCTGTAAAAAGCAGAGTCTATTCAGCGTTTCTTTCAAAATGACAATAGTTCTAATTCTGTAGATACTAGACAACTGCCTGACAGTCTGATACTGCAGTTTGACTTGCCTGCAGCTAACTTTTTGGATCTGTCATCTTCCTGACTGCTACGGAAAGACTTTGGTCTTTCCAACTGAACACTGTGCAACAAAAGCAGTGAAATATATCTTGTGTTAACTTCTTCCCCTTTCTTGGCTGGTCCCAGTTCATCAACTCTCTCAGTTCTCAATTATCCTTGTTGCCTTTGGAAGAAAAGAAAAGTCATATTTAAGAACCAGTATCCATCAACACACTATTTCAATGAAAAGTAGTACAGCAAGTCTGATAGTCCAACCCTAGCAGAACTAAAGAAACGTTATTATAGAGAAGTTTTAAAATAAGCCCCTCCAAATCCTAAAATATGGGTATACTTACCGTTCTGGGTTCAAATGTATATAGGGCTCTGAACACTTTAACCTGCCCTAAAAAAATAATAATAAAAAAATATCAATACCATGCTTTCTAAACACTGCGTACACATACAGCCCCCAAATCCAAGTAAATTCATTTCCTTAACCCTTAAAACTGCTTGCTGAATGAGTTTGTGGTATGAATTTAACAATGAAAGTGATGATGAAAATACTGAACTCAGCAGCATGATTCTGAAGGAAATGGGTCTACTGACCAGTCCTACACATCTTACCGTCTTCATGGCTAACCATGTAATACAGCTTAAGTATTGCCACTGATTTCTGAGATAAAGTGTAGTTCCAGTCATTTACTCACCCATGCACTCATATATTTGTATTTTTTTAATAATGTCAAATTCTACAGAATTAAGGAAGGAATAAAGAAACAAAGCAATGACTGATGTCTGTCCTATGCTCCCATACTTGCAGTCATTATTAATCAGAAAAATAACACAATGGCACAGAAATCATTGCAGGACTTGAAGAAAAATGATACCTAGTCAGCGAGCCCTATTTATGTAATGTACAACTTATAAGGCATTCTGCTTACATGCTTAAAATAACCTATAGTGTTTACAATTCCACTGAGTAAGCAATGTTTATTTTAATAGGGCAGTTTTAAGAGACTCTTAGCAGCATCCAGGCCCGGAAAACGTAACTTTAGTACAGAGAGGCAGAAATTTAACTGCATTAACTGCAAAAGAAGCATCCCTATAAACATTTAAAAATATTCAATCTAGGTGCATTCTGAGCACACAAAGCAGAAGGTATAAGATGGGTTCAGGAGAAGAAACATGTACATTCCATAACTTTATTAACTGGACTGCTGAAATCTACTGAACTTGATGGAGAAATATACAAACTGTTTTGTTTACTTTTAAATATCACAATTATGTAAGTAAGCCACACTGTACTGCAGTTTCACATGTTGTACAGACTAACTTATAATCAAAGCAGTTCTTTGGTTTATTTAGACAATGTACTACTTAGAAAAGGCTATTTTATGTGTTCTGTCACTGATGAATGTACTGCCCAAGATTCACACTGTACAACAAAGTGTGGTTACACAGACTCTTGCATAGTATGTTAAGGCGTAAATTATGTGGAGAGAATTGAGCAACAAAAGAGTAAGTTTCCCTATCTCTTAAGAATAAGCCCTTATCCTTCTCTAAAGAAGAAGAGGCAAAAAATGTCTTGAGATACTTTCTTGTTAGAGGTACTCTTTCTTACCCCAGCATCTAATAGCCTACTGACAGGAGTTTTAGAGTTTAAGCATTTTACAGAGTTAACTTAAGGGCTCAGTCTAAATATATATATGCTGACAGGCTTGAGAAAGAGGGATGGTACTCAACTGTATAAGCTGCCATATTGATCAGTCTGCCATTTTGATCCATATCCCAAAGTCCTGGAGTAGCTCTTGAAAGACATCTTCAAATAGAATCACAGAATATCCCGAGTTGGAAGGGACCCATAAGGATCATCAAGTCCAACTCCTGGCACCGCACAGGTCTGCCCAAAAGTGCACAGTCCAATCTCTTCTTAAATTCAGACAGGCTTGGTGCAGTGACTACTTCACTGGGGAGCCTGTTCCAGTGTGCAACCACCCTCTTGGTGAAGAACCTCTTCCTGATGTCCAGCCTAAACTTCCCCTGCCTCAGCTTAACACCGTTCCCGCGGGTCCTGTCACTGGTGATAACGGAGAATAGGTCACCTGCCTCTCCACTCCCCCTCGAGAGGAAGCTGTAGACTGCGATGAGGTCCCCCCTCAGCCTCCTCTTCTCCAGGCTGAACAGGCCCAGTGACCTCAGCCGCTCCTTGTCCGTCTTCCCCTCTAGGCCCTTCACCATCTTCGTCGCCCTCCTCTAGACACTCTCCAGCAGTTTCATGTCCTTTTTTGCACTGTGGTGCCCAGAACTGCGCACAGTACTCGAGATGAGGCCGCACCAGTGCAGAGAAGAGCGGGACAATCACTTCCTGCGACCAACTAGCAATGCCTCTAGATGCTCTCAGGCAAGAGCCATGGCACAGTCTATGTTTATATAGGGACATCTATCAATGTGTAACTGCTAAGCGAAATATTTCTCTAGTCCTCTCTCTCAAACTTTTTTTGTGGCTAAGTATATGTAATGATATATCCATAAAATTGAACTGTTAACTTTCTTAATTACCAAATGCATGCAGACACTGAAAATACTATTTTTCTTCCAGTCTGTAGCTATATCCCATGCTTCTCCCAGATCTTTATTTTTTTTTTGAGTAATACCATTGGAATTCTCTCTCACACAGCAGCCATTACTTAGACATAAAGGGTTCAACACTTTACAGAGCCACGCTCCAGAAACTAAATACCTGTACTGAGGCAGCAGCTAAAAAGAATGAAACCTCTTCTCTGTTCATTACATGTATTGAAATGATGAAAAAAAACAACCAAACAATAACGTGTCATAGACACAAGAGTTTCAGAATGAAGTGTCCAAACTGTGGCTAGTAGTCAATAATTAAAAAAAAAAAACATATGGAGAAAGAACGAGATGACAAACCAGGATGGGTGACATAAAGGGGTGGGTGGTACAGAGTACTACTGTTCCTTATCCCAGGCTTTCTTCCACAGATGACAGTAAAATGCACAAAAGGACTGCACACTATATACTTTGATGACTTTAACCATCACCCACTACTTTTCAAGGTTCTACTTAAGTAAAAGGAGAAACTGGAGACCAAAAGGGAAGAATAACAAATAATAAAGCAGAAATGATAAGTTGGCAGAAGACAGGGAAAAGCAAGAAATATAGATCTTTGTACAGTATGCATTTCCAGTAATAGTGTACTACACACGTACCCACAGTTTAACAGTTTTCTAAAACTGGAGAAGAACAATGGAAATACTCAAGCTGATAAAAGCACTGTTGAAAAGTTTTTTAAACTAAAGGCAATTTGCTTTCTGTGTATGTTTTATTCTATACAACAGAAATACAGAGTTACTTCCCCAAATGTTAACTCACGGCTTCACAGTACAGCACTTTCTAGAACATTTCCCTCTGATGAAGTACAGATCTGCATCTACAAAACAGTAAGTCTGGTAAACTTTAGTTTTACAGTACTTCATACAGAGTTAAACACTACTTATTGCTGGCATTCTCAAATTATCTTTTAAGTTTTTCTTGATAAACAGACATTAAGCCTGTTTACATTGCTGCATTTAAGAGCAAAGAACAATATGATTTTAGCACTTCACAGTCTGGGAGATTTAAAATAACAAAATATAGGGACTCGAGGGGCATATTAAATTAGTACCCCTGTTCTGGAAATACCAATAACCTGTTTTTTACTAGGCACACGAGTAGCCACAATCACTTGAATACAAGTACTTTTATCTAGCAATGCACATCCCCAGGCTTGTGTACAAAATTACATCTTTCCCTGGCTGGTGTCCTCTGGAATAAGCACAAAATTAGAACATGCCAGAGGACCTGCTGTGCTCCTCTTTACAACCTGCTGTGCTCCTCTTTACTACCCTCCTTTCACCACTAACCACTTTGTAAGATTCCTGTAGGATGGAGATATAAGTTATTAGCACTGATGTGAATTTGCCGGTCAACTGGCTGCACCTCCTAAACAGGTATTTCTAGAACAAAATAACCAAAATACAAAAGACACGTGTAATTTTTTATTTTTTTGAGGTTTCAAGGTGTCAGGCAAACATTAACAACTTCGTTATCAGCAAAACTAACAAAGGCAGTATCACTTCTAAAAATAAAAAAAAATAGAAGCACAGTGCAGAGATATGTCCCACAGTAACTGCAGGGACAAATCCGAACAGTCCTTTTCAGTTCCGTACTTCAGCCACAAGTCTGCCTTTTCCCTTTTCACAGGATTTTTATTAAACATCTGCAATACAACTATCTGACAAAAAAGGATAATTTATTACACATACTACACAGTCAAGTGAACTCAGCATACAAAACACCCATGTCACAATTTACCAAACCCTCACCCAGCAGCAGGACAAGGTGAGTCAACCTAAATTCCTCTGAATTCTTTCTGATAATTTCTCCTACAGAATGCTTTTATCAAGAAAGGAAACATGCAACTCAGACTCCTCTTAACAGTTTAGTAAGAAATAACACTCATGAAAGTAAAGAAACTGTGGTACTAAACAGTAACAACAGTTTAAAAAGGCAGCTTCTAACATATACTGAACTACACAAGACCTCTATCGGGTTTTCCAATGCAAAGTTTAAAAAAAATTTTTTTTCAAAAGACCAGAAACTTTGTTTCCTAACAATTTTGATTTTAATAGCAGTATCATTAATAAAAGGTTGTTTTCAAAGAAGCGCTAAGTGTTCTTGCAACAAATTTAGTTGCAACAGATTTAGTTTCTCTCAGTAATGCTCCCCCCCCACTTCCCTTCTGTTCTTTTACCCCAGCTTCTGAATGCCGTCATAGACACCAGCATTAAAATTCCACTCAACTTGCACCTAAAGCATTTTCTGCTTTCCTCTTATTTGCTTTCACCTGTGAAAGAAAGAAAAGATTCTTGAATGGCATTACTTATTTAGCCATCTGAGTGAGGCCAAACTTCTAGCACCAAAGGGGAGGAAAAACAACTTCATTAGTCATTTTGTATTGCTTTTTCAGCAAACACAAACAAACAAAACTACCAATAACAAAAAACACACAATACAACAGCTTCCTGGATGTGAGAGCCATTTATTTTAGTTAAAATAATCATGATTATAAGCCAATCAAGGCTTGGCTCCAGTGAACCAATACAGGTCTTTTGCTAGAATTTTACATCCCGGTTCTCCTGCCAGAGACAGACACAATCAAATTTCACTGACTGATCCAAACAACTTTTCACAAATCAGATATTGGTCACAATGGAGCATCTTTTCATCGACTACATTTAGAGTGAGTAGCACTAGACTACCATAAAAATCAGAGTAATTAACTTTCTTTAGATAAAGACTCCCTGGGTATCACAATGCCCTGTCAGTGCCTGTAACAGAGGGAATGGAATACCCTCTGCACTACGGACTATAGCTTTCTACACACAAATTAGAAAACTTCAAGTCCATCAACTTCCGTAAGAGTTCAAGCTAATTCTTGGCTAACTGTCACCAGCCATTAGCTGGCAACCATCTTCCCCCTTGACCATCCTCCAAGGCTGCACAGACATAGCTGAGAATCAGGGAGAGTCTAGTAGCAATTTGATTGAAATCAACTGATTTCAATCCCCCCCTGTAACAAATTAACCAAAAAGAGAAAGTATGAATAAGCTCTGGGGTGGGGGGAAAAAGGGCAGGTTCAAGGGCCTATGTAAGTCTCAGAGTCTCCTCCCAGAACACAAATTGTGCATTTTGATACACATTCAGATGATTTTCTCTGAAGCATGAGAAATATCTTCTGCCTCACAGACTGCACGCTGTCAAAACCAGTGTGTGCTTTCTCAGTGTTGGTTTAAGACCCTACAAAGGAATTACACAACCTGGCAACAGCAGCAATTGGAAGCCACAATGCTTTTTGTCAAGAGCTGGCATTATGGGAAAACTACAGATCAGGATCATTTGTGATATGCTTGCACTTTGCTTTAACAAGGAAAGAAATGCTTGTGTTATGACAATGCATGTGTCTTTGGAAACATGCTGTTTTCTTAGAAGGACATTAAGGGCAGATGGAAACTTTCTTCCCCTGACTTTTCAGGAACAGGAAAATAAGGTACTGTTACACTCAGACGGTCAAGAAGGATTAAAGAGTGGGAATATGTTTTACAGAACTGCTGCTTGAAACCTGGCATTTTGCTCAAAGATTTTTGCATAGAGGCACAATGGAGTACAATACAGCATTTAAGGACCACCTTAAGACAGAAAAAAAAGTAGAGGTACCAATATTTAGATAGCTATCTTCCACTTTTAAATAGCGCTCTGTTAGAAAGGAGAAGTGAACAAGGGCACACAAATAGGAGAGGAGGGGGAAGGGGGGGCATTAAACCAGCAAAAAAGACAGGGACTCTGTTTAGGGATACACAGAAAAGAATCCAAAGGGCAGACTGGTACCAGCATAGATGACAAACTGGGGTAGCCCAGCAACAATCATTGACTGCACCCATCAATAATTGGAGCAGAAAGAACAAACAGCATTTGTTTACAGAAAATTAGAATTAAGAATATTCTCAGTGAAGATGTATGTGGACATATTCACTTTGCGCTTGATGCATACAATTTCACAGATTAATTTTGACCAGCAGTTTGATGGTTGAATCTTCCTCTTCTTAGCAGTTTAATTTTTGCATATACAGAGAATGCCTTCACTTGCAGGAAGCCTGTTTGTAGCCCCACCAAGCTGCTTGCCGTAAATGGAGGGTCTGGGGTCAGAAATGAAGATTTAGCATTCATGTTGGTGCTGTTTAATAGTTCTGCTGATGTTCGCCCCACAGCCTCCCACCTTCAAGCTCGAGGCTATGGCACAGCTCCCCACACTCACATGCCCACCTCTCCCTAGCTGACAGAAACCTTTCTGTGACTACAAAAGGGATCAGTTTGAACCAACTGGCTGCCGAGACCTTAGCGTACCACTCAGGGTATATTTTCTGCTCCTGTGACTCCTGTAACTGCCACAGCTCCTACTTCATCTCAGTAACAAGAAAAGTACTTGATTGTGGTTCAAACTAAATATTTATATTCAGAATTCTATTTTTAACTGTGAAAGCTACTAGTGGCTGCAAAGGCAACAGACCTACTTTAAAGGCAGTGAGCCGTTCTGTTACATATGTTTCCTTCTGCCTCCCTTCCTCTCAATTGGAATCATTTTAAATTGTAATTTCCTTGGGACAAAGACCTGTCTTTCTCTGTAAAATGTAAGTATTACGTGGACTCTATGCCAGGATCAACAAATCTTACCTTAACTGGAGAATAAGAAAGTAAGAAAGGTTTCTTTAAAATATTAATATAACATTTTCAGGTCCCGAAAAGCTGTTGCTGCACAAAGTGTAAGGCTCTAGTCCAAAAAGTGTAATCACAGAACACTGTTTAAGGAAAAAAACTAGCAGAAGTCAATACATCTTGTCAGGTTCAAAGGATTTATTAAGTTAATTCTGTTTACAAAAGTTACATCAGACACAGAATGTTTAAGAGGTTAATGAACTCTAAAAAGAATAATGTAGTTTGAGACATCAATAGAGCTTTTGAAAGATGGAGGAGAAACCCTACCCTTGCGTAGTGCTGACCTAGAAGAAAGCTTCAACTATTCTCAGCTCCCACTCCACTCTTTTGTATCTCCAGTGGCAAGTCTAAATAGAAAAACAGGCCTGAAAACAAGAATGGTACAAAAAGCCTCAGCAGAAAAGCAAAGTGAGGAGATAGCTTCTTTGAAAGCTAGATGTTTTAAAGGAAAAAGTCGCAAAACAATAAAAATTAGAAGCTTCCTAAAGCCACTAAAAACAACCACAGCCCCTTACTCAAAGGTTAACCACAGTCACCAAAATACTAGCTCATGAGCTGACAAATGTATCAGACAACTGACTAAAATCTATTGATGACAAAGCCCCTCTTCACAGAGAAATCCAACGCACTGTTCATGCAGCAGGATTATTAGAAGCGAAGAGTATTTTATCAGATAAAAATCTCTCATGTACAGAAAAAAACACATTTAATGCTGTAATTAGTATTCTTCCCTTAGCACGTCCTGTTTTGCACATTTTCAAAGCACTGTCTGGCCTTCCAGCTGTAATCTCCAACAGCCCTGTGATGAACACTCTCACTGTTTTAGAAATGAGTATTTCACTACATGTACTTCTCTACCACTGGCTGCATCTCCTTCCATCTCTGTCTAGTTTGCAGTGGTTTTTTTTTGTTTTGTTTTTTTTTTAAACATTTCTTAGAGGACCGCAGCAGCCGAAGTCTTGTTTTCTATCTGTCTTGAATCGTAGCCATTCAGTGGCAAGGCAAGCAGGCTTGCTGTCCTCTGAGACAAGCTACAGACCAGGTTACAGTCTGGATACCTAATAATAATGAAGAAAAATTAACACAGCCTGATCAAATACACTGACATTCCACCATCTGCAGCCTAGAAGTTGGGAACAGATGTATCAGTTTGTAGCAAAAGCTACAGGAATTGTTTCAGGACATGCAGACCCTATATTTATGTCTTTAAGTTGCTACATTTTCATGCCTTTTACCCCAAGAGATCCAATGACAGTATTAAAAATGTAACTGGTATTATACACAGAGCAAACCCAGATATACAAAATATTTTGGAGTAAACTAGAAGACAGTCTCTTCCTGCCTTGGAATTAAATTAACACAATAGCTTCTGTAAGACTTTCTCTTTTCAAAAAGAAGACGTTTTTCAAAAAGACTTTCATTAATCGACGCTGAGAACGACTACTAAGAAAGTCTTATTCTCTTCCTCTTTCTTCTTCTGCCATTTATTTCTACCCATTTCCTTTTGCTGTGTCAAGCAATCATGTGGTAAACCAGATCAGCAAGTTCATTATAATGTAAGAATAACCTAACAAAAAAGTGTTCTGTAGTGTTGGAGCACCAATCCAGCTTGCCCTGTCACTAAACAGAATGGAAAAGGGATGTTGGAGGTGCAGAGAACCTCTCCTTTTGATGGCAGCCTGCATTTTATCAGATCAATCTTACCACAAAACTGCATCCCAGCAAACTCGTGAAGAATGCCCAACATTAGACATAAAACACCAGAGTTAGTGTTGTAGCTCTGGGAGGTTAAATAGTTTATTTCCTTAAATTCCTTAAGAATCTTAACTTTAACCCATCTTTCTGCAAATTGACAAACTGAGTTACCCACTCTAGACGATTTTTTTCTTTGTACATATCTGGCTGTTAAAATAACACCACACCCTTTCAGAAGCCCACAGATTTCCTCATACAGGTTTTCAATGGCAGACCACAAGGGCCATACTTCTATTACTGCCTTATTTTCCCTATGGGTAAGTTCAGTTTTGAAAGATGCTTAGCAGATTAAAGGGCAGAGGAAATTCTTCCGAGGGTGGAACTCCACATTCAGAGAGCTTTAACAGATTTTGCTTCTGCAGGTAGGTACGTAACAATGGATTAAGAGTTCTAAACCAGTTTTGCACTTCCTTTAAACAAATTCAAAACTTACAAGTTGTTAAAATATTTGGTCAGGTTGAGCACTGAGGTATTTTTGGAAAGCACTAAGATGTATTAAGAAGAAAAAGAAAGGTAAACCTAATGACTTGAATTTTGGCAGACGAATGTACGTTGACCTACAGGAAGATATCTTTACCCTGAGGTTTAAAACTACGCCACTTCTAATAACTTTTTCAACACGTTTTTAGGAAAAAAAAAATATGTATTTTTTGTGAGGTTGTGGAAACCAACTCTTCACGAAAGGCGCCTGAAAGGGGCTCGGGACAAGAACTCCGCCTCAGCGCGCTGGCAGGGTGTAAGGGCGGGCGGCAGGGCGCCGGAGGCTCCCCGGAAGGCTGCTCCCCTGCCTCGGCCGCGGGGCGAGCCCCGCACCGCCTCCGCCACGGCTTCCCGGCCAGCGGGGGCCTGACGGGGCCTTCTCGAAGCTTCCCCGGCGCGGCCACGCCGCCACCCCCGCGGCGCCCAGCCGAGGAAGAGGAAGGCAGCGGGCGGGCGGCACGGCCCCGCGCCCCCTCGGCGGGGCTCTGTCAGCCGGCACCCGGCTGCTCTGCGGGGCGGCGGGCGGGCCGCCGGGACCCTCGCTGCTTACCTGGCTTGGCCGGTTTCGGCGGCGGCGGCTTGGACATGGCTGCGGCCGGCGGGGCGAGCCCTGTCCGGGCTCCCGGCGGCGGCGGGGACGAGGAAGGGGAGAACGGGGAACAGAAGGAGGAAGGAGGGAGGGAGGCGCAGAGGTAGGGATGGGCGTGTGCAGCGACGGTGCCGTGCGCAGCGCCCCCTAGCGGCGGCCGCGTGGTGCCGTGCGCAGCCAACCCCTGCGCGCCGAGGCCCCGCCCGTCCTCGCTCTCCCCCCCCCTCGCCCCGGTGGCGGTTGGCGGTGGTCGGAGCGCGGGCGAGTGCCGGCGGCAGGCGTGAGGTGCGGGGTGCCCCGTCCCCGGCGCGTGATGGGGGCTCAGTGCCCCGCGGGCCGGTTGCTGCCGTGCGGAAGCCCCGCGGGCGGGGCGGTTCGCGCTGGCCGCTCTGCCGGTGTCCGTAGGCGGCGGTTAACGTGTGGTGCTACGCCCGGGCGCCGGCGTGTGGTGAGCTGCGTGAGCCCTTCGGCAGCTCCGCGAAACGGGCGTGCGGGTTCGGTGCCCGGTCTGTGGTGGCCGAGGGGAAGCGCGGTGTGGCCGCTGGTGCCGGAGCGCCGTCACCGCGTGCCGTTAAAAACAGGGCGAGGGCAACGGCTTGGGGGAGCTGGAGTGAATCTGCGCTCTGCTTAAAGGTGCTGAGGCGAGGTGGGTGGGCTAGCGTAGGAGTTCCGCGTTGCAACACTGGAGACGAACGTGCCTTCGTAATTTGGGCTACACGTTATTCTGGGGGAGGAAGAGCTGACCATTTTTTTGTCATCATGGTGTTCCTTTCTCATGAGGTGGGATTAACTTTTGTGTAGACAGTGACGTAAATTTGGGTCCAAAGCTCGGCACCTGTGTCCAGATGTTAGTTTGTGGGTCAAAGGCTAATTCTCAACAGCACAAATCTTACTGATTTTCTTTAGTAGCATTGGGTTTTCATGGATCAAATTTTATCATATCCTGAGAACGGATAATCTGCTTACACTCTCTAAATAGATAGTCAATACCATAAACATATCATTGACCTTGAGAATTACTAGATTCTTAGAAAACCTTTGCACGCTGACTTGAAAAGCTTACCCAGTATGCAGCGTGATTGCAAAACTGTGTCTGTCATACTGGTGATGACTCTTGCACTAGTCAGTACATCCTCATTTTTTTTCTAACAGAGAGAACACACAAAGCAGCCATGCAAAGATCACAGTGCAGATCTGTGAAACAAATGCAAAAGGCTAAACTCTCAGATTCTGTGTATGTCTAAATCTTACTTTAACAGAAGTATTGTGTGGTTTTACTTTCATTTTGATGCCCTGTAATGGTCTTTTGTCTAGTATAGCACAGATAACTTGTTTGTCAGGGATGGTGTTACCTGCTCTGTCCTATCCGATTTTAAGAGTGACTGAGAGGACAGAGCAGGTGAAAAATGGGGTGATTGCGTGTGGTTAAGCACTTAATGATTTGTGTGTGCTCTTGGAAAATAGTGTTTGACAAATGCTTGACAAAGTCTGTAGACTAGTGCTACTTCCAAGAGAAACACCTGTTCTGGAAGAAAGTTCTGGGTTAAGAGTTAGGGAAAGACAGGATTGTGTCTTTTGGCAGCTCTGACACAGGAAGGTGTTCAGTCAGCCCTTGCTACCTGTCCTTCTGCAACACGATAGCTTTGCAGCTAATTGGATGGTAAACTAGAAGGAGTTCATTCAGCTGAAAACTAACATTCATCCTTTCCCTCCCCTTTTGCAGAACTGTTTTTCAGATGGAGTAGTTTTCCACTGCAGTGCACCTTGGGCTCTGCAAACACCTGTTCCAGAAGAAAGGTTTTTGAAAAAGTTAGGGGAAGATAGAATTGTGTCTTTTGGCAGCTAACAGCTGACAGCCAGAGCCGTAGGATAGGTTTCTTGGCAGCAATAGGGGCGTAGGTGGACAAATGCGGCCTGTTTTGTAGTTTCAGTCTTTGATCTTGAATCCAGATTGTTCTGTGGTGGAGCAGATGAGGAAAACTTATGTGATCAGTGCTGTTAACTATGACGAGGGAGTGGTGAGTTCTTACACTGCCAAGACCAAGATTTGTAAGAGTCTTTGGACATATTCTGTTATGATCCGTAAAGAATTTTTGAAACATCTTTCTTTCCTCAGCACATGCCACCAGGTTCTTTTCTAAGTTTTTTGTTTGTTTGTTTTGCCACCGCAGCATCCATTTATGTGGTCCTTTGGATAGAGTTAATGTTTGAGCTAGTGATTGTGCTTTTCTTCAAGGTACTTCTGTGGTAATCAATATTGGTAGAAATTAGTCTCTTAAAGTTCACCTCAAATTATTAAAATACTGCCAAAGGTAAAATGCACTGAAGTCTATGATACCTATAAATTAAGAGTTTTAACTGGGTTGCTATTTTTGACAGTGGAAAGGAAGAATTGATGAGAAAAGCTATGAAAATACTGGTTGTTGGCCTCGGAGGGTAAGTATTAGCGAATTAAATTTCCTGTACAGCTCAAGACTAGTCTTCCTTGCAGAATGAATTGCGGTATAATTTCTATTTCTGAATAGATAACTTGTGAAAATAGATTGCAAATATATCATATTATTGTATTTTTTATTGTGTATAACTCTTAAGAAATTTTTCCCGTCTCTGTTGGAGATCTCAGGTATCACCTCTCTCTAATTTCTTTGTTATCTTTGCTGGATTTACTGTCTGGATGGTAGCTGGATTTACTGTCTGGAAGCTGTTAGAACCTCATAGAAAATTTCAAGGGAATATTTAATGTGAATAAACTTTATGGGAGCGGGGGCAGTGTCGTTGTGGTTTACTCTATTTATATATGTATGTGTGTATAGGTGTGTATGTGTTTAAAAGACAGATTATATCTTGATGCAGTTTCTACTGTGTTTTCTAAATCAGAGTAACAAATGGAGGAAAAACAACACTGGCAGAAAAGCTTAAGGAGATGCTTCCCAACTGTGATATAATCTCTCAGGATGACTTCTTTAAGGTAACAGTATGGATGAAAAGACCTATTAGATAAAAGTGGGCTTGAGTAGATTTTAACATCATTTGTACTATTCCCAGTTCAGCTATTGATGGACTGTTAAAATTGACACTGCTTAAAATAATAACTGCAAGAAAGAGAAATAAAACCAGAACTGGGGTAACTGAACTTTCAGTGGCCAAAACCACTGAGTATACTTGGGAAAAAGAAATTGACTGTATTTTTGATACTCTTTCAAAGTAAGGAATGGGTGTACCTTGGATGCGTTTTTTGCAGATACTTTATGCTAATGGAGTTTATAACATTGTTGTGTTTACCCTACATCCATGTGGTAATATGTAGTTAATTATTTCCCAAATCAAAAAAGAAAAAAATAAACATTTTGTATTAATATCAGAGTTGTTAAAGAGGTTGAACATGTTCTGATTTCTGAAGGGTAAAGTTCTATTGAACTTAAGAGCTATGTTTTGGAGAATCTGTTGTTCTAGATCAAATACAGTGTTTGTATGACATCAAAATCGTTGTATATGGCATTTTAATTTTGAACACAAATTTTATCAATTAGGATACAAAGCACCATTGAAAATACTGATTTTTCTTCTTTTCAGCCAGAGTCTGAAGTAGAAACAGATGAGCGTGGATTTAAGCTGTATGATGGTCAGTAACTTTGAAGCATTGTTTCTGAACATTTTACTGCAACTCCATTGTGCTGAGCTTCAACACTTTGTTCCCCTCCATCCTCTGAACCCATCCCTTCAGAGAAAGGCTGTAAATAAATGATTCTTTCAGAGTGATCCTTACCTCAGTTTCTCTCAGCTCACTGAGATAAGAATAGAAAACTAGATGAATTAGCAAATTGCTGAAGCTAGTGCTTGTCTTACCCTTTCCTCTTTTTAATTTTTTCTCAAGTTGCACCACCTGGTGCAGTAGCAAATGCTTCTGTTCAGTTGAAAGTCTCTTTACTTACAGCACTGGCATAAGCTAAGCCTCATCACTTTCTATGTAATGATGGATTTTTTTCACTGTGATCTCATTGGATATCTTCACCATTGAGTCTCTTGCATTGTTATATTCTAAAGAAGTTAAGCTTGGGTCTGATCTCATGTCAGATCTTACATTGAGACCAAATGTTTCCAACTTCATAGGTAATGCTGGCTCAGTGTGCCAATTCAGCGGTGTGAACTTCTAGATCCAGATCTACTTTATGCCAGTAATTTGGTTCAGGTCATATCTAGTTATGAACAGTTGATTATTAGCTACTCTATTTTGATACTCTATGATCACAAAATATATTGTTCTAAACATTGGCCAGAAACTTAATTTATGTCTGAAAACTGACTTTCATAGTTAATGCAGTCTCTGACCCATCTTCTAGGCTAAATGAAACTGGAATCTGAAACCGGAGGGATAAGTTGGACATTCTGGTTCATTCTGGGCTTAATGCTGCGCTTAAATATTCCTTTAAAATGTATTTGCTCTTACCTTATGCAAAGTCTGCCTTCTGTTCAGTACTTACCTGATATGTTCTTTCATCTCTACACAAAAACAGGTGCTACACTGTGCTGTTTTGCTTTGTATGCCATCCTCCTTTCAAACCAATCCATCCCTCCCAACCATCCAAATACGTGAAACCCAATGAAAACCCAAACCAAAAAAATATTTGAGCCCCCTCCCTTGGCCTATTTCAGTGACAGTTGACTGAAAGGTGGAGGTATTCGTTTTTTTTACAAGTTCTCTAGAATAAGAGAGCAGTCCCTGGAATTTCTTCCATGGAGAAAAAGGCTGTGAGGGAATTCACACACTTTTTGGTGTCACGGGATTCAGAGGGACCACACCAACCAGATATACTCCAATCCTAGGAAAAGCTTCTGTTTTAGGGTATCATCTGTTGCCAACACAGAACTGCCTACATGTGTGAGAGAGACTATGGAGGGGTAATACTGTTCCCTCTCATTTAGACTTATATGTAGATTATTTGTTTTTTACTGATTTAGGTTTATGGGCACTTGAGGGTTCTTTAAATTTTTTAATTCTTTGTTTTTAAGAGGTGCCTAACTTTTTCTTTTCATCTAGTACTTGATGCTCTCTATATGGATGAAATGGTGAAAAGTATTCACAATTGGATGAACAGCCGTACATGCTCAGCTGTTGTGACTGAAGAACCACAGAATACACGTGACAGTGTTAAAAATACAGAAGATGTTTATATTTTGATTGTTGAAGGCTTTCTGCTGTATAATTATGAGTAAGCAGTAGTATGTAAACTGGTATGTTAAGAACTGCCCTAAAAAGGAAGGGGGAACTAAATATATTTTTTTCTTAGGCCACTTAATGAACTCTGGAATAGAAGATATTTTTTGACGCTTCCTTATGAAGAGTGCAAAAGGAGAAGGAGGTAAGATTATTCAATTATTGCTCACAGAGGGTCATTGTATCCTATAACCTGGAGTGGTTTGTTTTTACCAGCTTGTGCTTGCCAGATGTAAGCTTAACAGTTTGCAGATCACAGAGAACATGTTAGCTGTTTTCTGTGATTCCCAGGCAAGATGCTGTGGGTATTTATCAAATATTAACAAATGTGGTCTTTTTTTGTTTGTTTGTTTGTATTTTAAAGCACTGAGATCACTGAGATATTAAAATGTTAAGTGTCTTACAAATTCCGAAACGGAATTTGGCATCCAGATAAATTATTTAGATTACTGACTGCATATTGGAGTTAAAATTTCTCTTAAAATGAGAAAAAAAAAATAATAAAGTAGTCTTATCCTTGGGTGAAAATAGCTACATGATTAATGTTAAAGTAACAATATTTATGCATGGTTTTATTGTATAATTCATTTAAAAGTATATGATGTATTAGTTACACTGTGTATTTGATTTAGGTTATTGAGCCAGTGTCTGACTTGGCTCCAGATTTGCAGTGCTATTGTGTGCTTGGAGCAATACATGTGCATGAAGTCTGAAACTGCTGTCTGAGTAAAGCAATCCTGCGTTCAGCTGACTTTAGTTGACTCCACTTTAGGTTCTTGACTAAACTTGCCTTTAAAGGAGTTAGTGTCCGATTTTTTAGCCATTTAAAACTTGAAAGTCTATATACCCAAAAAAAAGGGAAAAAAAAAAGTAATTTATTTTGGTAACATTTTCAATGCAGCTTAATTTATATATAATGTCTTCTTCAATTAAAACTCCTTTTCTGTTTAGATAGTATAATTTGATTGGCAGAAATAAGTAAGTTAGCAAGAGTTCTTATCACAGATTATATTATTACAACAAAAAACCCTCCTTTGCTCCAGCAGTTATGCAACCTCCTTGCCTATATGTATTTTGGATACATGCTCTTATTAAACCAGCTAACATTGGGTGTTGTGTGGGAAATGCAAAACTTGCATGGGAATGCAAATATATTTCTGTGTAGCACCAGAGTCTATCAGCCAGCAGATACACCGGGGTACTTTGATGGACACGTGTGGCCTATGTATCTGAAATACAAAAATGAATTGGAAGAACACGCAAGTAACATTGGTATGGTATCCTTAATTTTAAACTTATAAAATTATAAAGTGTGGCGCTTGTCTGTTTTGTTTGTTTGTTTTTTTTTGTTTGCTTGTGTGTTTTTTATAAGAGACAACATTTTCTTCAAATGTTAGTGTGGCACTTGCACACAGTAGGTTTTGCCCTTTCTGTTGGTTTATATTTTAAGTCTTTACAGTTTTGTTTTATTATTTTTAATTATTTTTAAATAATGAAAATTATGAGGTTAAAAAGTAGAAATTTTTTGATCATCAGTTAAGTCCATTTAACAAGCTAGTTTGCATGTTCATGTGTGCATAAACGTCTGTGGCTAAACAGGAAACTTCTGAGACAATAGCTGATGCCCTGGCTGAATTCTTCAAAATTAAAATCCTGGCTGAAGTCCCATTAAAAGATGCAGGCTACTTCACAGATGCTTTTGTACATACCACAGTCACTAGCTTTGCATGGGGAATGTCAAAGCCTAGCTTGCTGGTATGGTGGTACTGTGAGTTTGTGTGACACTGACACTTCTACAGCTCTTGGGAGTGCCTGCTTCTGGAGTGGGTCGCAGAGGAAAGAAACATCAGGTGGCTTTTCATGAGCATGCAGACTAGGGCACTGCTGTTTACTGTGCAGTGAGGGGGAGAACTACAATGCTCTTTCTTGACTTCCTCAAACCCTGACGTTGAGGAAGAATCTGAGATCTTGCCTTGCATAGGAACCTCTCTGCTGAATTATTCGATTGCTATACTGTCCTAATGTTATTACTGCTACTCTTTTGGAGATTTTTTTACCATAAATATTTGTAAACTAATTCCTAACTATGATACTTTTCCATTATGTTATTTTTTAACATTCATATTCAATTTGGGAAAGAAAGAAAGGGAGGAACGGCTCTTGCTTCCTATTTTTTTCATCTCTTCTGATTGCATTCATAGGAATACTGAAAATGTTACCAACTGCTACTGTAGATAACTGGCACAGAACTCATGAAAACTTTTTCTTTCTTCTTAGTTTATTTGGATGGAACTAAACCCCAAGAAGAGCTTTTATCCTGTGTGTATAGTGATATAATACAGGAGTTAAAAAAGCTGAGGGAAGGAAGTAAGTGATTTTATTGGAAATTGGATATGCTTATAGAATTCCAAGTTAACAAGAAGCTTATTACTTTGTATGGAAACACTGCAAGGATTGTACAGATCTATATCTGACTATATTTTCATAATGCAAGGTGCTGCATCTGGGTCGGGGCAATCCTGGACATGAGTACAGACTGGAGGAAGAGCAGCCCTGCAGAGAAGGACTTAGGGGTTTTTGTGGGCGAAAAGCTCAACATGAGGCAGTAGTGTGCACTTGCAGCCCAGAAAGCCAGCCAAATCCTGGGATGCATCAAAAGTGGCCAGCAGGTGGAGGGAGGTGATTGTGCCCCTCTGCTCTGCCCTTGTGAGGCCCCACCTGGAGTGCTGCATCCAGGGCTGGGGCCCCCAGCACAAGAAGGATGTGGGGCTGTTAGAGCGGGTCCAGAGGAGGGCCATGAAGTTGATCAGAGGGCTGGAGCACCTCTCCTATGAAGAAAGGCTGAGAGAGCTGAGAGAGCTGGGGATGTTCAGCCTGGAAAAGAGAAGGCTCCAGGGAGACCTCACTGAGGCCTTTTAGTACTTAAATGGGGCTTATAAAAAAAGATGGAGAGAGACTTTTACATGGGCAAGGTAGTGATGGGACAAGGGGGATTCGTTTTAAACTAAAAGAGGAGAAATTTAGATTAGATGTTAGGAGGAAATTCTTCACTCAGAGGGTGGTGAGGCACTGGCACAGGTTACCCAGAGAAGCTGTGGATGCCCCATCCCTGGAGGTGTTCGAGGCCTGGCTGGATGGGGCTTTGGGCAGCCTGCTCTGGTGGGTGGCATCCGTGTCAACACGAGGGTTAGAACTAGATGATCTTTAAGGTCCCTTCCAGCCCAAGCCATTCTAGGATTATGTGATACATATACATATGTTCCTATGTCTTTATGTATATTTGCCTGTTACTCTGCGTCATAATGAGGTATAGCTTTAAGCGCATTGTTGGGTTCTCTTGAATAATAGGTGAACCCACTGCTATCTGCTGGTAGAGTAAAAAAAAAAAAAAAAAGGTGAGGCAAAACATCAGTGTAAGCAGACACGTTGTGGTAGTGGTAGGTTCGAATATACAGTGATGTCACATGCAAACAGAGAAATGACACCGCAAGTTAAACGTGTACTTTATTTTTGTTTCAGATCAGCAAGTCTCATGGCATGATAATGTAGAAGGCCTGGGTTCTGTCTGATATGGATTTAAAACCCCAGGAATGGTGCTTGGCAAGCCAACCAACTGAGCAGATGTCCACACTTAAAGCCCATAACGATAGTTCATGCAACGCAAGTGGATTTGTAGCAAGTATTAGCTCTGTAAGCCTCAGATACTGAGTTAACTATCAACAATGCATTATTCCTTAGGATTCCTTTCATCAGTCATGCCTTGGCTGATCTTTATATGTGATTGAATTTGTGTATTTTCAATAATATAAACACTTTTGTATACAGAACTAAACTATAAAGATGCAGTTCTGTAGGATTAGTAAGATGATCTGAAAATGGATGAATGCAATTTGAAATGTTCGTATAGTACTTGGGAATGATGATTAAATATTAGAGGTAATCACTGATAAACATGGTTAGAGGAACTAGCTGTAAGCTGTGGCAATGCTAACTTTAAGATTGTGTAAGCTGTTACTCTGCTCATTCAGTAGCCGAATCTGTTACTGAATGCATTGTAACTGAGCTTAGATTTCCTCAATACCCGTGTGGTGTTTCTCAGGTAATTTCTATGTTACGTGTTTGGACCAGTTGAGAATGTATTATTTTAAAAAGAAAGATTGTTAGGAAAATGTGGGGGACTAACATCTCAGAATAGATACGCATCACTAACAAGTTAAATTACATATATCATAGAAAGATCGTGGATTAGAATGGTGAAAAGTACAAGATAATAAATCCATGCTTCGGGGAGGAGGAAGTAAGAAATATTTCTTACTAATATTCAGAACTCAGGATGAAGTTATGTATGTAATTATATATTACGTATACAATGAAAGCGTTCAGAAAGCAGGCATACTAAATGTATGTTAAAATTTTGTTACAGAATCTGTATATATATATCAAGATAAACTAGGAGACTAGCAGGTTTAATTGTCTTCAGTTGCTGGATAAGTAACGTATTAACCCGTACTTTTCGTATATGATCTCTTAAATTTTATTTAAGAATAAATAAAAACTAAAATTAAAAAAAAGCCTTTATTATTAAAAAATAATTTATTTTTAATTAAAAAAGCCAGAATAAAAATCCAGCTGCAGAAGTGAAAAGCAAAGAATGGACTGTATTACTTACACTTCAACTGAACTGATCATGGTGATTGAAATGTATTGCTTTATTAATAGTCCCAAAACTGTAAATAAGAAAAAGGCCTTAAACAGATCAGAGCAGTTAAATCTGTGTTCAAGATGAAGTACTTCTAAATGCTGTTTTGTATTGTTATTTTGCAATAAAAAAACCTTCAGATTATTTTTGCTCAAATGCATTGATGTTGTTGAACTTCCTATCCTTGCATGGAACTTACAGGCTTGTGGTCTTTCTTTGAGAAACTTGTGAAGTATTTTCTTATGTGGAGAAATGCATAAGTGCAATTTTAGATGATATATTGACTGCAGAGTGTTTTGGGCTTACACAGCAAGGTTTGGGGGGGGGGGCGGGCGGGGGGGGGGGTGCTGCACGGGTGGCCTCTGTGAGCAGAGCCCAGCATCAGCCCCGTGTCTGTTCAGAGCCGGCTCCAAAAGGGACCCACTGCTGGCCAGAACCAAGCCAGTGAGCGGTTCTTTTTGGGCCTCTGGGAGAGCAGATTTAAGACGGTAAAAACAAAAACAAAAACAAAAAACTGCTGTGCAACAGCAGATGGGAGAGAGGAGTGAGAAGCAGCCCTGCAGCCCCCAAGGTCAGCGAGGAGGGCAGGAGGTGCTCCAGGCACACAGCAGCAGTTCCCCCGCGGCCTGTGGAGAGGCCCCTGGTGGAGCAGGCTGTCCCCCTGCAGCCCATGGGTCCCACACGGAGCAGATCTCCACGCTGCAGCCCGTGGAGGAGCCCCCAGTGGAGCAGGTGGAGGTGGCCTGGAGGAGGCTGCGGCCCATGGAGAGCCCCCGCAGGAGCAGGCCCCGGGCCGGAGCTGCAGCCCGTGGAGAGGAGCCCACGCAGGAGCAGGGGTCTGGGGGGAGCTGTCGCCCGTGGGGGACCCGTGCTGGAGCAGTTTGCTCCTGGGGGATGGACCCCGTGGTACGGAGCCGTGTGGGAGCAGTGATCAAGAGCACGGGGTGTCCTCCCGCAGACAAACGCCGGGCCCCTCCCTGTAGTGCTGGGCGGCACCGCCCGCCGGCAGCACCACGCCTGCGCCAGCCGCGCCCCTCCTCTCCCCTCCCGTCACGGCGCCGCGCCCGCTCTCGCGATACTCCCCCTGGGCCGGCGCTCGGCGCGGGGCCGCCCCTCGCCGGAAGCGAGCGCCCGTGCGCGACCGTTGCGGGCGGCCGGCGGGGGGGGGATGTCGGCCGCGTGCGCTGTGTCCCGCAAAGCGCAGCCGGCGCTGCCGCCGCCGCCGCCGCCGCCGCCCCGGGGCGAGAGGGACCCGCCCGCCAAGGCCATGCGCAGGGGGCTGCGGCGGGGCCACGAGGAGGAGCGCGAGCAGCTGCCGTGGCCGGCGGAGGGCGCGGGCGGCGGGGGCGGCGAGCGGCAGGCCGAGCGGGCGGCCGAGCGCGGCGACGAGCGGCGGCGGCGGCAGCCGCACGAGCCCAGGGCGCTGGCGGCGGCGGCCCGGGCGGAGGAGGAGGCGGAGGAGGAGCGCATGGAGCGGGAGCACTTCCGCAGGATCATCAACGCCTTCCGATACTACGGGTAACCGGCACCGCGGGGGTGCTGCGGGCGGACCCCCCACCCCACCGACCGGCCCGGCCCTCGCGTCCGTGGGTGCGCGCAGAGCCGTCCCGGGGGCTTTGTCGGCGACGGGGCTTAACGCTTAAACAAACACAGGGCAAAACGCCTGGAGCGAGGGTGCGGAAGGTCGCCTCGCCTCAGATAAAACGCCGAAACGCTTTGTGAAGTGTTCGGAAGGGCCCTGCCCTCAAAGAGGCGAAAGGGGTGCTTTCCTCACTGGAGAAATTTCCGAAAGATGTGTTAATTCGTACGGCAGATGAGCCCTCGTAATAGGGCTAGTGGATGCCATTTTCTAATAAGCTTAGCTCTCTAAACGTTTGATCAGTCAAAAAAAGAAAAAAAAAGGGTTCATTGGGCCTTTAGGAATGAGGTAAAAGTCAGAAATAACCAACTTCAGTGAAGGGGTAACAACTCGTTCCAATGACAGAAAAGGGGTGGGACTGGCTGGAAAAGTCCACTCGTCTTTAGTATTTTGGTAAACCCTTTTATGTTACTTTAGGCTTTAGAAGTAGATTTAGGACGTGGCTATGCTGCATAGTGTATACTCCTGCTGACAGACCCTGTCACCTGAGTCATTATTATGCACTGAACTGCTTTTTGTCGATGTCAGACAAGCATATCCAGAACTTTTAAGTGACAGTTAGGTTTTTCGGGTACGTGACATTTTAAGTATTTTTTTTGCTTATTATTTCTGTATCATGGATTTTTGTGTTTTCCAGGATTTATGTTTGAGCAGGAGGTTGGACTGGATGACACCTTGGATTTTTCCTCTGTACAGAATTCTCTAATAACAGACAGCTGTCATTACTGATGTCAGTGATGTAGCTGTATCTTCTGGCCTCAGAAAGCAAGAACGTCCCTGTCAACCTCATGCTCAAGTTATGATTCTGGGTTGCTTTTGAATCCTTCAACTTCAGTAGGAAACTGTAATGAAAGGATATGACTCAAATTCTACTGTAGGAATTGAATAAATTCTGCTTCAGAGAAATAAATCTGACTTTAAGTGGAATTACGTATATTGGTAGTTAAAAATTATTTGTGTGGAAGCACCCGTATGAACAAGGCAACAACACGTTTTCAGTTCAGTCCAGATTAAGGTCAGCAGACATACGGACCTAAATTAATCCCTTGTAGTTCTTCTGATTTCAGTGAATTATTCATTCTGCTAACAGGTGTCAACTCATCATTAAAAGGATGGAGGATGATTCGAAGGACATTACTGACAAAGCATCCAACAGATGTTGATAATGAGACATTGTGTTTTATATAGAGGATCGGTTTATTTTTCTTACTGATCTTTTCTACTTTATTTTTAAGTGTCACTTAAACCCTGTGTATATATTAAAATGAACACTTTCAGTAGTATGAATGTAATGTTGGAAACGTTAACTGGTCAAATTTCCAGTCCGAGGTTGCAACTAAAATCATAGCAGCTACACCTGTTGTGGGCAGCTGAGTCCCACACAGGGGCTTGCTCACTCTCCCACAGCGTAATGGGGAAGAGAGAGGAAGGGGTAAAAGAGAGAAAACTCATGGGTTGAGATGCAGACAGTTAATAGGTAAAGCAAAAGCTGTGTAACCGTGCAAAGCAAAATAAACAATGCATTCATGACTTCGCATGACCAGAGAGATGTTTACCCATTTCCAGGAAAGCGGAGCTTTGTCATGTGTAATAGCTACTGGGGAAGGCAGGTGCTATAACTGTGAATACCTCCCTTTCCTCCTCCTTTTACCCAACTTTCATTGCTGACCATAGCATCGTATGGTAGGGGATATCCCTTTGGCCAGTCTGGGCCAGCTGTCCTGGTCGTGTACCCTCTAGCCTCCTCGCTGGTGAGGCGGTATGAGAAAGAAAGCCATGATGCAATAAAGCAACAGCTAAAATATCTGTGTGTTATCAACACTGTTTTGGTGACAAATCCAAGATACAGCACTATATGAGCTGCTGTAGGGAAAATTAACCCAGTCAAAAGCAATTCAGTACCTTGCTGTCTCTGATTGCTAGTTCTCAACTCTACAGCAGTACGATGACACGAAAGTTTGAGAAACTGCAAGGTGGCTTAACTCAATAAAATGATTTGCTCCTGCCAAAAGGGGCGATCTCCCTTGACCTGGCATCACAGCCTCTCCCTCCCAGAGTTGCTATGACCCTGTGCTTAGCCAGCTTGACTTACTAAACTGTCAGAAATAAAATAGAGCTATCTTATAGAGCTCTCTTCACAGTTAGCAAGTCAAACCAGCTTTATGGCAGGCCTGATGAGTGCCAGAACTGTCACATGGTGTTAAACTTAAATTGTTCAGGTGAGGAGAAGGAAGAAAAAGGAAAGGGAAGAAAAAAATAATAATAATAAATCCTCTTTCTCTTGGCAGCAGCTTAACCTTTTTTTGTGAAATTGTTACTTTGGGAAAAGGAAGAGTTATGTTTAGCTCATATTAGTTACATCAAATTCACAGTACTCATACTTGTGGGAATATGTTGTTAAGGTAGTTTAGTATCTTAGCTGGCGTACCAGAACTGCATCGATGTCTAGCCTTCACTTTTTTGGCTCCTTCAGAAGCAATTGATTTTGAGGATACCTATTCCTACTCTGTAACCAGCTCTTTTTATTCCAAAGGTTACCACATAATTCAGCTGCTTCAATCAATTTAAATTGGATTTAGGAAACATTATGGCTATTTTTGGTTGTTCATTAACTTTTGTTAATCCATATATTAAGGTAGTGATCACCTGTGCTAGCAAGGGTGATGGGATGGTAAGAATAAAATAATAGTCATCCTAAACTGTAAGAGGTTAAAATGATAATGATGTAGAACTAGTGCTTAAAACAAACATTTTGCCTAAAAATTTCCTGAAAACTTGTTCTCTAGTAAGCAGTTCATTGTCTGAAAATTTTCTAAGTTTAAATAAATTGATAACTCTAACCGGTGTAGCTTAGAATGAATTACGTGCTTTTGTGCATTTATTTCTGATGATTTCTAAAGACCTTAAACTTTTTGCTTTTTAGAACGAATATGCATGAACGAGTGAACAGAACAGAGAGGCAGTTTAAATCTCTCCCAGCTAACCAACAGTGTCTTCTTCCTCAATTCCTTCCTCACCTTGACAAGATTCGGAAGTGCATCGATCATAATCAAGAAATACTACATACCATTGTGAATGACTGCGTTCATATGTTTGAAAACAAAGAATATGGAGAAGACGTATGTTAAAATGGACTTTTTCATACTACAAAATTAAATTCTGTACGCCTTGGGATTTTCTACATTTGTTTATCATGCCTTTAGATCTCCAGCTTTCTTAACTTTTGCCCTCTTTGCTTTCTCCTCTATGAATTCCTGATTGCTTACATTTTCTTACTCTTATCCTAAACATCTTGCAGAGCTGATGTTAAGAAAACAATGTTGTTAGTATTTGTAGTTCCTCTTACAAAAACTATTTGTGAATCTGGCAAATGACAGTAATCACTGATTTTTATTTTTTTTTTAAGAAAAACAAAACAAACCCTTTTTTTGCTCCAGGGTTCTAGCTCTACCCTAGTTACATTTTAAAGTTAATATTTCAGTTAACTATGTACAGCATAAATGGCATTCTCTGTTTTTCTGTAGGTTCTTTTATGTTATGGTATCCTAAATCAGTTATAGTTTTAGTTAGGCCAAATATTCTGAATGTTATCACCTGTAAAACTTTTTCGCTATTTATCTGCTTTTTCAGTGTGGCATCTATGTCAAAAAAAAAATTGCATTCAGGGTTAAAGGAGTGGCAGAGATGGAAACTGAAGTCCTTTTTGGTATCTACAGGCAAGGTACAGTAATGGGCAGCTCTAGTCTGAGCTTCTCAGTGCTGCCTCATTAGTACCTAAAGAGATCATCATCTCAGGATAAGCAGTTCAGCCTCTGCGCTGGCTAAACCCTGGTCCTTTCATGAATAAGGACTACGAGCTGTGCTCTGCTATGCCATACTATTTATTGCTTTTGTGATGTGGAAGAACCTACTCTCTTGGGTGCCTCACTGAGACCACCAAACTCAATTCATTTAGTGTTCTAGTCTGGATGTAAACACTGGTCTCAGAAGTGAAAGACTTCTTTGTCAGCTAAAACTCTCAACAGCCGTTACAGCATGACATTTGTCTGTTTATGATTTACTTTATATTCTTCAAGGCTAAGGATATTTGATGCATTTTTCCATTAACTTTTTTTCCCCCCACTTTAATTAGGGAAGAGGGAAGATTACACCAGCTTCAACGTTTGACATGGATAAATTGAAATCCACCTTGAAACAATTTGTGAGAGACTGGAGCGAAGAGGGAAAGCCTGAGAGAGATTCCTGCTACCAGCCAATCATTAGTGAAATTGTAAAGAACTTTCCGAAAGAAAGATGGTAATAGTGTTTAAGATTCTTTTTTTTTTTTTTTAATGTGGCACTGTTGCACAAATCTAATAAAGTTTTTATGCAGTAATGAAAAGTTTGAATTTAAAGGTATAGAAATTGCTGTGAATGTGGAATTTACTGTTTAATCAAGAGAGTTTGTTCTTAATAGAACATATTGAAAAGAGCAAGATCTTAAACTTCACAAATAGTAAGCCAGGATTTTTTTTTTCCTGTAGCTTGATACAACTGATTGTATTCTGTTCACTTTTTTTCAAGTAATAGACTTTAGAAGGTCATGAAGTTAATTCAGTTGTGCTCAGTGAGGTCGTGTTTGCAGGTTAGTAGATTCTCAGTGTGCATGCTGCAGATCACAGAATCATAGAATCATAGAATATCCTGAGTTGGAAGGGACCCGTAAGGATCATCAAGTCCAACTCCTGGCTCCACAGAGGTCTACCCAAAATTTCAGACCATGTGACTAAGGGCACAGTCCAAAAGCTGCTTAAATTCAGACAGGCTTGATAAAGGGAAAGACACTTGTGACAGCAGCAAGTATGAGAATTGCACTTTGTCCTGGACGGTGAAAGGAGGGAAGAAGTCTTGTAACCTCCTATATAGTTTTGTTACAGTTATGTATTTCTAGCATTAGTTTCAAACAGAAGTTACAAGTTTTATAAAAACTGCTGCACTTGTGTGGGCACCTTTGTAACTGTGTTGGCATGTTTAAAAAAAAAAAACAGAAAGCAATGCACACTGCCTAAATAGTAATGTGTGGTTTCTTTTACATAAATTTAAGTAGAAGTGTGCTGGTGGAAGCTAGGAAGAAACAGCTGCTGTAAGAATTGCGTAGTTAATGATTCTGCCATTTAGCCAGAAAGTACGTTTCAGTTTAAACTTGTAATGGTAAAATTTGTTAACTTTGTATTTATAAAATATAATAGGCCAGAACTAAGCTTTTGATTTAGCTGGCTGTTAATTGTGGATGTTCTTTCTCAGTGGTTACTAATAATGCACTTGTACCAAGTTACATACTTTACACTAGCTATCGTTTAGTTTTCACTTAGTGATAGCAGAACATGGAGTGGAATCTGGTAGGATCAAATGGCAACACCAGGCAGATTGCTTGGTTTCTCTTTTGCTTTTGGATAACTTATCTCAAGGTGGATGTATCATTTCAGATATTTCATGTGAACTTCCTGTAATTGTGTTGGCACTTGGTAATGAAAGAAGATTTGCCTGGATGTATCTTGCAGTGAAAAAGATGGAGAACAAATACTTTAGAGAGACTGTCCCTACAGTCAATCTCTTATTTTTTTAATGGCTTCATTGGACTTGTATTTTCTGCTTCTGGTCAACATCATTTGTATTGGTTCCTTATGCTAGAGTTATACAAAAAAGGAATATAAATTTTTGAAACTGTCCAAATATAATTTGCTCCATGCAAGTAGGTGTTGTGTAGTTGCTATTCTCTGCAAGTCTCACCTGCTTCAGTTCTGTTGATAGGCAATGGAAGTGGTAAGGTGCTTTATATGCATGCTCTTCTGGGACGTGGAAGAGATGCAAGCAGTGGTTGAAAGCAGCTGTGAATTTGAACACTCTTTTGAGTAGGAATTACTGTTATCTTTTGTTTCAGTCCAGTCTTCTGACAAGACTGTCATCTAAAACTAAAATCAGAAGGTAAAAGCTGTTTCTGCCTTTTGTTCCTCTTCAGAAGTAATTCCTTCTTTCTGCTTAGTACAGAAAATGTTACTAGCATCAACAAGGCAGTTCGAAGTGAAGTTCCATTAGATAAAACTCTTCCTGAAGAAGCAGTAGATTTCCTGCATTAATTACGTTGGAATTTCATCGTACGTTTCAGCTCGCAGAATTATCTGCCTTTTAATGAACCCATCTGAATTTCTTAGACTTGAATGAACTATGATCACTGTTTTCTGTAGGAGAAAATAGTAAAACATTTTTATTTCTTGATGGAATGTGATTGTTAAAGTGTTTTTATGGGGAAACATAAAGTTGAAAATCTAAGTAAGCATCCTCCTTTTTGGCATCGCCTTTTTTTTTTTCTGCTGTTAACATTTCTACGTATCTGAAAGGACATTATGATCCAATTTCTTGTCAGAAAGGAACCAAAGAAATGGTTAACCTTTAAATTAGTAGATAAATTTCCATGGCTTAGGTATTTTCTCCAAGCTTCTATTCATTAACTTGGCCTCTGAAACCAGCTGTAACTTGAAATTTAAATGTATTTTCTAGTTCAGCAATTTACTTTATTTTCAAGATACTGTCAGGACAGCTCAGAAGTGTGGCCAGTGTTTAGTTTCCTGTTAATTTGGGGAAATTAATTTAATTTTAATTCTTAGTCCTAAGGGCTTTTTGCATGCACTCTGAAACAATTTAGTGACTTTAAAGCTACTGCTTTATACAATTTTATTTAACATAAAATACATCTGTCCACCTAGGGTTTTTAATCCAGATCTGTGATTTAGCTGACACTTTGCTTTAAACATTGGATTTAAGAGCAAGTGTTATCTTCAGTGTTACTCCAGTCCACTGATGCATGTAAATCCACTGAAGTCTGTGGAAGTGTGTAAGTCTAAACTAACAACTTTGAAGAAGAGTTGCTTTTCAAGTGATTTTACTTTTTAGCTAACTTCATTATTCAGTATGTTATCTGAAAAGGAGTTGTATTTAAAAAAAACACTCTGAAATTAGACTACAGTAAAAGAATGAAAAATACTGAGAACAGGATGTGTTCACTGTCTAAATTTACAAATATTGCAGATAAGACACCAGTGAAGAATAAGTCTGAATCCCACAGTGTGATTCTTTGCCAATGTTTCCATCGACCTTGTCTCTACAGGCTGTATATTTCTGATCCCTTCTTATCATTAGATAACATTCAATTTCAGTGTTTCTTATGAAAAAGGTTTGTGTTTGCACATGCTAATTTTTTTTGTTGCTTAACCTCAGTTTACTGCTTCAACACCACCTTTTTGTTTTGTTAAAGTGCAATTGACCTCTTTTTAACATATATAGTTTTCCCCTTAAAAATGATACCAAGTTTAAATCTTCATTAATAGCATTGAACTTTTAAAAACTGATGATATATCACACTGCAAAATGCAGTACAATAATCACATGAGAGATTGTAGTTGTTTCCGGTATTTGTCCTCTATCTGAGAGGTTGCTGCAGGATCAATAGTTGATCCAAGCAGTCCAATGTTAGAGCTCTTCCTCATCTGTCAGCCCCTCATTCCAGTAGGTTAGCAGTAGTTCTCTCTTAGTACCCCACAGGTTTTTAAGCGTGTTAGGTACCCATTTTATGTTTCTGACCAATACCACACTTGTGTCTTAGAAAGCCTGCTACTGCTTGCTAGTTCAAGGCTAGTTTGACTGTGGATCACTGTTGGTTGTTACTGTCAGTTGTCACAGTCTGGGGTTATGTCTTTTTATGATCTTTGCTGTTGCTGCAATTGCATATCTACCATAGGACGACAGGTTTTTCTTGCTTTTTTAGTCGTCTTACGACTATTCAGCCGTTAAGGAAATTGTTTCCATGCAGTTAAATATTTAGTTTTAATGGTTTAAAAATAGTATGGGGCATTGGAGTGTTCCTACTACCACTGGAAGTAATTCCATTTAAATCTTGCTAAACAAAAGGTATTTGAGCACTTTTTTTTATATCAGAACACTATCGAAGCTCACTATTTTTTAAACATGAGTTTGACGTATACCTAATTTACTGGATGATAGATCAAAAAAATGTTCTTGAACTGTTTTGGAATACTAATGTCAATGCTCTTGGACTCAGATTTTATGTTTATTTTTTTGTGTTCTGTGTACTGAAATGAGGTTGGTGGCCAGCATCAGTCACTAGCAATTGATGCAAAGACTACAGGTAGAAATTAAATTAGACTTCACTCCCTTAATAAAAGTGCAAAGGAAAGTGCAATTAAAATCAACTATTTTCTAGAGAAGGAATTTGGGAAACTAGTTCAGAAATGCAAAAACTTTATATTATTTAAAAAAGGAAAAAAGGTACAGGTAAATTGCTTGGAATTAAAAATCAGCTTACTTGTCTGTTTGGGGCAATATCTTTGGATGAATATTTTTTTTTTGGATGAATAAATAAATGTTGAATTGTAAGTTGTAATTACGCCGGTACAACACTTTTCATTAGGTTGTTTTAAGAAAAAATGCCTTTTTTGATTAATGGAATATATTCTCGGAAGTGGCATAAGACTTCATAGCTAGCTTATGGTTAGCTTTAGGTTTTTCACCTAGGAGAGAGGTAAGGAGAATTGTTACTTCACAGAAGTACTCTAAAATAATAGCAAAGTCTTGGCTTCCTGTTTCTCGATAATTAGAAAACAAAATATCTGTATGTATACTGGAATGAAAATCAGGAATGAAAGGATATGTGATTTTTCAGTTTGGAAGGATTCACTGGTTACATGATTAAGCTGTACACCAAAAGGCACTGTTAAAACTGCTTTGTTAGTTTGTGCGGCCTTTAGACAAGGATAGTACTTTCTCCTGTGTTAGGGTCATCACATTCATGTACTGCTTTTTAGAATTTACTTACCTCCCAGACTCATCTTCATGATTACGCAGCATACAAGGTCTTTTGAACCCTTTCTGGCATCCTGAATTTTTAAATAGTAAGAGGCTTTGTATTTTGCTTTCTTCATCGTATTCTTTGAAATGTTTATTGTGGCTTCCTTCACATAGTTGCATATATACGTACATGTATGTTTGTCTTTGAAGGTAACATGCAAAAGAGAAGGTGAACTAGCGTTTTTGGTGTATGAAATTAAAAACTCTTTTTTCAGGACTGAAACTGGAAAATGATTTTTAGATGGCGTACCTTTTCAGCTTTGTGTGAGAGTGTTTTTGCTTCAGTAGTGCAGGTTTGATTGCGTTGTGATGCAAATATACCAATTAGAATATGTGTGTACTGCATTTCTGCCTGGAGGAGGAAAAGGTTTTAGATTCTTAGTTCTTCTATTTATTAGCTATTGGACTTGGAAGATGGGAGTGGGTTTTCTAAATCTCTTGGTAACCATAAGTGCTGGACATCTTCCAGTATTCTTCAGATGATGTCTAGTTACAGGAAATGAAGAGGTAGAGAGCTGTGTTGTACTTTGGTTTAGGAAATCCTCTGTCACTGGATTGGAGTTGGTGAACAGCATTCACCAGTTAGTGAACTGTATTGACTGGAGTGGAGTTGGTGAAGGGCACATTTAACACCCTTAGTTGCTGAGAAGGTAGCTACTTGTAAGTTTGCAGTCTGATTTGCTCATCAGATCATGGAAGTTTTGCTGACGTCAAAATGCTTGTTGATTTTTCAATGCAATGTTAAGAAGATTTCCATAATATTTAGCAGCTATCAGCGGGCACCACAGAAGAAGAAATGGTGATATATAATCATGTTCTTCCTTCCTGCAATTCACTTAGGCGATTGTTTTAGTTTGATAACTAAAAGTTTTCAAAAGAAGTATTTTGTTTTGTAATTATGCACTTTATTCAATAAGGGTTGCTTATGTTCTTTTGTGTCATTTTCTATGAGTTATTTTGACTGTAAATTAACTGATCTGACATGAACTAGCTCCATTTGCCTTTAAGAAGTAAAATCATACGGGAAATATAATATCTAAATATATGGGAAAAATGTTTGACTGAGCCTCTGTAAGTTTTATTAAGAAGTATCAGATAAAGATTTAACTGTTGTTTTTGTTCTGTTGCAGGGATTTCTCCAAAGTCAATATCCTGGTACCTGGTGCTGGGCTAGGTAGATTGGCGTGGGAAATAGCTAGGCTCGGTTATGCTTGCCAAGGAAACGAATGGAGCCTCTTTATGCTCTTTTCTTCTAACTTTGTACTCAACAGGTACATAGCTTATGTTTTACTTTCTGGTCAAAACTTACAGGTGTGAATGAGTGAGGCAAAATTATAAATGAGAAAGTTGAATAAATAAAACTCAAAAGAATAGGTTTGTAATTCATAACACAGGATGCAAGCAACCATTTTTTAGAACGTCTTGATGAAAATAATCAGTGGGATAATTGGGTGAAGAGAAATGTATCTGAGTTAAATGGGTAAGTCATTAAGATTACATCAGGGAGCATGGGTTTTAAGTTATGAAACTTAAAATCTCTGGATTCTACCAGAGATTTCCTGTGTAATCTTGAGTGTTACGGTTTTTATTTCACGTCTGTTTCTGAAAGAAAAAGCACACCTATCTCACAGGTTTCAAATAGGGACTAACTATGCATAATATTTAGTGGTGGTGTTTAGTAGCAGAGGAAACCTCTTACAATGTCACGTTCCATACTGAGATCATAGACACTGTTTCTAAATGAAAAACTACTATGCAAATACAGCTTTGTAAGCAAGTTCTGTTGCTGGACAACAGCTAAAATGTTACAGTTAATAGTTGTACAATTATACTAATGCTATAAATTTGAATTAACAAATTTCATTACGTAGGCTTAATCTGAAGTACATTTTAGTATTTGTTTTTCTGTCACTTGCAATGGAAATTACTTATAAGGAGCTTTTTAGAGAAGAAACAAGGCACTGAATGCAACTGTTCCTCTAAGATTGAGGGTGGGAAGTCTGGATATATGAAAGAGGACTGGGTTTTGTTGTATTGCTGGTGAGTTTGTAGCCAGTTCAGAGACGAAGTATACAGTTTGCTGATTCTTCAGTCTGAATCTCTTCTCTGATGAAAACACCTGAACTTGTATTCTATATTGTCATGATATTTGGAGCCCTGTTTGTAGACAGTGATTGTCCTCCACAGACTGTGATGATACCAAATTTGTTATAGCTTACTCTTCAAAGAAAAAGCGGGGGGGGAAGGGGTGGCGGCAAACACTTTTTCTTGTCTGTTGCACGTCTGGTTAAAACAGTGGTAGTCACTGCAATGAAAATAGCTAGTTGCTAAGAATATATTTACTCTTTTTTTTCTTACATTATTCTCAAATGACCGTCATCTACAATTGTATGTTACAGCTGAGCTGATTTAATACCTTGCAGCTACTGAAAGAAATTCATGTCATCCTCCTCCTCCCTAGCTTTACAGCCCTTTTGGCTCTTAGCTCTATAGAGTGTTTGAAGCAATACAAAGTGATATAAAATTATTTATTTACCATGCTTCGGAGCACCAGTGAGCTGTCATATTGGTTCAAACCTATGACATGTTTTTCATCTACCTTAAATATGGCATCTTCATATGTGGAATTCTTCTGAAAGTATATTTAGTTTGCAATAGTAATAATTCTTAGCATCTGACACTTTTATGTGATATTTACTATTTATATAAAATATATACCATTTTGCTAAATATGTGTCTTAGACTTGCTAACAGTATTAGTTTTTATATAGTCAAACTGAGTTTTGCTCAGCCTCTGTAATCTTCACCTTTGCTGGGTGAGTTATCGGTTACAAGTTTTCTTATTAGCATGAAAGAGAATACAGATAACTGCTAAGCTGACTAAATTCCAGTCATTTCAGTTGATTCCTTTCTGCCAGATGCGATCAGGGTCTTTGCATTAACTACCTGATCAGATGTCTGCTAGGAAGTTTTTAGGGACATTGGAGAACTTGGATCTAGTCTTAATTGTCTGTTCCTAGTTAGCCTTCTGAAATGGATGCGTTTGCCTTCCTGAAACTAGAAGAAACAGCAATGGTCAATATGAGCTGAACATAATAGTTAAGGATGGATAAGAAGGATCTTGAAAAATTTGCAGATTAGCCTTTAACTACAGTCTAAATTTAATTAAGTTTTGTTTTCAGTCGATAAAATTGAGGATTTTGCTATTGTATGCTTACAGTTTGAATCTGCATTCTTCCTCTGTCTGACCTTAGTTTATTTTTGGGAAAACAAAATACTGTCTTGAATATCAAGCCAGCTTCTACAGTGGACTTCTAGATATGATACAGCAGCTTAAGTCTTCTGTATGAAGAGTGATAACAGCTGATTTTTAACATATATACAAAACTTAATTCTCTGAAGTTGTGAGATTTTCTCACTGTGGATGAGATTTCACAGCATTGTACACAGAAAGTGCATCAATGCCTAACAGTGGTCACTGTGAATATTTGAAATAAATTGTATCTATTGCATGTCCATGAATGCCTTAGAATGAAAACAGTTCAAGATTTTATTTTGAAGTCAGTGGTTGAAAGTAAGATTGGACCTAGCCATCTTTTGCAGAGCAGTATTTTTAGACTGAATGTTGCACAATAGAAATTACCCGCCCCTACTTGGAAAGAAACAAAATGCATCATAGTCTTAGTTAAAGCTGTTAACTTCAGTAACACCTTGTGTTGAAAGGATGGAATTTTAAAGGACTGCAGTACTTAGCTGAAGTGCAAAGGAGAGTTTTCAAGCATGACTATGGACAGGGATTTGTCTCTTATATTAAATTGATTCTTCCTTATGAAACTATTGGGAAGTCTGCATGAAAATACGTAGTGCTGAAAAAAAAATACCGGGAGGTGTGTTTTCCCTTATAGCTCAGGAACATTTTCCTTTCCGATTTACTCATACCTCATCTTTACCTTGCTTTTTGGAAATTTTCATTGTTACGTAAAAATATTCTGAGGTTAACACAAATTGACTGTGAGCCCATGGAGAATGCTGAAATAGTTAATGCAGTTGGCCAACTTTTTTTTTTTTTGTCAACCAAACCAGAAATGTCTTTAAGAAAATGGTGCCCATGTTATCAGGGCTTTATGCCTAATTGTTTTCTTTGATTGACGGCATAAATCTGATATTTATATATCTGTTATGTATGGAAACAGTTAATGAGCTCTGTATACTGCTGCTCATAACACAAGAGTTCTGTGTTTTTTTATTGATAAAATTAAATATGACATCATGGAGCAAGTAAGACCTTTTATTTCAAAGTCTTTGCCACAGATGCTTCCTATCTACCAGCCTAGAGTGCATTTTCTATAACATGGTAAGACTGCTTCCAATACAAAGATATTTGTGTGTTTTATGGGACAGATGTGTCCTTTGTTCTCTCTGAATATTTAGCTATGCATGTGTGACATGGCCTTCGTAAGTGAGCTTGACTGCAAAATTCAGTGATGCACAGGGAAAGAAAAATTCTTCATTTTTTAAATTAAATTCTGATTTTGCAGGACTGTGGGAAAAGTTTATTTCTATGCTTTTATGCTACTATCACTTTCAAAAATAGATATTCACTTAATTGGTCATGTCAACCCACAAATTCTGTTTTACACCATACTTAGCATATGCTTATAGCGTAACTGCAACACTCCAGAAACTACTAACTTAGTGACATCTAGCACAAAACTATTACACTTTGCAAAATAGGATTATTTTTTTTAAATTTAAACGCATGCTTTCAGTTAGCATCTGAAAAATGCTTTTTTCTTTTCAGAACCCATATGGCTATGGTTCAGAAAAGGCAGAAAAGCCAGATTAGAACCAGTGTTGCCAAGGAAATTGAAAACAAGCATGGTACTAATGTTGCTCTTTTTTAAACAGGAAAAAAAAGGCTTAGCTTTACTACATATACCAAATCACAAATTTAATTAATTCCAAGGAAAGAATCTTACTAGTTTTCAGTGGAAAAGATGATAAAAATGGCAAAAAGGAGAAAAGAAAAAGAGAACAAAAGGTAGTTACTGTGTCATGCCAACTGTGTGGCACCAACTTGTGGTTGTGTGTCAGACTGGTGTTTTGTTCAGTTCATAAATCGATGAACTGTCTGAAATGTTATGAACTAGGTAAGTGCTTTAGAAAACCTCTAGCTTTAGAGATGTGTTTTTTTCATCAGTAAAACAACAATGCATGTTGAAAGTTTGTCACCTGCATTTCTAGATAATACGTAAGTAATTCATTGAAACTGAATTGTTCTCGTTTCTATATTTTGCAGATGTTCTGAAGTTAACTCATGTAAGCTTTATCCCTGGATTCATCAGTTTAGCAATAACAGAAGATCTGCTGATCAGATACGTCCAATTTATTTCCCTGATGTTGATCCTCACAGTCTTCCTTCTGGTTCAAACTTCTCTATGACGGCAGGGGATTTTCAAGAAATTTACTCTGAGTGCAGTGAGTAAAAACATCCTTCAGACTGTCCATGTAGCTTTATCTTCAGAGTATTTGTTATGGGGCAGTTAAGAAATCATTATAAATAGAATAGAACTGTATCTACAAGCATTAAGGAAGAAGCGCTAGCTGTAGCAAGATTTTTTTTATTCCAAATCAGCTTTTTCTTTCTTTTTGATTATTAAAAAAAAAAAAAAGACATCCTAACATAACAGATGGTTGTTGCAGTCATCTCTTTCAGAAAAAGACAACATGGGAGTATTTAGGAAAAATTTACTTGATTTAGAAAAATGGTGTTTCAAAGAACAATATAATGAGTCCATTATATTCTTCAGTGTAAAACATATAAAGACGAGTATTTCGTATTGATTCGTTTTCTATTGTAAAAGCAAACAGATACTTATTGGATATACATATAAGCATTATGTATAAGTATATATACTTATAATACTTAATAGTATTTCAGAGAAATGTTATGGGGCTGATAAGGAGCAAAGATTGAAACTTACGTTAGTACAAATACCAATATTTTTTCTTGTGATACCAGGTTAGTTGTGCTGTCCTCATTGCAGCTATGAAGTAGTCTTCTGTGACTAACCTCTTGTTGGATTAAGCTGCAGATGACCTTATTTAATACTTCCTCTACCAGTTACATATTCAAGATTTAATCAAAGATAGCAATTACCCACTTCTTTAGTATATATATTAACACTTCCAGAGTTGGTAGAGTAAATAATAAGAAAACATGAAGTTAGCTTATATAGGAAGCTTAAATAGCTTTTACTATTCTTTTCCTTACACGATATTGGATTATCTCTTAGTATATCTGTTTTCTGGCTTCAGCTCTCCATCCTTTTTATTCCTATAGCAGTTTTTCACCAGAATAAAATAGTTTTTAATCAACCTTTTTTTTGCATAGGTAGCCTTCCAGGTATTTTCTTGCAGGTTGCCTTCCTTACAGTTGTCTGCTTTTGTGAAGATGTGGTCTTATATTAGAGTATCCATTGCTGTAAATAAATTGAGATTTTTATTTTTTTTAATATTTCAGAAGTTTGAAATTTACAAATTCAGGTGTGAGTTTAGAGACAGACAGGGAGACTGATGCTTTAAAAGGTAGTTCTTGAAAGATCCTGCTTGCTAAATTTTGCTAATAAATAATAAATGGAGAAATATGCGCATGTTTTAAAGCTATGTGATTTGTGGAAGTACAGCCTAGTGTACAGGCTAGTATTCTTCTAGATGTTGATATATCTAGAAAGGCCCAAAATCACTGGATATTTTTGCATTTGTATTTTAACAGTTTGGTAATGAGGTTAGGACAGGTGAGTGAGTAATAGGATGCTTGGGTTTTCATTTATATAAAACATGTTATAATGTTACAACACTGTCAGACAAGGTCTGATTTTTGGGTGGTCCCTCGTTGGTCCCTTCTAACTTCGGATGTTATATGATTCTTATATTTTACAGTATATGAATGAATTACAAAATGCATAATTAATGAATATGTTTGTATGATATTCTAGAAGTTGCATGTGTGTATATATGTATGTAGACTGCAGAAATCTAAGCTGAAATGTCTTTAGCATAGAACAAAACATTTCACACTTAGTTTCTTACAAACTAAAGTTTACTTGTAAACTGAATGAAAAGTGTTCAACTGTTACTATTAGTTAAAGGAATTCCTGAGTGTGTAAACAACATTAGTGTTAAATGAAGAATTTTTACAGAGGAAGAGACAATTTAATCTATACAATCTGTTCTTCTTGCACAGATACTTGGGACTGCATAGCAACTTGCTTTTTCATCGATACGGCACATAATGTTATCGATTATATTGATACTATATGGAAAATACTAAAGCCTGGAGGAATATGGATAAATGTAGGCAAGTGTGACCAACCTTTCTTCCTGCAACCCCTGACTTCTGTTTGCTCACATTTTGCTCACAAGTACTAGGCATCCAGTACTTGAAAGGAGTAGTGGAATGAACATGTCTGTATTGAAGACTCTGTGGAGCTAAAAACATACGGCTTCAAAATTATCTCAGATAAGATAATACTGTGTTCAGCATGTGTCCAAATGTTTGTTAGTTACAAACAAGTCAACACATGATGTTAAATAGAGAAGTAGTGTAGTGTACTGTATTCTTCTTGCTATTTTCCTAGGAAAATAAAACTTGTTCTGCCTGTAGAGATCCTTGAATATTTTTCTTAGTCAGTTGTCTAATTAATCCTCCGAAGTAGAAGGTTTGGGAATGAGATTTATGGATGCCTTAGTTTGAAAGAAGACAGACGTAAATTATTAGGTCTCCCATGGTGAGGGACTAGCAGACAAAACTCAGACATTTGTGTAGTATGACAGAGAGAGACATTTGTATAGTTTGTATGGTAGAAACTCGTCAGTCACTGATCAGTCATAGTGAGCGTAGCTCTTGAGTAGACCACAGCTGTCCTGCCTTCTCTTTTGTACAGACAGCAATGGTGCTAGAAGGGAAGAAAGTTTAGGATACAGAAAACACAGTTTGGTGGCATAGGAGACTTCATTCTTGAATAAGCAGTTGAACTATTTGGTTTTAATTTTGCCCTGATTCTGAAATATAAGAATTATACTTGAGTAATAGCAGCATGTTTGAATTTAGTGAGTCTAGGTATTAGCATTCCTCACGCTTTCAGTATGTGCTTTTGATTTTAAAGAAGTTTGACTTTTTATAGCGTTTTCATTGTATCTCTGTACTGTAGGTCCTCTACTTTACCACTTTGAAAACTTGGCAAATGAGCTTTCTATAGAATTAAGCTACGAGGATATAAAAAATGTTATACTGCAGTATGGATTCCATATAGAGGTAAGAAGATACAGTTTGGACTAAGCACTATTTGTAGAGACCGGTCAAACTCCTTCAATAATTTTTTACCTTAAAGTTAGTTCAAGCTAATGCCACAGACTAATAACTTTTAGGAGAGGTAAATGTGTGTAATTGTGTTGCAAATTTACATCCGTCATTTGTTGAAAAGTGTATATAGATGGACTTAAAAATCAGTGGGTAGTAAATATATAGCATTGTCTTTCATACTAAGAGAAACTTGTATAGTGCTTGAAGAGAGGGTGTTTTGAAAACTTGAGCTTTTTTTTTCCAGGTGGAAAAAGAATCTGTACTGTCAACTTACACTGTGAATGAACTCTCCATGATGAAATACTACTATGAATGTGTGTTGTTTGTGGTGAGAAAACCAGAATAGGAGTGGTTTAAATAGGTTAGTCAGAAAAAAAAATGTTGGCTTGAATGCTAGAATCAAAAGGAAAATGGACTGAGTGATGTGATGTCTGGACACAACCTCAAATCAGTGGTGCCTTCTTATTCCTAATAAGATTTAGATAGTGTCTATTTTCTTAATATCTATGTTGCTATCCAGACATGTACTATGCCATGCATATTTATACTATAGTGAAAATGGAGGAGGAAATGTTTGCATACACTGTCTTTATGCTTTGGAATGAATTTAAAAACAAAAACGTTTTCTGGGGTATAAAACTTAATGTTCACCAGGATCAGGCTAGTTTTCCATATCTGCTGCCTCATTTTTCTCAGATCCATAGTGATTTCCTTTTTTCTGTGCCTGGAGGTACTTAATGTACTTTCTGTGTCACGTTTAGAAAAGTATTTTTAAACATACATTTAAAATTACAAAATCTGAAATGGTCGAAAAGTGATAATGATTCTGGACAGATATAATAACCAACAGAACTGTTACAGTGTTCTCTGTGAAACAAAAAATAGGAAGGAAGTAGACTATTGTTAAAAATTCTAATTTTTGCCTGTACCAGTGTTAACAGTTTTATTGACACACAGAATCGGTAGGCAGTTTGAAATACTCTTGTGAAAGTGGACAACCGAGTGAAGAAGAGCAGCATGTAACAGGAAAGCAGTATACTAACCTCAGTTCAGGAATAAACCAGTTCTGATTAGTCTCTTAGTGTTGAAATTGAAATATTGGATGATTTGCAGTCTTAAAAATTATTGATTTTTGAGTCACCCACTTCCTGCTTAAGCCAAAGTTTTAAAGGTGTAACTAACAGAAAGCTCTTCTCTTTCTTAAAGATAATAACAAAGCTGAGCTATCCATGCCATATATCTTAATTGTGACAGAAAAAAATCCTCCTTTCTCAAAGGAAAAAAAAAGTTGCTAGTGAAAAATAATGTACTGTAACCTCATGGCTTCATTATCTGAGTCAGCATATGCAGAACAATTAGCAGACAATTTCCTTGTAGCTTTAGGCACTTTACCCATGCTACCCTGGCTTACTTCTTGGTTCCTTATCCTAACTTTTTTTCTGGCTAACGAGGCTTTGGTGGATATTTATCCTGGCTGAATCTTCATACAAGAAAAGCTGAATTTTCTGTCACTCAAGTTATATAAATAAGAAAACATTAATAATTACTGTACTGAGAGGAAGTGTCATGGTAGCCATTTGTTTTCCTAATGTAATGTATTGGTTAATTTCAGTACCAACCTTCATCCTTACTCAGAACTTTCTTTAAAATGTAAGAAGCTTGTAGTAAGGAATCAAGGCTGTTTTTAGTATTTGGACGTAATAGGACTGGACAATAACTTGTTTAAATGCTTTTCATTATTTCTAGTCCCTTTTTGCAGGGTGATGTCATAATCACTTTAATAGTTCCATTATTAACTAATGGATTTTTCCTGTTAAGGCCGGACATTTGTGCCTTCATTTCTAAGCCGAAAGTTTGCATGGAGGAAAACCACAACTTTTCTTTTTTTTTTTTTAATACTTTCAACACTGCATATGAAAGAGAGTGACCTTGGATGTTCCAATACAATGCCTTTTTCTGCTCAGAATCCTTATTGAGAGCAAAGGCTTCTGGACTACAGAAGTTTTCAGTTAGAGCTTTACTTAAACAATCTATCTCTTCTTCCTACGCTGTACCACCAAGATTTAACTTCATTAATCGACCCTGCTCAAGAACGATATTTAAAGCTGAAACACAGCTATTACAAGTAGATTAAAAGAAAAACCCTTGAGCACCTTTAAAAGAAAGAAAGAAAAAGTCTTCAGTTACTTTCATTTTCTTATTGTACTATTTACTCTGTTTAATGAATGGACTTCAATTTCTGGTGATGCTTTACCTTCATTTTGACTTTTTTTTTCCCTTAGATAAAATGTGATTAGTATTTTATTTGGTTTTCCTTGAATAAGTTCTTTGGAATCAGACAAAGTTAGATGAATGTTGATTATGCAGTTGTTGAGTAGCTACACCTGTAATATTGCCCAATTTCTGCCTCTTAACCAGTCTTTAGTTACACTTGAAGTGTGGTGTTTTTTACGACTAAGCAACTGAACTCTTGCATTCTGGCTGAAATGTCGGTATCCTTTGTTCTGTCGGTTTTGTTCTTTGCAACAGCACATTGTCGCAAGTGCCATTTTTTCATTGGTTTAGGAAATGTTTTTATTTACTTTTGTCATGTATATAGTGATGTGCTTTTATTTCTCGCTTGGAAAATGCCAATTTTCCCCCATTGTTTTTCCTTCTATGTATAACAGCTGCATTAACAGTTGGAAGCCGAATAATGTTGTAAGTTGTATGAGTTAGTGTTTTACCTGCGGTCCTATTTATGAGTTTTTACAATTCATCATTTGTGTTTTATTGATGGGGATAATTGTGTGTTATTCAATGTGATCAAACTCTTCCTCAGTTGTGTACGCAGGGGAGAAAAACGCTTAAGCTGTTTGTCAGCAGGAGCCGAGACAATTTAGGTCACTATTAAACTGTACGTGGTATTGAGTGTAAAATAAAACGCTGCATAACCTTCAGCGTTATTAATTCTTTATGGGGAGTAAGTTTGACATGTTGAGTGTATTTTTATTCATATGAGGCTCAGGAGGGCAAGAAGGGGAAGCCTGGCGTCCTCCGCGTGGTGTTTGTGACGCGCCCAACGGCCGGACGGGACGTTGCGCCCTGAAGCACCGCGCGCTGGGGCCGTTGCCTCCCGGGGGGCGGGGCGCAGCAGCCGGGCGGAAGCGCCGCGCGAAGCCGCGGGGGCGGGGCCTGTGGAGCACCGCCCGCCCTTGGGCGTCACCGCGCGCACCTCCTCGCGGCGCCGCCGGCGGGCAGCGAGGGGCGCGCGCATGCGCTCTGCGCGCGCGGCGGCGGCGGCGGCGGGGGCGGCGGTGCGTGCGCGGCCGGGGGACGCGCGTGCCGCGGAGGCGGCGGCGCCGGTGCCGCCGATGGCCAAGCGCGGCGCGGAGCCGTTGGTGTGTCACGTGCCCTGCAAGCGCGTCCTGCGCGAGCCGCCGCCGCCGCCCCCGCCCCGCGCGGCCGAGAGGCGCCCCCGGGCCGAGGCGGCCGCTGCCGGCCCCGCCGCCGCCAAGCGGAAGCTGGAGGAGGCCGAGGCGCCGCCGGGAAAGCGGCACGGGCTGCGGGGCGGCGGGCCCCCCGCCGAGCAGGGCGGGGACGCGGCCGCGGCCACGGGGCGGCGGCGGCGGCGGGGGGCGGCGGAGGCGCAGGACGGGCGGACGGCGGAGGGAGGCGGCGGCCGGGGCAAGGAGGCGGCGGGCGACGAGGTAACGGGGCGGCGGCGGCGGCCTCTGGCGGCGGCCGGTGGTCGCAGCGCCTGGGTTTTAATTTTCTCCTCCGTTTCCCCCCGTTCTGCGAAGCGAAGGGGCGGGCGCCTCTCGCTGTTTTCGTGCTGGCTGTCCGGGGACGCCTGCGGGAGCGTGCTCCGCCTTCGGTCACACCCCCCCGGTAACCGGGGAGCCCCGGGGCTCGGCCTTCAGCAGCCGCAACCCGAGCTGCCGCCTGACGGCAACCGCCCGCTGAACGGCGTGGCCCGGGGAGCTGCCTGAAGACGAGGCTGGTCGGCGAGTACGCCGCCGGGTGACAGAGTTTCTGGTGGCACAGCGCGCGTTCTTACCCCCGGCCTCGACACTGCTCTGCGCAGCGGGCTAGAAGATACTGAGAAAGTTCTAGTCGTGCAAAAGTAGAATGCTGAGGCTAAACACCATGCCTGTGTAGAGGGCTGACGCACGTAAACTCACCCCCCTCACCTTTGTTTGCCTTCCCAATACAAGAAAAGTACTTAATCCAGTAATTTTGCAGTAGCAGAAAGTCTGATCAGGTCGGGACTAATCCATCTCATCTAACCTAACCAGGACTTCAAACTAGCTTGACACCCTAGTTTTGAGGAGATTGGTCCTTTGACGGCATAACGCCTCTTTAAGATTTGTGGCTTTCTTTTGTTAGGCTCTTCCCCCCCCTCTTTTTTCTTTTTTTTTTTTTAATTATTTTCTGGATTGTAGAACTAAGGCACGAAGGAATTGAGGAAAAAAAAGTCATGAAAATTAAACATCCCTTTTAGGCTGTTCCTTTTAAATACAAGCTCATCTTTTTGGAAAAGAAGACGACAAGCCTCTTCTGAAGCAAGCAAATTAAACTACTCGAACAAAGTTGTACAGGAGAGTTTTATTCCTTCACAGATACGATTATGAATTTTGCACTTAACCCTGGTTCAGGTTATTAGGTATAGTTATGTAAGCTGTAGGTGTGGTAGGAAGGCAGTAAGGAAGGCTGTGTGAGTTTCCACACAGTAAAAAGAAAGGGAATACTTCCTGAAGTAATTCTGTCAGACTCCTTTACTATACTCTTATATTTCTCCATGTAAAATATTTTTATAGGGCTGTGTTTTTAACTGTGTTTTTGCTTCCCTAAGTAAAGTATTGTTCGGAAAGGTCCCTCTCACACTCTCTCATGGTTAATAGCAGGCAAGCAGTGTTTCTTTAATCTTCTGCATGTCCAGCCTGTATATTTTGAAACTTTCACAAAGGTAAATACTTCTTACGATGATTTTTGCACCTTTCTGAAAACACAGCCGTAGGTTGGCATTATTCTTTGCTGTTTTCTGGTGTGTGTAATTTGTTACAGTAATTACCATGGTCAGGATACTGTTAATTTCACACTGCTTTTGTTAAAGGTGATTAGAGTTAAATTGGCCAGAGAAGAAATGCTATGTGAGTTATATTTGCACGGGTACTTGCAAATATTTGCAACCAGATTTGGGAAATTAACTGCTTAAAAATTAAACAATTAAATCCATTAAAGCTGAGCTTTTATATCTCTGAGCTTGTTATCTACCTACCTAGCTAGATTTTTTTCTCAAAATGTGTTTTAAAAGATATTTAGGTGAACGGCAGTATTTAATGCTTTCTTTTGCATTTTATATATTAAGGTTGAACGTTTGCTCCTGTCTCCTGTACTCCTTTGGCTTGTTCATTTTCACATTGAATCTTGCTGGAAAACAGAAATAAAATGAAATACTGCTGCTCTGGAGTCTTGAGTACTCATGAGATTAATCCCATATGTGGTCTGAGTCCAAAATGAGAGACTGCATATCTTTGTGGTTATGAGGTTTTGCGTTATGTCTTTGAAACAAAAATTCTGTCATTACCCAGTGCATACGAAACAGCTAGCCCAGAGGTATTCTGACTTCAAGTACTTGGCTCTCACAATGTGAGAGGTAACGCCTTATTAACTACTTAGATGTAAAGTTGAGAATTCAGATTCAACATGGGGAGAGCAACAGGTTCTGGAACGGCGTTGCTGGCGGTTGTTTTCAAGGAAGATTTTGGTTATTGTTTGTTGTTAATACTGGGCAGTATAAAAAGTTCAGTTTACAGTAATATATACGTGTGCAGCTACTTTTAGTTTGGTTTTCCTCCAGTTTCCATATCTTGTTAACATGGCACATTTATTGGTTTTGGTCTCAATTCCAATTAATTGGAACTTCGGTTCTTTAATCTTCTGTGAAGACAATATGTTCTTCATTAGAAAATTAATGTGTTAGGAGAAGAACTCTACAGGCATACAATCATCCTGTTGCTATGATCTGTCTTCACGTTTCAAACCTGTTTTAATACTACAGGCCTTTAATAATGCAGGTTTTGATGGTAAAAACAGGCTACCTACTACAACAAGCTATAGTTCGTGATAGGTTTGTGTCGCAATGAATAGAAAAATGTTTCTTCAGATTGAAAGTATGATGAGTTTATGTATTATTTATTATTAAGGAAAAAAAGTACATTCTAGTAGCTGAGAAGGGTTAGGGCCAATTCTTACTGGGATTTTTTTAACATTGCATTGTTTCCTTATTCAATTGCAGAATCAGCAGACAAAGCATGAACTTGTTCAAGAGCCATGCCAAAACAGTTATGCCAGTGTAGTCATTAAAACTGCTTTTTTTTGGTAACTGTTTGTGCTGAGATATTAAAGTAAAATGTTTAATAATTCCAATTGCATGCAAGGAAAAATGCAAACCAATATTGTATAGAACTGCATTATTTTAGGTCTGTGGCTGCATTCATTGTTTCTATACACCAGGAGAAGGTACATGCTCAAGACCTAAAGAACAGCTTGAAAACTCCTCTTCACAGTTTTTACATTGGTCACTTCTATAGACACATGCACAGATTGGCCACACAGTCTATAAACTTTGTTCCTTGTTTAACTCATGGCATACAGTTATAAGCAAACTGTGCTTCCCAACTGAGATTTAAAAAAAAAAAAAAAAAAAGTGGTGTTGGAGCCTTACACCTTCTGAGTAGTATAGTAGATAAGTGTATATTCCTCACAGGTTTTTCTTGTGTGACTTAACAGTTCCTAAACTTTCTCATCCCTGGCCCCTAAAGAGATCTTTTGTTTGTTTGTTTGTTTGTTTTTCCCAGTGTATACTTGAGTACAAAATGTAGATACAGAAAAGAAGACATAGAATGAGGTAGAATAGTTAAATATGTTATTCTGAATACCAGCTTCTAAATGTGCGTGAAATTTCTATCCCATTGTGAGAAGAAAAAGCAGTGAACAAGTTCTCTGTGTGAAGTACAATAACCGTGTGGGTTTTTCAGTGTCATTCTAAGCTAAGATTTCCAGTTGAACAAATGGATGGAGTTACAGAGGTGATTCCAAGAAGTGATACGGTAGTTCTTAGCAAGAATATCTGAAAGGACAAAATTATGACATTTTCTACAGTACTTCCCTTAAAAATAGCTAATATTTTTTTCTTATTATGTTTTTATTTTCTAATAACATGATACACGTTAATGTTTTGTTGCTTTTTGTTTATTTGTCTGTTTTCAAAGCAAGAAGAAGAATTCTGTCAATATAACTCATTCCTGTATTGGAGAACACCGTTGCCTGCCGTTGATTTGTCTGATATTCAGAACCTAGATGGAGAGACTACACCTGCAGATAAAACTCCTTCAAGGACGGATACCATGGAGACTGAAATGGAGACCTGATCAGTTGTTTCATAGTTGTGCATCTACTTGCAGAAAGCTTGTTTCTGTCTGGATTCAGTATTTTCTGCGTGGGAGAAAAATCAAAGTGCTTCTGTCTTTTTGAAGAAACAGTGTTATGTTAGTCTGCAAAGGCAAGTCTGGGTTGTCTAAGTTGGTGGAATAATCACTGTTAGGTACTCACCGATAAGCTGGCTGGAGACCTGAGTCTACCTATCCTTTGTGAAGGAGGCTATGTTTGTCTAGTGAGAATGCCTGAAATCATGGCAGCCAGCTAAAGGACAGCTACAGAACATTAGAAATTCTGGGTGTGATTGTAAGAAAAAGTTGGGTAAGTTACATATGGAAGGGAAATGGAAAATCATTTTGCTCATCCTGAACAAAAAGTGTAACTATGGTACCCGAATGTGAAATACTTATCATGTGAATTTATCATAAAGCACACAAACTGTTGTGGTTTTTAGTGTGGGTTTTTTTCAATGTAATAGTTAAGCCAAAAAATAAAAGTCCACCAAAACCAGACAAAACATTCCCTTTTCTATGCAAACCAAAAATGAGTGTGTTGGGGATGAGAAAGGAAAAGGGGATCTCTTCTTCGGTAAGCTGTCAGTGTTCTGAACGTTGTTTCACATTCTTCTTGTGATCACTCAAAGCAGTGGCAGCTAACTTCCAAGTTTTTGGTCCATTCTTAAGTTAATGTTTTTCCCTATGCTTTGTGACATTATACTATTTGGTAACGTTGAAATGGCAGCTGCATGCAGAGATGTCATGAAAAGTTAATGCAATATAAAATTACCACATACACTTTATCAGATCTGACTGAGGTTTATTTTTTCCAGAGACTATGGATCTGCAAAAGACTTTTTTTACAGGAGTTCGATGAATTAGTGCTTTTTGTTGTGAAATATGAAGTTACTGCTTATCCTTTTGTTTAATTTATTTACAGGTTAAAAAACAATTAGAAATACCTGTCTTCAATAATAGATTGAAATTTAAAGTTGTATTGGCAGAGTGTCAGACTTTGCAAATGTGGTTTGTCTGTAGTTATAGCTGACGCCATATTTTTACTGGAGTCATCTTTGAATAAGAAAACTTCTGTTTTTTAATTTTATTTTTAATAATGTATTTGTTAAAATGTCAATAAAGTTTTGCCTGTGTGTATTTGAAAACTTTGGATCTGTTACTGCTTGAAGTTTCGGATTTTTTCTTAAGGTTGTTCCTGCTGTAGTTTTGTTCTGTTAGGACTTTTTACTTAAAATAGTCAACTTGACAGCCTTCTTCGTAAACATTTCAAAACTTTTTTTTTCAGTATTTGTACTGTAAAGTACCTACTTTTTTGTTGTTTATTGGTTTTGATTCTTAGGGTCTCTGAGTCAACAGAATAAAGGACGAGGCTTACTAACTCAAACATTGCATAGTACTTGTTCAGAAATGCTTCTAACTGCTATCAGATTAGCCAGATACATATTTAAAACACCATTTATATTGTGCACGTATTTTATTACTATATTTATCATAAAGTCCAAATACCTCAGCTTGTTCTTAAGAGACACTTTAAAAATGTCTTTATAAACAATCAGCCTCTGGCAAGAATGCAACCACTATTACATGTTTACTGTAACCAAGGAAATTAGTGAGGAAACAGGTTTATTCATTTGCTGATTTTTTTTTTTTTTACCCTAGCTAATATACTGCCTTCCCATATTTGCAACACTTCTAATATTTCACAACATTCAGCGTTTCTTGGGATCCTCTATTTTGTGTTGTTATCTTGTATTTATGCAGATATACTGTAGTCATTTAGTTTATAATCTCCTTCCTTGAAGCTTCATAATATCTAGTGCATCGTAGCAGTAGGCTGCATTTTAGTGTTAAAATCCATCTCTCCTTTGCCTGGTATCTTTGAGATGGAAGAGATTTTATAAATGTTGTTAATATATTTCAGCACTTCTATAACAAAATAAGTCCTTTAAAAGTTAGGCTTGCGCTATGTTGTAGGCCATCTATTTACTTAATTTGCAATTATGCTGTAGGCAAGCACTTTCCTCTCAGCTTGTTCCAGTCCTGGGCTCTGGGTTATGGGGTGGAATGTTACAGGTACTTTCAGAGCTGATTCATTTTTTCCATTCATCTGTTAGCTAGCAGTGGCAAATTTAAAGGCCTTGGAAAAGCTTCTGAATGAGTCTGAGAGTGTGGGTTATATAAAAGACTGGGCAGAGTAAGAGGGAGTGATGTTAGATTACATAAGCTTTGCACTAGAGCTGTCGGAAGGCATAATCAAGAAATATTGCTCAATGTCTGGTGTCTTCAGATACTATATGTCACTGTGGGCTGCCAAAATACTGGCCTTAACTTCTGGCTACATTTTTCTAGAGAGCTGTTCAAGTGTTCTAAGTAAACTTAAAATGTTAATTTGCTTGTACTTTCATAGGCACTGAGAGGAAAGTGTTCTTGTAATTAACAAGCACAAAGAAATTCTAAGACAACTCAGGAGTAGCATAATATCTACCAACTGAAATTCTTCACATTATGAGTTCTTAAACATTCAGAAGAAAATTGTCTGTGTTCTCTCCAGGTAACTGGGAGTTTGCCTTTCTCTAAAATTTTCATCTCTAAACGGAAAAGAGCAACTGTCAGGAAGAAAATGTACAACGAAAACTCAGAGATCATGTAGAGGTCTTTGATAAGTTGGTAAGGGTTGCATGTGGAGCAGCACAATCAGGGTATGGGAATACTAATGGGAACCAGCTACATTGCTCCTTACACCTCCTCTGAAATACTTTTCACTCCAGCAAGGTCATGTTACCGGCATGTCTACCTGTGTAAGTTTTGTGTCTCATTCTAAACTCAAGGCTTGTTTTGAAAGGTTTTACTTGTGTTATGTGAAGGCCTGCGCTGGTTTGTATGCGCTGACGTTCTGTGGTTCCTACGATAGACAAACCTCCAGGAGAAGGTCAGGCCGAATGACGTGAAACAGGCTGCATTACTGACTGTGTCTGATAAGAAGACTCTGGTAGAAGGAAAGGAGGGGGAAAAAAGGGAATGGAAGACAGATGATGATGAATTAGGAGGGCAGCAAATAATTGCAGGCAGCTGGCCAGGAGAGCAATGGCATGCAGTAATTTCGGTACTGGCTCCACCCTCAGCACAGCAATATATAAAATAATTTGAGTACAGCAATCAACAGTAATCTTACTGGTTTTCTCATTGTTTTGGCAGTTATTTGCTTGAATTTAATGGACATTAAAGAATACGTGCACATATGTAGATAGTTGGAAGATCTTAGTGTAGAACGTAAGAGTGCAAATATGTGTTTCCAAGTGGCATGAAAGACAGTTTGTCTAGTATTTGGTGGCTAATTCTGTTTATGGCAGATGCACTGTGGGGAAATAACACATTTTTATGAGAGTATCTGATGATAATTGCAGTAAGAGATGTTAGACTGCACAAACTAATAGGTATGGCAAAACTTATTCAAAGAAGCATTTCAAAATAGCTAGTATGCTTGGGCTGGTTTAATTATTTCCATGCCTACAGTTATAACCTTGACTCTAGGTGGCAATACACATACACAGTAAACTACAGTGATCTGGAAAATGTTTTGGGTATGCTTTTATTCTGAACTGCTACTGAACATTCGAGCAGTGACATCATGAATGCTAATCATTTGCTTACCGCGATGTATAAATAAAGGCACATCAACGTGTTCCTGACTATAAGGCGACACAAGGTCTTCAGCATAATTAGAGTAGAAAAGTTTTGCCAAGAGTTTTTGGTTCATCTCTTGTTTCTACCTTCCTTCTCCCCCACCCCACCAATAACTATTAATTTAAACACATGGGAATTTGTTGTCACTACTTCTTAGCGCTGTTTCCATTAGTTAAAATTGGAAAGCAAGCTTTATCTGATTGCATGTTGGATGGAAACCTCAGTCTGGAGCTGAAGGCTGCTTGAAACGCATTGTTAGACATGGGGAAGAGAAAGGTAAGTATGCTAATTCATAAGAAACTAAGTCATGGAGCAGTGTTTAAATGTTGGCATGTAGGTAACAGTATGTTGGAAATGCATGAGGAAATACCAAAGGGTTTTTCCAGTAGTCATATTAAAAGGTTGTTTATTTAAAATCCTGATTTAAAACTTTTCATATTTTACAGATTTTGAATTTGGTACAGCAAACAATACATTTTAATTAGTGGCATTTCATTTGTAAGCACACTCGTTAGTAAGTATGTTTTAAATGCTCTTGGTCAGAAATACAGCACCCTACAACTGAATCAGTCATGACTTTTTAGTCACTTCTAAGGACTTAAAAACCATTGTTCTTTCTTCTCTTAAAGCCATATGGATCATACTTTTGTCACTACTGAAGAATGAAATAGTTTCCTTGTTACTGGTATGTTACCATTCTCAGGGGAAAAGTTGTGAAAGGAGGAAAAGTCATTTTTTGTTTGTTACTCTATTTTCCTTTTTAAGAATAGTTGTGATAGATGGTAATGTTCCAGATTTTGTTTTGTCTTATTTTATAGTAGTAAGTTTATGAGAGGAGGGATATGGATTGGCTAAACAGTGCATTTTTCATCTTTCTTATATGAACATGAGGGGTTTATGTTCAGATTGGAATATGATGAAATAAGTGTCTTACAAAATACAAGACTGAGAAACAGAAGTAAATAAAAATAGTATCATACTATCTTCAGTGAAGTGTGAAAATTTTCTTCATGCAGAGATATGAATGGAAAAGAACAACTTTACTCACTGTTCTTTTGCACAGATGAATTTTGTAATCTACTTCATTCATTTGTGCAGTGCACAGTGCTCTAATTAAATAGGAGCACAATAATTTATTCCACAGAATCTACTCTTAAGTATCAAACGTGCTCTCTGAAGCCTGATGCGAACTAAAAAAAAAAAAAAAAAAAAAAAAAGGATATTTCAGTGCTTCAATTTGTAGAATATGAAATACATATTTAAATTTTCTTTTACTTTCTGGCATTTTAAAACAACCAATTTTCCTTTGAACTGCATAAAAACCGTGTAAGAAATAATTTGGCAGTAAGCTACCAAAATCCTGTGTTTTCGTGATTGTCAGTTGTAAACTGCAATGTTTCTTGATCAGACGATCATAAAATGTTGCACGTGTTCCCCTTAATAGTTACTGTTTTTCTGCTTTTACCTTTTAGGAATTAGAGAAAGCTTCTGTGTCTGAAAACAGAAAAGCACATTTTAGACAAACATCTATATTTCCCAGTGTATAATGTGCAACTATAGAGACAAAAAAGACAGAGGAGGAAATAAATTACAGCTTCTCTCTGATGGAATAAAAGCCTTGATATAATACTGAAGCGTAGCTCTGAAACAGAGGGGAAGGAATGAGAGGGAAAGGAATGGCTAACAAGCAAAATTGTTTACACCTTGGACATTAGTAGTAATATCAATTCTGGAGTGTAAATATAAAAATGTCGTAATTTCTATGACACAGCAGGCTTCTGTGCATTGTTTCTCTTATAGTCCATACATACAATGTGCATACATACAATGGCCAAAGCACTTTAAAGAAAACTTTGTCAGCAATGTCCCTTTGCATAAAACAAATAGGTACTGAGTGTGCCTACTTGTTTTTGTGCAAATAGCAGAAAAGGCTCTCTACCACTTCTCTGAGCTGTGAGACGGAGTCTCATACCCACATTTAAATGCTTTCTCGTCTCCCATTTTCTGTTGTGCAGCTTAGCTGTGAATATCCTGGATTTGTCAGCGCTAACTACTCCGCTCTCAAATCTTTTTCAGATTTCTGTTTTATCTTTGGTTGTTTGGTCTTGAATCATTCTGAGGCCAGAATTGCTAATTTTTAAAGACCGGTCCTTTCAGTTCAACAATCAAAACAGTCGTACTCAAATTTCTTAGACCACATTGCCTGGTGATTTTTATTGTCTGTCATTAACTTGAAGGGCATTATCAGATTCTCCTTTTTAGTAAGGAAAATTAGAAACACTTTAAACCTTTAAAGTTTAAAAGATGTAATTTCAGGGCAGCTCACAGGAGTAAGCAGTAACTTAGCATTTATGAAAGCTGGCGTTATTTTTTTTTTATCTGAAGTAGTAAAGGAAACAACAGTATTTTTAATGTGTCTTAAGAAAATGAGGGCTTATCTGATCACATAGTATGTTTTTAAAAAAAATCAGTCACACCACTTTGTTGATGCAACCAAACTTATTTCCTCTCCTAGGCTGATCTGCTTTTCCAAGTATATGGTTATTTATATATATTTACAATAAATATGAAAATGCATAAAGTATTTTCATATGAGGTAAGCACTTCAGAGGGTGGTTTCAGTTGCAAATACTGATTTCTATGGCTTTTAAAGCTACTATTCAGAAGCAGAATATAACAATTAGCCAATGCTTTGGTATAAAAATAATGTAAATGCAGATTGTTTCAGAAACCGATGGCTGGCACATAGAAGAAATCCAAAACAGACTTACTAATTTGCTGAATACAAGATAGCTTAAATTTACTCTGCTGTCATAGAAATGTAGGTACCTGAAAGTGAAACAGTTAAGCAACCAGCAACAGGCAAGTTAGTCAGTATGAACACCGATGATACGCTGTATTTCTGTGATACAGTGTGTAGCAGCTTCTCAAAACAGTGTGGAAGTGATAATGAGTATATCAGAGCCCTGCCTACCTGATACAAACATCTCAATGTTTTTACGTGGGTCTTCTGCCGACTGTTTTGCTGCATGCTGCTTTCAGTGGAGAGGGCTGTAAGCGATGACCTGCAGACCAGATCCAGCTCAAAGGATGGCTCCGTATGGTTGCTAGCCTCTCACGCCATGGCCTTGCCATCCGTCTGTGGCATGGAGACCCGTTGCCCAATAAATACAATTGCTAGGACATTGCCTCTGAAAAGAAACAGAGTGCCTGTGACAACCAACAGCCAAGCGTTTTGGATTTGCCTGTCGAGCAGTTGTCAATTGTACCTTGAAGGCACAGTGTGGAAGTGTGACCAGCTCTTGAAAGACTTGCCTGGGACAATACTGTTCTTTGCAAATCAGCCCCATTGTTGCACTGCTGTGGCCTTAATTTCTGCACAGACTGTTCCAGTTTGACAGCATGCGTCTTGGGTATCTCTAGTTTTTCCTCTTGCCTCCAGCCATGGGTCAGTAAAGGACAGAGTTCTTTCTTTGTGAAGTGATCATTGGGTGCTCCCTGTCCATTATGTGCTGTTTAACCCTTTCAAAATAAAGAGGTCATGAAGAGGTCATGTAGACAAGGTTGTTCTTTTATGTTTTTCTTTTAATTTTCCTAGTCTGAAGCAGGAAGTTTTTTTGTTTTGTTTTGTTTTTCCCCTTTCCTCCAAAGTTTGAAGTATTTGCTTTGGTACATCGTTGAGTGCCAACACCAACACAAACCTCCATCCTGTCAACTATTTTCCTTAAAGGCTGTGTGAGGTAGATTTACTGTGAAAAAGACAGGAAAGGAGATTTTGAAAGTTGTTTTAAGATGAGGGTTTCAAAAATCCTGGGGTCACATCTGAAGAAAATCTCACAGAAGAATCCTTACACCTGATATTTGGCACAGGCCAGGGAGCTGACAAGTCAGAATTCCCATATATTAGAAATCCTCTGAAAGGGGAAAAGTTTGAAAAATCTGTTAACTAAGCTGAGGGATGCAAGGAATGATGAAGCAAATTGAAGAGAGGCAGTGTTCCCTATGACTGCTCTGCAAAACGTGTTATTCTTAGAATCAGACATTGTGCTAAGGCTCAAGAAAGGCTCCTCAGAAACTTAGAAAAATTTTAAGGGGTTACCGTTTAGCTAAACAAAATCACCACATGAATCATCTATTGCTGAACTAAGAACATAAGCTGAAGTGGTTATGCTTGGGACATTGCATCTTCCTCGGGCTTGAGAGAACGTTGTGGAGGGATCAGTGGGAAGGGATTATTTTCAAGAGATGGAGACTACTACATATTAAAGCTGCAGAACATACTCCTACGTGGAGACCTCTTGGGGCTTCTTCACTCATTTTCCTAACCCTGTTCAGAAAACAGAATAACAGAGACCAACAACATGATCTGAAATGTTATTTCTCAATTCCAGACAGTGTCATCATGCCTTAGGGAGCAGTACGCTGGTTTCTCTGAGGCTATCACTAGAAGCACAGAAACTATAACAAGAAACTAAACCATACCATCACATTTTGTTCTTCCTTGCATCTGTGCTGACTTCAAAGGTATTTACAGAATTTGCTTTGGGAGAACTGATGATTGGATAATTTATGTGTGTGACCATCAAACTGACAAAACCCACCACACTACATTCCTGCCTACTTGCAGACTCCAATAAGAACTTTTTTAAAGTCTTTTTTTCCCCTCATAGAATAAATTCTGCAGACAATCCTATTGACTTTGAATAACTCTTCATTCAAATACAGTGATGCCTGAACTATTGTGAAAGAGTCTGAGCTGTGTTTAGACATCAGTAAACGCTTGTTGCAACAACTGAATGATCTGACTGAGAAAACACCATAAACTCCAACACTACATGACATGCTGGCTGTTTATGTTTCAACACTCAAGACTGTCATCTTTCTTCCCTTCTGTTGAAGAACATGTATCATGCATGTGAACTAATAGCTGGTTGATACTTATATACCTGCCTGGGTTGTGTCATCCTTAAGTTGAATGAAAAAGCAGTTTATTATTAATGAGGGAAACCATGTTCCCCTTCCTGGAAAAGCTTTTGTTGTCAGATCAGTTTCTGGAGGTGGAGATCCAGTAACAAGTGATGTTCCTCATACTGGGAGTTTCTCGGGGTCCATACTGGCACCAGTACTTTTTAATATTCTTATTAATGACATAGACAGTGGGATTGAGTGCACCCTCAGCAACTTTGCAGGTGACACCAAGCTGAGCGGTGTAGCTGATACAACAGAGGGAAGGGATGCCATCCAAAGGGACCTGGACAAGCTTGATAGGTGGTCCCATGTCCCCTTATGAAGTCCAACAAGACCAAGTGCAAGGTCCTGCAGATGGGTCGAGATAATCCCAAACATCAGTACCAACAATGTGATAAATGGATGTAGAGCAGCCCTGCAGAGAAGCACTTGGGGCTATTGGTGAATGAAAAATCAGATATGGCCAGCAATGTGTGCATGCAGCCCTGACTGTATCCTGTATCCTGTACTGCACCAAACTGTATCCTGGGCTGCACCAAAAGAAGTGTGGCCAGCAGGTCGAGGGAGGTGATTGTTCCCCTCTGCTGTGCTCTTGTGAGACCCCACCTGGAGTGCTGCATTCAGCTCTGAGGCACCCATCACAAGATGGACATGGACCTGTTAGAACAAGTCTAGAGGAAGGCCATGAGGATGATCAGAGGGCTGAAGCAGCTCTCCTGTGAAGACACGCTGAAGGAACTGGGGTTGGTCAGCCTGGAGAAGAGAAGGCTCTGGGGAGACCTTATAGCAGTCTTCCACTACTTAAAAAGGGCTTATAAGAAAGATGGAGGGAGACTTTTTACAAGGTCATGTAGTGATAGGACAAGGGGTAATGGTTTTGAACTGAAAGAGGAAGACTTCAGATATAAGGAAGAAGTTATTTACTCAGTGGGTGGTGAGGCACTGGCACAGGCTGCCCAGAGAAGCTGTGGATGCCCCATCCCGGGAGGTGCTCAAGGCCAGGCTGGATGGGGCTTTGGGCAGCCTGGTCTGGTGGGAGGTGTCCCTGCCCATGGCAGGGGGATTGGAACTGGATGATCCAAAAAGGTCCCTACAAAGCTAAACCATTCTGTGATTCTAATACTAGTATGCAGTGGCAGCGTGAGAGCAGAGTTACTACAATCAGACCTGGAATCATAGTTGCATATTCACATACTCCGAAATAAGCAATAAATCATGACTTAAGATCACCCCAGAAGGTTGCCTATATACCCTATGAATTAGAGGTGAAGACCAAGGCAGATTATTCTGTTCTGTTGTCATCCAGAATCTCCATTGTTAATAAATAAATAAATAAATAAAATGTTAAGTTCTGTGTGCTATAAAGAAATGTAGCCCTGTCTCTGCTGCATTGCTGCTACAGTGTGATAAAGCAGCAGCTCAAACAGTCATCATCTGATAAATGTGTGCTCTCTGCATCTGCTGCCAGCCTTACTGTTGGGCTAACTTATGAGATTTCTTTAGTTATGTTGGAAAATAAAAGTAAATAAGCCAATTGGCAGGCTGATTTGTTGATGAGGATATGAGGGTACAGGGTAAGAAATCTAGTAGCAGTCTTGAGCAGTTCCATTTCTTGCTCCTCTCTTCACTGCTTCATGAGTTCTTGAAGATCTGCTAGCATGCCAAGGAAAAGGTAAAAAGTTGAAAAAATTGTAGGTGTTCTTATGAAACGTTATGTCCTCTGTGTTTGGAGATGATGAAACAATGAAACTGGGAGTTCCCTGGAGAAGATTTGTGCATAAGATGTAGATCAGTTTTGCCTTTTTCATTCTAAAATCTGGACATTCCTTCAGAAGATCCTGCCTGATTAAAACTGGTTGATGGAAAAACATTTTAATACACCTGCTGGATAGGAGGTATGATCTAACAGAACGCAGTGAATAGAACAGACAGTTGGGTGATATCACTTTACAGGCACCCCAAGGAACGAAAAGAAACAAAGCCACCCATGTTTTGGTGAAAGTTTCTATCAAGTGTATTATCTTCGTTTAAGATCTGTTTTCGGTAGAAGATTCCTGGACTTTGAACGAAATGGAAGGTACTGCCTGAATTATTGCAGGCATACTTTGACATGTGTGCTTTTCAATTGCTTAGGACTGAAAAGTAGGAGGTGCCAGCTATTGGGCATCCAGAACTGAGCTGGCTTCACTGCTGCTGAAGTAACAGTCTATACACTGGGAATACAGATTTTATGAAAAAAGAAGCATAAAGGATGGACAAGCAAGATATCTCTGATCTTAAGGTAAGTCTGTAGAAATAGAACTGATAGTCTATGGTAGGACTGCAGGAGAAAATACATGAGCAATTCTGCTTTCTAGAGATAACATGATAAGAGTCTATGATAGTTCTGTAGACTTTGACCTCTTAAAATGTCTGTTATAAAACACACCACAAACGTTTTCATATCTGTGAAGTACTAGGGAATTTGCAGTGTGAGACTTGGTTTGCAAGGCTTTGTAGAACAGATCTTTAGGTCTTTGTATTAGATTACAAATGCTGAGTCTTGATTCTAGGGAAGACAGAATTTCTTGTGTCTGAATTTGCACAACTTAGAATGACAGTCAGAGGAATATGTTCACCTCGCTGTGTTCCAGTCAAAGTCCGGGGCATCTGCATGTGCTGGTGTACAAGTATTTCAGTTTTCTTACAAGGTTCAGATTCATACGAAGACTGGGCATGGTGACAGCAACTGATACGTTTGCCTGATATGTCCTATTACAATAATGCTTTTTATTTCATTTATGAACTTTGGTGAAACTAGAAGATGGAGCTGAATTGAAAATAATTTAATATATTAAAAGGTGAAGCAAAAAAATAAAAATAAAAAAAAATAATATGCTGTTTATCACCTGCTAAAATTTCTAGGAATGTGTTCTGTTCTTTGAAGCTGTAATGCTTTTTTAAGGGCTACTCTGTAAGAAGTGCAACATAAGAAGTCTAAAGACAAAACAGAGGCAATGTCAGAAGCATAACATTACGTTTTGCAGGGGGCTGGAAACATGATTTTATCCTCCCTGTCTTTGGAAAAACTGTTTATGTTAACTCACTGCAAAGTTTAACAGCTGATATCTCAGAAGGCCCTGAGGCACGCTCCAGGCTGAGCAGGCTTTTCTGCTCTGATTTTGGGAGCTGTTCAGCCCAGGCACTCTGTGACCTGCTGCTGCTCGGTGCTCTGGGTGGGTCTGTTCCTGGGCTCCTGCCCAGAGGGGAAGGAGATGGCCTGGTCTGAAGGCAGAGCACTCCTATACAGGGGGAGGGAGAGCTGGACACCAAGGAGGAAGATGATAATTGGCTGAACAGTGAACTTAGAAGTGGAGAGACTGGAAAATGGAAGAGAAAGTGGAGGGGAAATACAGACAACATCCAGGGGCAGGCTGGCAGCTCACAGTTGGAGCTCACAGTTAACAGCACAGCACAACTGAAAGCAACAAAATAAAAGAAATATTAAGCAAGAAGGGGATGGGAGGGCAGGGTAGGGAAGCCAAAGAACTTTGGATTGCTTGTAGGGAGATGACAATTTAGGAACAAAAAGAAAATAGAGCTGAGAGAAAAGACATACTTGAGAGACAAGTTGGAGGAGATACAGAATAGATACAAATGAAACTTGGAATAAAGGAAGAAGAGTCTCTGCCCTGTGTTAGCCCGCACTAGGTGCAACATGATACAAGCACAAGACTCCTGCACATGGGTCAGGGCAATCCCCAATGTCACTACAGACCGGGTGATGAACGGATGGAGAGCCCTGCAGAGAAGCACTTGGGGCTGCTGGTGAATGACAAATCAGACCTGAGCCAACAGTGTGTGCTTGCAGCCCAGAAGGCCCGTTGTATCCTGGGCTGCATGAAAAGAAGCATGGCCAGCAGGGAGAGGGAGGGGATTCTCCCCTTCTACTCTGCTCTTGTGAGACCCCACCTGGAGCCCTGTGTTCAGCTCTGGGCTCCCCAGCACAAGATGGACACGAATGTCTAAGAGCGCGTCCAGCGGAGGTCTACAAAGTTGATCAGGGGGCTGGAGCACCTCTCCTGTGAAGACAGGCTGATGGAGTTGGGGTTGATCAGCCTGCAAAGCAGAGACCTTATCGAGGCCATTCAACACAAAAAGTAGGCTTACAAGTAAGATTTTTTTTTTTTTTTTTTTTTGTCAGGGTCAGTTGTGATAGCACAAGGGGTAATTGTTTTAAACAAAAAAGGGAGATTTAGATTGAACATTAGGAAGGACTTTTTTGCTTGAGGGTGGTGAGGCCCTGGCACAGGCTGCCCAGAGAAGCTGTGGATGCCCCATCCCTGGAGGTGCTCAAGGCCAGGCTGGATGGGGCTTTGGGCAGCCTGCTCTGGTGGGAGGTGTCCCTGCCCGTGGCAGTGGGGTTGGAACTGGTCGTTCTGTAAGGTCCCTTCCAACCAAACCATTCTGTGATCCAAACTGCTGCAGGTGCTTGTTTTGGCCCAATGGTCACGGTCTTTGGTGGTCTAAGGCCTCTGACCCTGCAGGGGACGGTGATAACTGCTGATGGGGTGTTGAGTTGTACGCTTTGGGTTTTCTTTGCCGTATGTACGCCGCGTTTGGGACACTCAGTTCAAGGCCTGCCGGGTGGGGAGCGGCATTGCCCCGCGGGGCCGGTGCCGGTGCCCGTCGGCCGGGCCGGGCCGTGAGGCGCGGGAGGGCGCCTCGCCTCACGCCGGGGGTGAAGGCCGGCGCCCCGGGAGCCGCCGCGCCCCGCCGAGGCGCCGCCCGCCCGCTCGGCCGCTGCGGGACAAGGATCGGCGGCGCCGCGCGGGCATGGCGGCGTGGCGGGACCTGCTCTTCGCCCAGCTGGGCCCAGTCTGCCGGGACTGGCGGGGGGGCGGCTGGCGGCACCCTGCCCGCGAGCGCTGCGCCGAGGACCGCCGCCCCCGGGCCGCGCCGTGCCGCCCGCGCCGCCACGGACCGGCCGAGGGCAGCCGCGAACCCGCGGCCCCCGCGCCGCCTGAGGTGAGGCGGGGGCGGGTGGGCGGGCGGCGTGGCAGCGCTGCCGCCTGGCGCTCAGCCCGGCCGGGGCGCGCTGCCCCCTGCCGAGCCGGCGGTGGGGTGGCGGCCGGCGGGGCGCGGCGGTCCCTGCGCTGGGCGAGAGGTGCCCGTGAACCGCGGCTGCCCCCGCGCACCGCTGCTCCGCCGCCGGCTCCGCGCTCGGGTCCGGCGCGGGTGCGGGAGCTGCCCCGGCTCGTCCCAGGCACAGGGGTCCTCCCTGCAACCGCAACTGCAGAGCCTTCGGGGAGACGGCCCCGGCTCTGCTGAAGCTGGGGCTCTTTGCACCGTTATGCTGCCGGGAGATTCCCTTCCCTTCCCTTCCCTTCCCTTCCCTTCCCTTCCCTTCCCTTCCCTTCCCTTCCCTTCCCTTCCCTTCCCTTCCCTTCCCTTCCCTTCCCTTCCCTTCCCTTCCCTTCCCTTCCCTTCCCTTCCCTTCCCTTCCCTTCCCTTCCCTTCCCTTCCCTTCCCTTCCCTTCCCTTCCCTTCCCTTCCCTTCCCTTCCCTTCCCTTCCCTTCCCTTCCCTTCCCTTCCCTTCCCTTCCCTTCCCTTCCCTTCCCTTCCCTTCCCTTCCCTTCCCTTCCCTTCCCTTCCCTTCCCTTCCCTTCCCTTCCCTTCCCTTCCCTTCCCTTCCCTTCCCCCTTCCCTTCCCTTCCCTTCCCTTCCCTTCCCTTCCCTTCCCCCTTCCCTTCCCTTCCCTTCCCTTCCCTTCCCTTCCCTTCCCTTCCCTTCCCTTCCCTTCCCTTCCCTTCCCTTCCCTTCCCTTCCCTTCCCTTCCCTTCCCTTCCCTTCCCTTCCCTTCCCTTCCCTTCCCTTCCCTTCCCTTCCCTTCCCTTCCCTTCCCTTCCCTTCCCTTCCCTTCCCAACACACATCACTCAAATCTTGGGATTTTAAAAAGGCTCTGTTAGCTATAGATAAAATGGTGAAACTGGATGGTATTTTGTTCAGCTCATGCTGTAACCAAGTACCTAGAGCATCTATTTCTAATATACTTGCTGATACAAGAAATATGTCTACAGTAGACTTTTCTTTGTGTATATCCCAGTTTACAAATATTATTTTTAAAATACACAGTATCTGCCGGCACACCAAGAAACAAATGAACTTGGGTTTTAAGTTGTAAACTCCTGAAGGTAAATCACAAACTCCTTTTTTGATACCTAAATGGAGTGGCCACTTTCAGAGACTGACTGCACGTTGGACCCCACAGGTAGCCAAACCCAGGGGAATTCCAGTGTTACCTACAGGAATATGCTCATATTTGTATGAGGCTAAAATGGGCTTAAGGAAGCATCATTATATATGAAAGATTTCTAATGAAAGAATATGCTCTGTAGTTTTGAAATCAATTTACAGGCTTTTCCTTGATAAGTTTATAGTATACTATAACAACCTTATATAAAGTAATGACATGTTTATATAGTGTTATTAAAAAACATGATAAGCAGCAAGTAAGTTGGAGTATGTTTGAACTTAAGTTTCCTTAATCGTCTTTTGGCTTGATAAGGGACAAAGGATGAAACTTTCTCAGCTGTTGAAAGGTCAGAGGCACAGAAATTACCCTGTAGTGAATGTGCTGAAATATGCTGTCTGGAAGTAACCTGTATCAGGAAGAAAACATAAGAATCAGGCAGAACCACACTGAAGGAAGACATGCCTCTCTGAGCTCCACCTTCACTTTTTTTTTTTTCTTTTTTTTCGTGTTGTAGGGACAAGGAGATATTAAGGAAGATAATTGTTACCTTCTTTTACCCTTCCCATTTGTGTACACTGAAGTGGAATCTAAAAAGTCACATAGTAGTTTTAGAAGAGCAGAAGGTAGATGAGTTTAAAATTTCTGCAGCTCATGGGGGAAAACAAGGTCTCGGTAAGCACCTGTCTGTCCATGCATGCACATAATTGTGCAGTGCTCATAGGTGGGTCACAGCTGACATTTTCAAAAACATGTAAGTGATTTATGCACCTAATTTCCTGTTTTCAGAGGTATGTAGGAGCATAGGTCCCACTGGAACCAATCGAGCTTTGGGTACATTGTGGCCACTTTGTGGAGAACCTGATGAACTGGGCAGCTGCAACACGTCACTCCTCTGTCATCCCAAGGAGTTCTTGTTTGCACATGTGTAACCACTGTGGCAGATGCCTAGCAATAACAGAAAATAAATTTTCATGGTCATGGGACCAAAATCGTCCTTGATTTATGGTATTGTTTTTAAAGCTGGGTTTTGGTGCAGGGTAGCTTGTCAGGGGAAGGATGCAGCTGTAGGAAGAGAATGTTGGTCCCTTCACCACTATTAGCACCACTCTGAACATGGCTGGTGTTGCAAACAAGATGGCAAAGAGTACTGCTGTACCCCATCTGCGGCGTCCATCAGTGTGGATCTAGCCTGGTTACATCTGCCTTAGTGGAACGAAAACTTCCCTGGAAGAAAATCTTAAGCAGAGGGGGAAAAGGTACTATGTGCAATACTGTTCCTGCATCTTTCTGATACTAGAGATGAGGAACCTGGAGCACCTGACAGGCAGTGGAAAGAGTAAGCTAAATAATGAGAGATAATCTACTCTTTTGCTTTATACATATTCTGGGGGGAATGCATGAAGAAACTGACACACAGTTATTTCTACACTTGAGTCCAGAGATAATCAATTATGGAGTAGAAGTACTGGGATAAGTACAAGGATAATCAGTTTTGAAGTACTTCAACTTCGTTGGTATTCTCAGCTCCACATACTATGTTCCCAAAGAAATTTGCAATAGGAGCCTCACTGTTAATTTTTATTTACGGCTGCACAGTTTTGAGACTTGAATTGAGACCGACTTGAAGAGAAGCAGAAAGGTGACTTTTTTGGTTGTGTTTGGTCAGCTCCGTGACAACACAAAAAGAGACAAATAAATGTTAAGTCTTCTAAATACGCATGTTACTTCTATTTTCTTGCATTAATATGAATAGTTAAATATAAATCATGAGTATTTTATATCAGACAACTCTTTCCAAGAAACTTATTAATCCACGTCTTCTGGAGGTGAATTATGTCAGATGAGCATATGATGTGAGGAAGAAAAGACTGAAACTATAGCAGGACCTAGATAAGCTAAGATTTTTAGCTAAGTTTAAATATGGATACTGGCACCTAAAATCTTTCTTGGTCTTGGTCTTGACAGGGCAGTTGTGTGCCTGACTTACGCTTAAGCTAATATCACGAAGGACTAGTCTTACTGACAGTGTCTTTTGGAGTGTCACATGAAGAACCAGGAATGGGGTGCTCAGAGCAGGACCCAACGTTTTGTCCTAAATGAGTCCTCTCATCCTGCCTTTTCATGGCTTGGTTAACCTTAAATTCATTTTTCACTCAACACCTTGTCTGTTGAACAGGTAGGTCCCCCCCCGTATGACCCCCATAGGCTTTTGGTTGCTCTGCAGGGAGGTGGTAGGTTCCAGTTGGGTAATCCAATTTTTGGAGAATTGCCTTAATGAATTTGAGACTTCAGGCAATTCACAGCACAATGGGAAGCTGAGGGGGCTGTGATAAAAACTTTCCATTTTCTCTCAGAGCTGTTTTTCAGAAGGACCTGCTTTATCAACTGTTGTGTGAAGCTTCCCTGATTCTTGTAACACTTAAAGATATTTCTGTGTAACGTGCAGACTAGATAAACTCTTGTGATCCACTTGGATCACTATGCTGTGAATTACCAGTTATTTTCTTGTATGTTCTTATCTCTACCATTTTAACTCAGTTATTGAGAGCTGGTCATACATTCTTCTGCTGGTCCTGGAAGAAAAGAGACCCCTTGAAAGGGTCATAGCTCCAAGTAAAGTGTTTGAGCCTCACGGAAGGCAGGATTAAGCCTTTGTCTTCATAATTTCCATATGGCTGTCATTGCTTTGCCTCTCTCCCGTAGTGCTGATTCTGGTACATGGTTTTCTGGGTTGTCCAATTCACTCTGTCCATCATGTGGGCACAGAAGGAGGAAAATAGTTTCTGGGATTACTTGCTGTTCTTGACTGGGGACAGAAGATAGGCACACTGGTAGATGCAATTCAGGAAAAAAGTTTTTTTAAAATGCACTGCTGTCGTGACATCTTGACACCACTGTTTCCAAATCAAATGGCCTTGGGTTGCTACCAGAATGGGTGCTTCCGTTTTTTCCTAATTAGTAAGTCTCAGTGATGAGGGTGGAGTTTAGCTCACTTCTGCATTATCACTGGGAATGAATGCACACTTAGCTGGCACTCATCGCCTAGCCCTTGATGGTCCCAGGTGCAATGGTCTGGAAATGTGTGAACGGCCATGGCTGTGCTGTGATGCCAGCTCCACAGCGTCAAAAAATAACACATTCCCATTAAAAACATGGTTTCCTAGCTGCCATGTAGTGCTAGAGATTACTAGTGCAAAGGTGGTGGGAGACTTGGTTGTTGCTGTAAAGGGTTTGTCACCTGCTGTGACTTTAGCACCGGTTGGATGAGTGCACGCTGCTCAGGTTGGGCTGTGGGTGTGAATTTCCTACCAGCCCAGCTAGAACGGGACAGTCCCTGGTTTGATCCCAGCCCTACTTCTATAAACGACCGTATCTGTTTACACTTTACTGGCATGACTTGACACCCAAAGAGGGGCAGAGGAACTTAGACTAGTATGTCCCTGGTGCTTATGACACATACCGCGTGCCGTCTGCGTGCTGGTGCTGTCCCTGCTGCCTCCCCTCATGCTGGTGCAGCTCGCAGAGCTGACCCCACATGGATGCACCCCACAGCTTGATGAGCAGGGTGGGAGGGAGCAGAGACCGTCTGGGACACAGGGGAGCCCAGCCTGGTGTAGCGGGGACAAGGAGCTTTGGTGATGGCTTGGGCCATTGCTGTGCTGTCCCCTGGGCCCGGTGTAAGCAGCAGCCACAGCTGCTCCTGGCCCTTCAGGCCCAGGGAAGGAGAAGCCCTTTGGCTGCTCGTGCAGCCTGCAGCGCGAGGAACAGCTGATAATGTGGGTGTCGCAGAGTGTATCTTGGCACAGGAGGCTGAAGGGTAGGTTTTGACAGACCCGGTGAAGGGCCTGAGGGTGTGCTCAAGTGGCCTTTGTTGCAAAGGGGCAGGAGGACATTCCCGTCCCCATGGCCCGTCACGTGCAGCTACTCCCAGGCCACGGCTAGTTTCCTTCATGGAGATATTCATATTTATAATGGAGTGATTTATATTTAAAAGCAAGACACCACAAAGGAAAGTGTTTTTGTTTTTTATTTGGGAGGTGCTAGAGTGGGCTGTGCCGGGGAGAACAGCAAGCGATGTCCACCTTGGAGATGCAGATGTGGGACCATGGCTTCATCCTCCTCAGAGCTCATCAGAGCTGCCTTCCCTCTCACTTTGGAAAATGGGATTTCGGTCCTGTGAAAATCCTGCCTGTCTCACAGCATGTATGAGGTCTGCTGTATGCAAATCCAGCCCATAAAGATTTTATTAGGGTGTGAGACAAGCAGTGGAGCAACAGGAACAAGGGTGTCAGGAGTGACAGCAAACGGCCAAGAGGCTCCAGGGGACACTTGTCTAGGTCATTCACATCCTGTAAACTTTGTAGTACTGCAGTTTAACGCAGATTGCTATCGAACTGCCACTTCTCGGGGTTTTTCATGCTTCTCCCAGCTGAATGCTGCAAACTTTATTTGCTTTCCTTTCAACAGTAACTTCAGGTAGTTTAGATATATCCTGTCTTCAGAGAGTCACCTCCCTAGCTAATATTAGCTCTTCTGCTGTGAAAATACAAATAAATGAAAGCATGCTCAGAAATTTATCAGCAGGTGTCAGATCTAATTTACTTTTCTTCTTTGCCTTCTCTTGGTGAAGGAGAACCTGTACTATTGATCCAAAAGACAAGAGAAATGAGAAAGGGGTAGTCTTCTGTTAAAAGGAAGGCATAAAATTCATTCAGTATGACTTTAAGGCACAGAGACTAAATTTCTGGACAAACATGGAGTGTTTTTAGAACAAAGGAGCATTTTTACTTGAACATAGAACATGCTGTGATCTTTCCTGGAAAAACTAAAAATATCCACAAAACACAAGTGAAGTTTGATGGCTATCAAGAGGAAATCTTTGGCAAGAGATCAATGACTCCTATTTACTCTTAAGCTGTGTTCAGTGTTTTAAGTATGTAGAATAGATTTTAAAATTTCAACAAATAACAATAACATGAGCCACAAGAGATATAATCTACTGCAAGTGAAGCTGTAGGTAGTTTAAACTGGGAAGAGCTTTGTGCTGTATAATTTTGGATCTTTGATGGAGGCATGCACAGGTAAGCACAGTGGTTGGGTGGCTGACCTGGGTGATCCCTCACTGCCCAGTATGTGAGACCCAGTTTCAAATACAGCAAGTTGCTTTTGCTAACGTCAGGTGTTAACAAAGGAAAAGCATTGCCTTCTGGTGGTCCCAAAATGTCATACCAATACTACTGGCTTCAGAAATGTTGCCAGTGAGGCAGGCAGAGCTGTTCCTTATGGGAACCTTGCAACTTTTGTCTCCAAAAGAGACATGGTAAAGTAGGATCATTCTTACATTTAAAGATTTGTAACTATTTGCAAGTACTCTGTTACTGGTTCCTTCTCCAGTCTGTCAAAAGGTTTTTTGACTTGCATAATTCACTCTGCAATTTCAGACCGTTTTCCATCCATTAAAATAATTAGAAGATGTTTTTATATATCTTAATGTATGACTAGTTTGCTAAATAATCCATGTTTTAGGCTGCTCATTGAACTGGCTTTGTAAGAGGGTGATGTACAGTATTCTGTGTTCTAATGTTAGTGGTGTGAGATAGATGTCAGTGTTTAGCAAAGTGGCTGCCATCAGCTTCAAGCACAGATGTTTTTGTTGTCTGTATGGGTCGCAGTTATGAAGCACAGCTGGATCCAAACTTTCTCAAAAACTACCATGCTTCTAGAGTAGTGGGTTTTGGATTGGCCAATTTCAGGCAGAAGGCCAAATTACGTTTCATGTCACAGAGGCTTTTGTCATTCTCAGTTGGGGAACACATCCACAACACGTGTTTATAAGTAACTTGCAGATATGTAATGCTTGTACAAGATTTTTAGCAACGCGTTTGGAGCCTGCTTCAAGGATAGCACTGAGGAAGATGAATTGTGTTTTGAGATTTCCTGTGTTTAGCTTGTTTGCAAGCGCCTGGGTTGTTGGCAGAAACATTACGGGGAGTGCCTGCCTCTGTGGCCTTCCTGTAGTCTGGTGCCAGTGGGCCGCGGGGGGGGACGGGACAGGAGAGTCTGCTCGGAGCCTCCAGCTGCAAACCGTGCGTCCCCCCAGAGCCTCCGCACCCAGTGGGGAGCATTACATCTTTGGTGACAGCAGAAAGGCTTAATTGATTAATTAATAAACTTAAATAGTAAGAGGTAATTAATTTGGCACAGGCTAATTTCATTCTGTGGCCTCAGCTTTCCATCAGCGCGATAGTTCTGTGTTCCAGGAGTCAAGCTGGGACTTCTTTGACAGCAACAAGGAGATCATTTTCTGTTCAGTATTTCCTGTGTTTTGTTGTCATGACCCCACTGCTATTTGCAATCAGAATGTCCTTCTGGTTGTCTTGTGTGGTCCACTCTGAGATTAGAAGCAATGTGTTGGAAAGCCAATTACAATCAAAGGGGTTTTCTTTTGTTGGCTAAGTTTGGGATGAAAATTTGGAAACATTTTTATGAGCCTTCAATGTAAGGCCCTGATCCAGAAAAGCACTTAGCCATGCATTCTTTGCTTTTATGTGCAGTTGATTAAATGTAAAAGTAAATGCCATAGTATGCATTCCAGACTGAATTTACTTGTTTCTAAGAAGCTGACAGGCTCCATTTGTGCTAAGGAGAATCATCTAAAATTTCTCTTTAGTATAACTGAAGATTTTCAACAAGTTCTGTTGTTCCTCTCTAAACTTGGGTCTGTGTGATTTACCCTGCTAGCACTGGTGACGCCTTTTTTTTTTTTTTTGTGTGTGTGTGTGTGTGTGGATATCTTGAGAGATTTGAGAATATGCTAACAGCAAATATAGTTGAATGAATTACTAGGAAATAATCACAGAGATTCTGCTGTGGCCTGAAATGATACTTTATTTTTAAAAAGTGAAAAAAAAAAATCTGTGCTATGGAATTTAGAGTCTTCTTACAGAAGTGGTTTGGGATTAACTGGTAGCTGTCCTTTATAATTGGGCAAGGTGAACTGTTGAGCAGTAAAAGCACTCAAGTGATTTTTCTTTTTTGCACAGTACTTCTGTGAGTCTTTTTGAAATGCAGTGATGAAAGTTTTCTTGCAAATTAAATTACTTATAATGCAGCATTCTACAGATTTCCAGTCCTGAACACTCGGTCAATGGAGTAGGTAAGAAAAATTGGAAAAACGAAAAATACTAGTTAGTAACAGATGGACTGGTGCACTGCAGTGGCAGAGTTGTGGAGAACTACAGTGCTTCTGTGTTACAAGCCAGGCTGCAGTGTAGCCTGAACACAGTAAAACTGCAGAATACCGGAGAGTTTGTTGGAAACCTCACGTTGCATTTGCGTTTTATTGCATATAACCCTGTCATTTTACAATACACTTCTGCCCTATGTGAATCCAAAGTGGTGTTCTTTGTTATGAACAGTTGCTATATTACTTCATACCATAAGCATGCATGCAATGAAAACTGAAGAAGAAAGTTCCTACCCTGAAAAGCTTATGCAAGACAGCATGTTGAAGTTGGAATTCTGTTTCATGCTGGCAGCAATTTAGCAATCACCGTAGGGTGCAGAGATATTGCTGAAGTCCTATATTTCCTGTAGGATTTGTTAGGCATACAATGATGATACCTGAAAGTCCACCTCAGCTTTTATAGCTCAGGAAAACATCCCAGGGCAAAGGATTAAAAAGATATAAAATTGCTGACAGGCTGAGCTCTTGTGAAATAGTCTCAAGTGTTAGCTTACAAGAACTCTGGCTACATTTCAGGTACCTAGTGTTCTTGCAAGTGACTTGCTCCATGTCTAGTTAATTTTTAAAAGAGTTTAAGATATTTTAGGATACTCTGCTGAACATTGAGGCTGGATTCTTGTAGTGGCTATGCTAAGGGGAAATTCTTCTTTCCCTCCCTCACTTTGTGTTTGAATAAGTGTTGGTCACATGCTGCCTTAGGTTGATTTCTCACAACTTTCACCTGAAAATGGCATCTCCCTCCTTCCCAGGCACTGAAAATCAATTTTAGGTCTTTTGGGCCTTTCTAATTCTTGACATGAGTAATAAAAGTTCTTTACAGGTATTGTGTAGGTATACTGGAGTCCTGGGGCAAAGCTATTAGTCCCAGGTTTATCTGTTGCAATTAAATAAGTATTTGCTTTCAACTCATCATTGTCAGGATAACAAAACATTTCTAAACTGGAAACAGAATTATAGGGTGGGTAGCTATATTCTGTTTTGCTGAAATCCTGCCCAATCTGCTAAGCTTTGCAAAAATACTGGCTCTAATAGTTAAGATCTTTAGGGATACCCAAACCCTTGAGACATGAGGGACACAAGGGACAAGAGGGAATGGCCTCAACTTGTGCCAAGGCAGGTTCAGGTTGGAAATGAGGAGACGTTTCTTCTCAGAAAGAGCAGTCAGGCATTGGAACGGGTTGCCCAGGGAGGTGGTGGAGTCACTGTCCCTGGGGGTGTTTAAGGAAAGGTTGGACGTGGTGCTTAGGGATAGGGTTTAGTAGGTGACATTGGTGGTAGGGGGATGGTTGGGCCAGGTGATCTTGGCGGTCCCTTCCAACCTTTATATTTCTATGATTCTATTAGTTAGAAAAGTTGTTGTGTTTAGTGGATTCTGTGCAGAGCAGAGGTATATAGTGTTTGGTGGTACATTTCATCTCTTGAGGTAGTGTTTTGGCTAAGACATGAATCAGAGATCATTGCTTTCTCCGTTGTCAGTATTAATTTGTTGCAGTTTAGGAAGTGACTTGATTGTTTTGACTAGTCTCCAACAGAAATGGATTTTGCCTAAATGAACTAGCCTATTATTTAAAATGTCTAGTCATTATATAATTTATCATTATCTTCTCCTGTCTACATCTACAGTATAGACAGTTTCAGCTGTTTTGTGGAAGAATTTATTTCGATAACAGATTAAATTATTCTGACACAGAGATATGCGCCTTTTAATTTCCTTTTGCAGGGAATTTGACAATGTCAGGAGCAGCATGCTGTTTGTGTAGAAAATGTGTGTATTTGTGCCTTTCACCCAAAGGGGACGTTAGTACAACTAATGGTACTAAAATATTTGTTGTTTAGCTTTTGCATTGTAACCTAGTTTTCCTGAGTTTGGTACTCAACCAGGAAACAGTGCTTATTGTCTGGTCTTGAAGGGTCTGAATGTTTCTTGCTGATCTTGGCTTAGGAAAGCTAATTCCAGAGCAGGACAAATTCACATTACCCACTGCTTATCGGTGTTTAATTGGTGCAGTGCATCTAAAAGCTCTGATTCTGGCAAGCCCTTTAGGAGGTGTCAGGGTGGACAAGGGCAGAAGACAGCAGGAAAGGGAACTGCAGTATTCCTCTGAGAGGAGAGCAAAGCTGCACCTCTGCTCAGTGATGCTGTCGGGCCAGGGGCTGTCAGCGCCAGGCATGAACCTGTGTGCACGAGAAGTTGCTGAGCCCACCGCACTGCAGCCCTGGCTCTGGTGGCACCTCGTGGGTGGTGCTGCTGGGCTTTGGAGGGCTGCTTGCCTTTTTAGTAGTCTGGGCTTTTAGGTTTTGTCTGCTCTCACTCCCTGTCAAGAGGGGGTTGAAATAAGTAAGTGGCATGGGTGTTTCTCTGAATTTTACACTCTTGATCTCTTTCTTTACTACAGGAAACCTTAATTTCTTAAACGTTACTTCTGTTTAACCAAATTTGACCTGGCAGCATCCCTTTAATACCATATTATGTAAGAATCTCAGACATTAAATATATTGGAGAAGTGATTAAAAGCAGTTTTCTAAAAACTACTCATGTGCCTTAAATTTCAGCGCCAAACTCTTCCTACTCCATTGACTAAATCAGGCTAGAAATCTGCAAAGCCTCTTCTGTGGCAGGGAAGCCTAAGCAGCAATCCTAATCCTCTGACTGGCGAGAAATGAGAAGGCAAAACTCCCAAATAAAGGTCTTGGGACTTTCTGGAAGGGAAATTGCAGTATAAACTTGTCTTTTGATCTTCAGTATATCAGGAAAGAAATTTGTCAGAAATAACATATAGGTGTATTTTTGTCTCCTTTAGGATTTGGTGGTAGAAAGGATACATGTTGATACTGGCTGACATTTATATATATCATTGTAGTGAAGGAAGAAATTTTAGTTCGTTGTTGTTTAATTAAATGATGACAATTTGGAAATGTTTGTCACAGTTTTATGAAAGAAATATACTTTTTAAATTATTATTATTTATGTAGACAGAGGTCTGTGTATATTTACATGTATATATACAGAGGTCTTTCAGAAAGCTAGGAACCAAAATCTGACAAACAGCAGTTGAGAAGTCTCCTATTCCCTTTCTTACTTGCCCAATGCTGATGTCACAAATGACTGTGAAGAACATGAAGTTTTAAAACCCTTTTCCCAATTATATTATTAGTTTAGAAACCTTATTAAAGCCTTAGATTAAGAAATGGATGTTATAGTTATGGTATAAATTATACATAGGAAGGGAAGATTTCACCTTCATTTTATATAAAAGTAACACTAAATATGTTGTATATCATAGTGTTTCAGTTTTGAAACTTATGCTTCACAAGATGAAAGACAGTGGTACAGACGAATTTCTATTTCATTTTTTCCTGTGATTGATTGCAACTTTAATTTGTTATACTTTTAAATAAAACCATCTGTTCAGCAAGTTCATTAAAGACAAAAATGATGGAGAGTTTGCAAACTGTTTTTTGCTATATTTACTTGTTTATCATTACATATGAAAACAAACGTTAAAGTTACAGATGTTTAGGCAGGCTTCATCAGGATTATATGCAGATATGATATTCTGTCCAGGTATTGCTTTTTTAAATTTAAAAAGTACAGGAAGCAAGGAGGTGAGACAGCACAGCATAGCCAACACTTTTTCAAACTCTGTGTAAAGAAAAATTAATGTTGAAATATCAGTATGGAATGATAATCTATTTCTTTGCAGAGTGGGGTGAAAATTACCACTATTCTATCAATTTTAGTTTGAAATGTTGTTTCCAGCCCTATTTACTGAGAAGTTCTTTAAGGCTGAGAATCCTGAAGGGGAGTTATCTGAGATGAGTGTTATGCTAGGAGGATCTCCGACCACTTGAGTGAGATAACAGCTTTGGTGCATTAAGATTCAAAGGTCAAATTAAATTCTTTGTGACCTTGTTCATTTGAAATAAATGGGAATTTTGTCAATGATCTCTATAGGACCAAGATTAGAGCCATGGCATGTGATCCAAAGCTCACTGGAGTCAATAGCGCTTTTCCATTGGCTTTGCTAGACCTTAAGCCTGACCCACTGGGATTCAAGTAGCCTGATCAGCTGTGGGATGTGTTGGTCACTGCCCTTACTGCCTCAGTTGCCTCTGAAAACAGGTGGTTCTGGATCAAATTGTAAAATGTTGCACAAAGCATCCAGAATTTTGAGCATTATTACTTTTGTCTTAATCCCCTAAGCACCTGCCAAAAAGAATCTAAAAAAAAAATAAAAATAAAAATTGTTTAAAGGAAAGTATGTTACTTTAGGAGACAGCTTAGATGTTCAAAAAGCTAATGGTAAAGAAGCCTATACATCTCCCCTGTTAGATACTGTAATTTCAGTTTAACACAGTGTATTGCCATCCTTGCAGACTATAAATTATATTTTGTTTTGAAATAACCACACCAAAAAGTTGTAGTATACCAGATGACCTCTACCCACTTTCAATTTACTGATTTGTGTTGTAACTTGTATCATCGTAACAGTGAATTTTGGAGATAAAAACTTAAGACACACTTTTTCAAGTGTTTTCACGTGCAGATTACCTGAGCACCAGAGCCTTGCTCATTTGGCAGCATGTTTTGCTGTTGGTGCATAGGTTGATGCAATGCCCTCCTTTTACACTGGTCTGTATTCTCCAGTGCTGGCCTTCACACCTGGAAAGATACCCAGATAACACTTGATCTTCAAAATATGTCATACTGGAGATAAAATAGCTGGAGGGAGGTTGTGTGATGAGGCTGTGTGATGCCAGCAGCTTGTTCAAAAGTATTTCAACTACTGGTGTTGTTACTAATCAAAGTGACAGCAAGCAGTGTGGTTGTTTTTGTTCTCACACAAGGCTGAGCACATTTCCCCAGCAAGTGCTGTGAGGCTTGTCCATTACACCCACTCACATTAATGAAAACTTCAGTCAAATTCATTCTTATCCAAAGCATAGAACAGAAAGATTTTTTGTTCCCCACTTTTGCTTGAAAAGCATTACTTGAAATAGTAATGGATCTCAGAAAAATCAGAGTCTCAGGGTAATGTAACGTTAGAAACATTTCACTGTTTTGCTTGATAGCTCAAACAAGTAGAATAAAGTGGCTTGGGAAGCGTGAAACAATTCTAATTACTAACAAGACTACTGTTGAAAGGTTTTTGAGAGCAGTGTGTATCTGCCCTCAAACAATGAAATTTTCTTTGCTGCTTCTCAGTTTTTCCTCGGATTTAATTTTTGTGCCTTGTCTTCAGTAGGCGTCTTTCTAGGATAATTAATTTTCCTGCATGCCCATGCTCTGTCCAGCCCTGAGGATCTTCCACGCTGTTACTTCTTCATTCTAAGCTCATCCAGACACAATTCAATTAGTTACTCCCAGAAGAATACACATGCACATCAATACCAGCAAACTGCTTTTTAATAAACTCTTTCATCTTTGTCAGTGGGGTCCTGATTCAGACTACATTAAAATCAAAGAAAGGACTCCCATTAGCCTTGATGGGAGCTGGATCTGAACCTGCCGACAAGACAATATTTCACCCAGGTAGCTCTTGGCGTTCTATAACCAAGTGATTAGCTGTGAGATTATGCAGGGGCATTTAGGAATGTGAAGCTAAAGTAAAAATACCCAAACAGGCCCGTTTTATTAGGGATCATAATTCCATTCAGGAGATAAAAGAGAAACATTCCCTTTTATAAGAATTATTGCTGAACTCCAACCATAAAAATGCTCCTAGCACTGCTCTTAATCAGTTGAATTACAGCCATTCTCATGAATTGAATTCTTTTCTAATTCATTGTATGAAGGAGACATTTTACAAACAAGTATGGAGACAAGCACTTACCATAAATATTTTTGCTAGGTAGACATATTGCATAGGAATAATCAATTGTAAGCATCAAAAGTGAATAAGGAGTCAACGTTTATAATTTGATTGCTGTTTGCCTTGTAAGCCTAATCATAAACCAGGACCTTATTGTGCCTTGTCCTAGAGGGCTTACCATGTAAGTAGAAGATAGACAATACATAGACAAAGAGTAATACAAACATGAGAAACAAGGCAATAATAATCAGTATAATTGTATTTACTTTTAATGAAAAAATATCTGTCCATTGCATGTTTTATTATGGTGTCAGTTCCATTTAGCTGCAAAAAATCTTCCTTTTGTTTTAGTATTTACTAAATTCAGTCCTGGAGATTTCAAAGTTCAACATCCAGAAACCAGACATTGTTTTCAGGGATTTTGATTCTGGTAGGCCAGAATAGAAAGAGGTTCACAGAATCACAGAATGTTAGGGATTGGAAGGGACCTTGAAAGATCATCTCACTCACTCCCAGTGAGATTCTTTGAGAAAAAATCTCTATACCACAGTGACTGTTCAGTTCATTCAACTGCAGCAGCCTTCACTGAGACAGCGTCCCTGTGGAGAAACCCCACCTAATACCACTGTAAGCAGTAGGTCCGGTCTTTGGTCCTTGTCTTTTGTGTTTCACTATAGTCCTAGTTCAGTAAACATGTAACCAGGATGCATGAATTCTGAACTCTGATAATAATAAGAAGGAGTCAACAATCACTTTCAGGCAAAAAGAAAATACTGCATTTTTGCACATTCTCAGGTTTAGTAAAATTGTCATTTAATAGTCTTCTTGCTAGTCAGAAGTAATGTGCAGTCCTTTAAGCAGTCCTAATTTATCCTTGCCACTTCCTCTGTTACATGTATGTGATACTCTAAATCATTCTCATGTTTATTACTGAGGGGTGGGAATGTATTTTATAGTTCATCTTTCCATGGAGCTCTGTAAAACTTGGGAGTGAAGGGCTAGGACCATTGATAGCTGTAGGTTAATCTCCTAGAATTTGTTATCATCTAACACTGTGATAGGAATCATTCAGAATTATGTATATACAGCAACGTAGACTTTGTAAAGCATTTTTTGGCACTGTGTTCTGAAGTTAAGGAATACAATTATGTTTGCAATGTCTTTTCAGTCCCCCAAATCTTGGATTGAAGAAGTCTTCAGTAAAAGAGAATGTGCAAACATAATTCCCAATTTAAAAGATCCTCACAGGTAACACAATGAATTTCATTTTCTTTCTGTTAACGTTTAGAAAGAATCAGAATACACTTTTATGGGTGTTTTGTGAAGTTTAGATGCAGTTCTTTGCAGTTTTGCAATGCTGCATTGGCGATTGCTCCATTTTTAAGTACATCTCAGCAGTTCATTTTAAATGATGTTGTTTGCCCCATCCCTGGGAGTGTTGCATGGGGTTTGAGCAACCTGGTGTAGTGGGAGGTGTCCCTGCCATGGCAGGTGGGTTGGAACTAGGTGATCTTTAAAGTCCCTTCTATCCCAAACTATTCTGTGTTTCTATGATACTGTTTGTTTGGATTAGAAATTGAGAACAATTGACCTTCCTTTCCTTCCTAGGCGCCTTGCTCTCAGTCCAGTAACCAAAACTGTGGTATGGCGTCCAACTGAAAGAAAAAAAAGTGTCATGCTTCTAATATTGCACTACTGCTGCGCAGGAATTCTTAATCCTGTTCTACTGTTTTCTTCCTTCCTCAAAATGATGTCAGCTGTTTATCAAAGTTCAGAGACACAGGTTTCTGCTCAGGCTGGCATAGAGAGTGAAAAGAGTAAAGAAAAGATGAAATCCTCAACCTATTCTTTAGGAACTGAGAAGAAGAACATGATTTGGCATTCCAAACTCTGTATCTAGTGGATGGTGTTGCCTAAATATACTCAGTGGAAACACATTTTGAGGGTGTAAACTTGTAATTTGGATAGTATTGTTCTGAACACATGGATTGTGTAGAGTAGATGAGAAGGAAGACTCATCTATGAAATGCAGATATAATGTATATTCTGAGATGTAAAACCCCAAACAAATCAGTGAAGTTACCCAGTAGTTCTTGCAAGGGTGAATGCAGAAGAACACAACCTTTAATTCTGTTAATAAGAGTTTTATTACATGTGAATTGATATTTTATGAATACCGTTACAGTATTTTATATATGTTTATATATGTTTATATATGTTTATATAAACATATATGTTTATATATGTTTTCTTTTATACATGCATGTATTAATTATCCATCTTTATCACAGATGTCCGGCAGGATGCCAGGTGTGCCAGAATTTAATCAGGTAAGAGTGCATAAATATGTATCTATGATTTTTCAAATGGCCTAAAACCAGCAATGGATATTCCTGGTCTAGGACGCAATGACAGCAAAAATATCCTCCTCTTACAATGTCAGAAAAGAATTTCTGGGGACCTGGTGGAGACATTTTACCATAAACCTACATAAAATAATTGTAGGGTAAACTTTAACTTACTCCCAGTAGAAAATTTTGTCTAAATAATTTCTGTGTGTGAGTTTGTCTTAATCTTCTCTTGATGAATGAAAGACAGAAATGTGATGTTAACATGGGAAACAATTCCAGCTATATCCTGGATGATACAAAGGAGAGAGAGAGGAAAGCAATGGAAAACATTAAGAATGAGGGAAAGAGCAGAAACAAAATAAAGGGAGAAGAAACGTCCCTGATGATAGGTTTTCATCTGCTCTGCACTGGGCATTCTAAGCCCCTGCCTTCAGCAAGTAACAAAAATCACATCATTTTGGTGGTTTTAACTGATGCGTTGATTTTTCAGACAGCTAGTATTTGTGGCTTGTATTAACTAGTTGTTTTCAATCCAACATTTTTAGTTCAGCTAGTGTTCCCAAACTGCTTTTAGTATTGTTTATGGTTATAAACTAGATGTTTTTTGAATGAACATTTAATCTTTCCTTGTTATTTATTTTACATTAAAGGCCTTTGAAAGCTGAAGCACCAGAAAACAATGTTTCCAATAACTAACGACTAGTAAGCTGATGCAAAATGATTCTGTCATCTGTGTGAGCTTGACTATTTGCTTTTTGATGAAATGTTTCACATTTTGCAGTTGAACAAGATGATCTCTGAAGGTCCCTTCCAACTGTTCTGTTCTGATCTATTCCTATTCCATTCTATTCTATTCTATTCTATTCTATTCTATTCTATTCTATTCTATTCTATTCTATTCTATTCTATTCTATTCTATTCTATTCTATTCTATTCTATTCTATTCTATTCTATTCTATTCTATTCTATTCTATTCTATTCTATTCTATTCTATTCTATTCTATTCTATTCTATTCGTTTTGCTTCTAAGTCCTGTATGAAACAAGAATCACATTTTCCAAAAAGCAAATAAAATACTGTTGTAAATCATATGACTGCAAATGGATTTGTAAGTAAAGCAAACATTCTGTGCAGAATTAGTTCAGAAAGGGTCAACTCCCTCTATCTGGTATCTGTCCATAAAGAATGGTTGTATGCACATTTTGCTGTAGAGCAGAAGAAAGGAGTTCCAAAGATTTTTTTTGCAAATGTTCTAGAAATAGAAAGAAAGCTGAAGTTAACTTGCACTTACAAGACGGTTATTCCTTTGGGGCCAGGTGAGCTAAGTAAAGGAGTACTTAGAGTATAATTTCATGGTTTAATCTCATGGTTTAATCCAGTCTAAATCAGGACCACAGCAGTTCTGTAGTTCTGTGCCACCTCTTTCACCCTGCTCATAGTGTGACCATATTGTTAGTTGGTCTTGGAAGCTCATTAGTATGAAAATTAACCTAGAGGAAAAAAAATAGCTTTCCACCAAATCAGCCACCTAATGAACCATTATTTAGTTGCATGAATGCTAATATTATGGTAGGAGAAGGAGGAAGAGAAAATGGAAAACGGGATGGGTTTATTTTTTCTCTTTCACTTTTCTCTGTAAAGAGATCCCATACCTTTGGATTTTTACTTTTCATCTTGTAGTTGTTTCTTTTACTATTTGTTGAGCATTTTCCCATGGATCCTGTATGTCCCTCTCCCTATACATGCAGAATGTGTGTAGGTGTCTGATGTTCATTTCAGTCAGCCATTCAGTCATGCAAGTACATTTCCCCAAATGTTAACTCTTCTTTTCTACTTGTGTATCTTATTATGCACTCAGAGCTTTATTTGAGAAGATTTTTTCTGTTCTTAACAAGAGGAAATCATTTTCACCTTAGTGTTATAACTGTTTATATTGTATTTATTAGTTCAGCAGCGAAGTCAAGTTTAGGCCTCTTGAGATCTGTGATTTTCCACTCAGCCCAAAATTGATGTGAATGTACTTATTTCCTATTATAATTTGACACAATATAACAGGCAATTGAAATCTCTTAATGATTTCTTATTTGTAGAGAACTTCCAAGGTTTGCGGTTTATGATTGAGTTACACAACTATTTGCTAATACTAAGTAGAATAACTCCATGAAGTAGTTGCTAATGACATTTGATAAACTCACTAGCACACTTGTTTGTCCATTCTTCCCTGGTGTGTTGAAATGGCCCCTTCAGTGCAATGCTAACAACTACATACCAGAAAACACCTAGACCAGTCTCACTATGTGAATATTCAGCAGCATAGTGCCATACTTCTGAATCCTTACATATCTGAGGTGCTCTCATAAACTGTCTCTATATTTGACCATTTAGACACATTTAGGGCTGTATCAAAAGAAGCATGGGCGGCAGGTCCAAGGAGGTGATTCTCCCCCCTGTACTCCCCTCTCATGAAACTCCACCTGGCATAATGTGTTCAGCTCTGGGACCCACAGAAAGTTAGGGAACTGCTGGAGCGGGTCCAGAGGAGTGCCACGAAGATGATCAGAGGGCTGGAGCACCTCTACTATGAAGAAAGGCTGAGAGAGTTGGGGTGGTCTAATCTATAGAAGAGAAGGCTCTGCAGAGACCTTACAGAGGCCTTCCAGTATTTAAAGGGGACCCACAGGAAAGATGGAAATCTCCTTATTAGGGAGTGTAATGACAGGACAAGGGGTAATGGTTTTAAACTGAAAGAGGGTAGATACTAGATTAGATATAAGGAAGACATTTTTAATGATGAGGTTGGTTAGGCACTGGAACAGGTTTCCTAGAGAGGCTGTAGATGCCCCATCCCTGGAAGTGTTCAAGGCCGGATTGGATGGGGCTTTGGACAACCCGGTCTAGTGGGAGGCCTCCCTGCTGATGGTAGGGGGTTGGAACTGGGTGATCTTTAAGTTCCCTTCCAACCCAAACCATTCTATGATTCTGTGAATTTTTGGGCACTGAAGTGCTGCCTGCAAGGACACTGGACTTTGTAATGTAGTTACTGCAGTTACTTCAGCAATAATCCTCCAGATTTCTCCTTTTTGATTTAAGTGTGATTTTCCAGGGGTGTGCTTTTTTGTTACTAACATTGTCCCCTTTGCTAATAGCTTGGTGAGACTTTTGGGCAAAGATGGTAGAGTCGTTGCTGACACTTTGAAACTATGCTTGCAACATATTCACAGTATCATAGAAAAATTCAGGCTGGCAGGGCCTTGAGGAGGTCCCCAGCCCAGAGCAGGCTCAGCCTGGGCTCAGGCTGGGCTGCTCAGGGCTTCTCCCAGGGGTGTGAATACCCAGGGTGCAGAGTCCCGACCTCTCTGGGCCTTGGCTCCACGGCCGGCCTGTCCTGGTGGGGAAAAGGCTTTTCCTTGTCTCCCTCCTGAGCCCCTTGTGCCTCAGCCCGTGCCCTACCTCCCACCCTCCCACCAGGCACCGCTGGGCAGAGCCCGGCCGCATCTCCTCCGTCCCCTCCTGACGGTGCTGGGACTGCTGCTGGGAGCCCCCCGCAGCCACCCCTTTTCCCAGCTGAACCGGCCCCGCTCCGCAGCCTCGCCTCGCAGGGCAAGGCCTCCAGCACCACCGCCTTGGTGCCTCCCCTCCCCTCCCCTCCTGCCTGTTTGTGGGTGTCCTCCCCCTGGACTGCAGCATCCCAGCCCAGACACAAGGTTCTGGGGAGCTGTGCCTGGTGCCCAGCTGGAGTGGGGTAAACGGCATCCCCAGCTCTCCTCTCATCCCCAGGGTTTACCCCACAGGGGGCAGTCAGGTGGGACAGGCATGATTTATCCTTGGTGAGCTGTCACTGACTGCTCCTGGTCACTGCCTTCTCCCTCATGTGCCCAGACATGGGCTCCAGGAGGACTCGCTCCGTGATCTCACCCAGGACTGAAGGGAGGCCAGCAGGCCTGCATTTCCTCAGGTTGGGTTTTCCCCATTTTTGAAGGCAGGTGTGGCATTTACCTCTCTCCAGCTGATCTCCATGATCCTTTCAGAGCTGATGGAGCTGGCTAATGCCCTTGTATGGCTGCTGTCCATCAGCACCCTGGGGTGCAGCCTAATGGGTCCCAGGGTATGTGGCTCCAGAGCTCCCATGCAATCCCTGGCTCAACCACCAACCCTGGCTGTGAGCTCCTCTCCTCCTTGAGCCCTGTAGCTATGCACACAGCACAAAAGTTTACAGAAAAGCAAAACAAAACAGATATGTGTGATGTTGTGCTTTGGTTTCCTCACCCTTTCTGAGAGCCTCTTGGTCTTGCCTTTTGAACTCTCACATCAGGAAGGCCTTACCACCTGGTCTGCTACTGCTAGTTGGCTGAAGAGCCTGAGCATGCCAGCATGTGGCAGAGCATGAGCTGCTTGGGAAATACAAGACCCTTTGAGTTCATACCTCTTATTATGGTAATTGCTGAGGTAAATGCAGGTGTATGTACCCTGTGTTGCACGTGTTAGGTCCACGTGCAATTCTTTCACTGTCTGCTGAGCGTAGCTGAACTGTTCTGAGTGCAGCTCACCTGTGGGTGTATTTGCATCCAAGCATAAAGTATGCAGAGCTAATGCTGTTAATTACTAAAGCTGTTAAATGTTCATTGGGCCTCTCAGTTTCAAGGTTACTGCACTGATTTGTCATGCCAGATAGTTGGTTGCTTTCTATAGGATCTCTGCTTTAAAAAAGAAGGTTGCTCTGGCTCTTGCTGTTCTAGAAAGTACTGCTGATGTGACCCTGTATGGAGCAGTAACATTAGATAGTCATTCTGTGCTCATATTTGATGATGGTTTACTCTGTAGACTGAAATTAATTCAGATTTTAGAAAATTTAATGCACTGATAATGAGTCTGATTGTTTTTCAATGCTGTTCTTCCAAGCACTGGCCTGTGCTGGATTGGACTGTGTAATGTGGTATAGTAACTAATTAAAGTTGATGTAGTATTTAGTTGGGACTACTATTGGCTCACTGTCTTCCAGAATGACTCCTGCATAAATGGGTTTGTTATGGTGAGACCACTCCAGGAGCAGAATGGTGACAACAAGATATTTTCAGGACCAAAATGAGTAAGGACACTGTTACTCATTTTTCCTTTGGAGATCTCTTTTTTTGTGGATATCTTACTGTCTCATACCCTGGAGTCCCCAGAAGAGCAAAAGTATGAGAAAAAAAAATGGAGCAAGAAGGCTAATACCTCACCTGTAAGGAAATATGCCCTCCGAAGACCCATAATAAAATCAAAGCTATTTCTTTTTTCTGGTCCTTCCTTTGAGGTACATGGGCAGAGCCATAAACAAGTATAGTCATTGCCCTCATGTCCTTTGCAGGCAGATGTTATCCAAGGCTGTTTTGCTTGTGTTATCTGGCTTTGCAGCTACATTGCTCTGAAACACTTTTAGAACTTTAGGTATGGCTCTGTAGCAACTCTCAATGAAGTCTGATTCCACGTGCTATTCGACAGCACTCACAAGATCTGCAATGATCTTCCATCTGTGTTGAACCCATGCAGTTTCCTGAAACAGTCATTTCATTGTGTATCTGTAAATGTTTTGGTGTGACTGGCTTATTCTCCAAGTTCCAGCTTGGATACTTTTTGTCTAGTTCATGATCCTTGACCTGGATTGACTCTGAGGAGTCAGAATTACAGCAGGTTTTGATTTTGGGGTCATCAGAATAAGATTTCTAGATCAGCAGCTAGTTTCATCAGCTCCTGTGCCTGCTCTGCTATTTCTTGTTTTTTAATATTTATTTATTTATTTTTGTTTGTTTTGTTTTTTCCTTATCACCACCATGGTGCAAATGGTTGTGGAATCATGCAGTGAATGCAGTGAGCTGGACTGGAGAATACTTCTGGTTAGAATAGACTGACAAAAAGGGTCTCAATGAGGCTTTCTCCCTACTTCCAGCTAGATCAATTCCTCTTTATTTTTACAGGATTCATTTGTGACTGCGTGCCTGACTTTGTGGAAAACCCCTGTATTTCTGTGATTTCCTACTAAATTAGCTAATCCATGTTGAATTAGCTTGACAAAAGTCAGGCATTTTTGATAGCCCCTATTGCTTTCTGACTTCTAGCTAAGCACCATCATACATATGATAACAGAGCTCAAGTCTTTTTTGCAGCTTAAGGTTTCTATGACTCTGTAATACTTCACTGAGTAAGACTAATTGATTTATTAATTACCCATAACTGTAGGAGGCTTCTTTCTCCAGTTTGCTTTTGTAGAGCATTACATCGATCAAATATGATTTGCTATTTGCCTGTTTAAGAAAACAGGGATGCAAACAAAATTTTTTGGTTTCTAGGTGTCAAAAAGTACCTCTCTAAAGCAGTTCATTTCCTTAATTTGCTTAGTGCCTTTTTTTTTTTTTTTTTATGTATTTATCTTTCACTGGTTAGTTTACACTCATCTGCACAGAAAATAGTCTCTCTTTTTGAGTTTTTGAGGGTTTTGTAGATCAAGTTTACATCTAGCTTGCACCCAGATTCACCAGAAATGCATCAGAGTCCCAAGGCAGTCTTTTGACTGAATTTGGGCTTTTGGAGGTTATTTGTTATTTTACAGAGTAAAGGGGAAGAATTTTTCTCCATTTCCCAGAGTATGTTAACATTTGAAATGTCTAAAGGAAAACTGGAGTGTCAGATGTCACTATAAATACATCAAAGTTACCCTTGTAGAACTGGCGGGAGCCTGTTGGAGCCTGTATGACAGTAATACTGATTGAATTTGGAGTCTGGGTTATTCATCCTGTTGCAAACCTTTAATGCTAACTGAGCTTCTGCTAAATTTCTCATAATGTTGCACTTAATTTATTTTGTATATTCACTTTGCTGATGTCCAAGGGTTAGTACAATGGTGTCTCTAGACTGAGGGTTGCTCCTCTCCTCCCAGTTAATGAGTGTAACTACTAGATATTTCTTTAATACCTAGAATAACCTGTGGTAATAACCATAACAAATCTTGGTGTCCTAAGATATTCCTCTGAAATTTCACAAGTCCAGTAAATCTCAGGTCAAAATTAATTTCTGGGTAAACTGTCAAACTGTTAGCAGTGTTCTCAAGACAGAGAACAAGTCATGTATCTAGTAAAGCATGTATATTTAATTCAATGTCATTTTGTCATTTCTGAGATTTTTTAGCTGTGCTCATTTTTGTTTTATTCAGTGTCAGAAAGATACTCTTCTTTGCAGGAAAATTATTTGGGCTATTTTGGTGATGATCCTAGAGCTGCGCACAAGTGTGTATAGTATAAAATTGTTTCTCTGTGTCTAATCTCTTTATCTCACCTCTCTAATGTGAGATGCTGCTGTGGACGTCTGATTGGAGATCACCCAGGATTAGACGGTAGTTGGCCTGTCTATCAGCCTGCACTGCAGAGAGATGAAGAATGGTCTGTGCAAAAACATACAAAGATGAGTCCAACGGATGCATTTGGAACAATCAATTTTCAAGATGGAGATCACACTTACCATGCCAAGGTTTGCATGTAATTCTATTCTTAATGAATGTTAGTGGTATATATGTCTGATTTCTTCTTATAATTCCCGTGTAAGAAAGGTGAAGAGTGACACTGGGTGAATATTGGATGGTTTTTCTTAAGAGAGCAGGGGAACCTAAACGTAATTCAAGTTAGAGCGTGTGCATAATATTTTTATGTTGAACTTCACTGTAATTAAGAATAGCTTGTCTTTCTGTCTGTATTGCTCACTGATGTATTTTTGTGCTATCACTTTAATAGTATTATGAAAATTGTGATCCTGCACAAAGTGTTTAAGATATTAGAGGTGGGAACTTCATAAAATGTTGCATTTTCTTCTCTAGGAGTATTTTAAGGATGTTTATTTTACCAATTTTTTTGACTTTCTTCCAGTATATTAGACTCTCTTATGATAGCAATTTGGATCAGCTGTTACACTTGATGGTTAAAGAATGGCAGATGGAGTTGCCAAAGCTAGTTATCTCCGTTCATGGAGGCATTCAAAATTTCAAGCTTCCCTCAAAGATCAAGCAGGTTTTCAGCAAGGGACTGGTGAAGGCTGCTGAGACTACAGGAGCATGGATAATTACAGAAGGCATCAACAGTGGTATTGTAATTCTTATTTGTTTTAGTCTCCCTCTGGTGTTCTTGTCTGTATATAAGCATATATATTTGGGGCAAATATAATTAAATTGTTTGATATTTGTGATATTTTACCACAAAAATAAAGCATTTCTGGTTTAGGAACAATGCATAATTCAAAAAGTAACAGTGCCTTTGCTGTTGACAGGCATTCTGAATATTTTGTTGTATTTTATTTTTATTGTTCTATTAACGAGCAAAGAGTATTCTGCATGTAGTAAGAAACACAGTGCCAGCTGATAGTAGTTAAGCAGAACTTATTTTCAGTCAGTTTTATCTGCTTTATTGAAATATTTAGCTTCTGAGGACTATAAGCAGTGTTTTGGAAACTGTTTTCAAATCTAAATTTAACTCCTGTTTTATAATTAAGAAATTTTTGAGTTATGATAATCCTTACAACTAGCTTATTTTATTATCTGAAAATCCCTGTGGATTTTTCTACTCTCAAAAACTGACGTGATCAGTAAGCCACAGAACTGAAACAATCTTACTTCTTTAGCTTTTATTCAATCAAGTGACCTTACAGGAGAACCAGCCTCTACAGTTATGTAAATAATAAAGTTTCAATTCAGGTAGAAAGTCCCAGTAGCACATTACATCTGAGCCTTACAATTACTGCAAGGCACATCAAGTATACAAGCAGGGAGGAGGTTTATTTCTGATCAAAACATAACCACAGAATAAAGTACATGATGGAAAACTCTTTCATTTCTGTCCTGTAGCGAGTCTATGAATGTAGAAGAAAAATGATTGTTAATTGTCTGTTTAGGAGTGTCCAGGCATGTGGGGGATGCACTGAAAGGTCGTGCCTCACCATACCTGAGAAAGATTTGTGCTGTTGGGATCCCCCCATGGGGTATCATTGAGAACCAGAGGGATCTCATTGGCAAAGATGTGAGTTTGACACATTTTATTAAAACCCTTCATGTTCTGGCAATGTTTTAGCTTTTGTGCATACCTTATTTTCTGCTTGCTTTATTTCCCTGATTGGGTATTTTTTCTTAGTAACAGAGGCTTAGATTTTGCACAGTAGGGGAATTCTGTGGCATGTTGAGACACTGTATTTTGTTTTTCTTATGTAAATGAATAATTTTAAAACATTTCTTATAGGAAATTGTCATTCCTTTTTTGAAATTTTGTAATTAATTAGGTAACTCTCCAGTGGATGCAAATGATGTATTTCTATACTCATGTGATTTAGGATAGGCAGTCAGGTTAATGGTATACACAAAAAGGCTATTATTATGTGTGATTTTTGTTCATAAATTAGAATTTTATGTAAGTGGCCAATGTGAGGGCACAATCTACTTAACTGTTGAAAAACACTTGATATGTAAGGCACATTAATTCCTGATAAATAGTAGCTTACATGTTTTTAACAGAAATACACCCAGGAAAAATATGCCACTGTGTTTCAACTATTGCAAAGAAAGGCAGGCAGTGACCCTGACTAAGGACTGCAAGCCTGCCTAATCAGAAATGTTTTCTGTGCAATAAATTGTGGTTTTGTTGCTGTTAAGATCATATAAAATGAAAGCCCATTCTTGGCTAGAGCAACAAAAAGCATGATAGAGACTTTCATAAGATTGCAATGTGATGCAGAAATACATAAAAATGAGTTGACGTACCTGGTGATATTTTGCTGGTTTCTGTGAAGATCTTTTTATTTTGGTTTTCATAGGTAGTTTGCCTATACCAGACTCTTGGTAATCCACTCAGCAAGCTAAGTACCCTCAACAGCATGCATTCTCATTTTCTAATGGCAGATGATGGGACAGTAGGCAAATATGGGAATGAAATGATGCTTAGGAGGAATTTGGAGAAGTATTTGTCACTTCAAAAAATACACGCAAGTAAGTACTGCCATGGTCAGCTTTATTACAGAAAACCCTGTTTAAAAGATCATGAAGGTACTTGACATTTCCTGTCATCTTCTTGTGAATGTGGCAATTAGGGATGTGGTTTAATGGTGGAATTGGTAGTGTTAAGTTGATGGTTGGACTTAATGATCTTAAGGGTCTTTTGCAACCTAAAGGATTCTGATTCATTTTCCGTAGATTTCACTGAGGTTGAAAGTTGCTCAGTGCAACTGTCTTGAATTCTGAATATCAGAAAAAATAAAAAGGACAGCATTCTCATAAAGCATTAGGCATCTGGACTAACTCACATTTTGGTTTCTTAGTTGTAGGGACATCTAAATGACTCAGATGTATTGAGCATTTTCTCACTTCACACAGTTTTGCATGGTCTTTATATAAGCACTAGACAGTTTTGCAACATTTTGCCAGGCAGAAAAACTGTCACATTCGGTCAAATTTGTGTTCTTCTCCCCATTTATTACTTTTATCCTTATCACTTTTCTATATTACCAGCTTATGTCCTCCCCAGGTACAGAGGCAAAGACTGGTTGCAAAAGGAGTACTTTTATCCAGTGTTTCTGTTTGTCAGTTTGTGCAACTTCCATTGGTTGCTTAGGCAGTAACTGAATTATAGTATAGAAAACATGAAGGAAATATTTATTACATAGACAAGTATTTCTTTGTATTTACTAGTTTGTATAAGTCATTTGTGGAAAGTTCATTCTTACCTAATGATTTAAATCTTTATGTATGTTAAAAAACTTTAGTAGAGTTATAATATTGAATCCTTGTTTTCTTTATTTGCTTACAATATAGTATTTAGAAACTAACTCAGTTTTTAATCTGTTCATATTTAGAGCTTCTTACTCAGCCTCTGATTTTTTTATTAGGACTTCAAGTCAGACTATTTCTATTTTTTTATTATTATTATTTATATTGCATCTTATTGGAAATATTTCTGATTAGTAAGAAAAATAGCCTGCTACTGTAAAACTTGAGAAAGTCCTTAAAAGGTTCCTAATTACTTTTTTTTATGTGCAGGTAACAAAATGGATATGGATCGCATTTAAAATGCTGTCAGTGTCCTTGCATGTGTGAGAGCTAATGTAAAGGGCAGGATATTCAGAAAGATATTCCTTCTTTCTGATGCTAGAACTTTATTGGGAGGTTTTCATGGTCATTTTGATCTGGTAACAGAAGTTCTGTGAAAATCAGACTTAAATTAGAGATAGTGGAGGCATGATTTCCTCTCTGTTGAATCATGTAGTTGCTATGAGACTTCTTCATAAGTATTGATCAGATGTCCTGATTTTGTGTGTGTGTGTTACTGAGACCTGTTTGTAACTGGTTACGTGTGTTTTGAAACAGGAATGGGCCAAGGTGTACCCATAGTTGGGTTGGTGGTGGAAGGAGGTCCCAATGTGATTCTAATGGTGTGGGAGTACGTGAGGACCAGTCCACCTGTCCCTGTGGTGGTCTATGAGGGCACTGGCAGAGCTGCAGATATCCTGGCTTTTACCCACAAACACACAGGTGATACAGGGTGAGTAGTGCATGGTCTGTTGTGTTGGGAGGGGCTGTAAAAAGCCTGTCCCAAAAGGAGATGATTTCTAATGCTTCTGATGATGACCCTGCCATGGGCTTTCGCTGTCTTTTACTTCTGTGAAGTGGGAGCAGTGTTTCTTCCTTCCCTTCCTCAAACTAGTGCTAAAAAAATGTCTCTGCCAAATTTGCTAAGGGATTATTTTTTTTTTGTTTTCAGAGGAAAAAGAAAATGCATGTAGGTATTTTGAATCATTATGTTTCTCACCTTTGTCTAGGGACACTGCTGAGGGACCCCACAGTGCCTCAAGTTTTGATCCAATCCTTTCATATGTCATCAATATTCTGCAAGTGGCCTTGGAGCTTGGGTTCACAGCATGTTTGAGATTACGGCTGGGGTTAGTGGCTGTAGGCACCTCAGGCTGGGGTGGGAGAAGGAGCAATGTGCTCTGGTTTTGGCTTTGTTTACCCAGATTTGTCATCCTTACTGTAATTCTGTTTGTGACTTCCAGTGCAGTCTTAGCCTCAGACTCTGCATTAAACCTAACTTGATGCAAATTTTGTATCCAAAATGTAAATAAACAAATATATTTCTACAGCAAATTAATATTTTTGTGAAGGTTTTTCAAAGGCAAAAGGGCTTTTTACATAAAAGTCAATTTAAAAAAAAAACACACACAATCTGACCTGGAATTGTTCTAATTAAACAGAAATTAACAGCTTAATAAACTTAGTTATTCATTATGTATATATCCTAATAATTTATTTATTATTTATTAGCAACCTGATTTAGTGAAAGGTGTCCCTGCCCATGGCAAGGGGTTGGAATTAGATGATCTTTAAGGTCCCTTCCAATCTCTTATGATTCCATGAACTTTTCTAAATATTTGGGGGGAAGAGGGAGGAAAGGGTAATATTTTTCACTTTTTTCACTTGCTTTGTCTTCAATATTCTTTGATCTTTAAAAAAAAAATCCTGTCATTTGAGAAGGAAGGAAGAATATGAACAGAAGGGTTAGCAGAGAGAAATGAGAGGAAAAAAGATGAGGGAAAAAGAGGGAGATCAAGAATAACGAGGAACTAATGAGGAATTTAATTTTATCCCTATATTAATACTGAAAGAAAGAAAAAAGGTTTCTGAACTTTTAGTGGCTGTTTGCTTTGTATTCACAGATAATCCTTTGAAAATTTTTAACTGTTCCATTTCTTCAGTTTCCAATAATACATATGTATGGTCAGAACGAATGTCTGTGCAAATAATAATTTAAGTTATGGGATGCCTTTGTTTTGTTTTGTTGAGCAAAGGGAGGAAGATGTCAACAGAGAAGTGGAAGTATAAGAGATCTCCAAGTGTCTCTGCAGTCTCTATCTCTTGCTTAGATGTCATTTGGGCTGGGAAGAAGTAGCCCCAAAAAAATACACATTTCAGCTTGTATATCTGTTTTTCAGGGAGCTGCGCCCTCAAGTGAAAGAGGAGGTTTTGGTAATGATTCAAAATATGTTTAGTTTGGGGCAGAAACAGTCCAGTAATCTATTTCACATTTTGATGGAATGCATGGAGCACAGAGAGTCTGTGAGTAGGATTAACGCTCTGACTTTTTTATATCTTAATTTGCTGTTAGCTTTTTGCCCTTTCTGTGGTCGGTTGGCATGGATGCAGCAGTTGTAAAAGTAACGGTGTTATCCCTAAAGTAAATATGATACAAAAGTGTCTGTACTAATTTATATACTAAGTAGCTCCACAGAGGCTGCTTAGTTAACTTTGGAAGTCTTGATGGCTGCTTATGAAATGACAGTCTTTCTGATTTTAGTAGAGGCTGGACATCTTTGTTTTCACAGGAAAGATCAATTAATTTTTACTTTTTTAATGCTCTAGTACTGTGTTCTTTGTAATTTGGAAATGGTTCTATCTATTCTTCTACTTGTACCAGAACTGTGCTAGAATTTGTCTCTGAATATCAGGATAAAATGCGCTGCCATGTTTATTGGCTCAGGAACTCATTTGGAGTTGCCAAATATTTGTTTTGGGAATAACGACAGTTGTAATCATTGCTACTAAAACGGAAACTATCCAATATGTTTTTATTATTATTTGTTTTACTTAATTGGAGTGTCTGTTTTCTAGTTGAAAGCTACGTAGTTATTCATCACATTGCATTTTTACATTTTGTAGCTTTAAAACTAATCAAAAGGAAACAGACATTATGCAGTAGGTTGATGCCAATTTGTCTTGTATGCTATTGTATTACAAAACAAACTGGTACATTGTCTTTCTGAAACAAAGGAAAATCATGACCGGGCCTTTGCCAGTATTTGTGTTGAAGTGTTTATAATTTAATCTACCACAGCCAAGAAGAAATAACCACAGACTTCTTTACCCCACCTCAAATAGTGTACTTCTGCAATTCTAACAGATAACCATACTTGATGTGGAGTCTGAAGAGCAGCAGGACATTGATTTGGCAATTCTGACTGCACTCCTGAAAGGTACCCAAAAATACGATCTGCTTTCGTCTGAAATACAGTCCCACTGGCTTATCCTTTCAAAGCAAAAGAGTAACATCAATGTGTGAAGACTACTCGGTCCTTTGCTTGTTTTCTAGGTACAAATATGTCTGCTTCAGATCAGCTGGATTTGGCATTGGCCTGGAACCAGCTAGATATTGCCAAGACACATATATTGGTTTATGGACAACACTGGAAGGTACTCTTACATTTTATTTTTTTTGCAGTACCTTTACACTTTATTGTTATGACTGATTTTCCATGATTTGCATTTGTCAGGCTTTTTAAATGAGGAGTAGTTTGGTGCTTGGAGTCAGTCTTTTGGGGTAATCATCTCTTATTTTGAAGAAGCATTGTTTTTAAAATTGCAAAGTGCTCAACTGTAGAGACAGTTGAGGGCATCAGATGAAAAATCAATGCACTTGGTTACCCAGAAAAGCGATGCTGTCTAAAATTCCCATAGTTTTCACTGCTAGCTTTTTCAAATAGTTTCAGTGGTCCTTCTGGATATGTATCCCTCAAGCCTATGTTGACAACCACTGATGATCACAGACATTTCACGGTAACCCAGAACATTCTTTTCTTTGAAGGAATAAACTACAAAGGAGTGTTGTCTGTGTTTTCCTAGCTCCAGAGAATATGGATATCCCAAGACAAATACTGAATTCTTTATGGTATTGACAGGTAGAAATAAAATTATCTGTGGTTAGCATGCCATTGTGGCTTAGCTTTGCAGAAAATGACCTAGTAGGTGCCACGTTAAACATTAGTCAGCAATATGCCACTATGAAGGTTAACGGTATTGTTGGCTACATTAGGAAAAGTATTGCCAGCACTGGTGAAGCTGCACCTGGAAGACTGTGTCCATTTCTACGCTCCCCGCCAGTACAACAGCTACCTGGACGTACTGGAGGGAGTCCAATGTAGGGCCACAAAGGTGATTAAGGGACTGGAGCACCTGTCCTATGAGGAAAGGCTGAGAGTGCTGGGACGTCCCATTTGTTGTAAGAGTGCATATTTATCAAAGTAAAACATTTCTTTGTCTTTTCTTTTTATTTTTTTTTAATTTGCATTTTTTTTTAATATCTCCCATTCTGCTGTTAAGAGGGCTGATTTCAGCTATGCATCTGTTCCTTGGGAGATCTTACCTGAATACTACCTGGTACAGACAATTTGATACCACTTTACTGATGACTTCTAAAATCTTTTCTACCGACAGTTCAGTTTGACATAGTTCCTCAGATTTGTCTGCCATAAAGAACAGCTTTAATGTAGGAACTTTCTTAACATATTCTGTAGTGAGCAGTGAGGCAATGAATTAATTTGCTATTTCTACAATAGCCTTCTCTTTTCTCATGTTTCTTTTACACCTTGATCATCCTTTGGCCTTTATGGATTTGCTGGCAGTCCATGTGCCCCTGTTCCTCTACTTCAGATGTGTTTGAAAAAGATTTGTGTACCTGTTCATATCTGCACAATTGTTCAGCACCATTTTGAATGAAAAGTCATTGTCAAATAATGAAATAATGTTCCCCCCTTTGAGTAAGATGTAAGGAGTTTGTAATAAACAACGCTTACATCTCTAGCTGCTTCTCCAAACAGAAATTGGAAAGAAACATGCTCTGGAAAATCTTCTGCCAATTAAGTAGGAAACAATCTTAAATAACAACATTTTCTTCATACATTGTAAATTAACAAATAAATAAATAAACACAGTTTTAAAATTCTATTTTGACCTAAATGCTTTCTTTTAAAGAGGAGTACCCATACAATGCAATTGTAATGGTCAACAGTTTATGCATGGATATTTGGATACTATGAAAAAATTCTTCACTGAGAGCATGGCTGTGCACTGGAACAGTTCAGTTTGTTCTTGGGCAACCCTAAGCACAAATATAGGCTGGATTGAAAGCAACCCTGAGGAGAAGGACCTAGGGGTGTTGATTGATGAGAAACTCAACATGAGCTGGCAATGTACACTGGTAGCCCAGAAAACCAACTGTATTCTGGCCAGCATCAAAAGAAGCATGGCCAGCAGGTTGAGGGAGGGGATTCTCCCCTTCTACTCTGCTCTCATGGGACCCCACCTGGGGCCCCAGCACAAGAAGGACATGGACATATTAGAGCGAGTCCAGAGGAGGGCCACAAGGGTGATCAGAGTGCTGGAACACCTCTCCTATGAAGACAGGTGGAGTGACTTGGGGTTCTATGACTCTCTATGTCCAGCTCCTTTGTTATTTTGCATGTAGAAGTCCTCTTAAGTTCTGTGCAAGTACTATGACTAGAGAGTTTTCACAGTTTCGATACTGCTGTAGGTAGAGCTCTGCTTTGCAGCGTGTTTGAGAGAGTTTATCCTAACGCAGATTCTCTCTCATATGTGAAGAGAAGTCTGCTTTAAAGAACATCAAGTTCTATAAAGAGATCTTGAAATATAGTACCTTGAAATGGCTTTTGTCATATGTCGAAAAAGAGAGGCTTTCCTCCTGCCCCCAGCATTATCATACATTAGCTTCTGAAGTGAATTAAAGAGTAGGAGAGTATTATCCTGCTGTAGAGTATATTATTTTCCAAGTCTGGTTGTAAAGGTCTTCACAGATGTTGGGTTTATGGAGACACAGTTTTACTCCCCCTTGCTACTAGATTTTTTAGGCAGATGCTTCTTTCAGTATATTTTTCTTCTATACTGTATACTTTGAATATACATAAAGACAAATCATTGTGATAAACAGATCCTTAACTGCCCAGGAATCTTTTATTTAGTTCCATAAGAAGATAATTTTCTAACCTTTCCATCTATTTCTGTCCTTCTGAAGGTTGGTGCTTTGGAACAAGCAATGCTGGATGCTTTAGTGATGGACCGCGTGGATTTTGTAAAGCTGTTAATAGAACATGGAGTGAACATGCACCATTTTCTTACCATATCTCGTTTGGAAGAACTCTACAATACGGTTAGTATATGAAATCCCAGTGTACAAAAGGCACACTAATAGCTTTGGATAAACATATATAGAAGGATTACTGTTTTCCTTAAGAGATTAGGCCAGGCCACTTTTTTTTTTTTTTCTTTTTGATAAAGGGCTTTTGAGAAAAATTGAAAATGAATGGGTTTTGATCAGTTTTGATTGCAATGAAGGATTATTGGATTGATGTCCCAGCTTTTTATTTTTCAATTCATTGACTTGAACCAGACTGCTCACCTGAAGCTCATGAGAATTATGCTCTGCTTTTAATCCGGTATCTGATGTATACTTACCTTGTTGTAAATGATATGCTGTTTAACCATAGTGATACCTACTTACGTACCATATAGTAAGATTTAAGTTAATAGAGATGTTACAGATTGGAGTTGAAATGTTTTTGAAGAGGTTTGTGGGGACAGTGTGAATCACAATGGCTTATTCTGAGGATCTTTAAACTTCTTTCCTCGACAATATTGTTTTTCAAATGTAGAGATGTGTTGATTTACTTTTTTCTTTTCACATCACAGAAACAAGGACCATCAAATCTACTTTTGCATCACCTAGTTCGAGATGTGAAACAGGTAATGGATATAGGAGAGGCTGGGGAGCAAAAACAGTAACTTAAAGCTTTAGTGTCCAGTGGCAGACTGCTATTAGACAATACTGGGGAATATGAAGGAATAGAAGTGATGTTTTCATTACCATACTTCTGTATCTACTAAATGGTTTTATCTTCATCCCACTAATCCCCCCAAGCAATTAACTAACCTGCTAACACTGAATGCTCCCAAGGGTCCTGTACCTTAATTTCAAAGCCAGAGGTTCGTATAGATCAGACTGTCTCTTTCTCAAGTTACTAAAGTGATATTATGAAGTGATTGTACAAAAGACCTAGTGAATTAGCACAGTGATTATGCTTACTGATGTAACATTTTTCTTTTTCTTTTTTTTTTTTTTTTCCCTAAAGCGAAAGAAAGAGGCTTTCTGTGCTAAGCAGTAACAGAAAGATGATGTGACAAGAAAGATTATTTTACTGTGCTGCAGTGTCTAGGAGAACAGAAGGTGGCAGTGGATGACTATTGCATGGAGCTCTGGCTGACTTAGTTTAGTGACAGCCTTGTTCTATAGCTACATTTAATTTATTTCATATTTTCATTATCCCTGACAGCTTTGCTTAACCAGAAAGGGATGAGCTGTTCTTTCTGCATCTAGTCTCCTCTGCAAGAGATGCCTAGATCCAAAACCAGATTAATTGGCCAGTTCTTTCCAGGTTATGAATACTAAGATAAATAAATAAATTAATCTGACTATTTGCAGAGTTCTCTGGTCTCAAGTATTGGGATTTCTGAGAAGATTTTGTTTTTATGGGTGACCTCCATGTCGATGCCATTGATGCTACAGTAGGTGGACGCAGGGTGTTCAGATCTTCGTGGCAAGCTATTTTCTGTGTTTTCCCACATTGATAGACATATTTTGGGTTTAATTTATATGATGGACCTGGAGGATCTCAGTGTTGAAAATACATTCCGTTCTTCCAGTTTGAGAATGGAAATGTTTTCTCCATTAGTGTGACTGGCTTTGCTGCTGCTTTGTTTGAGTGGAGATACATTGCAGTCTGCCCCTGCTTGCATTCAGTATATGTTGCTTGTGCAGAGAAGCATCCACAAGTGTGGATACTTAGAACTATAAGTACTGGCCTATTTTTTAATTTTGGAGGTGGCAAGCTGTGAGACACGTTTTTGCCCCAGAATGCTCAACATGTCGGCGCCTCTTGTTACCCAAGACTGGGTGGCTTTTGCTAGCTATACTGAGGGTCGCCACTAAACTCCAATGAAAAAAGCTCAGCCTAATGGATAAAATGGCTTTTTACAGTCTGAAAGGCATAGACTCCTCTGATCTTGATAATACCTGTGATCCTGTTTATGTACAGGCAGGCACATTTTTCATTTCCAAGAGTTGCGCTTTAAGGTTTTATTGATTATATCTAAAATATGCATGGAAGATAATCTTTCTTCAACTAATTTGTCACAAATCTTGTGTCTTGGAAGTACACTGGATGTGCCGTGGGAAGCAGTGCTTTAAACACAAGTAGTGACATACTCGGAAGGTACAACTAATGCAAGTGCAGCTGCTGTCCTAGTTATCACGACAGTCTTGAGCCTCTACAAGACACTACAAGCATCCTGGAATTATTCTACAACATTAAATGTATGCTTCATCTATATCTTAATTTTTAATTAATGAACTGGTTTAATGAGCAAATTGTACTCTACCAGTTTGCTCTGTTATCAGAAAAGGAAGATTTTTATCAGCCTGTCTGGCTGATAAAAATTGTACTGAAGTACTGAATTGTACCGAAGTACAATTGCCTTCAGTGTTGAATGCAGCTCGTCTTGTGAACATTGCAATGTATTTCCCCATGTGATGTGGATGCAGTGGACAGCAGATGTCACACTTCTTAGGCTGAAAATGTCAGTGTGCCTCTTTTCTCCCTCCTTGAGTAATTTCGTATGCCTAAAGAATGTTTACACTTCCTGACAGATGCAGTAGCTGTCAGTTGCACCTTCTCCCAGAGTTCCCTCATAGTAGCAGGGATAGCATGTTGCACATAATAACATCACAAAATGCCTGTGACATTTGGTGTTCCAGAGTACGCTTCCTTCGGATTATAAGATATCCCTGATTGATATTGGGCTGGTTATAGAGTACCTCCTTGGTGGAGCTTATCGGAGCAGCTACACAAGGAAACATTTCCGAATTCTGTACAATGATCTGTACAGAAAACACAAGGTAAATTCTGTGAAATGGCTACCACTGGTCACAAAGAAAATCCAAAGTATTGCACCTTAAAATAGCTCAGGATGTCACTATGTTTTGTCGGAAGGTCATCAGTTAAGTGTATACCACGCTTACGTGTTTTATGAATTTGCTAGCTGTGGAAAAGTTGCAATTAAAACAGACAAATATGTCTAATGTCTAGACCAAATGCTAGAAATGCCATCCTTTGGATAAAATGGTCAGCAAAAAGTTCAGAGAACTTTTGTCTTTTAAAGAGCTTATGGCACCTTTTGTAAGGACTGGCACTTGGAAGAAATTCCAGATTGGGTGATTCCATTGTTGTGCAAGCTTTGTTGTTTAAATTGTATTATTGGGGAAATCAGTATTTTACCTTTTCCAGATTCAGAAAAAAATATATATTTTTTAATTAAATGTGAAACAGGCCATTTTTTTTCCTTGTTGGTATAAGCTTCAGCTGTAGTTTGCAATGATGGCTGACTCACTAGTCTCTGAATAACTGCACAGGTGCCACTGAAGTCAGAGATAAATATAGGCAAACTTTGTCCCTAATTTGCATTTCTCTTTTTCTGTTTTATGGTGTGCCTTTGCATTTAGAGAGCGCTCTCCAGCTTTTCTCAGAACCTGTCTCATTCCCTTCATCAGAGTAATCAAATGGGTAGCAGAATGGGATCTGCTGAAAATACTTTACATTCTCAGTTCTTCCGAACAGCACAGCCTTACAAATGCAAGGTAATGTAATTGCTAGTTCTGAACTGTACTTAGGACACAGTAGGCTGCTAATCAGTTTACTGAGAGATTTATTTTAGACAGGCATTTTTATGATAAGATTTTACTGCCCACTGTTCACGCAGTAAAGGACTCCTCCCATGATACTTTTTGACTTCCATTCACACTTGTTGATAAGAGCTTTCATTCACTGAAATGCTGTATCACTAAATCTGTGAATATCAAGCACAGATGAAAACTCTTCTTATTTGGAAGCAGCAGTAGGAATTTTCTGGCGTTCCTGATGTTTTCTCATGATTGCTTATTAAAGTAGCTATAGTAAGAAGAGATACAGTTCTGATATCTGTAAAACAAAGACAATGTTTTCTGTCAAAGAAAGAACAATAAAAGAGCAAAGATCACCATACACATATATCTGATAGACTAAACATAGAGTTGAATGAGTTTAATTGGCTTTATTAAATTTAGTCTGAACCAAAATGAATGCATTATAGCACTGACACAATCTGTTATTCACCTCCCTTAAACCTAGTAAGACATTTTCATTGCCATTAGTAGAGATAGGAATGTGTAGAAAGTTCACACTACAGGTGTGGTAAACTAAAAATCATAATTAACTATCATAAGTCCTTTGTGTATGTTTCAATCTACTGTTTGCTTTTTCTCTGGTCATGATGGAAGTACAAGAAAGGAGTGAAAAGAAGTGTCTTGGTATTGCAGGGGTTGGTGACTACCCAATGTTATAAAAGAGGAGGCTATAAATGGCAAGGGTACAGAGCAAGGAATGTCTTTTTCCTCTACTAATCAGCTTCTTAGCACTGATAAACTGAATGTACCCTAGCTGTGGTTTATGACTTTGCTGTATATACCAATTAAACAGTTTGCTACTTGCAATTCAGAACTGTGTGCAATTTTATTCACATGAACCTGAACCTCAACCATTCAGAGAGATTTTGTGTTTTTAAAAACAAATTTGTAGGAAAGATCCACTGGTTTCCATAAGTCTAAGAAGAAGTCAAAAGAGGATATAAACTTTGCAGAGAACTATGAGTCATCTGGCTTTATCTACCCCTATAACGACCTCCTGGTTTGGGCGGTATTAATGAAAAGGCAGAAGATGGCAATGTTCTTCTGGCAGCATGGAGAGGAAGCCATGGTCAAAGCAGTTGTGGCTTGTAAACTCTACAAGGCAATGGCACATGAAGCTAAACAGAGCAACATGGTGGATGACACTTCAGAAGAACTTAAGAAGTACTCAAAGTATGAGTTCTCCCTTCACTTCAGTTAATAAAGATTAGCAATGCTTAGAATGGTTAGACTTTTTCATAATCCAATAAGAATATATAAGATTAGTGGTGCTGCAGACTGTGGAGTATAAAATGTCTTCTGCCGCTCACTATTTATAGCATATAATGGAGCTCTGTATTAGTGCACAGTCTGGTCAAGAGTTAAGGTAAAACTATTAGCATGTTATCTAGTTGCATAGCTGAAAAATAAAATATAGGTTAGTAGGGCATATCTCGTGGTCAATGGGGATTTTGAAATTTCCCTAATAGTTTACCTAACCAGCTTAACTTGTTAAAAATCCATTATGACACAGCTGTGTTAAACTTTTCAAACTCATAATATCTGGTAATGAACAAAGTAAAATCAGTCCTTAAGTCCTGCTCTGCATAAGACCTTACGTAAAGTATTTGCTGAAAATATCTGAGTGAATCAAAAATGAAGTAGACCAAGAACTTTCATCAAGTTTGTTATTTCATTGTAGTATTTTTCTGGTAGTTTTTCTTCTTAATGACATATTGTCATTATGGTTTTTTACTGTAATTCCTCAGATTCAGATTACAGTAAGATGTGCTGGCCTTTTCTGCTTGCAGTTCCAAAACTTAAAGGAAGGCGTATCTTCCTGGCAGAGTCTCCCCAACAGAGGAGTCTAAGAGCCAGTGTAAAAGAAGAGGCTTTTGCAGATGCCTGCAATGCTTCCCCACAGTGATGATGTCACTGATGCAAGTACATAGAACTTCATAGGGTCCATTTTGATCACTGAGTGAGATTAAGAACAAAACAAATAAATCAAAAGATAGAAACGAGGATGACATTAAACCTTGTGATTAGGACTAAATAGTCACATTTACTCACCAAACTATTTTTCTCTAAATATATTGATAAAACAATGGGTAAATGGGAAAAGGCATACTTACTGTGTATTTTAGCTGAACTTTGGCTAATGGAGCTTTCAGTCCAACCAGTAGTGATTCTGAGTTTTGACTGGTCCCTGTTAATTCTTTTCTGCTCAAGGGAATTTGGGCAGCTTGCCTTAGATATACTGGAAAAAGCATTCAAACAAAATGAACAGATGGCCATGAAGTTGCTGACCTATGAACTGAAAAATTGGAGCAACTCAACTTGCTTAAAACTAGCAGTGTCTGTGGGCCTGCGGCCTTTTGTATCTCATACTTGCACACAGATGCTACTGACCGATATGTGGATGGGACGCCTGAAGATGCGGAAAAACTCCTGGTTTAAGGTAGCATCACTCACTTTAGCTTTTGGGGCGTTTAGATGCTGTTTATATGTTTTACATGTATTTGTGTTTATGAACTAGCCTAATGCAGCTTCAGACAGATGTGCTTGGGTGTAGATTGGAACATACTCATCTGGGAGAGAAAAGAAAGGTGGGGGAGGGAGGACAATACTTGGCATTGGTTTTACTTCTTTGCAAAAGAATCTGGGGGATGGCATTAGCAGAACACAGCTCCTGAGTTGTCTTTGTCTGTTCCCATTTCCTCAGCACCCTCCAGTCCCTCCCCACCTGTTCTTGGTGCCCCACATTGCTGGTTTTCCAACAGAGCTGCTGATGGCAGGAATGCCCTCCAGACATAGGGAACAGTATCTACAGTATCTCCAGATACCACTAACTCTCTCCAAAGCCACAAAACAATCAAGAGCAGAACACCTCTTCAGAGGCTGTAAGAGTGTGACACGGAGATTCCCACCCCAGTGGCTCTGTCCCAGGCCAGTGGAATAGCTATGGGTTTGTGCTGGCATCATGCATGGCTGACTTTGGCCTCAGGTCTATGCTATCACTGCTGAATTAATTTCATGAATCTTGTGTTTCTCTTTCAGGTCATTGTAAGTATTCTTCTGCCTCCCACTATCTTGATGCTGGAGTTTAAAAACAAGGCAGAAATGTCTCATGTGCCTCAGCCTCAAGATTTCCACCAGTTTACATGGTACCATGGGGACCAGAGCCCACCCAGCACTAAAGATGTCTTGTCTCTGGTTAGTCTGTGATGAGCAGTCATTTGTGTGTCAGGGTCTGTTGAATGAGGAGGGATTGATCAGCTGGAAACATTGGGACCAGATTATCAAGAAGTAGGGTTTTGATCCCTTGTTGGGACAGAGACTAGAGGGATACTGGGCAAGTCACTTCATCTGTCCTGTATTGGTCATATTGAGAATATCCTTCCCAATCTCACAGGTGTACAGAGGTTATAATTAACTGTCAGTTATGCCATTCTTTTAGGGCACAAATTTTCTGCTCTCCGTGTTCAAAAACAGGTTCTCTCTTCTTCTGAGTCTCTTGAGGCTAGTAGAGATGTCATTTAAAGCACAAGAGAAGCACTCTTTTGGTTTAATCATTTGAACTGAGTCCTGAAGCACTCTGCAGGGACCTGTCGTTGCATGAAAGTTCTCCTTAGATCTGACTGTAGAGAATCTCTAGCATAGGTGAAATCTTTCCCTATTAAGATCTGAATTCCTCCACACTTCTGCTAAGCAGAGTTGTGTGTCCTTTCTTTTCCTCATTCTTCACAAGTCATTCCTTGAACTGAAATTTTCTAGAAGTTTTCAGTTGGAGGCAGACATCAGACACAGAGAATTTTGATCCTAACTGGTAAATGTTGGTGAGGTGTTGACCAGTTCAAATATGATTGTCAAGTGAGATGTGTCAGGCAATCTTACTTGCTCTGTCTCCAGCAGATATGTTTTATGGATTGATTGGGACCTTATCTGTTAACTTGCAATTTGTGCAAAAATAAAGGAGAGTGGATTATTGTCAAGGGCTTTTGCAGCAGAATGGCAGACCTGTCATTGCCACACCTGTGTTTTCTACTTGATGCAGGAAAACGCTTGAAGCTCTTACACCCTGCAGTGCCTGAACTGACTGTTCAAAAATGCTTTCTGTGGGATTAGGTAATAGCTATGATATGTAGGAAAGGCAAATTGTAATTACTTGCTGTAGGGACCCCCTGCAGTCTGGTAAAAAGCAACACAGCAATGTGCTTTTCTGCCCTGCCTCAGACAGGGTTGCTTCTTTTCTGAGCTAACAATAGCCTTAACTTCTAATTTTATCTAATACAGAGTGTTTAAAACAGAAAGCTGACCTACTTTTCTTAAATCCTCTGATATGAAACAGGGAAGAAAAAAGTACAGAAAATTTCAAAAATTTTCAAGTGCCATATAGAACATTTTTCACACATGGTCATAAATTCCAGTCACCTGCTGCAGCTGGAAATTGCACTCTTTTATGGGACAAATTGTCTACTTCACCTCAACAGATCTGCTGTTAATATGTCAGGATGATTCTGTGTGTGTTTCTCTGTTTTAGTACTTTTTTGAGTCAAAGATGATGGAAAAAAAACAGTTTTCCTTAACAAGGAAATGTTGTGTAGTAGGGATAAATCTCCATGTCACCAAAACTGCTGTGCTGCAGGTGTCTAGTATCAGCAAGTTTTAACATTGATATTACCCAAGGCAATTAGCCAATGTCAAAACAAGAATGAATGAGATAGGTTGGTTCCTTCAGGCCTGCCAAACTACCTAGTTTCCCCTCCATCTCTTAAAGCTTCTTTCAGCACCTTCTGTTTTTTGTTTTTGTTTGTTTGTTTTCAGTTGCTCACTGCTGTGGGTCTGCACCTTTTCCTAGGTTTCAGCAACAACTCGGATATTTGTTTCTTCAGAAGGGTTCTTGTACAAGTGTCAAACTCAATGCAGAATTAAGTTTGCTTTTTGCTTTGTTTTTAATTTGTTGAGGATAATAAAGAAGTTACCTATATATTTTGTAGGCTGATTTTGTAAGAGAATACTTATTTCATCCTCATCTTCTAATCAGGCATACAGTACACCAAAAGTAGCAACTGGATTCTGTATTTAAAACTTCAGTATCCTGACGTTTTCCGCGCATCTGTATTCAGACTGCGTGCAAAGAGCTGAGATGTGGTACTCATTCACTTATTTCAGAATGCCCCACAGATATGAATAGATTTATAGCTTACACACTTAAGTCATATTGGGAGTTGTTATTTATCTGTACTTTACAGATAGAGGAGGTGAGATACAGGGAGATAAGTGACTTGCTTAAAACCTTAGAGAAATGTGTGTCAGAAACAGGAGCGGATTCAATTCTGCTGATACCCAGGCCATTGCCTGTAATCATAAGACCAAACTCTAAATGGTATTTATAATAAAAAAGTGGGAATGATAATGAGATGGTTGTAACCAGATAAAATCAAGCTACAGTAATAGCATATTTTGAGTAAAGCCTAAACATCTGTGCCTTCTTCTAACGTGGCACAATCTTTGCAATCACAGAGCATGGTTTCTTGCTTTTAAAATGCTATTTCCTTTTTAAGAAGGATTATGATGTGGAGAAGGTGGCTCAGAAGTCTGATGAAAGCCAAGTAGACGGTGGACAAGGAAACCTGCCTGGCACTAGAAAAATCTATGAGTTCTACAATGCACCAATTGTCAAGTTCTGGTTTCACACGGTTGGTCATCACACAAGAACTTGGATTTCCAGAATTCTCCTCTGATTCTTTGAATGCCACTTGATTCAACTTTTTCTCTGTCCAATGTGGATTTCCAGTCACTTGGTGGTGGTGGGGAATGGCAAAACATTTTAATGAAAAGTTTTCAGCTGAAATCAAGCAGCTGCAGTAGAAAAAAAAAAAAAAAAACACAACAATGATCCCCTCCCACTCTTTTAAAAGATTATTTCCTACAGAGCATTTATTAAATCAATTTGGATTTATTCTCCCTGCATTTGTTAAATCAATTTGAGTAACTAACCTCTATGTTAGTAGAACTTAAGGTATTTGAGATCAGGCTGCCTGTTGGGTCAACTCCTTTAACAGGTTGTAGTCAACCAATTGATATGTCGTAAATCCTCCATCCTAGGTATGTTTATGGAAAGTTTTGTTACCTTTTAAATATATTATCCATTTGATCTTTTTGTGTTTTGGAAGGCACTGATAAATCAAATGTGATTCACTTAGTTTTGAGAATGGTTACTTGCTCCTACACAAGATTAGGACAAAAGTGTAGCATTACCTTTACATTCATGTAACACTGTGTAGATGGTTAACATTTACATAGTTAGAAAGAAAGATAGGTAATAGTATGGCTCCTGTTGGACGTTGGGGCCTAGGTGAACATGCACAACGATAGTTCATTTTCTGCTTCAATCTTTTGAGCACGAAAACACAGTTTTCAGATGATATTTAAGAGTATTTGCACAAAAATGCTTTGGAGAGCTAGGCTTAAAAATCTTAGAGTGGCCCAGTAGTTAGAATATATATTTATATTCAAAGTATATTTTGTTATATTCAGAGTAGTTATTTGATAATATATTTGCAGAAATTTGTTGGACTTTTTCATGCATCTGTATTATATACTGTGTATTTTTTAGATGGCATACATGGCATTTCTCATGCTCTTCACTTATACTGTGTTGGTGAAGATGGAACCAAGACCGAGTGTGCAAGAGTGGCTTGTTATTATTTATATTTTCAGCACTGCCATTGAAAAAGTTAGGGAGGTAAGCTTTTTCCATTCACACTTCTCATCTATAAAGGATGTATTATTAACCAGAAAATAAAATAAACTGGAGAATGCCAAACTGTGAATTTTCCATTTGAGAGAATTTAGCAGAGGAAAGAATTACATAGGGCAGTTATTTTTGTGATTTTTTTTTTTTATATAAAGACCAGTACGTGGACTTTAAAAATACATCTTGAAGTTTGTCCTTAAAACTCCATTTCTATGTAAGCCAGTGGTAACGTACAGTTTGTTTGAAAGTGATTGTGCTGAATTGGGTTTTGAAGCCCTATTGTGGGCACCCATTTCTTACTTTCTTGGACCAGACCATTAGATTTCCTATAATGAATATAGAATGTGTCTTTAGGTACTACTTTGAGTGTGGGCATTGTTATCAGGTATTTTATGTAGAATAATCTAAGATTTTCCATCAAGTCTAGCTGACCATCTAGAAACAAACTGAAAAAAAAAAGCCAGCAAATTTTAACGCTGGATTGTTTGGGCATGAAAAAATGATACTCTAATGAAAATTAATTGCAATTAATTGCAGTCAATTATTTCTGAGTTTCTGAACACACCTTGCACTTCAGACCATGAAGCTTGGTACAAATGCAGCTATATATTTCACAAATCGTTTTATCTGATCAGACATATCTTCCACATGGAATTGGTGCAGCAGTAAACAACAGCGGTGTGAGGTGTCCTTTAGATGGCTTTTGGAATGCTGTACTTTTAGAAGAATAAAACAAAGTATTCACAGTTCTGAGTGAAGAATTCTGTTACAACAGATCACTCAGAAGACTACAACATCATTATGAGAGGGGTGAGGGATTTTAAGGTGCAGCAGAAATGCTATGGATATATTGAAGTTTGGGATGAACACAGAAGTTCTGTAGCTGCATGAGGTTAAAAAAAATATAAGGATTATCTAATAGGGAAAAGAAAAAAGGATATGAAATATCAAGGACTTTGGAGATTGCTGTTCTGCTGTTGCACTGTAGATGGTGGGACAGTGGAAACATCAGTTCTCCTTTCTAGGATTAACATTCTTTGGAGACTTTGAAATTCATTTCTTCTAGATCTTCTTTGTCCGTGTACTAGTTCTGGGCAGCTGTCAAAGATTTTGTAGGGCAATATGTGTTACATGTCCAGCTAATTAACTGCTGAGGGTCTTGTTATATATAATTGCAAACGTCCATTTCTCTAGATTGTATCAAGTAATGGTTAAAGCCTTAGGCGCTGATCCTACAACTAGTTCCTCATATGAGTTAGTCAAGCTGAATTGAGTAGGATCACTTGTTTACATGAATGTGTTCATATGCGTAAATTCTTGCAGGATCAGGGCATAACATTTAAAAATCTCTCCTTTGCTTGGTTCTTATCAGTGTGATCTTACACAGCACTGCATAATTGGCCTCACTCATGCCACATGCAGAGGTTTTATTTACAGCCTCCCAAAGATTCCACTTCACACATTTGCTCAGTGAAGCTTAAAATCCCTTTGGGGCACCTCACAGTTCAAGGAGTGAACATTTCATTCTTTACCTTCCTAGTTGCCAGCACTCCTTTTTTTAGCATGCCCTTGGTGCAATACAAGGATCTTACTTTATATTTTCAGCCTGCAATAACAGGCAATAGTTGTTTCCCCATCAGCAAGGTTAGGTTGATGCTTTCCATGATTTAGGGGCTTTTGAAGGGGCTACTGCAAGTCATGACCATTCCTCTAGAAAATATTAATTAATTTATAATGATAGCTGTTCTGTACTGCCTGTTCTTTTCTGCTGAAGAACACACTCTTCAGTGAACAGGTTCAGGCTTGGGATTTGTTTTTCTTTAGGAAGAGCAATTCTATTTGGTGTGGCATGCTTGAGAAATAAAACATTATAGATTAAGTCTAAACCTCAGTAAAGAATGAATTGCAGTATATGTAGTATGTGGGCCTGAAAAAAAAAAAAAGGAAATAAGAAACAAACTTTTTCAAATATCATAAAACTGTTCAGACAGAAAAGGTCAAAGAATGTATCTGTGATTTTAATGGAGATGCTATGTATATTTTTTGTTTTGGTTTTGTTTTGTTTTTGATTTTTTCCACATTCTATTCAGGTATTTATCTCAGAACCTGGAAAATTCTGCCAAAAAGTGAAGGTGTGGATTTATGAATACTGGAATTTTACTGATTCTATAGCCATCATCCTGTTTATGATTGGTTTTGGCCTGCGCTGGTTTGAACCCCCTGTTCAAACTGCAGGGCGGCTCCTTTATTGCTTGGATATAATATTTTGGTATGCTCGTCTCCTTGATCTCTTTGCTGTGAACCAGCATGCTGGCCCATATCTGACAATGATTGGGAAAATGGTAAGCATTACACTGTGGAGCAATTTTCTTGTAGTCATGACATCTACTGAGGAGCTTGTAAAGGTCAGAAGTGACATAAAAGGGTGGTGGTCAAAGTAGATGTTACCTAATAACTCGTAGTGAAGTGTTACCTGAAAATGCCATGTTTTTTTCTGTTTGTGGGTTGACGATAGCCAGATTTCAGTTCTATTTTATTCATTATTTAAGTTTATTCACAAAAGCCATTTTCACTTCGTTCCTTAGAGAAGGGTTGTATTTGTGTAGAGTTTCTGATCCAGCTTGATAATAGTAAGAAGAAAAATCACCGTTTCTTGCAGATGGGCTCACTACTATAGATAATTCCCCTAGCTCTTGGAAACTGTCTCATTATTATTTTACATTTTGATTCAAATAATTATATCCCATTTTTAGCAGGCAAAATTTCTCTGAGATCAAAGTTAATTTTTTTTCTCTTTTGGTATCAGAACTGCTGCTGAACTGCTGCCTAGTCTTGAGGGACATATGCAGATTCCCACTGTAATTTCCCTCAGTTATTGGAACTATCATATTAATACTTTTATATTCTGTCTTGCATAGTAATTCTGATTCAGTGTTAGAAGGAAAAAATCATTTGAACTGCTATTCTGTACTCTTAGTTTAGATGAAGATGCCACTGATGAAAAGCACCATCACAAGGTCTCTGTGTTTTTTAAATATTGGATAAGATCTTTAGAGAGATTTGAGAGGCAAGACTTCTGGCCTTTTTGTTCCAGAATTGATTTTAATCTCTAGAAAATGTTTTAATTTCCTCCAGCATATTAGATTGTTAGCCTGTTTTTGTATTGCTATTTGCAAAAGTAGTGACTGATTTTCTTCCCTAAAATGTAAGTCTCCTTTGCACATAATTAACACAGTTAATTCTTCCATGTCCAGACAGCAAACATGTTCTATATTGTGGTCATGATGGCCATTGTCCTGTTGAGTTTTGGAGTGTCACGAAAGGCAATACTTTCACCAGAAGAGCCTCCTTCTTGGACTCTCGCCCGAGATATTGTGTTTCAGCCCTACTGGATGATGTTTGGTGAGGTCTATGCTGGAGAAATAGATGGTAGGTGATTTTCAGAGTACAGCTCAACAGCTTACATTTAATATGTGCTTAAACAAGTTCACTTTTGACTGTTAGAATTTTGGCCACATATTAAGTCTACCCTTACTCAAACAATTTTTATTCCAGTGTATATATAGCCTTAATTTGTAATACTGCACAAATAAAGGTGAGAATTTTAGTTTCTTTGTATAAAATGAAGATTAAACTTTAAAACTTTCAAATTTAACTTCTGAAATGAAGTATATTACAAAGCTCAGAACAAAGTACATAGGGACTAATAATAAGGTAATTCTTGGTCAGACTCTGTCAGTGAAATGAATTTGCAGCTGGGACAGTCCTAAGCTGCTGATCTCTTGGAGAAAAGACTGCTTTAGGTTTATTATTATTTATTTAAGTTTATTAGGAAGACAGAATAAAGGGAAAAGCAAAAAGGAAAGAAAAAAATGATTTTTCACCATGGTAAGAATTACTTGACATCCTTCTTAAACAAATAAACGAGCTGAACATGAAAATAAATAGCTTAAAACAATAGGAAAAATGTTATTTCTTGCTTATGTCTTTGGCTTTGTCTCAGTGAGAGAGAAGAACCAGGCACTCCAGGGGTTATTTCATTATATAGGTGGAAGGCACTCTTAAACTATTAAGCAATGGGTGCAAGTAAAATAGCCTTGAAAACAGAAAAGAAGGTTTACAAATACATATAGATACTTAAGACATATAGTTCAGTTTAGACCTGATTCACTTAAATAATTAAGGATGCCACATCAATTATTATTGATGAAACAGTCACATGACAGATACATATCTTGGCTATATAAGTCAAAATACTTTTATTAAAAGTATGGCATTAAGTTTCACAGTTTAATTCATTTAATCACCTAGTAATGCTAAACCTTTAGAAATTTGAAACTTCTCAGATAAGACGGATTTCTCTAATGAATCTTTATGCCATGGAATATCTTCTGAATTTAGGACTGCTGTGTTACAAAAGTGTTTTAAAATTTCCTCAAAGGTGCAAAATTTGATTAAAAAACACAAACATTAAAAAGTGGTTGTTTTCTCAGTTTAAAAATATTCAAAGGGATCCCTTAGTTTCTGTGAACTATCAAAAGTATCCATATGTACATTTGCATGTTAATTAATATGATCTTACTTTAGCTATAAAGGATTAATACTTCAGTTCTGATAAAGCAGCCTTGTAGCTATATTTGTTTCACCATGGGGTCAGTGAAAGCTTTGCCACTTGCTTTAAGGATCAAAGATTTGTATTGCAGTTTACTTGAGTGTGTGCCATCCCCCAAATATATTGCAGTCGCGTTATTTTCCACTTAACAAAAAGTCATAGTGACTGTCATAAGATATGTATAAAATGGTGTCTAGAGCTTCTGAATGAAATGGAAACAATGAGGCGGTAGGGTCATGAAGAGTTGTCTTCCTTACACAGAAGTAGACTTTTAACAACATATGTCTGTGGAAGAAACTGGGACTATTCTGTTTCTTGCTCAGGCAAATGAGGAGCATATAGAATCATAGAATCATTAAGGTTGGAAAAGACCTCCAAGGTCTTGGATCTCCTCCAAGGTCCTACCACCAATGTCACCCACTAAACCATGTCCCTAAGCACCAGGTCCAACCTTTCTTAAACACCCCCAGGGAAGGTGACTCCACCACCCCCCTGCGCAACCTGTTCCACATGCCCTTGCTGTGCTCTGTTATATTCCCTTGCTAATGGTGCTCTGTATGTCTTTCCCTTTTAGTTTGCGAAACCAATCAAGACTGTCCTCCTGGGTCCTTCCTCACACCGTTCCTCCAAGCTGTCTACCTCTTTGTGCAATACATCATCATGGTCAACTTACTTATTGCTTTCTTTAAGTAGGTACCGTGCCATATTGCTGCAAAAGCAAAGACAACTGATAGATGTTCTGACAACACTTCTGTGTTGACTGTTTTGCAGTTTGAACAGAACCTGGCTCTGTGGCAGTAGACAACTCCACTTGGCAAACAAGTAACATTAATTCAGCTCTGACATAAGTTGTACTTTGTTCCTAAAAATTGTATTTGTTGTGCTGGCAGCCTATATAATACTCATCACAGGGTAGCACAAGTTTTAAATTGGCAGATAAGAGGAGAATTTAAGGGAGGGAGGGTAATGCCATTGTAGGAGCATACTCTTTAAGTAACTGTTTAAGAATTCCTATTGTTTGGTGCAATTTAATATGTTCTGGAACTGAAATCTAACTGTTGTGTATTGAACTATCTGCTTTTTAATGTCTGCTGCCAGACTAGGAAGCTTTCATCAATGTCATTATAGTAATTTTAACCTTTTGGGTTGAGGGAAACCCTTGAAGTAAATCAAGTTCTGTGTAAATATTAATAAAGAACAGTGTAACCCAAATAGTTAATTTTTTTTTTCTTAGAGTTCTAGTATTTCTGGGGAAGAAAAAGTCAGCTGTAGGTTAAAAAAAATTCAAATCAAGAAATGTAGTGATTAATATTCAAGAAAACTGAACGATCAAAACTCATTCTATTCCCACTTCCAATTAGAAATCCCTTTCCTGAAATTGTGGCAAGGCATTAATTTTTTTTTTTAATGCACAGCTGTGAAATTGTAATTTGAATTATTTCTAGATTTAAACCTTCAGCATTGATGATATGTTAAACCTTCTGCTTAGTGATTTGATTGTTCCAGAAGTGGGACCAAAAAAGGGTATAAGCAATATTTTTAATTATGCTCCCAGAAGCAACGCTGATGTTTTTTTGATTATATGTTGGGTCTGTAGTATGACAATGCAACTGAAATTAAAGTGCCAGAAACCACAAAGTTGCTTTCCTGTATTTGGGTCTATGACAGTACAGGAAATACTCTATGCAACACCAGCATCACGTTTAGTAATATCAGTGCTCCAAAGAGTACCCCACAGAAGAATTGCTCATGTAGCTGCCTTTTGCAGCATGTATTTTGTTGTAGGGGGAGAGCACTGAAAGGCAGCAGAAGCGTTGTTAACACTCTTCCCTTAGCCTGACTCACACATTTAATCCAGTCCAAAGAGGCAGACAATGTTGAATTCCCAGATAGGCTATGTATTAAAGTTTAAATAATCTGGTTGAGATTTCAAAGCCACTTTAGGGATATTTTTTGCCCAGTTCCCATTAAAGTGAATGGGAATTGGATATCCCAATCTGTTAGGCAGCTTTGAAGATCTCATTCTCTGTGCACTAGCTGCGGGCACATGCTGCTGCTTTGTTAAATGAAAGTTGCTAAGCTGATTTACTTCATTGGAGGGATGAGACTTTTCTTCAGTGTCAAATTAGATCTGTAGACAAGCATCTTTTGCTGTATTGAGAAGATTCCTCACAGGAGTGTTCTACCTTCCTTTCCCGTTTCTCTCTCTTCTCAGTAATGTTTACTATGATTTGAAATCCATATCAAACAAGCTCTGGAAGTATAACCGGTACCGCTACATTATGACCTATCATGACAAGCCATGGCTGCCTCCACCTTTTATTCTCCTGAGCCATATTGGACTTCTGATAAATCGTATCTTCCACCACCAGCCCATAAACGAGTCTGATCAAGAGGAAGGCGACGTTGGACTGAGTAAGCAGAGCTAAACTGGGGACCAACAGAAATGGATTATGAGGAATGTTTTGCCAGCCTCCCATCACTTTGTAGCTCAGTTTCTCCAAAAAAAGAGATTTTCTGGCCTGGAGGCTGTTTTTATTTGCAAACCAGAATTTAATGTGCCTGTCTGAGAAGTCTTGTAGAAAAAAAAGTGACTAGGGGAATGTTTTGCTTTTTATTTAGCTTTTGTTTTGCTACATATTGTGCATCAATCAAAATGTAATATAGATAGTAACAGTTAAGAACTTAGGCAGGCTCTGGCTCTGAGGTTTTAACTTACATCATACTCAGTCATAGCTATTTTCAATGTAGCTAGCCTATGACGTGCAAGAAGGTGTTGCAAACCTATCCTGCTGGAGTGACATAGATATATCCCAACTTGGAGCTGAAATAAAGTGATATTAACTTCTTCTGTATGGTAGAAAAACCTTATTCTGACAGAAAATAAACAACACTGAAGGCATACATTTTTGTACATTTATCCCGAAAAGACCATCGATTTCTTTTTAATAGCCCAGAGTTACAAATACTTTTGATGAGTCTGTGTTTATTCTTCTGGTACTATTCAATGACTTCTTCCCCCTGTATCCTCCATATACCATTAAATTTTCATAATTTTTTCTCTGGAGCTTAGGTAGTTGGGATCTGTGGCTCCTAAGATGAATGGCAGTTTAAGTAAAGAGGCACTGAATGGAGATCAGTCTCCTGCTTTCAGTTTCCTTTGTAATGAGAGTCACGTGTATTAAGCAAGCTAGTTCAGGGTATTTTGAGATGAGGTGTTAGCAGCCCATTAAAGATGCTTCAGCAAATGACTCTTATGTCCCTGACTCGTTATATAATGCAGTGCATGAGTGCAGAGTCCCTTCTTGACTTCTGCAGCGTTGTCTGGGGAAGTGAAACCTGCCATTTGAGAACCCATTTCTGCATCAAGTAACAAGACCTGTTTGTAGATGTAAAGGAGCTGTGAGGGGAAAATCCTCCTAGACTATATGAGTCTCTGGGAGAACAAGAAAACTCCAGCTTGCTAGGTTTTTGGTCATGAACAAAATAACCACTTTATGTTAGGCTTCAGATTGGTTGTTAGTCAATGTGTCAACGTTACTTTATAGCAGTTAATACCAACATGAATGCCCAGAACAAGTCCCTGTACAGTAGTACTTCACAGTACTGCTGCTGCCCCCCATCTTGGGGAACAGGTGTCTGTGGAAGCTGAGGAAGTAGCTGCAGAACCTGAGGACAGAGGAGATCTGGTGTTGGAAGATATATGGAGAGGGCACAGGAGCTTCAGCTTCCTCACTGCACACTGGTTCCTTTGTGCCTTGGCTAATCACTGCCCCTTAATCCCACCTCCTTCACCCTTCCTGACCTGTACTCCTCTGTCCCGAGGTCATTCCTAACACCTCCTCATGGTAATGCCAGCTCTGTGTCCCACTGCCTCCAGCTCCCGCTGCTCTGTCAGGAACAGCCATAGCCAATGAGAGGAGCGGACTGCAGGGTGTCAGGATGGGGAATGAATGAATACTCAACAGAGGGTCTTGATGGATGCTGGGGCAATGCAGGGGAATGAGGTTGTGGAGAGGCTGGGGGCTGTAATCTTATCTAAAATGGGAAACATTACTGTATAGTATTACACAGCCTTATTCTTTTTGAAGCAGTGTACATTCTTGATACCTAATAACTGAACTGAGCAGACCCTTCTTGGGTTATGGTTCATATAGGATTTTCTCTGCTGAACATGAATCCCTGAAGATACCTGCCATGCTCACAAGTGGTTACAGAGTTCAAAAGTGTGCTCAACTAATCGATGCTGAGCAGCTTTACTGCTGTTCCTAGGCTCAGCTCCTCCTTCATGGCTGGATATATCAGCGTGCCTTTGAAGTACCACTGCTCTTTTTATATGCATGCATAGTATAAGCGACTGACACAGAGGGTTTCTTGCAAGGTATGTTAGATACCAGGAAAGCTGTAAGACTGCTTAGCACATCCAAAAGTCCTTGGATAGAAGAGGGCTCATACTTTGCCTGCACTTTTCTCAGTGAGTTTTTTTTTTTTCCATTTAAATACATTTGTGTTCCTTTTCTATATGCCTATGCATCGCTTGACAAGTTTCTTAAGGAAATTTTTGTGTGATTAAACAATTGCTTTTAGCAATGAAGATCCAGTGCCACCCTGTGGAAAATCAATGAAAATGCCAAGGCAGAGAGTGAAATCTTTGAAACGAGCTCACAAGCAGGGCGGAGAGGATTTGGCATGTTTGGTCTTTGTACATAAGCCCAAATTTCATGGAGTTAGGTCTGTTTCATTCTTGTCAAGGGAGGAGAAGAAAACCTGTTCTGTCATTTTTCTTTTTTCATGGACACATACTCAATTGTATTTGTCTTCACACTTCATACCAACTCCTATTTCTTTGTTCAGAGCTGTACTTAAGTGATGAGGAGTTGAAGAAACTACATGACTTTGAGGAACAGTGTGTGGAAAAATATTTTCATGAGAAGAATGAAAGCTTGAGTTCCAGTGACAGTGAAAGGATCCGTGTGACAACAGAAAGGTGTGTTTTGCTGCAAATTTGTGCTCTTTGTATACATTTGTTACACTAAAAAAAAAAAAAAAAAAAAAAAAAAAAGACTTTTAATGCTTTTTGACAAGTTATGGCCATTGTGAATTTGAGAGGCAGTAGCATATGTAGACCATACTAATCTGATGGAAAAGTAACATGTCTATTTGACCTGAATGGTAGGCCTGTCTGGGAAGCCTTGCTGGCAGAATTGCATCCTTGGACACGTGCAGTGTAGTTAATGGGGTTGTTAGTGTTTTCACATGATGGCTACTTAAACTCCACCACACAGCTCTCTCACTTCTGCTCTTTAAATGAACAGGGGGAGAAAATAAGGTGAAAAGGGGCTCAAAGGTTGAGATAAGGACAGGAAGATCTCTTACCCATTACTGGCATGGGCTAAACAGACTCAGCATAGGAAAATTAATATATTTTTTTGCCTATCACTAGCAGAATAGCACAGTGAGAAACTAAAAGTAAACTAAAAACACCTCCCCCCCAACCACTCTCTTCTACCTCCTTCCCCCGAACAGCGCAGGGGAACTGGGGCTGCGGTCAGTCCCTAAGACTTCATCTCCGCCGCTCCCTCACGGTCCCTCTGTGCCCCTGCTCCCCGTGGGGTCCCTCCCACGGGATGCCGTCCTGCCCGAACTGAGCCTGCGGGGGCTGCCCACAGGCAGCAGCTCTTCAAGCACTGCTCCCACACGGCTCCGTACCACGGGCTCCATCCATCCCCCAGGAGCAAACTGCTCCAGCACGGGTCCCCCACGGGCGGCAGCTCCCCCCAGACCCCTGCTCCTGCGTGGGCTCCTCTCCACGGGCTGCAGCTCCGGCCCGGGGCCTGCTCCTGCGGGGGCTCTCCATGGGCCGCAGCCTCCTCCAGGCCACATCCACCTGCTCCACCGGGGGCTCCTCCACGGGCTGCAGCGTGGAGATCTGCTCCGTGTGGGACCCATGGGCTGCAGGGGGACAGCCTGCTCCACCAGGGGCCTCTCCACAGGCCGCAGGGGAACTGCTGCTGCCTGCCTGGAGCACCTCCTGCCCTCCTGCTGCACTGACCCTGGGGTCTGCAGGGCTGCTTCTCACTCCTCTGTCTTCCAGCTGCTGTTGTACACCAAGCTTTTTTATTTTTATTTTTATTTTTATTTTTATTTTTATTTTTATTTTTATTTTTATTTTTATGTTTATTTTTATGTTTATTTTTATTTTTATTTTTATTTTTATTTTTATTTATTTTTTTCCCCTTCCTTAAATCTGCTCTCCCACAGGCCCAACCAACATTGCTCACTGGCAACTGCTCACTGTGTGCAGAATGGTGTTCTACATTTTCCCTTTTGCAGAGAAGGTATCACCAAGATGACATGCCAGAATATGGCATACAATACGTAGTTTTATTTAGAGGCTTAGCTGTGTAAGAAAATAATTGTATAACCAGTGTAGCATTATCTGCACTGTACCATCTTCGTTTGCAAAATATCAATATGTAACTATTAACAGGATTTCAAAGCCCCCAGTATTGATCTAATTTAGCTTTCTATTGAAATCAATGGCAAAGCTGTCATTACTTTTAAAAGGAAGAATTAAACAAACTGAGCTCTATAAAAAGTCTTACTGAATGCCAATACAGATCTGATCTAAAATTTGTTTTGCCTAGATATAGATAGGCCCTTGATGTTTGTATTTTCATGGTCTTATTTTCTACATACCAAGACAAAACATATAAGCAAAATGAATATCCCTTGTAGAAGAAATAAAATAAATAGTTTTGTTCAAAAGCTGTAGAATCAATTACAGCAAGAAGATTTTATTTACTGGATACCTATAGACCTAGAAAGGAATTTTTTTCCGGAGTGCCAAGTTATAATGTACTCCTAGCATTGCATAACATTAACACAATGAATTCATTTAGGTGAATAAAACATTTTGGAACACTGGTATTTGATTTTATTCAGTTGTTGGTTGAAAGCTGCATCTTTAAGTTATTCAGTAACAAAGGAAGAGAGCTTCTTTTGCATATTGCCTGCAGCTGGTTCATCATTGTCTTAATGACAGAGCACCAGAGAGAGTATCTTTAGCAAACGTGAAGATAATGAATTGGTTAAAAAGATATTGTTCCAGTCCAAGAAGTTCTTGCACTGTTCACTGGGGATTTGAAGACCATAAAAAAAGGCTTTGATTTTTGGCAGCTGATTTTTTTTTTTTTTTTTTTTGGTGGCTGAAGATAACTGGTAGCATCAAACATAAAAAATCTGTTCCAAGAGGCCATACGGGTTGTTGGGAAGACCATTTTCAAGCAGCATTTGAGAAATGGAATAGTATCTGTAGGGTGAAGCCTCATCCTTCTCATGTTTGCACAAAAGTGTAGAAATGAAAGATGACTGGCTGACAAGAAGTATACTTTACAGCTTTTTACTTTTTTTTTTTCTTCTTTTTTACAGCATTTACACTTACAGCAGTACACAATGTAGCATTTCCAAAGCTGTGTCTTCTTGTCTGTGGCTTAGTAGTTCTATGGCATGGAATGCATATTAGCAGAAATATGTTTTTTAAGATAGATTCTCTCTGAGCAAAAGGTCTATTTCTTTAAAAGTCAGTGCCTTTTGGCCCAGTATACTGAATGACGTGTTTTAAGTCTGGATGGGTTTTATCAAATATACATGTTCATGAGAATGGAATTCACATGAAAAAAATAGAAAGGATTGTTTTAAATACTGGCTTTTTAAAGTGTGTTAATCATCTGGCACACAGAAGCAAAGATCTGTGTTTTGATGTTTTAATTATCTGTTCTTATTCTGTCTAGAGTGGAGGAGATGTTTCTGCAGCTAAAAGAAGTGCACGAGAAGGTATTTTATATCAAGGAGTCTTTAATCTCCCTCGACAGTCAGCTAGGACATTTGCAAGACCTGTCTGCCTTGACAGTGGACATCCTGAAAGTGCTTTCAGCTGTAGACACCTTGCAGGTGGAAGAAGCCTTACTGGCTGACACAAAATGTCGATCCTGTAGGAAGCTGCCCCATAGCTGGAGCAACGTGCTCTATTCCAAGACCCTGAGCAGTCTGGAGTGTTTGTATGACAAGAAGTACCACTACTACAGCATGCCACCCTCTCTGTTACGGAGCTTGGTAAGGAGTCAGTGGTCATCAGAATGCAAAGACCACAAACTGAGGACTGAGAGTAACAAGGTGGTAGAAGACAGCTCTCGGAAGATAGAAATAGAAAGTGACACACTCACTTCAGGCATATCTTCTGAGACTAAGTCAACCCCTAGATATGGACAGTTTTTGCTGGTACCTCCTGATCACCAAGGAGGGCCCTTTTCAGAGGATGTCACCTTAAATTTGTCCTTTTCGAGTGCTCCTACCAAGTACAGGGAAGATGTATTCAGTGATGAACTGCAAAGGAGCATTGCAGTGCAGCAAAACATGCAAAGTGTCAGCCTCATTGATAAAGAGCCAGAAGATTATCAGTGGAGCCAGAGGGATTTTGTTATTCACTTGCCATCAAAAAAGACTAATGCTGTAGAGGCTGATCATCCTCTCAGTCTCCAGCCACCACTGGATGACAGAGAGAATGCAGCACCCTGCTGTGATGACAGGGAAGAAACTGAAGGTGGTTATGTGAACTGGGGATTCTCTGAAGGTGATGAAAAAGGGGTTTTCAGTTCAAGAAAGAGACAGAAGAAGGCCCTGTGCATACATTCCTCCTATAACCGTGACTGCAATTGCACAGGTAGCCCTCCCAGGCGCGTCCAGATAAAAGAATCAAAGTCCTTCTCTTACAACTCCAGCAGCTCACAGCACAGCATCATCTCTGAGAACAAACTGAAACACAACACCTCCTTTTGGATCAGCCCCCTCTGGAGGGACTGGGGTGTCTGCAGGAGCAACAGCTTACCATCCTCTCAAAAAGAAAAAAGAGGGAAAACCTGCAAGGCCATAGGTGATAATAAAAAAATGCTGTACCTCTACAGTATCTTTTATTGGGAGATACAAGACGTTATTAAAAGATGTTTTTTTTTGGCATTCAGGAGGTATTAGCTGCAGCTGAGGGTAGTAAGGAAAGAGTCCAGGGCTACTCTTTCACTTTTTTTTGTGTGCTGGGAATGATTGCTGTGGGGAATTTGTAAGTGTGCCTGGTACAAGCTGTATGACACCACTGTGTAAGCCACAGTGGCAGTCCAGCCCTGATTCTCCCCACCTAAATGGCCCCCTACAGTTGTGGCTACAATGCTGCTGTGACAGAGGAATGATATTGGCTCTTGGGGAGTCTTTTACCCTGGGGAAGCAATCCAAGAATTACAAGAACCAAATGAATTTGCAGAATACCTAAGAGATACATTGTCAGAAGGTTGAATGGATAATGAATGACGTTTTTATAGAAGGCTTACAAACCTTCCTGTCCACCACCAAATTTGCTTACCAGCAGCTAAAATATGGCAGATTCCAGTTCTAAGTATAAATAGTATGAGATGATAGATAACATTTGTTGTTTTATATCATATGATGGTGAACATCTTTGCACTGAACTGCATGAACTGCCTGAATATTAGCTTTGGGTGTCACAAGTCTTTCTCAGCTTGCTTTGGAGATCTGCCAACTCTGTCTTATCAGATCTTCTCTTAGCAAACAAAAGCTCTGTAGCTTAATGGTGTTTTTTGATTCTTTCCCACAGAGTCTTTACCATCTAGTGAGCTACACTACAGTGAGGCAACAAAAGCAAAACAACAAAACAGAGACAGAAAGTCTGGGAGAGAAAAGAAGAATCAAAAACCCCTTCAGGTGCCGGTATGTGTAGATGGAAGGGAATCACATATCCCATAGCTGTCTTTTTCATTCACTAAGAGCAGTTCTGCAGTGTAGAGCAAAATTAAAGTTTAGTTGAATATGTTTGCATTTAAAAGGCTGCACACAAATTGAGAACCCCCTTTTTTTTTTTTGTCTGGCTTTGATTTAATCTCCCTTTTGTTTGAATGTGTGGCATTTCAGTTTTGAACACGATGAAGCCTATGGACTTTGTTAGATAGTAGACCAAGACTATTATTGATATTACACAGAAAGGAATCAGTCCTTGCACTTCAGCTGAGAGAATCAATTGTGGAGGCTTCATATGCTGTCGGATAGATAGAAGAAGTGGTGAGCTGCATCCAGACTGTGTGCTACTGTAAAGAGGAAAGCCAGGCTTTATAAGGTTCTCACTCACCTACAGGAGCCCTGCAGTCTTTTCTCTGAATCCATCAACCAGTAATCACATTGTAGATAGCTTGTTGATTGTGTCACAGAAATACGGCAACTTTCCTTACTGTATCTATACATAGATATATAAAAACTCACTTCTGAAGAGATTTCCAGCATCTTTGTCAGGTGGAAAGAATTATTCCTGTTTAATGAGATGAAAGGTGAAGACCGCTTTGTTTACATAAGATGCTTAGGTCAGCAACAGACCGGAGACTTGAACTTTGAGACCTGATTGTCTCTTAGGGTATTCTGAGGGACTTTGAAGTTTGTTTTAAAAACCTATAGCACCAGATCTTTCTTCAGTAGTATTGACTAGACAAAAGCAATGTGACTTCTGCAGCTTTTAACAAATACGGGAAAATCTGTTTTTCATTTGGGAGACAGTTCAGTCATTGGCATTTCAGTGGTGCACTGAAAGGCCATGTCATAGTGTAGCTGTCAGAGGAACTGCAGAGGTGCTAGTCATCCTATAAATCGAGTGTCGTTTTGTCTGTGTCTTGCCAGGTGATTAGAGTGGATGATTGTCCCCAGAACACCCAAGTGAGCTCAGAGCCTGCAGAGATCAATATCTGGGATGAGGAAGAGAAACACAGCAAGAACTGGCTTACTGTGTCTAATTTCAGTCAGCTAAGTATGTGGTACTTTGCAGACAGTGAATTCAGGACAGCTTTTAAAAAAAGAAGCAGTAAATAAAAATTCACAAACTCAAAGTGTCATCTTCCACTTTCACCTCCTGGCATAATTTTTACAGAATTAGAAGCAGATTGCAAGCATGCGTGGCTTGGTTACTTGCTACTTTATGTCAGGGCAAAAAGGGACATAGATTGGATGGAAGGTCAGTTGCATTTTTCTGGGAGTGCTGCCTGTCTTGCATGGGAAATAGTAGAGTACTAATCCTCAGGAATAAGTGGGAAGTGGGGAAGATGATATCCTTTCCTCCTCTCCTGAGGTGTCTTCTGAAGTGGCATTCTGGCTTATTGCAAAAATAAACTCTCTCGTGAATTTTTCTGGGTATATACACTCACAGGCAGTGCTGTGATACTGTATCTGTTGGCAGATCTTCTGAATGCATTATTCATTACTCATTGCTCAGAAACACATCCTCCAAAGTGAAGAAATGAATTCTGCATCGTCTCTGCTGGAATTAAAAGGGAATGGCATTCTTCCTGTTCTTTTATAAATTCTTCATCTCTTTCATTCTGAGAAATCCTTGCATGGATTATTTTATCCTTCAGTTTTGCTATATGCAGCTCACTAGCTTCATCCTGCAAGCTGCTGGGAGAAGCACAAGGGAGTGCTGTGACTCAGCACAGCATGGTCGGAGAAGGGCTGCACTCCTCTGAATTCTGCTGACAGAGAATGGAAACAGTCAGTTTTAACCCTGTGAAATACTACTCTTGCTTTTATAGCCCATTACACATTTGCTAGGGCATTATGGCATATAGGTGTTTATTTTGTAGCACTAAATAGGTGTGTGTAGCAGTAGAGCTGTTCTTATACACTCTGGAAGTAGCTGATACCTGCTCTTTTGGCTAGGTTTGGAATGTCTCAGTTACATGCACCAGAAAATGAAAAATCAAGACATCCGTAGGCATACCATACCATTCTGTGATTACCTGAGGCATTCTCAAGAGGTAAGACCTAAGATTACACATCCTAGTCCATAGATTTGTCTGTTTTGAGACTAGGATAGCTCTGCTGACCTCTGTGGACTTGTAACTATAGGTTATTTGTCGCGAAATACCTCTTGAGACACGAGAAACTTTCCTGTATGCTGCCACTGTGCTTGTGTGTGAGTAAATGAATAATTTAAGAGCTGCTAACACTCTATGAAGATTATTGAAGTAGGATATTAAATTATTGAGTCATGGAGTGGTTTTGAGTATGAAGAAAGTGGCCAGAAACAAAGTATGTGTTGATGTTTCACTATGCAGTAAGTGAGCACCCATCTTTGTCCTGAACTTGTGGGCAGAACTGGTCTGCACAGTGAAAAGATTTTTGGAAAGTTAGCTGCATAGTTCGTAAGCAGTCACACAGAGATAGTTATTTCTTGCAAAGTGTTAAACACTGATAATAATTTCAAAGCTTGGATTTCTTAACCTCTGATTTATAAACACCTTGCCTTATGATTCATCAGAATTAATTTGCAGCTTAATAACATAAAGGCCCTCTGCCTATGTAAATCAACATATGCCCCTTGAATTTAATGGAGCTAGACCAATTTATATGTCCTGAAGACTGTGGGCAGGAAGCTGCTGTGTAGAAAATTCTGTCTGTTTTTAAATGGTGTGGCTAATAGAAGGAAATGCATCTTTCACTATGTTGTGTAGGAGTTTCTCAGAGGCATGTCAGAAAATTAACAAGGAATAAATTGAGAAAAGGAACTGTTAAATAATCTTTTCCTCTTCCATTTCAACAGCACCCACTCTTGCTTGTTTTACTTATAGCACTTGATTTTTGAAACAATGATGTCTAACAGCCTAGCTTATTTTTCACTGTAGTAGTGTGAGTTGCTTTTTTAAAAAGGGAACGAAAATAAAACAGATAGTTTCAGATCTGATATTCTGAGTGGCATAGAATTTGAATCCCAAATACTTGTGAAGACTGCTCAAATCGTAATTAAAAAATGATTTTTTTTTTTTGTGTGTGTGTGAAAGAGGTCAGAGATAAAAATAGAAATAACTTTGCTAATTATGTATTCTGCAAAACCTGGGTTGGGAGATTCCATCAATAAATCTTTAAAATGTGAAACACAGAGTCAGACAAGCAAAAATAAAGGTACAGTCAGGAAAACTGCATGAAAAGATGAAGTAATCTGATGCTTCAAAATTTATATTAAGGTTTCTTGCTTAAAATTCAAGGGTAGGATTTTTAAAGCCTGCAGAAATATTCCATTGATTACAGTGGGATCAGAATTAGGCAGGAACTGGTCACCTCAAGAACACTAGCTTCAAATCATTTAATCTTCTAAGATATAGTTTCCAATGCCCACTGAATGTTTGTGCCTTCTCTTAAGTACTGTCTGGATTATAAGGTTATGTCTGGGTTATGACATCTCAACAATACATACATTGTTGAGATATTATGATATTGCTGCATATAACTGCTCATTGTGGGTTAACATATATTTTGAGTTAAAGAATTATAATACTTCTCAAATTTACCCAGGAGGGTAAATGGGTATCAGGGAGCAAAGCAAGGATGTGTCTGAGGTTTCTGTTTTGTTAAAGATATTTTTCATCTGCAAAGCAATCTACATGATGAAAACATGAGTGAATTCTGAAATAAAAAAAAATTGAGAATTAAGTCTCAGAAAATATTCAAAGCTGAATTTTGGTTAGTTTATCTTTAGTCTTTGTCTTCTTCAAACTTTTGATTTGAGCTCTGCTTCCTTTGAGGATTGAAATCTGACTTTTCAGAAGAATAATCCCGTCTCTGACTAGCACTTTAGGAGGATCTTGCAAATGGCAGGCTGACCCAATTTTTCGTAATAGGGCTGGAAGATCATTTGACTACTTCTCTAACTACAAGACCTGGAAAATATTTGATCTAAATATCCCTGGAGAACTGCTTAATGTGTTGCCTTCTTCTATTATAGAGGTTTAGGGTGCATTTTATTTCCAACAGCTGTAAAGCTTATTGCTAAATTGGAATTTACTAATACAAAGAGGGTTCCCATAATATTTTCAGTATTAGAAGACCTTTAACATGCTTTGTAACTACACTGAGATACAGCTCTGATACAGCTAACTATTTTATTCAGTTATATACAGACAACATGAAAAACTGCAGTATGAGCAAATTGTTATTGCATTTTACTGTAGATATGGCAATGCTGTGATTCTCCTGTCAGTGGGATTATTCATGTTAACAATAAGAGTATCAATAAATGTTTTCAAGATTTTACATTTTTTAATTGTTTGGTGAGTATGTGACAGCGATATACAGATTTATACCAGTAAAAGTATCTCTCTTCTCTATAGGATTTGAGTAATAGCATGTCTGGAAGCACACAGAGAAATAATCTGAGAAACTCCTCGTACGTATCATTAGCATATTAAGATATTCATCACATGCTTTTAGAAAGAGACTTCTGTACTTTCTGCTGTACTTTCTGCAACTTTCCACTTCAGTTCTGTAATATACTTAGAATGGGAAATTGAGGTCAAATGAGGAGTTAAGACAATTTAGTCTGTTTTGGTTTCTTTAAATGAAGGTGTATTGATGGAAGTAAAATAGATCCATTCAAAGGAAATGTATAATTTTAGGTGGAATGGACACTCCTTTTTATTCTAACAATATCAAATTTTCTAATTCAATCACTAAGATTACCATAGTGTCTTTAACTATACTATCTAGTAAGCATGAGTTGCATATGATTTTGCTGTGCAAATTGCATATTTCCATTATTAGTAATTAAAATCCTAGCAGCTCGTGAAACATTCTCTCATTCTGTGATTAATCTCTTTTGTACTGAGTTTACATATTTACAAAATATTTACTTAGTTTTTATAATCAGTTTTCAATAGTTATTAAGCTTTTATTATATGTATTGAAATTATACTGTTTTCAAATGTGTTTTCAATGTTGCTTTTTTATTTTTATTTTTTACAGCTTGATTGATCATTAGCTTAATATTGGGGGTAATTTATTTCATCCAGTACTGTCTCTCTGTTCCTTCTTTCTTATTTTCATCAATTTCTTGTATGTTTCCCTTACTGAGTAATGCTGTTGATGTAATAAATAAAATGTACTAGAAAACTGTCACATCCCATGTGATTTCACCATGGGAGGAGGGAGAAAGATACTGTGTTTTTTACCCATCCTGTTTTTTTTTTTTTTTTTTTTTTAATCCAGTAGCCAAACTACATACTTACTAGCAGGATTTACAGGCTTTTGGGTAGCTTGATTCTGTAAGTCTGAGTCTGTTGAGTGAGTCTGTTGTCTTCAGTGGTATGTTAGGTGAATCATATCCAGTGTCTTCTCAAACAAAGGTACCTTTAATGTTAACGTTAACGTTTGCAGCCTTGTTAATCCAAAAGACCAACTGTTTAAAAAGTCACCTTTTATGCAAGCAATGGCATGTGTAGCTCTGAATACATCTCAGCATTGATTCACATGGTTTGAAAAATGAACAATTGTGTACGTGATTGAAGGTCTTTAGCTGATATTGTTACTGCATTGTAAATGACATGAACAGCAGTGCAGAACTGCAAAAGGAGTTCAACATACAGCAGAGAAAGGAACGTGCAGAAAAACGTGGCTGTTCTTTGGTAACTGAAATTTATTTGCTAATTGTTGCAATGAACAAAATTTCACTGCAGGTTATTTTGTTTTATGATTGCTTATCAAAATTTAGTTTTGCCTTCATATAGATCATACCTCTTTGATATATGATATACTATATATAGTTTAATTACAGGAATTTTGGAGTAAAATATCAAATGTTTGTTTTTAAACAGGTTGAGAGCTTCAGAAGGACCTGACAGTAAGTTTTTGGTTGCTTGCCACACCTTTTAATTCCTCTCTGCAAATTCCACTTTGACAATTCAGAAGTACATAATCCAAAAGAAAATTAATTTACTATAGTTGGATAGTTAAAAGAAATGTTATATTTGTTTCATACATTGGTTATAAAATCTTATTTTGAAACGTAAGATTTATTTTTATTTATTTATTTATTTATTATTATTCTTTTTTTTGTGAGGACATGTTTTCCTCATGGTAGCTGTAAAATCTTGAAAGAAAAATATCTATTTTTACTCAAGTCTGTCCTGCAATGATGTCCTTTTCAGGAGAAATAAACTTTAAAAAAAATTAATCACTGGCAGTGTGAGAGAAGCCTGAGTTAAAGCTGTGTCTATGCCTGAGGATAGATTATGGTATACAATTTCTAATGTATGCTTGATTTTTTGAATTCCAGTTTGGTGTAGTTCCTCTACAACAAGTTGGTGAAGCAGGTGAAGCACTGAACTTATTATGAAATAGCCAATAAAGAAATTCAAGTTCATAATGAGGAGTGACTCTGTTCCAAAGCAGCTAGTTCACTTCACTTGTATTTATTGCCTATTAGTCTGTCTTCGGACAGATTTAGCTATAACAGGTTGAACAGTGGAACATTTGTCTCTTGTTTGAAGCTAGCTGTGATACAGAAGCACATCACTCTTAGGCTTGTCTCCCCTGTATGTGTGGTCTCTCTGGGTCAGGCTGTGCACAAACGGTGGCACTGCTGCAGGTGTGGGATGTCGTTGGGCTGTTCTCCAGAGTGCACCCTTGGTTTGATTAAAACATGATTTTCCCATCCTCAAAAGGAATAAGTTGGCCCCCAGTCTACTTCTCATGCTTCTCATCTGACAAGGCAGAAAATGTGATAAAACTACTTGGGTCCTTCAGGAAAGAGAGCAAAAGGGACCTCTAATCACCAAGAGCACTGGTTGGAAATGCTGATCATTCCCCCAGGATCTGTTTGTGTTTTTCATATAAGATCTCTTCCACTGGGGAAGGAAACCTAGCAAATAAAGTAGACCAACAAGAAGAGTGTAATTTTCAAATGGTTTGATGAAGATTCAGTTCCAATTATCTCATTTTTCAGAATTATATTAAATATATAAATATAAAATATTATAGCATTCTTTTTTTTTTTTTTTTTCCAACCTGGCATTTCAAAGGATTTCTTTCCAATATAATAAAGTAATTTAATCTGATCAATGGAAACATGCCTATTAATCTTGGTTTTATTAAAAAGAATTTTTATAAAACAAAGATTTTTGGACCAAATCTGATCTGGCTGTGCCTGCTATGTATGTAACCACAGAAATTGTTTGTCTGTTTATAATTTAACAGCATTTTAGATGTCATGGGTTAATGAATCAGTATTATTGTAACTTTGTTGTAATAGTACAGTTAATGGAATGCTTAATGACTAAGGATGGACTTGGTAAAATCATGCCTTTGGGAGACTGTGAAGCATGATGGACAGTAAAATGCTTTTAATATCCCAGAGGTGTAATTGGCTCAGAGAAGCTACATGTCCTTGAGGTTAATATTGCTGGTTTCCCACCATTTCCCTGAATAAATAAGTCATCTGGCTGTATTGCACCGACTGAAATCTGCTGATATACTGTACATTACAACACAGTTAAAGCCTATTAGTAATTCTCCTCTTCAGAATGCTCAGACAGTAATTCTGATTAATTTGTTTCATGGCAAACCCTGGGATGGAAGGAATTCAAAAACCATGCATTTATCTCTGCTATAATAATTAACATAATGATCCTTTAAACATTATTTCAGATATCTTTGCCTGCTTGAAAACATCTCAAGATCTGCACCACCATTACTCAGGTAAGCAGGAGGCACCAGTATGATAGCTGAGTAGTTTAACAAATTTAAAAGAACATTAGTTCTTCCCTTGTCATTCTCTGTGATTTTCACTTTGAAGAGTTGCACAACTGCCCACTGCTAAGAAGGTGGTGTATTAATTCAGGCCTAATACTGCAGTGAGGAAATTATGAATTATTTTCTTGCTAATTGCTCCATTCCAGGTATTTGTGGCAAATACAGAGCAGAATATAGATAATTGCTTTCAAAATATCAGAGGAAACAATGAACAGAGCTCTGATTCCCAGGGGGGCCAGTAGAGGCACTCATTTGTTTATAGCTGTCATTTCCCCTCACACCTCCCACATCCTCTTTTGTACTTTCTGGAGTTGGTTTCTTCAGTTAATTGGTCCTGTACTACTTAATCTGTGTTTATATACCTATGAACTCATGGAAATTTGGCAGGGAATAAATCATTTGGATGCTAATTGCCCACAATCCTGTCTTTTCCTAAACTGAATATGCAGAGATTTTCCCACAAGCTTGGGTTTCATATATATTTTTTTTTTCCCAGAGGAGAGCTGTGCACAGCATACCAGTAGATGTCTCTATTGCCTGCATGGCTTCGTCTCCTTTCAAAGGAAGCATAGGGTAAACCAGAAGCATTAGCAGCCTCATGACGTTCAAAAAGCTATGTCGTTTTCAAAGGGAATAACACCTCTTGGTTTGTAATCAGTGTACAGGAGTAATTTCTCTGACATGGTGGCATTGTTGCAATGATTAATTTGTTTCTTGTCAGGCATGTTATTTGAGACTGGGAGGACTTTTTAGTGCAGGTGACAATCTAATTTACATTAAAAGCTGACAAAGATCTCTAGATGTTTCCAGTATAGGTGTATAGGTGTTCTTATATCAGAAAGATCAGAATAGAATGTAGTCAACAGAACCCACACTTTAATACTAAAAATCTGTGCCATATACTGCTTATACTTTATTTTTGCTATCATGTTTTGCAGACAACTACAGTTCTGCCTCTCTGCACACCCAAAAGAGCTTGAGTTTTGCCTCAAATTTAGCAGCTGGTGCAAGTTGCTTTCACATTGCTTCCCAAGGCTCTGCAGTGAGCAATGAAAGGGTCTGACAGACAGCACAGCTCTGGCAGCTCCCCTGTTCACATCCTTTTCCCTGCTATGCAGTAATTTAGTGACTGTGTCACTTTAGTGATGCATCAAGGCAGGACCTTGATTTTCAGTCTATGCATCAAAAACTGTTCAGGTATATTAATCAATGCCTATCATATTTCGAATATGTAAACAGAGTCTGAGATAGAGGTCTCTCAGTTGAGCACCCTAATTCAAGGGTTGGCATGTCAGGGGTCCCCTTTGCTCTCTCCATCTGGGCTAATTAATCTCTAATTTCTGCTTGGAGATTTTTATCAAAAAGGGCGAGCTCTGGAAGCTTGTATATAAGCTCTGGAAGTCAGCCAGACTTACAAACTTTTTGGTTGCTGTTCAAAGAAACACAGCTAAGGTAGTATATGGGTTTCCTCCTTGTTCTAGTCTTAATCTCTTTGAGGTTTACTCCTCACCTCTCTCCCACTTTGCAATAACTGAGTCATTGTGAAGGCAAATCCATAAATATTTAGTTGGCACTCTGAGTTTTGAAGGTGTTTGACTGAGAAATAAGCTCCCTGTTAAGAAGGTATAATAATGTTAATTAGGTTGTTTGGCGTGGAGCCCAGATGAAGAAGCTATACTCTGCGTAGGGCAAGCCTGGATTTCCCTGCAAAGTCTTGCTAAAACCCGAGGCACTTCAGAGCCTGACAGAGACAGATAGTGAGGGCAGCTGAGGCCAATGCATCTCAGTGGCACAGTTCAAATGTCACTGCATTGGAGCCAGCAGGAAGAGAAAGCAGAAGCAGCCCTTGGTGAAAGGAGGATGAAGACCAGAAGCAGTCCTTCTAGCTAGGGTGCAAAGTGCTTGTTCCACAGCCTGTTTTCTTGGAAGACAGGAACTAATGGACAGGGAAAAGAGTGGTAGCTGATGCTTGTGAGATACCATGGGCATGCAAAGGAGAGTTGCTGGCTAGGTAGAACTTCTCAAATAGCAATCAGAAGATCTGACAGAGAACCACACTGTAGCTTGCTTGGCTTTGTACGCTACAGTAGAGCACTGTCAGATATTTTTGAAAGTCAGTCAGCTTGTTTATTCAGTATGGCAATGAAATCTGTCTTGTTTGCAGCTGTTGAAAGAAACAACTTAATGAGACTTGCTCAGACAATTCCATTTACACCAGTCCAGCTCTTTGGTGAGTACTGACCTCCTGCTTATGTTTTTTTTTTTTTTTGGTTGGTTGTTTTTTTTTTTCTTTGTAAATAGTCCATGCATTATTTTTTAAAGATTGCGTTTGAGACATTTTCTTGAATTAATTTCAGTAATTCTTCTTTTCTAAAGAAATGAACCAGGATAGAATTATATTCATGCAGTATTTTAGGAAATTCTCATGGTTATCTGGTCCAGCTCCCTGAGAGGCCAATTCATATCAGGTTGCTGAGGACCTGTCCAGTTGTGTTTTGAATATATCTATAAACAGAGTTTCCACAGCCTCTCTGGACAACCTGTTTCAGTGTTTGACTGCTTCACTGTAAACTCTTTTTCTTTTTCATTGGAGTTTCCCTTGCTGCAGCTTGTATCTGTTAGCATTCATGTGATTACTGTGGACCTCATAAAGGAGTCTAACTCCATCTTCTCTGTAACCTCTCATTAGGTAGTTGAAGACAGCAATAAAATTTCCCTAAGATTTATATATGCATTCTCTCTCTCTCAGATATATGTGTAGGGTATCTTGTCAGGAATAAAACCATGTATTTGTTGAAAGGGCAGAAGACTTGTTGTGTTCCAAGTAAAAAAGAACTGTGGTATAACAGAAGAGTGGTAGAGAGTAATATATAAAATCATTTGGAAGAGTTTTGAAATTAGTGTGCTGTATTGGTTTACAGCAGCAGAAGCTCTGTCTCTAGACATTTGAGATCTAGGTGCGTTTTCTTCAATGGGTAGAATATTTTGTCTCACAGCAACTAATTGCTGATACTTGCTGCATCGTAGGATTTCTTGGGACCAGATTGCTGCAGATAATTAATATAGCTATGAGCATATTGAACATTCTAATCTTTCAAGCTCCCAGGAGATACCTTTCTAGGTATTAAATTGTCAAAAGATAATAAAATGAAGAATTAATATAAGATTAAGAAATGTGCCCAGTTATAGTACCTTTATTCAAGTGACTTACTTTTATGTAAAACATTGACTTTTCCATTGCTTTATTTTAAATTAAAATGTTTGCAAAGTATATCATTCATACCAATTCTGTGGTAACTGGTGAAGGTAGGCTCAGGGGCAGGAATGAAATACATTAATTTATCTCTGAATTCAGTTTGCCCTCCCGTATGCTATTGTTTGCTATTTGCAGATGCAGTTACCTCATCCCACTTGCTAATAAAGACCTGTTTCTCCTGAATTCACATTGCAAGTAATGTGAGTTGCAAGAAGAAAAGCCAAGCTTAAAAAAAAAATCTGTTAGTTTACGACTGACAGAAATGTCTCTTGCTTGCACTGCTAGAGAGGAATGCTATTACAGCTATATAGGATAACAGCATGACTGAGTTAAAATTCACCAGATTTATTCTGCTTTCAGAAAAACGTTATTATCAGGAGCAAAACTGAAATCTTTTCAGTACAAATAACATTGGAATCTATAGGAAAAAAAATAAATCTTAATTTACAATGCCAAAGATGTAAATGTCTTGTTAATTTGCTTTTGCTTGTTTTTCTAGGATTCCTTTCTCCAAGGAAAGATCGTGCCCTTTTCAGTCTAATTTTCCTGGCTTATCATGGCCAATTCATTACTTCTGAACAACTTGGCTGTCTGCCTCAAAAAGCGGCAATCTCTAGCCCTTTAATTTTGCAGTCAATAACTATTACGAGCTGTGTGTGTCTGTTTGCCTTGTCTATTTGTTTGTTTTGTTAAGCACAGTTACAAGGAAAATACTGTGAGTGGTGCCTGGGTCTTGATTAACTTAAAACAGATCTTACTAAAAATCCCCCTTCCACACAAGTGCAGAAACAGAGGGAGCCATGCTCAGGATAGTTAATTCACTGGAGATAAAATGATAAACCTTTTTAAATATATATTTTTAAATCTATTTTTTAAACCATTTTAAGTACTTTAAAATTGTGGCAAAAGAGATTGTTTTATGTAGACCAGAATGTTGCTGAGCTTTGTTTGTGTAAAAGGTCTTAAATTGCATAAGGTCTTAAATTCATGTCTGTCTAGAGGCTTAATACAGCTCTTTGGGCCACTCATGTTTTCACAGAGGATCTGTGAAAATAGGTAGTATAAATTTAGGCAGGGAAAACTTTCACAGAAATGAATAGTGTGGTTTACAGAGTTATTTTAAGATACTGAATCAAAATGCAGTTCTCTCCTGTTTCTGCAATGTGTGACTTTTACTGACAAAACTTCCTTTCGTTTAAGCTGGAGAGGAAGTGACTGTCTATCGACTAGAAGAGAGTTCACCTATGAACCTTGATAAAAGCATGTCTTCCTGGTCCCAGCGTGGTATGGCTGCAATGATCCAAGTCTTGTCACGGGAGGAGATGGATGGGGGTCTACGGAGGGCCATGAAGGTCGTTTGTACTTGGTCTGAGAATGATGTATTAAAATTGGGACAAGTATTTATTGTGAAGTCTTTTCTGCCAGAGGTGGTTCAGACTTGGCAAAAGATCTTTCATGATGGCACAGTGTTACATCTCTGCCTGAGGGTGAGTACAGACCTGAAGGGACACTGACTAGTGTAGTTTGACATGCCTTAAATGTTACACTGCTTATATATGAATGTCTTCAGCATGGGTGATGTGTGGTTTGATGTTACCTTGCGGAAAGGAAAAAGGTTTTGAGGAAGATATATCCCCCATTTGTAAATGGTATACAATTGGCTGGTTTTTGTTTGTTTCTTTTTGTCAAATTCATGCTACCTTTCTTCATGATACCAAATGAAAGTGATGCTTATAACATGCTTTTCTTCAGGAGATCCAACAGCAAAGGGCTGCCCAAAAGTTAATTTATACCTTCAATCAAGTGAAGCCTCATACCATTCCCTATACTCCAAGGTAACTTCACTGTCTTGAAGGTTTCGGTGGCAAAGGTTTCTCTTCTCAGCTATGTCCTGGGTCTCATGTAGACTCGTTTTCCATAGTGAGTTGAAATAGCAACTGCTTAAGACAGTTGAGTGATAGTTTAATTAAAATACATAGGTATGTAGATATGTAAAGATAAATCAGGGTGGAAGACAACAGTAATGGTAGTGGCTTAAACAAGAGGGTGTTAGTGAAAAAAATTTTCAAGAGACTTAAAAAATTTTGGATTTGTTGACTGTTTCCTGAAATCTGTTTTCTGGTGCATGTTTTTTTTTATTTATTTTTTTATTTATTTATTTTTAATATTTTTTAATAAGACACATTATGTGATGGATAGTATTTGAATGTGTGCCAAAGGGAAGGGAAGGTAAATGAGGTAGTGGGATGGGTGAACTGTATGTTTTAGAGGGTTGATGTTAGTGAAGCAGTAGGTCTTTAAAGTATATTTCAATCATGTGTATTCACATATTCAAATGAGAGAAATGCCCATATCTTTAGTAATACTTGAATAACATTAAAGCTTTTTATTAGTAACTGATTGAAATACACATTTTTGAGAAGCAAGCAATTACCCTGCACTCAGTCTGTTCTTAAAGCATTGCATATATCACAGTGTCTTGAGAGCCTCCATGTACAACTGTATTCGTTTGGTAAAACAGATCACAATTTGGGAGTACTTGCTTTGTAAGTACTTATTGTAACCTTTTGCATAAAATTTTACTGTTTCCTTTACATGCTATCTTATGAGCATGACAAGAAACGTCAGGTCTTCAGCTCATAAAAGACCTGAAAATTCAGCAAAGCGGAATAGCTTTCTGCACTAGAAGAGCTTTGTTACATTTTTAGGGTAGATAAGCAGATCTGATGTAGAAAGTGCTGAGACATTATTTCTAACCTGTGCTGATGGAGACTTTTCCTTCTGGTTACCTTCTCTCCCCTTCCATTGGCTGTATCTACAATTGCTTCTTTTCAAATCTGCTCTTCTGAGATGGTACAGCCCCACGTTAGTTACAGACTTCCTATTGTCTTGGTGGGTACAGATTTGACGGCAGGATAGTAAAGAAAGACATACCCAGTTTAATGTCACTACTGGGGAAAAAGCAAGCGGCACTGAGCTGTTATGCATTTTCTGTGGTAGCAGTTGGGTGGCCACTGAAAAAGTCTTGGCTCTGTGTAAGCCCTTCTCTGCAACAACTAACTCAGTGGTGTGTTTTCAGCATTATTCTCATCCTAAATCCAAAACACAGCACTGTACCAGCTACCAGGAAGAAAATTATCCCAGACAAAGCCAGGACACAGATTATATTGTTTGCCCATAAACTGTACCTTCTGCTGAAATGCATTGTTTTGATAGTTACCAAACTGAGGAAGTGTTTGTGCTGTCTACCATTTGGTATTGCTTGCCGTTGAAAATGATCCAGCCGGTGAAGACATGCCCTCCTTTTTGGTATATTTGCTTTGCACCATGCTGTGTACCGACCGTGAGGATGTTCATTACCCTTACAGACAGCATTTATATCCACAGATTCCTGGAAGTTTTCCTCATCTACTGCCGTTCAGCAAACCAGTGGCTGACCATTGAGAAGTACATGACTGGTGAGTTTCGGAAATACAACAACAACAACGGAGATGAGATTACTCCCAGCAGCTTGCTTGAAGAGCTGTTGCTGGCCTTCTCTCACTGGACCTACGTATATACTCGTGGGGAGCTCCTTGTCCTGGATTTGCAAGGTAACTGCTACCATGGGATCACTAGTCCTAAGCCCACTGAAAAACAACTTTCTTAAAAGAGAATTTAATACTGCGAAATGGGCTAAATTCTCTTTAGCCCATCTCTTTTCTACATACTGGCAAAGCTCAAGCAACCCCTGGATATCTGTTGTGAGGTCCTGATAAATGAGCATTGACAGAAACACGATAGATTAATGTAGGTATTGTGGGAAAATAATTTGGTTTCAGGTACATTTAGGCCGAATGGGCAAACAGCAGGGAGTTAAAGTGCACAGGAACATTTCAGCCAGCTCCAGAAAAACACTCCACAGATAAGATATTTTTCTTTTTATTAAAATATGTAAATAATACAGAGATTCAAGTGTACCCATGTATATATGCATACGTAATATGTGTGTATATCTGTCCAAAGAGTTTGAATGGCTATCTGTTTTTTTTTTTTTTATTATTAAAAAATCTGTAGGCAGTTTACATAAGCTGCAAGCCTCAGTGCTATTCACAGACTCTGGTGGCTCCTTCAAAGAGCATGTGATCACTTTACTGTACATGTATAAATAGGAACATGGCATATTTTAAAGAGATAAAACAGTTGACAATGTTCAGAAGATGAACAGCACCCATCAAATGGTATAAACACAATTGTTTGTCATTTCTGTCAAAGGAAATGTGTATGGGTAGACAGAGACTTAACATATTTACATTTTACAGCATCCAGAAGCTGTGAATTACGAAAAGACATGCTTAGTATGCAAAATAAACCTATAATTCCAGCCTTGCCTTCACTTGGCTTTAGCAGCACATGAAAAAAAATACAGAAAGAGTAAGTGTGTCTCCAACCATGGCTTACTAGAATTTGTCTTTAAGTTTGCTTGGGTTTATTATACAACTCTTGACAATTCCAGACCAACCGCATTGGCTCAAATGTGAAGAATTTAAACATCTATGTAAATCTCATCAAGACTGGAGCTTCGGTTTCCATCTCAAGTGGGGAAACGGACTGAAATCTGCTCTAGTTTTGGTCCCATGTTTATTCTGTAGTTCTCTTATCTGGTGTTTAGTAAGAGTGCAAAGGCTGCTGTCTTTGGATTTCTGATTAATTTCTATCACAAGTTTAATACTGGGGCCATACTACATATGTATACACTAAATTTTGTCTAATTTAAGTCAGCTGAAATGAATTCTATTGAAGAATATTTCAATTTGGGGGTATTTCAATTACAAAATGTTCTCCATAAGTTTTACCAGTGTTTGAAATAATTAATTATTCAAATAAAATAATTGCATATGTTTATAGAATCTCTTCTTCAGTTTAAGAGTACAACAATTTCTTCAGATGTAAGGAGAGAGCTTTTTGGTAAAATAATATTATTTTTCATTTTTAGGAAAACTGCAACATAGGTATGAGCAGTCAGTCAGTTATTGTAATCATTTATTTAATCTACTTTGGTGGACACCCCAAAGAAGCAGAGATAACGAACCCAGATTTGCACATCACATAATCAAATAATGAGTTGTGGCTTGTGTTGTGTTTGCTGCCTTGAAGGGAGTATATATCTGGAAGTAGATCTGTTGTTATCAGTAAGATGCACCTTGGGTTAGTACTTTTATTCCAAATTAAAGTCTTACTGCAGGTTACACTTTGTTTAATTCTTTCAGTTTTAGCATAATGTTTAGTTGTTACTAGTATTTGCATAAGCCTTCTGTCTGCGTATGAATAAATCACAAAACAGATAAGTCAGGACTGTAATAAGAACTCTGTATGTTTGCCAATATTTAACAGGTTTTTAGAGTCACTGCATTTTTTTTAGCTCATGACTGTTTTACCTGTGACAATTCATGATCTAAAATGAAAATGGGTAATTACATTATTCTTAAGTCCCAGGTTATGAAATCACAACTATCTTCCCTTGTAACACACTCTGTTGATTTTCTTGTAGGTGTTGGGGAAAACCTTACAGATCCATCTGTGATTAAACCTGAAGACAAAAGGTACATTTCTCTCTAATGAAATTATCATTCACTTCAAACATTCTGCTGATAGTCTGTATATTTAGGTCATTTTTTTATGTTCTGTGTGAGAGGTTTAATTATTTATTGTATGGTGTTTGAGTTAAATGAAATTGTGGTGGCAATGGGAAGGCTGCACCCGCTACTGTGTTTTAGAGGGCTGTGGACTTTCAGGGGCTGTATGTGTACCAGCTCCATATGTGCTGAGCAGTATGTGAAAGGTGGGGAGAATCTATGTTGCTGTCCTCAGAACACAGCAGTTTTCCAGGACTACACAAAGAGAACAGGAATAGGAGCTTAAGAACTGGATAAGTTTCATAGCAAAATTGTACTGAAGGAGTTTATCAGTAATTTAAATATTGTGGTCTGGTTTCCTCTGTCTAGTGAGGCACTGTATGAGTATATAGGGCCATACGGCTCAAGGAGATGGCCTTTGTATCTCTGATCTTTCCAACAGATCCTAGTAGTGCATTTAAGCATAGTGCATGTTACAGACCAAGAGCTATGATGCAGAGATCTTAAATCTTGTGCAGAATGTTACAAAACCCAGAGGTACTACAAAAAAGTAGTCTGCCTTCATGAATCAAGTTGCAGAAGCTGAGCTGATATCATGGAATCATAGAATCATCAAATATCCTGAGTTGGAAGGGAGACACAAGGATCATTGAGTCCAACTCCTGGGTCCCCAAAGGACCACCCAAAAAATCAGACCATGTGTCTGAGAGAGATATCCAATTGCTTCTTGAACTCAGTGCTGTGACCGCTTCCCTGGGGAGCCTGCTCCAGTGTCCGACCACCCTCTTGGTGAAGAACCTTTTCCTGATACTCAGCCTGAACCACCTCTGTCACAGTTCCATGCTGTTCTCTCAGGTCCTATCGCTGGTCACCAGAGAGAAGAGGTCAGCGCCTGACCCTCCATTCCCCCTCATGAGGAAGCTGCAGACTGCAATGAGGTCTCCCCTCAGCCTTCTTTTCTCCAGGCTGAACAAACCAAGTGAATTCAGGCACTTTTCCTACATCTTCTCCTCCAGACCCTTTACTATCTTTGTTGCCCTCCTTTGGACTCTCTCTAACAGTTTTATATTTCTTATTCTGTGGCGCCCAAAACAGCACACAGTAATATCTATTGCACACAGTAATATCTAGGGAGATATCTACTGCTTACAGTAATATCTAGGCAGACTTCATAGTGTCCTATGTAATAAGTAAAATATTCCCACCAATCCTCGCTGTGGACAACATGACAAACACAACTGTCTTCTGGGTACATGACCCTGTCTGTCATGCTGTGCAATGGCTACTCTCCCATCCTATGACCTTGCTCCTTGGTCATAGGTGCTATGGTAAAGCAGAGGAGAGGTAATAGTGTCAGTCGGTGCTACCCTGCACAGTCCTCTTTTCTGGAAAGTCTTCCTAGACCCTAACATCTCTCCAGACTGTCTTGTGTTGAGCTTTGACTCCTGGCTGACATTCGGCTCATGTCATCTGACTGAAGGGGTTTCTTGTGTTTGGAAGGAAGTTTGATTAGTTTGATTTAATACAAAGGGAAATTAACTAAAGGGATATCAGATGACTAGTCTAGAACTTGGAACAAGTTAATTTTTGGAAGCAGGTACTTAGTTCTATAACCATTATTAATAATCCATTAATGAACTTAGTGATAAATGACTATTAATATACGAATGCTTAATTATGGGGGCAGGTGTATTGTCTGTATAGTATTTACTTTGGAAGTAACATGAAAAAAAAGCTGAACACTTCACGGTGACAAAGTCTTCATAGAATCATAGAATAGTTTGAGATGGAACGGATCTTAAGGATCATCTAGTTCCAACCCCCCTGCCTTGGACACTTCCCACTAGATTGGGTTGCCCAAAGCCCCATTCAACCTGGCCTTGAACAATTCCAGGGATGGATCATCCACAGCTTCCCTGAGCAACCTGTGCCAATGTCTCACCACCACTTGCATAGTAAAGAATTTCTTCCTAATTTCTTCCTAAACTTGCGCTTTTTTAATTTACAACCATTAACCCTTGTTCTACCACTACACTCTCTGATAAAGAGTCTCTCCCAGCCTGTATTTGTGGTTGGGATTGCTCTGACCTACGTGTAGAACCTTGCAATTGGCTTTGTTGATCTTTATGAAGTTCACAAGGGCTTACCTTTCAAGACTGTCAAAGTCTTGCTGGGAGGTATCCCTTCCCTCCGGCATGTCAGCTGTACCACACAGCTTGCTATCATCTGCAGACTTGCTGAGGGTGCACTCAATCCCACTCTTAATGTCACTGACAAAGATTTCTTTGCAGTGAGAAGGTCACGGGATCATGACAGAAATACAAGGATAGTTTAGGATAGAGAAACAGAGAGGTTAATTGGTTGATTATATAGTTGTTTACTACAAAAATTTGAACAAACATTTTAAAATGTTGTAACAGATGTATAAAGATACAGTTTGCTGTTATTCAAGTAGACTTTTTTATACCAATGAAAACGAGGGTGCTGAGAGAGTTGGTGGATGTGATTGTTTGGCCGCTTTCCATCATCTATCAGCAGTCATGCTCATCCAGGGAGGTCTGAGATGACTGGAGACTTGCTAATGTGATGCCCATCTATAAGAAGGGTTGTAAGGAGGACTCAGGGAGTTACAGGCCTGTCAGCCTGACCTTGGAGCCAGGAAAGGTGATGGAACAGGTCGTCTTGAATGCAATAATGCAATGTAGGAGGGACAAGCAGGCGATCAGGCCCAGTCTGCATGGGCTCATGAAAGGCAAGTTCTGCCTGACCAACCTCCTTCTATGACCAGGTAAACCACCCGGTGGATGAGGGAAAGGCTGTTGATGTAGTTTACCTGGACTTCAGCAAGGCCTTTGACATGGTCTCCCACAGTATTCTCTAGGAGAAGCTGGCAGCCCATGGCTTGGACAGGCACACTCTGCTGTGTTAAAAACTGGCTGGACAGCCGGGCCCAGAGAGTGGTGGTGAACGAAGTGAAATCTAGCTGACAACCGGTCAGCAGTAGTGTTCCCCAGGGGTCGGTGTTGGGGCCCATCCTGTTTAATATCTTTAATGATGATTTGGACAAGGGAATTGAGTGCTCCCTCAGTAGGTTTGCAGATGACACCAAGCTGGGGGGAAGTGTCGGTCTGCCGAAGGAGGGTAGGAAGGTCCTGCAGAGGGACCTGGACAGGATGAGTCGATGGACAGAGGCAAATGGGATGAGGTTCAACATGGCTAAGTGAGGGGTCCTGCATTTTGGTCATAACAACCCCATGCAGTGCTACAGGCTTGGGGCAGAGTGTCTGGAAAGTTGTGCAGAGGAAAAGGATCTGGGGATGTTGGCTGATGCTCACCTGAACATGAGCCGGCAGTGTGCCCAGGTGGCCAAGAAGGCCAACGGCATCCTGGCTTGTATCAGGAATAGTGTAGCCAGCAGGGCCAGGGAGGTGATTGTCCCCTTGTATTCTGCTCTGGTGAGGCCGCACCTCAAGTACTGTGTTCAGCTTTGGGCCCCTCAGTACAAGAAGGACATTGAGGCCCTGGAGTGTGTCCAGAGCAGGGCTATGAAGCTGGTGAAGGGCCTGGAACACAAGTCCTGTGAGGTGCTGCTGAGGGAACTGGGGTTGTTTGACCTGGAGAAGAGGAGTCTCAGGGGAGACCTTATTGCTCTCTACAACTATCTGAAAGGAAGGTGTGGGGAGCTGGGGGCCAGCCTCTTCTCACAGATAACTAGTGATAGGACTAGAGGGAATGACCTCAAGTTGCACCAGGGGAGGTTCAGGTTGGAAATTAGAAAACATTTCTTCTCAGAAAAAGAGCAGTCAGGCATTGGAAGGGGTTTCCCAGGGAGGTGGTGGAGTCACCGTCCCTGGGGGTGTTTAGGGAAAGGTTGGACGTGGTGCTTAGGGACATGGTTTAGTGGGTGACATTGGTGGTAGGGGGCTGGTTGGGCCAGATGATCTTGAAGGTCTTTTCCAACCTTAATGATTCTATGATTCTGTGAAATGTTGAATCTCAACAAACTGATAGTTATTAGTGAAAACTGTGACCAGTCATTAGTCCACAGTACTGCATATGTCAACTTAGCTTATCGTCTTTAAAATAGGAATAATATTTACCTGCATTATGTTGAAGCATGTGCTTGTTAGTATCCATCTGGATTATTTTTGTCATTAAATTATTTTGTCACAGTTACTAAGATTTTATTTTCAGAACTTTTTTTTGTTTTGTTTCTATCATCTGCAAAACAGTCAAGTCCTAGTTAAAGAGCAAGTGTTGATTAATTAATCAAAACCAGCTTGATTTTTTTATGCTCTGGGAAATCTTCAGTACAGCAAGTTGTGAAACAATATTGTTTTGATTCAGGGATGTAAAGGAATAAGGCAGTGAAACCATGAATGTATTCTGTAAGCAGCTAGCAGATACCCAATTCTAAGAAACACTTTCTAATAACAGTAATGATGTAAAAGCACTATCTTTGTTTTAATGTTCATTTACTCACAGAGGAAACATTTCTGACAGTATCAAGATCTGACTGAAGTCTTCATTTGTATATAAGATACTTAATCAAAACCTGTGCACTGCCTCTAAAGTTGCTTTGAGCTCACATTCTGTTAGAAGCCTGAGAGAAAATAGATAGCATCTGACTGATGGGGCTGATACAAATTTTAACACTACTTATAATTACATTATTTATGTTTTGTTTCTTAAATTCCATTGATCTAGTGGCTCTTGTCATTATCTTGCAATGAGTCTTTTCTTTCATGCATGCTTCATGCTGTCTTGAAATGGACTTTTCAATGGCAAAACATGACCTCTAGCTCTCTGACAGTGTGTTGTATCTTCAATTTATATATAGTAACGTGATAAAACCCAGCAGATTAGTTTGGAAAGTATGTCTGATACTGTGGAATCTCAGGCAGATCCTGAGCTCATGTAATTTGGTGTAACTTCATGGATATGAACATTGGAGATCTGGCCACATACACTGCATAGGATATATGAGGTGATAAAATGGTGCAGGTTTAATGTTCACAAAAAGATTTCCTTTAAAACAGAAGTAGTCAAGTCACAGCAGCAGGGTCGTGACATAGTGCAGTCCCTGCAGACTCCTGTAACACTGAAACATTGTGAAGAATTTCCTCCTAAGTAGTACTCTGGATGCTCTTTTCAGGGTGTACTATGTTGCTAAGCCCATAATGAAGTCTATACTGGTAAAGCTTTCACAGACACTGGGTGCAGAATGTCTGTAGAACAGATTCAGAGATGAGGAAAATAGCTGGCTGAGTTTCAAATTGTAAAGAACTGATGCATTACGCCTACTGAGAAGTGAGGAAAAGGGCACTGGTGGTGAAAAATCTCATTACAAACAAATGAAATGGAGGAGTCAGAGGTGCTCAATCTCTTATTCTCTCTTTTGAAAACGCTAAAGCAGATAGTGATGGGCTGGAGGTTGTAGTATGAGTGGAGACCATGTTCTCTGAAGTTACTCATTGGCATGCACTTTGAAGAACAAACCTGTTGAATCTTTACCAAGCTGTGCAATTTCAGACAAATAATTTACAGTTGAATTGCTGTCAATAGATAAAGTATCTGCCTGGACTTGACCTCTCCTCTAGACACCTGTACACTTGTGCAGTTGAAACAGGTAGATAGGAAGTTAAGTCTGCAAAAACATATGGATTAAATGGAATAGATATCTCCCTGGAAAGGTGCTGCTTCACGTGAAGCCCCCAGTACCTTCCATCAGTAAAGGTCTATAGATGTCTTATTGTCTGATTTGAGCATTTGTATCTCTGTCTACAAATTGACCATGACTAGCACTGTTTGTAACAACAGTCTCTATGTTACCTGACTGTCAGACAGGACTGATCTGGTACGAACTGGTAGGTGTTTATGGAGCATAACTATGAAGTAAGATTCTCCACAAAAGCAGGAAGAGTTTTTTGTTTGTTTTTAAGTCCATTGTCTCATATTTATGCACCTGTTTGAGACAGAGGAAAACTGGACTCAGTATTTTTTTCTCCTTGGAGACAAAATCAAACCATGAATAACCAGGAACCATGGAACGGCTTTGGTTGGAAGAAACTTTAAAGATCGCCTGGTTCCAAACCCCCTGCCATGGACAGGGACACATTCCACTAGGCCAGGTTGCCCAAAGCCCCATCCATCCTGTCCTTGAACATTTCCAGGGACGGGGCATCCACAACTTCTCTGGGCAGCCTGTTTCAGTGCCTCACCACCCTCAGACTGAAGAATTTCCTCCTAACCTCTAATCTAAATCTCCCCTCTTTCTATTTAAAACCATACCCCTTGTCCTGTCTGCCCAAACAAAATGTTGCTCTCCATCTTTTTTATAACCCCCCTTTAAGTATTGAAAAACTGCAATAATGTCAACTCTGAGTGAAGGAGAGTGACCTTGTTTATAAAACATTTGTACAGTTAGAAAGGACCTGAAGAATTCAGTTGGTTCTTTTGCACCAGGTCATTCCTGTGTCAGGCCTTACAGGTCTTGTACAGCCAACTTGCCAGTACGTCTCTTTTCAATTATTTACCACCCTTACTGTTGAAAAGTTTTTTCCTGCTTCTCTGCTTGAAACACTTCTTTCTGATCCTGTCTACTATTGACATAGACAAAAAAAAAAATAAAAAATCAACAGGTTCAAAGGTAGGCACTATCTTCTTCAATTCCTTTCTTTTGTTTTTAGGCTGTCCCCATCTATACGCAGACTTATAGACTGCTGGCCATTCTTGTTATTTTCCTAATTTACTAATATATTTTTTGAAACAGTTTTCCAAATTGAAATGCAGTATTACTCTTGTATCATTAACAGTGCTGGGTAGAGAGGAAAGATTATTCTTTCCTTTAAACAGTATCCCTGTTTATATATCCTATAACAGCATGAGAAAAATATCAGTTTGTATTGTATTGACTACACTTTGCATGGAAAAAGTTAGAGGAGAAATATCATTCTGGTTCTGTAGCCTTGGAATTAGTGAAGTCTTCTCAATTTTCTATACCTGCCCAAGCAAATACTTGAGCATATTCAATTTACACTAGCCTTTTGCCAGATTATACCAAAAAACAGAAATGGCTATGTAGCATCATGTCATCTAAGATGTATAGATGGCACTTAAAAAATATTCCAATTCTTACATATTTTGTTGTACTAATTTGCAGTAAAGGCTGGATAGATTACTCCTTCAAATGATCCAGAAACAGATAATCTTCACTGCCTGCCAGAAATTAGACAGATACTAGTAGTTTCGGTTATTCATTGCTCTTCTCCTGTATGAAAGAGGAGAGTGTCATATTTGACAAATTCTTTCCTTAGAGAGAGTACATTTTCTTAGTGTGGATTACAGATAGATTTGAGAGAGTTAAAATCTTTTTATATAGCTTCTCAGAGCTGTAATTGATTTCAGATTTTAAAATGTGTTGTTTCCGCTCTGCATATCATTAAAATAAAATACTAGCATTCATAAAGTTTCTTTGGAAGTGTTTCTTGTGTGCTGTGTTCCGTGATGTCTGGAATGTCAATCAAATTCTTGAGAATAATAGTGAAGCAATATTAAAATTAATGAACACTGATCTTTCGGACCACATTAAGGATCTGTTATGATTATGTGGTACTTCTCATACATGTGTATGTAATAGCTTGCTTCTGTTTGTAATTGTGTCAGCTTCATTCAGAATATGCAATACACTTCCACAAATGGATCCCTTAGTAATGTTGCTGAATTGGCCAGAGTGCAGACACATGGAAATGAGCATAGAAAGAAGCCAATAAATTTTAAAGCCTTGCCTGACAGCAGTATACTATGTTCTTTTTCTGTGTTACATATTGGTGTGACTCCTGCTCCACTTGCTTTTGGTTTTCTGTTCTTAAATAAGGTAAAAGTAAGTCTTTGCTAACTCTGGTTTGGTCCCAGATGCCCACTAGTAAAACACAGGCCAAACCATTTGCTTGATGAGACTGAATGGTGGCTGCAACAGAGTCATTCAGGCTCTGGCATACACTGTCTTAATATCATTGTGCTCAAATTTCCATTGAGCATTTTAGTAGTAACTGCTGGGTGTGTCCTGTCTCCTTTAGAGAAGGCCACAGCAACACTGCTGCAGAATCTGAGATGCTGCAGAAAGGAAGAGTAGATACGGGGTATATATAAGTTAATCCCTTACCAGAACTGGTGGTTTTCTTGTCTCAGAGCTAAGAAACTGGAGGTGCACACTAGTTATTATGGTCTTTATACAAAGGGCTAATTTATCTCTGATTCAATAAATGGAAATTATCATCCTCTCTCTCCCCTACAATTGCATTATTTTGAGTTTGTTGATTATTTGATATTATTACTTTTAGATCTGGAAAGATGGTATTTGGACCAGCAAACCTAGGAGAAGATGCAATAAGAAACTTCGTCACAAAGCATCGTTGTAACTCCTGCTGCAGGAGGCTGAAACTTCCTGGTATTCAAAACGAAGATTATTTTTTAACCCATATCTAACTTTCTAAGTGTAAGGTAGTAAAGGCCTAGGTGTGTTATAACAAGAACAGAAATTCTACAGAGCTGAGATTATAGCTGGCACACTTACACAAAGGCAAATAAGAGAATATTGATCTTTTACATCGTTCTTTTGCCCAGCAACCATGTTAGTAGTCAAAGCTTCTACCCATTGAATTATTTCCTTTGCTGTGCAAAACTGATAGCATTTTGGGTGATAACATCACCCATTTTTCCAGGGTGATCACTACAGATAGCATCAGCAATAATTTGTAGAATGAGAACAAATAATGATCTAAAAATTATCAATGCATTAGCCAGGGAAAAACTTGCTGGAGCTTTTCTGGCCCTTGGATAGGGCCTGTACACTGCATCTCTTACCTCCTGCTTAGCTGGATCACTGATTATTCACATTAGGTTTTATAGAATGGGCTTCTGTTTATTGTGGTGCAGATTTAAAAGGCTCAAAGCCAAAATACATTGCTATTTTGGATGAATTTCCACCCACATTTTTTTTTTTTCAGAGGAAGGCTCCTTTTCAGTGCCTACATGGTGGAAGAAATTGTTTGATTCGGAAACAGGAACTGCAGTGTTATTGTTTTGGATTATTTGTGTTTGTGGCAGCTAGAGATAACAAAGGAGAAAATCAGCTGAATAGACACAGTGTGGGAGGATTCATTCATATCAGCTCCCACCATTTTTGGCCCCTTCAGGGCTCTCTTTCCACTGACTCTGATTTGCCCTGCTGCAGATTTTCTTTCTCCTGAAAACTGCTAACAGACTGCTGGCCACCAGTTGCAGGGTTGGACACTGCCCAGTGTTTATGTGCTTTTTAAATATTTACTTGGCAGAATTATTTAATTTATTTTTTTCATAGAATCATAAAATGGCTTGGGTTGGAAGGAACCTTAAAAATCATCCAGTTCTAACCCCATTGCCATGGGCAGGTATGGCACCCACTAGATCAGGTTGCCCAGGGCCTCATCTAACCTGGTGTTGAACACCTCCAGGGATGGGGCATACAAAACCTCTCTGGGCAACCTGTTCCAATGCCTCACCACCCTTACAGTGAAGAATTTTCCCCTAACATCTAATCTAAATTTCCTGTGTTTTAGTATACAACCATTATGCCTGTCGTATCACTGTAAAAAGTTGCTCTCCATCTTTTTATAAGTCCCTGTCAGTACTACAAAGCTGCAATGAGGTCTCCCTAGAACCTTCTCTTCTTCAGGCTGAACATTGCCTTTCAGCATGCCTTATGGCATGCCTTCCATGCATTACAGCTCTCTCAGCCTTTCTTCACAGAAGAGATGCTCCAGCCCTCTGGTCCATCTTCACGGCCCTCCTCTGGACCTGCTCTAACAGGTCCACATCCTTCTTGTGCTGGGGGCCCCAGACGTGGATGCAGTGCTCAAGTGGGTCCTCACAACAGCAGAGTACAGGGGGACAATAACCTCCCTCCACCTGTTGGTCACCTTTCTGTTGATGCAGCCCAGAGTGTAGTTGATCTTCAGGGCTGCAAGCGTGCACTGCTGGCTCACATTGAGCTTTTCATGCACCAGAACCCCCAAGTCCTTTTCTGCAGGACTACTTCTAATTAGTTTTTCTCCCAGTCTGTGCTCATGTCTGGGACTGCCCTGACCAAGGTGCAGCACCTTGCACTTGGGCTTGTTGAACCTCATTAGGTTCATGAGTCCACTTCTCAAGCTTGTCATCTTCTTGCCATAGATTTGAGAAGAAACGACTGCACAATGGAAAGGCTCCGTCCAGCCTTTGAAGGAGAAATGAAGGCAAGTGCCAGAGAAACTGATGATGCAGATGAGCCGCTGGAGTATGACACACGGTTGTGAAGCAGCAGCTGTGAGCAGAGCCCACGTATGCATGCTTGAAAACCTGTTCCTCATCACTGGCATGGGCCAGTCCAAAACAACAAAACATAGATGTCTGAGTGCAACATCTGTCTGCATTTGACAGATGCTACAGGCAAGGAATCAAAAAATCTCGTTATTTACTCCCTTTCTCTTGTGTCTTGTGCTGGTCTGTTTGTACTGCTCAGTAAATTGCCATCAGCAGGTCACCCCTTAGCTGGATCAACTGTCCCATCAGTGCCTTTTTTTTTTGGAAATGTGGATAGTAGTTCCAAACTATGCTGGGTAAAGGAAAATGACTGTGACAAAATTATTTACAGGGGGGAATGATTTGATATGATTTGTCTTTTTGCTCTTTAGTAAATACCTGAATATATACACATGTAAATCACTCATTTTCAGATGCAGAGCACACTCTGCCTTATGTTTGCTTTTGACCTTTGTATAGGATACCTTCCAAGACAATGTAGAAATACTATTTTTTCTTTTTTGTTGACTTTGAGGCAGAGACAAAATAAGAATACGCAAGTAATAAATTACTGATTTAAACAATAGCCACTGGTATGGCAGATGTACTGCAGAATGGTGTGGGAACTTCATCCTGAGTCCTTCTCACATAGCAAGAACAAGACAGACAATGAAGTGTTAGATTATTGGGCCCACAAGCATCATTAACATTACTCATTTTGAGATGATGAAAATGATACATCCATGACCTTCAGTTCAAACATAAAGAATAACCTTGAAAGTGATATAAATTTTAACAGGATTTGCCTTTCTTTATAATATGTTAGCTTCAGGGTTTTTTTAAGTCTTTAGGTGGTCAATTGCAAAAAGGTTTGAAAAGTCACAAAGAATAACGTGTTCCATTTGGTATTTAACTTCATGTTGACAATGTCAGGCCATACATGGGACTATTTTCTACCAATGTTACCAATGGTGCAGTAACATGTATGCTTTCGCAACATATTCATCTGGTTTTCTATTGATTTTGTCCGATTTCAGGAGAATCTGATAAAACGTGAAAATCAATTATGTGCAATATGATTTTTGTACAATGATTGAAATGAACCGCAGAGCACAAATATCTAATATAACTTATGTTGTATTACAGATCACTTCTACCATTAAAGAATCTTCACAACTTTTATTGAGTAGAAATAGTTAATACTGAAATGTAAATAATCGGAAAACTTGTACTTGAATAAGAAAAAAAAAACCACATAGTTACACCACAATGGATAGTAAAATTTAATGCTTAACAGATCTACCTGTTACATCTACCATTCATTTGGAATATTCAGAAAATGTCTGTGTACACATAGGAATTAGAATCATAGAATCACAGAATAGTTTGGGTTGGAAGGGACCTTAAAGATCATCCAGTTCTAATCGACTTCTATGGACAGGGATGCCACCTACTAGACCAGATTGCCCAAAGCCCCATCCAACCTGGCCTTGAACACTTCCAAGGATGGGGCATCCACAGCTTCTCTGGGCAACCTGTTCCACTGCCTCACCACACTCAAGAGTGAAGAATTTCTTCCTTATATCTTGCCTAGATTTATCCTCTTGCTGTTTTAGTTTACAGCCATTATCCCTTTTCCTTTCACCACACTCCCTGATAAAGTGTCCCTCCCCATCTTTCCTGTAGCCCCCCCTTTAAGTACTGGAAGGCTGCTCTTAAAATTTTCCTAGAGCCTCTAGGCTAAATTACCCCACCTCTCAGCTTTTCTTCACAGTAGAGGTGCTCCAGCCCTCTGATCATCTTTGTGGCCCTCCTCTAGACCTGCTCTAGAAGGTCCATGTTTTTCCTGTGCTGGGGTCCCCCAGAGCTGGATGCAGCACTCCAGGTGGGGCTCCACAAGAGCAAAGTAGAGAGGGAGAATCGCCTCCTTCAACCTGCTACCCATACTTTTGATGCAGCCCAGGATATGGTTGGCCTTCTGAAGAAATTGTGTATTCCCAGTTATACATTCCCAGTTTTTGTATTGATTATGATTTCGATTAAGACATTGGTGTAATCACCTATACTAAGTTCAGATGAGATGCCATCAGTTCCTGAAAGTATCCTGCATATACATACAGTGATTATTTTTGCTTTTTATTTTTTGTGTTAAAAACTACCACCCATCTCTCTATTTGAAAGGTGTATTTTTTCTTTTTTTTTTTTGTTCTTCTTCTCTCTTTTTTTTTTTTTTTAAGCAATGCAACATATCAGAAGACTTAGCTTGCCTTTTATATCTCTGTAACAGAGGTTCTCTCTTTCACAGGTTTGCAGCTTACCAATGAGAATGTTTAATTGTGTCTCTACAGAATGATGGTGGATTGTCACCTCTTTCAAGATAAAGTAGTAGTTCTGTTTCCAGTGACTATCATCTTAAAATTGGGCTTTAGGGATTTATGTGCTTAACATATGTACTTACATAGATGCTTTAAAGACTGAACTTTCTCTAAAGAATCTCTAACTGTTAGTATACCTGTACATTTATTCAAGTCAAGTGACACTTAACAAGTGACACTGTCTTAGAGCCAAAGACAGTTTTAAGTCCTGCCCTGGTAGTGCTGCTTTCTTCAATGATTTCCATAAATTCTTTCATTTGGGGATGTAAGAATTCTGAACATTTTTGTATTAGACACAAAAAAATAACCTCCACACTAGACTGGGCCTGAGTTCCTTTAGTTACTTTTAAAGTTTTGAAGACATTCCCTGAAATCATACTTCATATTATCTTTTCTTGTCAACTCTCCTATTGCCTTTGAGAGAGAGTTACTTCTGCATTCATAGCAATACTTGTGAGAATGGGTACAGCATAAATCAGTTGGGATTAACTGTATTCCCTTTTGTTATATACACATCCAGGTATATGCTACCTTCCCCTCAGATCAGGGATCCTTGCAAGATACTCATCTGTGTTAAAATACAGTTGATACAAACATATTTGATATCAGATTTTGCTCAATGTGAAATATTTAATGTGATGAAACAAGAAAAGGATGCATTTGAAAATGTTCCATTATATACTTCTGTCAGAGCATCAATTATTCCATGCTCGTAGACACTAAGGTAAAAATTCCATTGATTCTGAGGTTAATTAATTTAGCTTCACTTTACTTTTTGCACTTTTTATAGAAGGGCTGATTCACATTTCACTGAATGTTACAAGTTTTGGTAGTCTGGGTAAAGATATTTTTTCACCCTTTTGTCATAGTTTGTTAATAAATTATAGTGAAATTATTAGTATTAATTATAATTATTATTTCTTTTGAGTCCTTGGTGCTTGAGTCCTTGGTGCTTGAGTCCTTAAAATTTCTTTGCATTCTTTAAATTCTTCTTTGATGTGTAAACACTGGCCACAGATTGAAGCCCAGACCCCACTGAAAACATGAGAAAAAACCAGAAGCCTGTAGTGGGAACAGCAATATGCTCCATTACTAAAACAATGGTATATGTAGAATGAAAGATTTTCAGGACAGAGTTCTTTCTCTGCTTTGCTTGACAACAACTGTGGAAGAGGAAATCCTGCATGTCAAACTGTAGGGTTTTCTGATTGTTAGTTTCAATATTTGTTTTTGCTTAAAAGCATGTTTAGATTTTTTTTTAATACTTTTGGTGTGTTCAAAGAAAAGCCCTACTTTGCTCAAATAAGAAAGGTGGTAAATTTCTGAAAGAAAAAAGTTGAAACAAAAAATTATAAACTCACATTTTAATATGATCTTAAAGGAAATTTTATGAGAAGCATGGAAGAGCTGCGGTTGACCTGTGAAGAACACTTAGGAGAGTAAAGAGTTAGAATATGGCCACAAAATAATAAAGAAGGAAGAGCCCTAAGGCTGATCTCAGACCTCTCCTATGCATCCACTTAAGGAATGGGCTAGAATGAGAGGGGTTAATGAGCTAAACCTATAGGACCCAACTGCACAGTAACTGATCCAGGTGAGCAGGGCAGTCTTCAAAGACACCGTAACAGCAAATGAGATTTTGAGCTGGCCACAACCTAACCCTATGCTGCTAACTAAAATTGGGTTCAAATGACCTGGAGGACTGGATTAACTTTTAATGACTCCTGGGCAACTAACAAGGCCAGGCTGCCCTCAGATGATCACCTGGGGAAACTAGCTGGAATTAGAGTTGATTTCACACGACTCCTTTGCAGGTTAATTGGCTCTGAATTTGATTTCAAATATCTTGTGAAATAAACACCATGGGCAATGTTGACCCTGGGCAATTTATTGGGTATAAATAAATTGGGTGTAAAGCTGATCTTCAATGGATCTCACGTTGTTCTCAGTTGACCTTTTATAGCTAATGCTAGCATGTTGACCTCGGATGAGCCTTGAGGATCAAACAAATGCTATTTTAACCTAAAGTGACCTCCACTAGTAATTAGAGCTCCTATTTTACCTGAACTAACCTCTTGCCAAAACCTGAGATGACTCTGCAATAAGATTTGAATATGATGTTGACCTCAGACAGGGAACGAGGACTATGGCTGCCCTCTAATGATCCCTGAGCACCAAACAAGCACCTCAAGTGACAACCCAAGCAATTATTTGGATATCAGCTTTACCTTAAATTACCTCTGGGCACCAAAAAAATTCTTCCCTGGCCTCATGAACTCTAACATCTCAGGCTCTCTGGTTGACCCCAGAAGAACCATGACAGCTTAACTGGATCTCAAGCTGACCTTAAATGATTGTTCTCTCCCCTAGATGAGAACAGTGTTGATCTTAAATGACCACTGTGCGTGTAATAGAATGTCAAGTTGACCTCAGGTGATCCTGGGTTTCAAACAACAACCTAGTTGACCTCAAACAATGCCTTAAATATACGTAGATCTGATATTGATGTCATACTACTCCTCTGGATAGGTTAATTGGCACTTAAGTTGACCTCAAATGATGTAATGGTGATTGATTAGCCCTCAAGTTGACCTCAAATGACCCCCCTGAGTGGGCAGCAATGCCTGTGGTGATCTCCAGTGACCCTGGTCAAGATAATTCACTCTCATGTTGGCCTCAAATGACCCCAGGCAGGTACTTGAATCTTGTGTCCAGTTCAGATGACCATTGGGCTTTCTAATTGGATCTCAAGTCAATTTCAAATGTCTGCTGAGAAACTCTTGATGAAACTTACCTATTCCCTCAGTACCGTGAGCAAAGGCCATGTAGCTGAGCCTGTGATCTGTGGACCCCAGGCAAAATGGAACTATGTCTGCCTTCAAATAACATAAGTGGCAAATGGAAAGTTTTTGTTTGTTTGTTTGTTTGTTTTTTAATGCACAAGACCACAGTACATCCAGCTGAGGACAGCAGTTGACTTCAGATGATGTCTGATGGCAGCTCTTAAATGCACAGACCCTCTGATTGACAAATGTATTGCTTGAGGTCTTCTTTGTACTGTATTCAGGAGGAGAACAGAAAGATATAGGTCGTTCTTGGCATAAACCCCAGGCTGCAGTCCATCTCAGGTGACAATTTGATGTGAAAATGACAAACTTTTTCTATTTCCATAGTCCTTTTTCAAGACTGTGCTTGACTGCAGGTAGCTGCTCTGTATACAGATGGGGCAGGAACTAATCTCTGTTAATCCGAAATCACAAACTGTATCTCACAGTAGCTATCCTTTAGTAGTAGCTGTGTGGAGAACTGTATTGGTATGTTAAATCAGAGAATTTGTCAGTGTTTGATCTCCAACAATCTCCTCAGCAGAAGACTGAGGCAGTATTTGATCTGAGAATATCTTTAAGCATGAAATATTTCATTTTCTTATCTTCTTCTGCCTACACTATCAAATTGTGCTCAATACTTGATCTCAGGTAATCCCTGAGCAGCACGTCGTACGTAGATAGGTATGATGCACCTCACCAGCAGTATAGAACAACAGTTAAATTATGTTTACCCCATTGTAAAGTTTGGGGCAGGTGGGTTTAACTGTAGGGCTATGGCTATAGATAGGTCAACAGTTGTCCCTGTTACAGGACAACTGTAATGTAACTGTAAATACACATATTGGGTAGTATTAACATCTGGAGGACCTTGTACAGTGAATTGGGGAAGCCATTGTTCTTCATTGACCTTTGAGCTGTAAACTAGGGCAGGCCTTGACATCCAAATACACAGCTTCGGCCATAGATGACCAAAGAAAATTTAGTGAGAACAAATATGGAGCTGGGGGATGTTATGTGGCCACTGTAAAGACTGTAGTGGTCGTTCATTTCTGCTAAACTCAATTTAACTATTATTTTTTATCAGTGTTTCCTGAGTAGCAAATTGAGACAGTAATTGACCTTTGCATTCCTGATCCCTGAGTCCAAATGTAGGACATAGAGTGGTATTTAATTTCACATTGTCTCTGAATAATTAATTGAGGGAGTAATTGACTTTGTATGACTTTTTGAATTAGAGAAGTAAATGATTTTGTTGTGTTGTAAGCAGTAAAACAGTCCAATGCTGCAATCTGTGTCCATAGTTAACCTCATTTGACACCATTACAAGAGGTGGTGGCAGAATATGATCTCAACTAATGCCCTCTCTCTTCTATCTGATTTTTGTCTTTTAAATTAGGCAAATATGTTTAACATTGATGAAATCCAAATAACAAATAGAGGCTGACAGGTACCTCAGGAGAGTCTGAGTGCCAAACTACATGGGAGCTTAACCTCAAACTTCTATGGACTAGTATATACAGTCTGCACATGACTGCTTGTGAATGTGAATAGGAAGCTGAAGATGGCTGCTGTGGTTCCTGAGCTCACCCACTACTTGTCCTGCAATTGGCTATCGTCTGGCATGCAGATTCCCTGTCCTATTCTGGTGTCCTACTGCAATCTCAAACTCAGCATTTCAGTCTTCTGTACTGAGCACTCCTGAAATGTCATTCATAATTCTACATTACCCATTAAAGAGGCATCACTTTTACACAGTCCTTAGTAAAAATACGACCTAAAGGAAATCCACAGCTTTGCCATTGACTTCAGTGGGGCCCAGACGTAAATTCAGATTTCAGTGCCTAAATAAAAAGTCTGTCTACCTAGCCATTTCTTTGAACCTCTTTTTCTGTCTCAAAGAACTATTTGGATCCATAGTCCAAATAGACTATGATCATAGCCTATGACTATAACATAGATCCATTCTTCCCAGTGAAGACTCTAATATTTAAAACAATATATCTTACTCTGTCCATCCTACAACATAAGACCATCAGAATTTTTTAGGTGTGTCTACCACACCCTTCAGAATCCACACTAAATCGTATTGTATTAATATCATATCAGGTTTTCTATCAAGCCAGACATGGAATTGACTTAATATTTGAAATCTAGGTGGGTTGAAGCATTTGCTCTGAAGTTCTGTGGCTTCTGCTTAGAGCACTGAATAGCTTTCCATCAGGTAGATTCCTCAGAGTTGAATGTAACACAAATACTTCTGACAGGATCACTGAGTCTGTCTGCTTCATAGTCCCTTAATTACATAACAGGTGTGTAGTTGCTGGGATCCAGCCTGCATGGGTGCTAATGGTCATCTTTTGTCAACAGCAACTGACCTTCCAGTTATGATTATGATACGTGATACCAACTAAAAAGACATTAACAGTAAATTGCAACATAGAAAATGATAAAATATTCCATATTTAAATGAACATCAGTTTTAGTTCCATGCTAACTAATATTCGTTACCTTGCTTTGTATCAGGAATGGAAATGCTATTACCTTGCTTTGTATCAGGAATGGAAATGCTATTTTGTCCTCCATTCCACAATATGCCAAATACTATGTCAGCTCTCTTACACTGTGTGTTCTGCTCTCACCTAAACAGAAAGAACAGTTTCTAATTCAAGTCCCATTTGAAACTCACACTCTCTTATGTACTGTGTACTTGGCTAATGCCTCATTGGACACTTAATGTTTCTTTTGCTTTTAACTTATGAACACCAACCATGTTAACAGAATCACAGAATCGCAGATGATTCTGTGTTAGTTACCTAGATGATTCAACCATACTCTGATAAACTACAAATGTGTAGACACTGGAAAAGCCTTAAGGTCAAAATTGGAAAAGTACGCCATTCCCAAGTTAGAAAATATCTCCTTCTGCTGTACTCCCCATCTGCTCCCCTCCAAACATTGACTCTTAGCGGTACTTTACCCCTGCCAAAATGTTACAATCATAAAGCATGGATCAAATATACTCTCATTGCAAATGTGCCTGTGCAGAAGGGCCTACTACTTATGTATTACTGCATGTAGCAGTATGGGGAAGGGATGTTGTGGTAAGGATTGTGGCAGAAGGCTGATATTTTCTTGATGGGAAGAGCTAAGGTGATGGAGTTTGACTGGAAGTATGCCAAGCCTCCTTTCTTCATTTGGTGAAATCCTAACATGGAATGAATATTGATCTAAAATTAATAGACTTTCTGGAAAGCTACATAGAGCTCTGATGTTTAAATTAAATTTCTGTAGACACATCTATATTATTATCCTTTAAATACGTAATAGATCATTATGAAACAAATTGGATAGGCTAAGTACCAGCACAGAATGGATTTGCTGTCTTTTTCCGCTGCACGAATCTGTGCACTAATTGGAAACCCTGGGATTCCCAAGAGAGAAGTCATACAGCTGGCTGTTTACCCTCTGTGTGCCAGCAGATTTCAGATAATTACTTTACCTACCTACATTCTTGCTTCTGTTTAATTAATATATCACAATTATTTATGTGAATAAAGATCAAACTGTTGTACTTTTTGTGTCCTTTTAATAAAACAATGTTGTTCCAGATCCATGGAAGCACTGAAGACACTAACACAAGAAGAGTTTTAAGTTACACATTTTTGTCCATCAACTGTGTTTGACTGCTGGGAGGATAACTGGAAACCAGCACTTTGGGGATGCACAATTTTAATTAACAGACAGACAGTGAAGACTTTTATTTACCAACATTTTTTGCCATTAGGTGGGCATCAGAAAACCTTAGTTTTCTTATGGCTTTGCACCTTCATTATAAAAGGCTTGCTTTTGCATTATTTCTTAATTAAAAGGATATATTTTCTCAAGCCTCTTCTAGCCTCTAATCCCATAGTCCCCCCTTAGTAATTATAAAAATTCAATGCCAGTCTCCTTCACTTCAGTCTCAGACCATTACCCTTACCCACAGTTTTCATTTTACATGGTACGCACTACCATTCCTCACCTTCTGCACTCCTGTCATACACTCTTGTTTTGGTCTTTTGGAGCGCAGTCTAGCTGAAGGCCTCCTTTTAGTGATCTTTCCCATATTGCACTCTTCTCTTTACATGCCTCACTAACCATGGCCTCATTCTTCAAATTCTACCTACTAGTTTTCATTCCCTTACTTATCTCAATGCCTCCCTGTTATGGGATCCAGTCCTGGATCTTATCTTGGCCTCAGTCATGATGCTTTGAGCAGACCACAAAGGGGAACAGCAGGAGAGAATTTTTGCCCCATTGTGAAGAACATGTGCTCAAGCCAACAAAACCAACAAACACGAGCAAACTGCTACTGTGTTTGATGCTCAAACACTGTATTTGTTCAAATGTAAATGATTTTTTTTTCTCCCCTCACAGCAGCCTAAGCTACTACATTTATGTCTGTGGGCTGAAATTCCTTTTGGGGAACAATCTGATTTATTTTTATTTTTTTTATCTGTTTCACTGGTGGCACTGTTTTCCAGTGACCTTAACTCTCTCTCAGGGACAGTGGCAGAATGACCCACTGGCTCCTGTAGAACAGAGAATCATTTAATATACCATGAAAACCTCACCACAAGTTCTCTATTCAATATACACATTTTAACCAAAATAATAAAGGACACATACATGCATTAGTTTGGTAGATAGCAAGCATCTTCTGCATGTGCTACATGGGACTGTGTATCTTGAACATAGTCCTTGCCACAAGTAGGTTTGCCTACAGCCTTCTCCTTGTCCGATCCCTTAAACCTGAAAGAAACTGCATACACAATTATTTTCAGGGCATGAAGGTAAACTGCACTGCCTGGGAAACCTGCTTTAAGCCAATGCTGTAACAATACACAGCGAAGCACCTGTACAACAATCTTTTCATGAACGTCCCACATGCTTGTTTGTCACACCTCATTACTTCTTTCCTTCTCTAAAATTGTTGTGAGTCTTAAGGACCAAGCTGGTCTCTTCATGCACTTAAAGCAGGAGTAATACATAGTGTTCTTTGTTTCCTGCTGAAAATTACTGATAATAAACATAAATAACTGAATAAGTAAGCTCTCTTTACCACAGATTGCATTTCAATGCTTTGGGACATCATTCATGCACTCAGGCATTTATAACAGCACAAAGAGAATATATTGTCTTCTATTGATATTGCTGCTCTTTAAGGGTAGACAAAGTAAGCAATGAACTACTTATTAAGACAATACAGAGGATAAAAGAAACACTTTTTTTTTTTTTTTTCCCCAAACAGAAACATTTCCAATTATCTGACAATAGTTAATATTTTCATTTGCTTTGTGTTTACTGGGGTGATAAGACCTTCCTTTCTGTTTTTTAGGGTCAGATACATAATTTGTAGAGACATTGCAGTTGGCTTCCCAACGCTGCTGCCTATGTGAGAATGGGCTTGAACTGTGGGAAGCCTGCATTACCTCTTTTGCAATGCTCATATCCAGTTGCTCCTTGGCACTACATCTACCCAGCACACTGTTTCCATAAACAGTTACTCCAATAACATTTATTATTATTATTATTAGTAGTAGTAGTAGTAGTTGTAGTAGTAGTAGTAGTAGCTGCCAGTCTCAATGGTACATACCAAAACAAACAAACAGACAAAACCAATAAAATCCTGTCCATAGGGTTTTGGAGACTTAGGAAATCAGATTATAAACTGCAAAATCTGCACCTGTGTTTTGCAACATTCACCTTTGGTTGCAAATCCTTTCCTCACAGATCAGCCCACCTACCTGCTTGAACACGCCAGCAAGCCTGTGGCTCCAAGGCTTAGAATTAGGTGTGTAGCACAATTGTGGAAAGGAAAACATGGGCTTCCAAAGAGATACGTCCCTGCTTCTCCACAAAAAACTGGAATCAGGGGTACAGCAATGACATCTAATTGCAACATGCCGGGTCCACAACATGGAAGAAATTACAGACAGTGCTGGTGCCAGCTTTCCAATTAAAATTTGACAGGTCTTGTAGAATGACCATTTCTTTCAGCAAGCATCTATCTTACCAAAACAAAACAAACAAACAAACAAAACCCAGCTACCTGCTTCCTGCCTCCCGCCAGCATAAAAAACACTGCAAAAATTAAAGTCTTTGCTCCACTGCTGATGTTTACCATCCAGTTCAGGAAAAGACAAAAATACATGGAAATAAAGTAATAAAAAATAGGAAAGCAAAGTGAATGGGAGGAAGAGAGAAAATTATATTTTATCTATTATTATTTATTACTTATTATATTTTATTTTTCCTAGTTTAACAGTGCAAAAAGGCACAGCCTTGCATTTTTTTACACCCACCTGAACCCAAACTTTTCTTGTTCCATGAGCCTGGTATTGCACACAGTGCCATGCTAAGGTAAGTCTTTTGAAGTAGTGATACAATTACAGCAGTGGTGTAAGGAATCAGATCCTTGCATTTTCAGATGAATTTATTGCAGCAGCTTTCAAGGTGAGGCTGCAGGTTTTTATGGAGAAGCAAAAGTTTATTGCTTTGATTATAATAAGCTCTGAAATGTGATGCCAAATGAACAATACATAAAATAATTAGATTGCTTATAAAGAGCAGCTGGTACATTGAAAAGTCCCTTTTCTATTTTTTTGGACCTACATCTCAGAGCACACATGAAGCTGATGTTTCAGAGATGGTAGTTAAGGCGAGTTTAGATGCCCTGTGAGGACAGACCTGTAGCTTGAATCCAGCATGAGGTCCCATGTGGACTGAGCTTTTGACAGGCTTCATGACTTCGCTAGCCTCTCCAGGGTCCTCTGACTGTCAACACTTAGCAGCTGCCTCCCAGTAATTCTTGGTATTTGGAATAATTATCTCCTCTCCTCTTCTCGGAACAGCAGAACTAGACTTCACCCACAGATTGCAAAATGGCTTATAGATCTGCATAAAGTCTGTTATAAATATTGTCATTCCATCCAATTTTCCAAGCCCAAACTTATACAAAAATATTTTCTGTGCATGATGCTCTCTAAAACAGTTTAATGAGTAGAGAGAGCTCTATATGCTCACTTCGTCCTATAAATATCACCTATTTATTAGATGCTGTTCTCTATTTAGCTTTCTGTCTTGAATTTGCGATTGCATGCACTCTACTTGATTATCTAGTAGAAAGTCCAAAAATCCAGACATTAACTTGATATTGCTGGCAGCATGCCCCCTCTGCTCAAATGTTAAGGCATTCTCATTGTTCTAGGCCATGCTGAAATGGAACATCCCAGCAAAGAGAAAAAAATCTTTTCCTTCCGTCTCAGTCCTAATTCTAGTCTCTAGACTCAGGTTAGTAAAAGGGGTAGATTAAGGCACTGAGCTCCCATGCTGACTCTATGAAAGCTTTTCTTTAAAATTCTCCATTATTTGAACAGCTCTGTTAACCAAACCTATTATCTTTCCCCTTTGGTTTTCAAGTTGAGAAAGGAAATGCAACTTCTTTAACGGCCCACAGATTGATGATTAACATTTTACATGTCCCTGCTGGTAAGTAAAAGAACTGCTTTGTGGACAGTGAAAATGCTGTAGAGAAGGAAGCGGGAGTCAACTTATGTTACTAAGTTGTACTGCTTCATTAATCACAATCTTTTTTATTGCATTGCTCAAAGCCAAATCCATTCTACTTCTCAGGAATGGATTAGATCAAAACCAAGTACACTTAGTGCACCTTTGACATCTGGCCTAGCAGCTGGCTATCTGCTAATATTGCTCTTAAGAAGTGTCAGGAGCCACATTTACTGTGACCATTCTAGCCCTTCTGATTTAAGCTTCTGTAGAGGGCAATGAATTACCTTAAAGGAGCTCCTCTGGAAAGCCTTAAGTTTTATGCTGGACCCCTGCCAGCCTCACTACTTCATGAGTATGAACAATCAGACAATTGAACTGATTTGACTTTGCCACTCCTGGAGTTTCATTGCCTTTAACCTTGGGATGTAATGATGGTAATGCCATGCTAAGTGCCTCTCCTACTAGGGGGAATATGGTTTGTCGGTTCAAGTAGGGCACCCATTCTTGTTAGCTGAAAACTGCACTGATTTGCAGTGAGAGGGGAAATAGATTGAGCATGATTAACACCATTTTGAATGTGGCTTATTTTCTTTTAAGGCTTTTGAGGTGCAAAGTGTCCAGATGTATTTATCTGTGTTTTAATTGTAAACTCATTACCAAGCAAGGTTGACCTTAGCTATTTTTTTTTTCTTTATTTTCTCTCTCTCTCTCTTTATTTTTTTTTTCCTTTTCCCCAGAGAGGTTATTTAATGTCTACCAAAGACTCAATAACGACAGCCTAAAAAGTTTGTACCCCCCTGCCTGCAGGCAGAGCAGTGATGGGTTGGTTTGATTTTGGGCTTTATTAAACATGGAGGCTATTGTTCCTCCCTGATGAAGGTTCTGTGAGAGGAAAGTTTTCCTTTCCTGGCAGTGGAAGGTTGAGTGATAAGACCTGGTCAATGAAAATTGCCAACCTACATCTGGTAGGACAAACTACGGAGTCCTTGGCTTTTCATATGACATCTTGCCTTCTTTATTTCCTAGTTATTTTCCTGTGCCTTCTCATGTTATTTACTTCCAACTCTCTTGACTTGACAAGAACCTAGGCGAGGAGATGATGACAACACTGAACAGCAGTTTAACAGTCTTCATGATAATCTAGCCCTTCTCAGTCAGAAGGCTTTTGACAGAGTCATCAACTTCTGTCACTGATATAGTGGTCAGAGGAGGCTGTTGCGCTATTGTACTCATCTGTTCTGACCCACAGAAAACAGACTCCTCTCCAAAAAAGTCCAGGTCATTGAGCAGGGATCTGTGTGCTCAGTGGGGCCTATACAGGAAGTCTATATGCTCTAGGAACATTTCTCCACATATTGCAGACTAAAAGCTCTGACTGATATTTATTAGTTAACCTCAGTGTGAAAGACATGAAAGGGGCTTTGGTTAATGCTTTAACCTGTTAACCACATGGTGTAAGGACCAGCATGCATTCACTGCCACCTTTCCCACTGTCTCCACACCCAGCAAAGGAGTGGAGTGGATGCTGGGGATCGGTGAAAACCTAAATCCCTGTAGCTTTCTTCACCAGAAGAGAAGAACCAGAGATGTAATTATAATGTTACAATTACAGAGAACTATGAAAAGCCCCTTGGGACAAAACGGTCCAAAAAATGTGATTCATCTTTTCCAGTGAGAGGGTGGGCAATTCTGGCGAGTATTTTTTTAAGGCTGAGTCTTACCAGGGGAAGGGAGACAAATGCTGCTCACTCTGTGAGTTGAATGCAAGTCCAGAAGGTGAGCAATGCTGTTAGCTCTTCCTTAGGAGTCCTACCTTACAGAGAGATGATACTGTGGCATAGTCAGAATGTGTCACTGTGCAGTATCATAGAATCATAGAATCATAAACTGGCTTGGGTTGGAAGGGACCTTAAAGATCGTCTAACTCCAACCCCCCTGCCATGGGCAGGGATGCCACCCACTAGATCAGGTTGGCCAAGTCCCCATCCAGCCTGGCCTTGAACTCCTCCAGGGATGGGGCATCCACAGCTTCTCTGGGCAGCCTGTGCCAGTGCCTCACTACCCTTACAGTGAAGAATTTCCTCCTAATGTCTAATCTAAATCTATCCTCTTTTAGTTTAAGGCAATGTCCCTTGTCCTATCATTAGTTGGCTTTTGTTAAGAAGGATAAAGAAAATGGAAAATGTTCACCTCTCAGGCCTCTCTCTTTTTCAGCAATAAACAAAAAACAGCTTCCCAAAGCCTACTGTTTCCTATCAAGCAGCAATGCTTGCTCCAGGCCTTTTTTATAACACATGTGGGAGATCAACTTTTCAAATACTCACCTGCATCTACTCCCACTTGATAGCTTGGCAGCACCTTCACACTGATTCACCTCTTCCATATTTTTCTAATATTACTCCCTATTATAATGTGACCCTATAATGTCCTGTAGGGACCTTACTCCCTATGTCAGACATTTCTTATAGAAACTTGGTATTTTCACTGCATTATCTATTTCTCCTCAGCAAATTTCAGCAGAGCAGCTCTCCAAACAACTCTGAGTGTTGAAATGAATTCAGACATACACAAGATTTTGCAGGAACACATGATCCATTTCATTATGGCCATATCTAGTTGGTTAGCATCATGATTGCCCTAAAAAGGGCAAAATGATCTGTGTGGTGTCAGGAGCAGCCTTGTTGAAAGAGACCTGGCAGTCCTGGTGGACAGCAAACTGAACATGAGTTGGCATTGCATTGCAATGGAGAAGCAGTGGAGACAAATCAGATCCTGGACTGCATCTGCAGTGGCATTACTAGCAGAGACAGAGATGTGACCACCTGACCCTACTTGGTGCTTGTCAGGCAGCACCCAGGGTACTGTGTCTAGTTCTGGTCCCCACTATACAAAAAAGATGTGGGCAGGCTGGAGAAGGTCCAAAAGAGAGCCGTGAAGAAGATCGAAGTGCTGGTAATCCTGTGAAAGAAAGACTAAAGGAGTTAGATCTTTTCACCCTGGAGAAGAGATGGGTTGGGGGACCTTATCACAGCATTTCAACGGTTAAAGGGTGGCTACAAACTGAACAGAGGTGTTCATCATGAAGAGCCACATGGAGAAGGCAAGGGGCAACAGGTACAAGCTGCACTAGGAGAGGTTGCATCTGGATATAAGAAATTCTGTACAGTGAGAACAACCAATCACTGGATGTGGTAGAATCATTATCACTGGAGGTTTTTAAGATGCAATTGTACAGGTTGCTAGATAATCTCATCTAGGCTTCTTTTTCCTATGAAATATCGAACCTGATGATCCTTCAAGGTTCCTTCCTTGGAACCTCGGCTATTCTGTGATTCTGTGATTCTATCACTTTGGGGCTGGAAATTTCTGTTTAAGCTGGAGTTCTCAATAACTAAGACCAGTGACAAAGGACTAGCATATGTAATGATGAAAGATAATGAGAGAGAAAGTTTCCCACCTGCTCTGAATGTTTTCTTGGCCTCATACCAATCTGCAAGCTGTTTGGCCAAAGGAAGACAAGAAACAAAATTCAGTTAACAATCTTCATGAGACAAAGGGGTTCTTTTGTACAGCAGTTGGGTTTGTGAAGCCAGTGCCTGGAATCTGGATTTCTGTAGGAGTTTTTTGAGCTTAAACAGACTCAATCTATGTAGGAAATCCTGAGAGCTTGGTAGCATCTTTAAATATTTCTGGCCTGTCATTATTTTACTTTACACCTGCAAATATGTAGTTTATGTATATCTCTATTTAAGTAAATTTTATGCTTGTACAGTGATTTTCTGCCTTCAGTTCCACCACTGCTGCTGGTTTCAGTAGAGTAACTATGGGTTAAAACATCTATAAAAAGAGCACTCCTGACTATCAAATATGTAAAACCTTCCTTGTTTCATGTGCTTCTATTTTTCTTAAAAATATTTTCTAAGGAAATCCTTTTGACCATTAAGTAAATAGTTAAATTTTTAAAAAACTCTATTTAACAATAGTGTGCTGGTTGCATTTGATTGAAAGAGTATTTTGTCTCCTTAACACAGGAAAAATATAATTTCAAATGGAACAAAACAGATCAGTCAGATCAGTCAGATGCAGGCAGTACTCCTGTGTGCACCTCTCTGCTGCAGGCAGGATGAAATACTTTTACAAATAGTTGATCTTTCCAATAGAGGGCAGTGTGTCAAGGACTCCATATGTTCCAACACAGCCTTGCATCGGAAAGAATGTTAGAGTAGCTCAAGCAGAGGTCCAAGTTCAACACAGCACTGGAAAGCAAATATCTTGGGAAACAGCCTAAATAGATAATGACATAAGCTTTTAATGCCTCAGACTCTCCTATTAGAGACCAGTTCAAGTGGCACTAAATTGAGGTCTGTAAATTTAAAATAGAAAAATTAATGTTATTCCCTGTGCTGTTGATACAAGCACTTGATAGATGCATTTTTGGTCACATTTGATAATATACTCTGAATTCTGTGCAACCATTAAATGACTGAGGAAGTTTAAGGGGAACTTCTGTTATCAGCCTCCTGTGGTGTTTGTTCCGATTCTTAGTGTTTCCATAGAATATCGTAAAGGTACTAGTTTCTTTTAAATTTAATGAAAAAATGTTTCAGGTTAATATTTTTTTTTTTTCCTTTTATAGCAATATTCCTCACACGAAAACTGTGTCTACAGGAAAATATATATTTTTAATTGAAAGAACACTAAACCTAATACATTTTTTACTCTTTTTGATTATATGTTTTTATTAACATCTGTCATATATTATCTTAAACAGCTTTCGCTGGACAATATCTTTTTCTAGGGGCTGAATACACCTTTGAAAATGCAAAGCTTATTTGATTGCACTCACTGAATGTTTTTGAACTAAAATGAAAATAACAAATTTGACTTTCCCATTCCACACAAGGATTTTAAAATCTATTGGTTTAGTTCAGTGATGTTTAGAAGCCACTGAGTCACTTGTAAAAGGCATGATACCTATGCTTTACTACTTTCTGGAGAAAATATAAATGGTGTGAATTCAGTAGAAACGGATATCTTTTTGCATGCAGTGTTGAAGGTTAAGAGTGATAGCTTTACATCCAGATTTACAAACAGCTACAGCTTTTCAGGGTGCTTTTCAGTGATATGATAGGATTGCAGAATTTTCCCGTTAAAGATTGAAATTTTGTTACAGTTCAGACTGACTTGCACAGAGCAAGCCACTCTGGGACATTGGAATAATAACTCACCTCAGAGAGCAGCAGAGTGGATTTCATTAGTATCACAGATGGCAGCAAGAGAACAATGCAGACTTTGCCAAGACAATACAGACTGATTTGATAACATCTGGAAACCTTACGGTAAAGATGAAGAGAGTACATATACCTCAAAAGTGCCAAGAAATAGATAAACAGATGTGCAGATGCCAAGTCATCTGCTTGCCTAAAATGACAGGAGTAATCAATGATCACAACTAGTGTGCCCAAAACATGCTGCTTAAATTTGCTGTTGTTCTCATTATTTTCAGTAGGACTCTCAATTAGCTGTATAATATTATTATGATTTAGTTCATGAAGAGAAAAAAATTAATTAATTAAAGTAACAATTTCTTTCTGTATAGGTTTTGGCTGGTAAAATATTCTGCACTCCCTCAAGCTGCTGGGATAGCTATATTCAGATGGTTACTTAAGCACATGACTAGCTTTAAGCACATGGAAGAGGTATTGATTTCTTTGGATAGGGTATGAGCTTAAAAGCTACACACAAGCTAATGCCTTGGACTCTACTGGGACTCCTTAAAAGCATGGCCTTCAACCTCGCCTCTGTTATATGGCAGGGAGGGTAGAGAAGAGAAGGAATAATGGCAAAGAACCTTTCTAAGGGACAGAAATAGTGGAGTGCCCCTGAAATGTACTTCCCTTGTTGAATTGCCCTGCAGTGCAAGCCATACAGTTCAGTATTTGTAGCAGGCAAATACAAAGGCCACTGAACAAAAGTGAGAAATCCTGTATTACCCTGCACAACTGCTGGGAGTGGCTCCAGAGACACCTAGTAGGAAGCACTGTGCACAAAACTATTTTGTAACCTGGAAGAAAAAATTAAATTTCTTTTGTAGCAAGAAGGTGAGCATGTTGATTAGGACAGCGTGGCCATTTAAAGAAGGTGAAGATAGGATGAGCTCTCTCCTCACATCATTACCTTCACACCAGCCTTCTTACCTTCCATTTGATAACATAGTGATACTGAGTGTGTTGCATTGCCTCAAGAGAAACATAGAGGATCAACTACAAGCTCAGTGAATGAGAAATCTGACTTTTAACCTGACAGGAAATTTTTATTGGTGAGTAACTCCAAAATATGTTTACTAAGACTTCACAGCTGAAAACTTCACAGTGCTTGGTCTTCAGCAGTCACAAGAAAGCAAAGTATATGCTAAACCTGGCCTATGTCCATTACAGAGTCATTCAGAGGAGTGTTGCAAAGCCAATCAACTGCTATTGCAATTTTCATGGCTCTTTCACTGTAACTGAATGCATTTTTGAATTCCAAAATATAAGAAAACAGGAGGGGATAGAGGATACAGCCCCTGATAAAGCCCTCTGATAAAGGTTTTCCTTAATCTGAAGAAATTCCAGACAAGCTCAGCATTTGCACAAAATTGCTATTGGTTAATTAGTTGAAATGGAAGCAGTGTATACATTATCAGGGCTGGACTGAATCTGCTGATCGTGGAAGTAATCTCTTAAGCTCAGTACTGCATTTGCTTTTGTGGCAATTTTGAAGGGAAATCACAACAATTATTTCTAAATCACAGCTGGTACTTGATCTATTTACTTTTATACATGCAAAATTCTAGGCTTCCGTATGAAGTATGCATGTTACACAACTAAACTGTCTATATGAACACCTAAACACCACCATGTAGTTTCATGCTGTTGTCCTAGATTATCCAAAGTGTCCATGTGCTGGGGAGAGCTAGAAGAGACCTGAGACCTTGAGGAGCAGCATGTGGAGGTGCAGCAAGTCCACGGAGGAGGTCCATGAGCAATGCAAGCGAGACCAACACTCCCTTCTGTTCAATTGATTCCTTATAGATAGAACATCCATATCAAAGATTTGCTCTGACTTTTTGAGAATCATAGCTAAACAGTTTTAATGAATATCTGTAGGGGGAAGTAAATTTTTTTTAATTTATTTTTATTATTATTATTTTTTTATTAGCCTGTTCACAGGATCACAGAATTGTAGGGGTTGGAAGGGACCTCAAGAGATCAATGGGTCCAAGCTCCCGCCAAAGCAGGGTTGCCCAGAGATCTGGTTGCCCAGGTAGGCATCCAGACAGGCCTTGAATATCTCCATGGAAGAAGACTCCACAACCTCCCTGGGCAGCATGTTCAATATAATTGAAATAAAACCCTTCTGGGTTCAGAGCCCCTATATCAGAACAAATCAGTCTTTGTCCTCCCCAAACCACCGTCAATCCAGATTTCAAAGGATTTTTTTTTTTTTTAATTATTTTCATTTGCCCAGTAAAGATGCTGGACTATTTTTGAGTTGTTTATCACATTTCATGAGACAGTTCCTGTAATGAAGATGGTGTTTAAAGTACATGGTAAGTTATCACCTGATGATCCAGACATTTGCATGAGCATGTAATTAAGTGAGCACTTGTAAGTGTATAATCCTTCTGGGACAGACAGTGATTGTTATTTCATGTTGTATTATCTAAAGCATTTCACTGTTTTCTTTCCTGAAAGTTTATATTAATCAGTATCATCATCTATGTTTCAGAAGCTGTAATTTACAAAATGTATAAAATAGATGGTTCATGCAGGTATAAACAGATCTATTTATGGAGTTACATGGCCTGGACAATGGAGTTATTGAACTGACATGACAGAGTAGTGAGCCATGCCCTGAAAGACTTTCATATAACTGCATTTCAAAATAATGTTCTAATTACAAATATTGTTTCCTCACAAAATGTCCATCACTGCACTATTTGCCAGTCAGTACCTATGAAAGTTTGTTTCTGTCTCTCAGGAAAAGAAAATATTTTACTAAAACTTTTCTTCCTAGGCTCACTAGAAAGATAAGATAGTCTAAAATATCATAGACAACCAAACAGTAAGAAAATATGAGCTACACCAGTATCTACTAATACTGATTTAAACTACATTGTTTCTGATTTTCTAACTGAAAAAAATACAGGTTATTATAAAATAAACACCTGTGACACTACCACAGTGGTTATTCAAATACCAGCAGCATACTTATAGAGTTCTGTGTTTTGGAACATGTAAATGCAATAATCCATTAATTTCATATGGCTAGAAAACTGTTCACACTTCATGATGTCTGAAACATAGATGGTTATACGTGAAGTCATTATTAGATTTATCTGAAATAATTTCAGATGGGTACAAAATCTCTGGATGAGTCTTAAATCTCTAGGACTTGAAAATCTAATTATGCTAAGATGTACTTACTGCTTCTCAGAACCCAAACTTGCATTCTGGCATCGTGATTTAAGGAATATTTAAACATATAGCTGGTTTTAAGTGTATGCTTAACAGTTTGCAAAATCAGGTCTTAGACACTGTCTTCTAAATTTTCTTCTGCTTTACATTTAAACTCCTAAAAATGAGATAATAGTATATTTGAAAGGTATTATCTTTAGCTTTAACAGCTAGCACTTTCTGTTTCATCTTCTGCTATCAATTACTATTAGAAATACACAAAATTAATATATATACATTTGTCATTTCTTTTAAATACAGTATCTTATTTTCAGTTAGATAACCTGTTGTTACATTGTGCAGTTTGCCTTAATTCAAGCATCTCTAGCTTTAAGTCTTTTGCTCTTCTAGTAGTTGAGGCTTTCCTTAAATTAAATAGAGAAATAAATGAATAAATCTAACAATTTGCATATTCAAAAGTTGCAGCTATAATTTAAATTGCAAAGCAGATCCACTTTTGGTGCATTGATGGAAAAACATGCGATACTTAATTCAATAGGTCAAGAGAAATCATGAAAATAAGTATAGACTCTTTATGTTTAGGTTTTTATTTTTACTATTGTCATTTGAAAATGCATACACAGTACTTCTTCCTGGTGGATCCAGGTGATTCAAAGGAAGGGGGAGAAAAGTAACAAACCAGTTTTTTTCTTATGCATTTTTTTTTAATTTTCTTCAGCATTAAAGAAAGGAACTTCAACATTGATTGTCATTTACAGAAAACATTCAAAAATCATGTGTGCATTATTATGGAATGCTAACAGTATTGAACTAATAATTTACAGGACATAAAATAAGACAAAATCTATTACATTCTAAAGTAATATAGAACCTTTTCATTTGACAGGGATGCTGGTCCTAGGAAATTCATGATAAAAAATAAAAACCTCAATGGTCACTTTCTAAATGAATCAGGCTGTAGTTTTACTCACTTACACATAAATTAGGTCAGTTATATTAAACAAGGGATAAAGATCAGAAGAAAACTGCAGATGTAGAAATGCTGGATGAACTCCTGGCTCCACAGAAATCAATGGGGGTTTTGCCACTGATTTCAATTAAACGAGATTTTTACCCAGCAAATCATTGCTCATATGTGGTTTTGCTTTTTCAATCTACAAGCCGGTTAAGATATATCATAATTACTATACAATTGAGCTTCAGGAAAAAACAAAACAAAACAAAACAAAACAAAACAAAAAACCAACCCACTGTTAACTCTGTGAGGAATTTGATTTTAGAAAGGAATTTTCATTCAGCTTTTCAGAATGATTCATTCTGAGCATTATTTTTATTTTATTGTTGTTGTTGTTATTGTTTTTAACATATGTCTTGTCAGACAATGCAACTCTTGTGCGTTACCAACAGTGGTAAGCATACTCCTCAAGTAGCACACCCTCCCCATCCCTCCCTCCCAAATCAAATCAAATTGATTTACAACTATGTAGCTACAGCCAAGCACCAAACAGCTTAGGGCTTGGAGATCTGGGTCTTAGCATCTCATTTGACTCTAACAAAATGAACTGGAAATAGAATAAAAAAAATTACATATTTGAAAGTGGGAAGTATATGAAAAAACAGTTTCTCTCATAATCCTAAAAGCAAGGAAGCATTTGCAGGAATATTTCAAAAATATTAGAAAGCTTCATTTAAATCTAAATATCTATTTTAATTATGTTTTTTTCTTTTTTTTTCTTTTTTTGTTTTTTATAAATTGGTAATCAGAAAATACTAGCCATTAAAGTCACATTGGGATGCAGGAAAAGCATCCAAATAATTTTTGTGTTATTTATGCTCCTGCCTGTGTTATTATAGCTGCTGATGAATTGGACATAATTTCATTTTCTATTATGATTTTTAAAACAGGTATTTGGTGAAGGTCAGTTATGGCTTCAGATTACAGCTAGTGAGTGACCTGACCTCAGATTTGAATAAGAAAAGCATATAAAAATATTTTGCTCATTGAAAAGAAAAAATGTTTCTACTAATATAATCCATGCCAGAAGAATTCATAAAAGCCATATGCTGTAAGGAAACATTATTAGCTTAATCAACCTTTCTTATTAGTCAAATGCAGTCTGTAGGTATTAATACAATTCTCACTGTACAGACTCAGTGGGAGCAGGTTTGATTGACAGCCCCATCTTTTTTTTTTTTTTTTGTTCCCCATTACAAACAGAAGTATACACTAAACATCAACGGCTGGTCAAAAGGCTTTATCTATTACAATCAGTTTCCATAAAAACTGAAGAGTACAATACACTTATAGGAAACAATTACATAATTTGCTCTTTGATGTTTTTCCTCTTTAAAAAAAATCATTACAAACTCTTATGCTTAAACAGAGACATAGAAAAAATCAGTGTATTCACTGTCCCCAGTTATATACAGCAAAAATTACAGAGACAGCATACATAGTATTAGACCTTCCACAAGCATATATTAAAAGTAATTACATTTGAAAAAATATTTTATTTGTCTTCTACATTTCTACAATACATACTCAGGTTTCTCTCTTGTTTTGTTTGTTTAGTTTTTAAGTAACTTTCTTTAGTGTTAATCAGATGAGGCAGACAGTGCAGTTGTAAAATAAGGGATTTGTTGCTATTCTGATTCTTAATTTATACCATCCATTCATTACATCTGGAGTAATTAGTTTAACATGGGAATTATCTCACAGCGATTAGCATAAATCTCAAAACACCCCATGTGCTTGATTTATCTGGGTGCTTACTTAGAATTCTGTTGTGCTTTATTTGTGGCCAGAAGTACAATCACAGAGCCGCTCACTCCCTGTAGCCTACCAAAGGACACATTGCAGTCATGCATGAGGCAAAGACTACCACCACTAGTTCACTTGCTATGATACTCCGTGAATTTTAAGAATAAGTCTATGAATAAATCCCTGTCTACTGCACGAGAATATGTAGTCCACACTTCATAGGGTAACATATTATTAACATTTCTGATTAACGACAAAACACCTTTTTTGCCTGATTCTGACATTGAAGTGACACATTAAAAAAACACAACTGTAGTGCATCTGAATCTGAATCCCCATAGAAGCTGACAGCCTAATGTAGTAACTTTGACTTATTAAGCTGTGTGTCTAATCAAGACAAGTATAAGTGCTTTTTTCATTTATTATTTTTATTTATTTATTTATTTATTTATTTTTATTTAAAATAAGCTGGTTTTGTCTGAAACAGTCTTCAAGGTAAAGCCTGTTCTTTGCGGTTGCCCATCTGGCCCTGCTTGTTTTTCCGTGCAGTCAGTTATTCGTTGGTCAAATAATAAGGGACCAACGTGATCACAATATTGAAAATTAGGAGACAATTCTTTCATTCTATCCAGAAAGAGTTTTATATTGAACATACTTTACTGTTGCCAATGTATAGCCATAAACAAGGGTCTCAGCCTTTTCTTGAAGCACATACATTTTTTTCCAACAGCAGTATCTTCGATCACAAATTAGCAGCTCCACCCAACAATTCCAACAAATACACAAAAACATTGTGATATCTACATTAGATGATTTTTTCTTTATGTTATTCTACAGAAGACGACGTGCAAAGCAAACATTTTCTGCATGTACAATTACAAAGAAACACTTATAATTTATTTATTGCTGCTATATCCAATGATGTTTTCTTTCTCCTCCTATGTACTGTGCTTGAACTGTGAGGATGATGGAATTATGCAAATGTAGTACATTGTGTTACTGAACTCACTGTAAGCAATATTACCCTCACTGCCTGCCGTAACACCCAGGAAATAACCTTCCTTTCCCAGAGCATTTTGTGCATTGCTTTATTCTGTCAGCACACGCAAAATGGAAGGATTGTTTACACAACACTGACACATCCATTATGTCACTGAACATTTGGGCTGCCTTTTTAAGTGAGTTACTGATCCATGAGTTACCACTGGAGAAATTTTACATCACAAGAGCTTTTGTCTGCAGTTTAGACTGCATATACGATTGGTTCTTTTGGTTAAGTGGTCTACTGCAGACCATTTCTAGGATGGTAAATTTAGGGTTTATTCCCATAAGTCTGACTTCCAGGGACAACACATGCAGGGACGGTACAGCTAAATGAGGACATGGAGGCTGGGAGGAAGAGGAGGAAGGAGCCTGCTTCCTGTCTACTGGATGCAGCCTTCCTTGCAGACTGCAGGTGAACGTCATCTTTCAGAAAGAGCAAAGGTGAGTCATTCAGCACTCCAGGCCTCATTCGTTATGAACTAAGAGTAAAAGGAGGAGAAAAGAGAGGCAAGATTCTTTGGCCAGAAGATTGTTCTTTTTAATGGGCAGTTATCATGCTAGCAAGAATTTTAGTCATTTAGACATAGCTCCCAGCAACCTGAAAATTAAAAGTAAAGTTGCCATGGGACAGTCAGTGAAGAATACTATTATGAAAGCCTTTATGCATAGGGATATTGGCCTCTTCTTTCCACCTCCTGATGTGGTTGCCCACTCATCTCTAGGTGTAGTGATTTCAGAAGATGGAAAGAGTCAGAACTCATACATACTCAGTAAAAGAATAGCAACAATGGTCATTATTAGAGCTGAGGAAAACCTATTGTTTGGAGAAATTAAATTAAATCAAGGGCTGGCAAGATAATCCACTGAAATTTACCTTTTTGTATGAGTTCTTGTAAAGATAGCTCTACGAAAATATTTAGTGTAAAGTTAGGGATTAGCAGAAGTGCATTTCTCATCTCTCATTACTAGGAAATGGGAGTTTTTTCACCAATGCAGTTTTAAGATGTTTTTTTTTTTCCCCTTGGGATGAGAAGAGGACTGGTCATGTCATGGAGAAGCATTGCTACAAAGGCTTGGGGGTAGCTGTGACATTGTGTATCCCTGAGAGGAAAGGGCAGCTGTTAGGCATTTAATTTTATACTATTCGATCTGTATAGGCATTTCTCCATGTGGTAGCTCAGCAAAACCATTGCTGCCATTGTTGACGTTACCATTTACTCCACATCTTAGCCTTTCTTCTTACATGCCTGCAGCATTTCTGAATATGAGCTCACATTAACGGTACCTAAACTCAGTACCTTTAAACAGCACTTTCTTTTGTCAATTGCCTAAGTTCAGTAACTCGTAGAAAGCTTGCTTGCATTTTGTTTCCAAAAGGACTTAACACCATAAACTGACTGGTCAGTAGTGCTCCACTAACTGTGAAACAACAAGTTAAGTAAATCCTGCACCAAACTGAGGAAACTCTGACAGTGAATTCAGTTTATAACAGTTTATAACAATATTACTTCACTGGCTTGAAAGCCTTGTCTGGATTGTGTTCATTTGGGCGGCTCAACCAGTGCCCTTCAAAGCCTCTAGCATTCTCTTCCTTATTATCACCATTATACTTATATAGCTATTTTTAATAATGAAACATCCCTGAGTGGCATACAGTGCAATATCTGCATCAAGCAGTGATTGTCATTTACAAAGCATGAAACATAAAAAAGAAAGAAGAGGACTGGGTCTCCAACATGCTGCTTGTAATGGATATCAGAGATAGAAGTAAGTCTCCAGAGTGGAGGCAGAAAGTGCTGGGATAGGTTGGTAGGTGTGTATACTCTGTTACTGTCAGGAGAAGAAAGCCATCTCAGGTTTCCATTTCACATGTACTTAAAAAAGATTGTGCCATGTTTCAGTTTGGTCTGATTGTGCAGTGCTATATTCCTATGATATCTAATAGGCAATGACTCTGAAAATAATCTGCTTCCAGGCTGGACCTCGGTCCTTCTGGAAATGGCACAATCAATGCACAGTCAGAGGGAAGGAAGATGCAGGGAGCCTGGATGTGTTTCATCTGTGCTTTGTAGCACAGCTTTACGGGGGGGGTGAGAAAGACAGTGGAGAATGTAATAATCAGCTGCACTTCTCTAGCTGTGCTGCGTGACTGCTTTGCAGAGTGCTGCAGCCTTGGAGCAGCTCCTACAGCTCAGTGGTGGGAGGCTGCGGGGTCAGCACGTGAGAACAGCTTTGCATCCTCTTTGTGTAGAAGTTTGTATGTCAGAAATACTAGCAAAATTAACCCAAAAGGAAGTGTACACCTATGCATGCTGCTACCATGAAAATGAACAACGAAAGTCGTATAATAAAACTTATATTCACAGGCAAATCCAGTAGCTGCTCCAACTGGAGCACCATAACCTTGCACAGGCATTGAGACAGCATTGGTGCTCAAGGCACAACAGAGAGAATAAACTGGTCCCTGTGAAATGTAGCAGAAATGAACAGCAGAAAGTGTGAAGGAAAAGCATTAAAGAGCAAGTATGATGACATCTGACTGTGCTCCACAAAGCTCAGAGGGGACCTCTTAACATCAAAGGTCTGACTTTGTGAGGGGTTGAGCACCTTCTGTGCTGTGCTGAGATGCCTCCATTTTTAGCGGACCTAGTTATAGCTCAGGGAGCTTGACAACATGCCAAATCAATTCCTAAATGCTGCCTATCATAAAGCAATCTTAAAATATACATTGTTTTTGGAAACTAGTTGATTCAACTAAATGCCTTCTATTACGCTGTTTGTTTGTGTTGGTTTGTTTTTCTTTTTCCTTTTTTTCCTTTTTTATTTTTTTTCCCTAGCAATCACTAAAGCATTCTTTCCATTAGAAGAAAATATGACTCTTGGAATTAATTCTTTATGCAAAGAGCTGGCTAGAGTGACATTTACACCAAAGTGAAGTCTCTGTGGCAGTATAACAGTCTACATCTGCCTGCTTGATGCCAAGGAAAATTTAGATCAATGTGTTTCAATTATCTGAGAGCAATTCTAGAAGATTCAATATATGTTTTAAATATGTTAAATATCAAGAATTAATCAGTCATTAAAAATTGTGTCCTGTGTGAAGAGCTTGTCACTAAAAAAATCAATAAACATAACCAATTACTACACAGAGCAGGTGTGACAAGTTCCAGTTCTAGAGATTTAATTGAAGGGCTTCAGATATTGTTGCAGACTAATGAAAGCCAACAAGAAATAAAACACTGCACCAATATTGTCTGAAATGCATTTTGTGAGTGGTCTGTGGTTATTTACTTGGATAACTGGAACATACAAAATCTAACACTGAGAATTTGAAACTGTGTACAAATGACTTTGTACAAACAAAGACAACAAAAATCCAGTCTTTAGCATGTGGTATTTTTTTGTTATTCTATACTCAGTCAACGAAGGGCAGAAGAAGTACTACTTGACCTATGTGGTCAGTCCAAAATCACAGAAAATTAAATAAATGTTATCAGCTCTAATTAGCACAAATAAATAATGTATGAGAAAAATTTTCTGTTTCTCAAATAAATAACAGAATTAGTTCCTCAAATTCTATAAAAGTAGAACCAAAAGTAGAACAAGCTGTTGATAATTAACATTATTTTAAGATAATAATTTGTTTAGCAATATTTGTAATTGTTTGTACAGGCTATAGCCTATCGATGACAATGAGAATTTTTGCATACCAGATTCTCCATGGTTTTACGACAAAAGGAGAGAATCGATTTCTCACCCCAGACTGCACACTGCTACCTCTGTGGTTTCTGGTAAGTCATTTAACTTCTTTACCTTCATTTCTTTATCTTTAAAAAAGGGTAAGTAAACCTTACTGATTTGGTCAAATCTTACTGAAGAGATCATGAGGTTGCAGTGATTTAAGAATAGTGCTTTAAGGATGAAATTCCCTATGGATAATTATTAAATAATATGTCATTTTCACTGGTGATCTCCATTTTGCCATCCTGCCTAAGACATAAGTCATAATGTCAGCTAAAGACTGATTAGCTTGTTTGAAAAGAACAAAACATTTTCAAGATGTAATGCATAATTGTGGATTGTTTCTAAACATAACAAACTTCATTTACCAACAATAAGAACAGTAATATTTATCACATTCTATATCCTGTGGCTTAGCTGAATATGTTACTTATACTGAGAATGAGTTTATAAAGGACTTCAAACAAATAGATAGATAGATAGATAGAGAGATAGATAGATAGATAGATAGATAGACAGATAGATAGATAGATATGTTCTTGTATTGAAAAAGAGAAGAAAAACATGAATCCCCTGCAGTTAAAATTGAACTCCTGTGGGATTCAGTTTAACTTGACTTTTTTTTTTTCCAAATACGTTCAAGTTGACCATGCATAAATATGGTTAGTTATGTTTTTTTGATATTAGAAAGAGGTGGAATTTGGAGTCCTATTCACAGATTTGCCATGTAAAAGGCTGCAAGCAGATAGATCACCTTCTAAGAGGATGCCAGTCTTAGGGTTTAAGTGGTATAAAGAAGAATCAAGAGCAATGTTTTACTATGTTAACCGAAGACATTTCAATGTAATGGTCAGAAAACATGCTCTGAATTTGGTGGAAGAAAAAGGTGTTTTAAAGATTTATTTTGTATAGGACCAAGTAATTTGGAAGATTGTGCCATGTTCACAACAAAATTCTTCTCAGCACAACTAACTTGCTTGTGCAGGTTACATATATATATAAGCTGGAATGGACTTAAATATTTATTAGCTGGGAGATTGTAACTGCTCTTGTATCAGGTCTCGGAGTGCTAAAACAGTGCATGTATACTTGCAAACTGGTTGGTGGAGGGCTGGGGGAAACATCATCAAGTGTGCCTGAAATAGGCATTGAATTACTAGATGATGCAGAAAATGGAGCATTGGACTGATACAGGAGCTGTGTGGTCTCCTGGAAAAGCCAGAGGCCTTGAGTTATCGCTGCCACAAGCCAAGTTTCTGCACCCACCATGAGGCCCAGCTGCGTCCCCATGGGCTCCCAGCAGCACTGCTCTGGGAGTGACCTGGTAGACAGTGGTGCCTTCAGCCTGCCTGCAGGCACGCTCCTCCTCACCAGGCCTCAGCTCACATTGCCTTCAATGTGATTTGAAATAAAGAAATGCATCTGCTTATGACCCTGCATTTGCTTCATTTCTTTTTCACTTGTTTCTGCATCCTCTTATTTCTGTTCTACTTCCTCCGCTGGTGTCCCCTGAAGAGACTTCTCAGGAAAAGTTCACAACAGGTAAAAGTGATGTTAAGGACAGAGCCGTGACAGGAACTGAATACCTGTTCTTCCACAGGCAAAAAGTTTATGTTTTTTGTCTCTGGCAGACTCCAAATACGTTAATCATGACTGCAGTTAAAATTAATAAATCCCCAACTTTAGGTCTGTAGTAGTCATTCTATGTTTCTTAACTCCCTCCTATGTTTGCCTTTGGTTTTGCAAACAAATAAATGCACATAAAATCAATTCAAAGAGAGACAAAAAGATAGCCTGAATCTTTTGCTTGCCTCCTGAAGAGTGCATAAAATCATCCCGATGTATATGTATATATATACACACATAAGTGTATGTGCATGTAACATATATGTATCTATATGTGGAATGGAAACCATCAGTCTCATCTAGATGAGGCTATGTCAGAAATAGTGATAGTTATGTTCACTTTGTAACCATGGCCATTGCTCGCTTTGACTTTCCTCCTCCCTCCCTCCCTCCCTCGCTCAGAGCTACGTTTTAGGCTTCCTATGGTTTTCGCTGAGTTCACTAAGTCTTTCCATTGAGTTAAGCAAAAAAACAAGCCAAGTCTTGAAACTACTCTTCAAAGAAGTATATATAAAATAAAATCTTTTGTGGAATCAGAAAAATGTGTGGGTGGGACAGTCTATGTTTTTATTCTGTATTTCAGACACTTCACTGACATCATATCCTAAAACGTTCACTTTTATATGTGCTGTATCCCTGTGACAGGGAGAATTCCGAAAAAGCTTCTCTTCTCTCCACTAAAATCGTCCAGACAAGGCTTTTGCACCATTGATACATTCCTGATGTTTCCTCTACAGACTGCATACATGCACTACATTACATGTCTCAGGAGTGATCTTGTCATTACACATTGGCAGATGATGATTTAACTCTGACTGGTAAAGCAAATTGTGATTGCCCAAAGTAAATCTAATACATTACTTGGAGAGCAAGAAATGCATGACAGCCTAGCTGAGCATCCTTTAAAAGTAGGCATGGGACTTTTAAGCTACAGCATGTATGCATATAATACATACATATATATATATATATATATATGAGTATATAGCACATATACATATATATATACGTATTTCATACATGCACAATAATTTCCAAGACAGCTACAAATTTCCACATGCATTAAACTATCTAAAAACATAGAAATAGGCAAGTCTAATAAGTGGAATTTTCTTAAATTATATTTGAACAATAAACAGCAAGAGTAATACTGCAAAGTACTGCTCTATTCTCATTTATATCTACAATAAAATTCTATGAACAGTTGTCTCCCAAAACATATCCCAATAAAATAAAATTAAAAAAAAAGGTAACACCCAGTGTACTATATTTTATATTCATTGTCAGTTTAAAAAAAAAAAGTAAACAAAGAAAAGAGAAAAAGGACATCCCCACTCAGAGTTGCATATTTACATTCTTCAAACTGTAGCGGTGAAAAATAATTCTATTAAGTGCAGAACATTCCTAGTGTTGCAGTAGTGACATTTTTAATAAGTTCATTATGAAAACATTTCTTTTTGTCTTAACAGTGATGCATTCCATGACTACGTGAAAATTTTATTATCCCCTTCACTTGCAGCCAGTGGTTGAGTCTGGATTGAAAAGCTCCTTATATAAGGGAGGAAACAGTGTGTTCACTATATCTGGATGAGACTGTTTAAATACCTGTAGTTTCTCTCCGTGCAAGTTGCAAAGTGCAGTAATGGTTGGTATCTTGGCTATTAACTGTGAGACATTGAAATAAGAAGAAAAGGAAGAGGGAGGAAATAAATTTAGTATAAATTACAGTTTCCAGAGTGAATTAATATAGTATCTTTTTGGTTAACTGAATGCAATATCCTGAACTCCATCAAAACTACCTATCCAGACCTTGGATAAGGCCACTGTTCAAGTACAGTTAAAGGCTAAAAACAATTGTCCTCGAAACTTGAGACAAGTGCCAAAACAGTATTTAACAAGGAACCTTCTCTAGGGGTATTTTTTTGAAGTGGTCCCACTCTTTCTAGGGTACCAAATAAAGCAATTAATGGATAGAACAAAATATGAACTACGAGGAAAGACAAAACCAAGAAGAAGAGTACAACAGCAATGCTTACTTCTTCTATATAATGAAAGCATTTAGTGTGATGATTTTAACTTACATTAATGCAGCAATGGAGAAGTGGCTACAAAAAGAGACACATGACTGAGGAGTGCTTAGCTCCTTGTTTTAACAATTTACCTTCGTCAAAGTCTCATCATCAAGATGGTTCTTCTGGATCACATGCTGAAGTGCAAAGTATATTTTTTCCTGAAGCTTCTGGACCTTCCTTGGCTCTATTAACCAGGCTCGATCTAAGAAAAAGGAAGGGAAGAGATAAAGCCAAGAAAAGCACAGATGTGGTACATGCTCATGGATGAACTCAGTGTCCCATGCTGGCAAGCATTCACAGCAATCATAATTCTCATGAGGGAGGACTGCATGATAATTAAAACATGGTTTCAGAAGCAAAGTATCTTAATCCATTAAAGGATCACTGGAGAGATTAATTAACACATACTGAGTGTACAGCAATACAATATTGGCTCTGCGTTTGTTTGTGTGAACCAGCATGTTAAAAGGTAAAATGGGAGTAGAAATGAAACAAGATCCAAGCATTTTATTATACTTTCATGGTAATCAGTGTTCTAACTTCATATTGCCTAGGTAAAAAAGACGTCATGTCATCTTAGTGTCTTAGTACATAAAAAATAAGCATATTAATCAAAACAGTCACATATTTGAAAATAATATAATAATCAAAAGAATAAAACAAAATGTATCCTGTTATTTATTAGGCTAACTTTATGAGACCAAATATTATATTCTGTATAAAAAGAAATGTCTTCCTTCAAAAGAATTTATTTAATAATGCAAAGAATAATAAGCTGTTGCAAAGTCTTGAAGTGCAAATTTCTCATTATTTAAAAATGTTCTATTTTTAAACAACAAATAAAGATTATATGGCAGAATAACAATTACAGTTGTTTGGACTTTTACTGATCTCAAACCCCAAGTTTAGGAGATTAAAAAAAAAAAAGTATATTCTCTCAAGTCATAGCTTCTGGAAACAACCATACACAAAATGAAGTAGCAGACCCCAAGACAATCTCCAAATGAGTAATATGCTGTGTTTATAGAATCACAGAATCATAGAATATCCTGAGTTAGAAGGGACCCACTAGGATCATTGAGTCCAACTCCTGGCACCACACAGGTCTACCCAAAAATTCAGACTAGATGACTAAGAGCACAGTCCAAACACTTCTTAAACTCCGACAGGCTTGGTGCCATGACTACATCTCTGGGGAGCCTGTTGCAGTGTGCGACAACCCTTTTGGTGAAGAACCTCTTCCTGATACCCATTTACAGCACCACTAAACCTTCTGAGTTCCCATGCTGTAAACTTGTTTCTCCCTCTTTCACTATCCAGACTGATTCTTGGATCTATAGATTTTAGCTTTCCAGGAGGCTATCAGGCTTTCCTGGCTATCCGGGGAGGTCCCAGTCGACTGGTGGCTAGCAAACGTGACGCCCATGTACAAGAAGGGCCGGAGGGTAGACCTGGGGAACTATAGGCCTGTTAGTTTGACCTCAGTGCCAGGGAAACTCATGGAGCAGATTATCTCGAGTGTCATCATGCGGCACTTGCAGGGCAAGCAGGCGATCAGGCCCAGTCAGCATGGTTTTACGAAAGGCAGGTCCTGCTTGATGAACCTGATCTTCTATGACAAAGTGACATAGTTAGTGGATGAGGGAAAGGCTGTGGATGTGGTCTACCTTGATTTCAGTAAGGCTTTTGACACCGTTTCCCACAACTTTCTCCTCAAGAAACTGGCTGCTCGTGGCTTGGACTGGCGTACGCTTTGTTGGGTTAAAAACTGGCTGGATAGCCAGGCCCAAAGAGTCGTGGTGAATGGAGTTAAATCTAGTTGGAGGCCGGTCACTAGTCCCGCAGGGCTCAGTACTGGGGTCAGTTCTCTTTAATATCTTTATCGATGATCTGGATGAGGGGATCAAGTGCACCCTCTGTAAGTTTGCAGATGACACCAAGTTAGGTGCATGTGTTGCTCTGCTCGAGGGTAGGAAGGCTCTGCAGGAGGATCTGGATAGGCTGGAGCGATGGGCTGAGGCCAACTGTATGAAGTTCAAGGCCAAGTGCCGGGTCCTGCATCTGGGGTGTAACAACCCCAAGCAGAGCTACAGGCTGGGAGACGAGTGGTTGGAAAGCTGCCTGGCAGAGAAGGACCTGGGAGTACTGGTTGATAGTCAGCTGAATATGAGCCAGCAGTGTGCTCAGGTGGCCAAGAAGGCCAACAGCATCCTGGCTTGCATAAGAAACAGTGTGGCCAGCAGGGCTAGGGAAGTGATTGTCCCCCTGTACTCGGCTCTGGTGAGGCCGCACCTCGAGTACTGTGTTCAGTTTTGGGCCCCTCTCTACAAGAAGGACATGGAGGTGCTCGAGAGAGTCCAGAGAAGGGCAACGAAGCTGGTGAGGGGTCTGGAGAACAAGTCTTATGAGGAATGGCTGAGGGAGCTGGGGTTGTTCAACCTGGAGAAGAGGAGGCTCAGGGGCGACCTTATCGCTCTCTATAGGTACCTTAAAGGAGGCTGTAGCGAGGTGGGGGTTGGTCTATTCTCCCACGTGCCTGGTGACAGGACAAGGGGGAATGGGCTAAAGTTGTACCAGGGGAGGTTTAGCTTGGATATTAGGAGGAACTTCTTTACTGAAAGGGTTGTTAGGCATTGGAATAGGCTGCCCAGGGAAGTGGTTGAGTCACCATCCCTGGAGGTCTTTACAAGATGTTTAGACGTAGAGCTTAGTGATATGCTTTAGTGGAGGACTTGTTAGTGTTAGGTCAGAGGCTGGACTAGGTGATCTTGGAGGTCTCTTCCAATATAGATGATTCTGTGATTCTGTGATTCTGTGAAATAAGAAATTAAGTCTTGTCACAGGCATGAATCTTAATGTACAGATGGAAAGGTGCAGGAAAATCCCTCTCCTTCTCAGAGCTCTTCTCCATACCTCCCCCAGTCACTAAAATAATCCATAGAAATAATGTAAATCAGGAGACTGGAGCTGAAGAGTATTTCAGCACAGAAGAAGCAGGATTGTCATTTGTCTGACTGTCTCTGGAGAAGACTCTATGAAAAGTGTCCTGCACCAAATGTTCTGAAAAGAGACAAAACTAAGCCTCTAAATATTTAGCAGATAATCAGAAAAAGAAAAAAAAATTGAAAAGGTTAGGGATCATAGGGATCATTAGGGGTCATAGTTTGGCTCCAAATTTATGCTGTTGCAAAAACATACCTTTCAATATTGTTAAATCAATGCCTATTGTTGCAGACAGGAAGTAGAAAGAATTATGATAGAGAGCAATCCTTAAAGATTTATCTTTCTGCCAAAAGCATGAGCTTAAAAATAGACTGAGGCTGTTGGAGTACAGGCTTCATCATTTATCTGTCACAGAGCATGTTGTATATAATACAGGAGTTCTTAGAATAATGACAAGAGCTAGGTGAAAATTTAGCAATGGATATTAATTTTGTCTCCCGAAATGTGGTTTCTACCAACTAAAAACCATGTGCAAATTTGTGCAAATTCCCCAGATACCTCTGATTATATTCTTAAAAGTGTGGGAAAAAGTCAACAGATCAGTGGCTACCCATACAGAATATGAGAAGCACTGTTTCAGCTCTTTCAGTGCTTTTCCTTCTGGATTTTGGTGGCTTCTGTGTAAGAAAAACTTGAAGATGAACACTTCTCAAAGGAAGTGGCTGTGTCACTAAATTAGTTGGTAGAATTACTGGTGTGGTTTCCTCTTAGAACCGGTGCTTTATTTGTTCACTTATGTTTGCAAGACAAAACACTTTATTATGAAGAAAGTGGAACACCTGGATTATTTCATTCTCCGTTCATTCTCTATTGCTTTTTATTATTTTTGAAAGAAAATAAATGGCAATTTTCAATGTCAATTCAATGTGTACTGATTTTTCTTGCCTCCCCATTCACAAACTTAGCAGCCCAGTTGAAATGAGAATTATTTGCACAACTCAAACTTGCAGTCATTTTAAAGAATAGAGGTTGCCTTCACTCTTGCACATGATGCTTCAGCCCATCCTGTCTTTCTCATTGCTTGTTCAATGACTAAAGATACAGATGCTTGCAGACTACAGCAAGAAATATTCAGCAAACATCACTTTTACTTTTTTTTTTTTTTTTTGGTTAAGAGTAGGAGACATTGCATGTCAACTTGGACATGAAATGAGAAACTGCAGATTACTGAGGTATATCATCTAGTACAACCAGTTTCAAACCTCAAGCTTGATTATGGTGAAAAAAACTTGAATTACCTCCACTTATTTGTGTTACTTAACAGAAGCTGCTATTCAAAAGACAGCCAGCTCTGCCTGAAATGCCTTACTAAAATTAATGGAGAAGCTTTTACAACAAACACATGCTTGCAATACTGCTGGCTCAAAGCCAGCGTTGAGTTGCTGACTTTTTCAAACACTTAGTACAGCTGCAGATGTTTTACAAGTAGAAATGAGTGTCAAAATGATCTGCTGACAGAATGCAAGAGATTTTGTTGCTTTGCAAAATAAAGGGGTGTATGAAGATCTGCAAACCTTAATCAGAATTTTGATTTCCATTGAATTCCTACCTGTAGCTTCATAAATTACTTGATCCAGAATCCATTAAAGTCAACAGGAAACTTTTCATTTCTTAAATAGTTTTTTTTTTTTTTTCCAGACCTAAGGTGTACAACACTCAGAGATGCTGGAAGCTTTCTGTGACCAGATTTTGTAGAATAGGGCTATAAATTGTTCTGATTTCCAAGATTACCTGGGAGAAAGAAATATAACTTCTTTTCAATTTGTCTAGAAATTATGTAACTGAATTTTCTTTCTCCATGTGAGATACCCCAATCTGATCCAAAGTGCTTTGAAGTCAGCTTCCAAATAATCTTACTGCTTCTGTTTGTTCAGGAAACACCCTAGATATTAAAAAGGACAAATATTCAGCCATCCCCTTCCTACTTCTCCTAGCTTCATAGTATGAAGTCAGCTTGAAATCATCTTCTGCGGTCTCTGTTAGTATATTACTGAGGAACTGTATAGCCTAGACTGCCATGGAATTTCCAGCTTGTCTTCAGCTTTGAATGGAGTCAGTTTGTTGACAGGTCGCTAACGTTAAACAGGAGCAAATGCTGCACATCTCTGTCATTCTCATAGGTTGGGTCTTTCTGGGGGAGAAAAGGGATGGTGGAGAGGGACCTGTCAAGGCACCGAGTCCCCTGTCCCAGAGGAAGCCAGGACATCTGGGAGGTGTCACACAGGCAGTTTTCACCCCCATGTACAACTAGGACATGGCTGAGGAACACATGGTAATGGGAGCTCTCTGGAGGGTCATCTCTGAAGCATCCTGATCTCACATCTAGCAGGCACTAGCTCGAACCTTTCACCTCTGAGCAGATGACTGCAAGAAGTGCTCAAAGGAAAAATAGGAGTAGAGTGCTTTCAGGAGGTGTCATTAATGAGAACAAACATGTTGATACCATCTGTGCTAGTCTAATTCTGCCTAATGTAATCTCCACCACAGATGTGCAAAAAGGCAAAGTGACCGAGAGGAAATCTTTAGTGGAACAGGCTGGAAAAGTGATTAACGGTGGAATTTTTTGAAAAGGCCTTTCAAGGGGTTACTCTTAGTGGGAGCTGGAGGTCTGCCACCCCTGCGGAATGTTTAAAATGCCACACTAAACTGTGAGTTTGTCTTTGTGGAGTTACGTGAATACATGAAAAGGAGTATTTTGCCCCTGGAATTATCACCTCTCACATGGAGATAAATTCAGACAGGAAATCATGCAGATTTTTACTGCTCATGTTCTTATCCCCATAGAAAAAGCCAGTCATAACTAGGGACTCCTTAACCTGCTCAGGGCCATGAGATTTGAGTTCACTGAAAATCCTAAGAGGAACATGCCCCATCTTGGGCACCATATTTCTCTGTATGTGTTCTGGAGAAATGCCAGCTGGCACTGCTTGTCTGCACAACCTTGCTCCTTGTCTATTACCCCTATTCTCAGCAATTATTTCTCCCTCAGGTTCCAGTCTACCTTTCTTTTGTCCCATGAAAGAGCTCACAGAAGCTAATAAGATGGTCCTTGACTCAAATAACAAATCTTTGCCCATAGATTAAGTTCAGGTAGAGAACAATTGATTTTTTCCCCCTTATTCTTTTTATTTATTTGTTTATTTATTTATTTATTTATTTATTTATTAATATATACATAACTGGTATGTTACATAATCTTCTTATCTGGATTACTGTGATAAGGCCACCACATTTTTGATCTATTTCCAACATGTGTAATTGTTGACAGTCTACCCAAAATATTGGGAGTTGTATTTGACTAATACAGGTATTCTTCCATTGACTAATACACAACTCGGTACATTTAATACACCTTAAACAGTTGTTCAAAAATGTAGAAATAGAGGTGGACAAGGATGTTAAAAACAGAACAAACAAACAAACAAACAAACTAAACAACAACAAAAAAAGAAGATTCATTCTGGCATTTGGATTAAATAAATACCTGGTGATATCAGAACTGCAGATGAAAACAAGGCAATCTCCTCCTCAGTCAGCTGTAAGGAACATAAATTCTTTGCAAAGTCAAATGCTTCATTCACCAGATCATCAGAACCTACAGACCACAAAGGACAACATCAAATTAGAAATTTATTAGCTTATCTTTTTCATTTTCACATTAAAAAAAAAAAAAAGAGCAAATGTCTGCACTTCTAAAACAACTACCTTTCATCAGCTATTAAAATTCTACCTGTTCTGAAAATCAGCTACTTCATGTATCACTTAATCACCCAAAGAAGCACAAAAATTATCAAGAATTAGGGGTATGACTTAGATGAACAACATACAGAGATCTTGAAAAGGTGTTTTCTATTCCCAGCATGGAAAGAAATTTTATTTCTAATCAGACATAAAAGCTAATGGGGGTGAATGACCTGTCCTAAATAACTTTCACTCATATCATTTATCAATTAACAGTACAAATATTTTTGAAAATCTGTGAAAACATCATAAGGACTAAAATACATCAAACAGTGGACATTAACACACACATAAATGTTTATTCATGCAAGGAAGTGTTATATTTATTCATATGCAAGAAAAAAATTTACCTATACAGTAAATTTTTGATATAAATTACTCTCCTTGAATCTGGTTCTGCTTGTGTCATTTTAAATTTGCTAATGATGTATCACTCTCATTGACTGACAAAGGACGTGCATTTAGCTATTAATGTTTTAGGTAGCATTTAATATCATGTCAAGAAACGAAGCAATTGCTTTCACATGCGAATCTAAGTAAGCTTAAACGTTTTCAGCAATACAGTATTTTAGGCAAGTCTCTTTGCATATTTTATTGTGGTTCATCATTTTAGTCCTCTCCTTGGTGTAATAAAGTGGCCTTCTGCAGGACACAATTAGTGGGAGTGATTTGATATGTCAAGCATAACTGACATGTGATGTTAAAACACTTAGCTTCCACCATGAACTCATGCTTTATCAAAGCTTTAGATGGCAGAGTAAAAACTCTGTCTGATAAAACCCTCATAGTGCTCCTTTCCTTTAGAGAAAAACACCCACTACTGCTGGCAGCTAGTGTCACATTTTCAGTTCGATTGCAGAGATTTGAATGTTCTAGGTTCAACATTACTAAGGTTTTCAGTGTGTGTCAGTACTTTCAGAAAGATAAATCTGCCATTATTTAGCTCAATGTAGTTGGTTGAAAAGAAGATCAACATACCCAAGGCTTTAAACATTTGCATCCCTCCATACTTTCCCTCAAACAAAACAGTATTGTTGAGTGGGTTGAAGGCACGGCACATTCTCACCAAAACAACTTCCAAGCAGCCTATAGGACACAAAAAGGAAGAAAAGTACCACACATTACTGCAAAACATCAAAATACAGGAAATTTCAAGAAAATATTTAGGATGATATCAATCATTAGAAACATCAACAGGCACAGAAAATCTTTGGAGTCACCTAGATGATCTCTCTCTGAATATGGGAAACAATAGTTCTGTCTGATTTGATTATAGAAAATGGGTAATTTCTGGTCCAGCCTCACCATATTTTCTTTAGGCTTATTTTCTTCTTGCAGCAAATTGGTAACATGGGCTTAATCTGAATTTAGACCTGGAAAAATGAATGGAATAATAATTTTAAGCACCTTCTCACTAAATCCAAATTTCCTGTAAGAGAAACTCTGAATCTGAGGATTCTTTTACAAACATGTTTTAGAATAAAAAGTCCAGATTTTCTAACTCCTTCTGCTCAGCATTAACAGCAAAACAGAAAATAAAACCTGATGTATTTATACATGCTGAAGCTAAACAGAGTTGTCTAGCAGTACAGTCAAGTGCAACTATATTTTTTGCTTAAGGTGCAATTGTGTTGCCAGTTTTGTCTGTCAAATGAAAGTAATTGCATGGGGTGCACTGTCATTTGCAGATGTTCCAAAGTCAGTGTAAACTTAAAAAAAAAAAATTGTTGTTATATGTCTCTCTTTTTCCAGGGACCTGCTCTGCCTCTCTTCCCTTTTGCACTTCTGCCCACCACCTTGGCTGAGTCCCACACTGACCACAGACAGCCCTAAACACAAAGACTTTCAGATGAAGTGAACAGCTCTCTCTTGAAAAAGGAAGCACTTCTTATGCTTTAACACATATATTCTTTGCTGCCTCACACCTCACTTCGTCATGCCATTTTGTCCTCCTGAGTTTAGGATTGTTGTTGTATGGTCAGAACAAAACTTGTCATGATTCTCAAGGAGAACAGAAATTACCACGTCCCATGTCAGGGAAGGGACCTGTCCCTTTTCTTCTACCTTGCCCTTATGTACACACATGCACACCGAGACATGCACAGAGAGCATGGCCAGAGCATGCCACCATAATCCGCTCTCATTTAGTCCAAAACCAACTGGCGCCAAGAGGGATTTTCCCTCCTGTGCACTGGCTGGAGGGTATCTCTGTAGTCTCATTAAAAAGATTAGAAATGACCACAGAGGCATTCACTAATGACAAGTGGAGATTTTATGGGGTGGCAGATGACTGACTCGACCAGCTCAATTCACAGGGTCCTTCCACTATATGTCAGGTTGGAGACTGCAGTTGCTGCAATGACAACGTGTGTGTGTATATTTAATAACCACAACTGACAGTAGAGGGAAGGGGATCAGAAGACAGTAACATGATCAGTGGGGAAGACTACAGAAGTGTTAATGCAGCTAATGAAATAGACTGAAAAGTAAGGTTCCGTCAAAATTAAAACGATGTACAGAACAAGACAGCAGAGTACATGTCTAATGTACTGGGAGTTAAACCAGTCTCAAGCCTTTGGTATTTACCCACCTGACTTAAGGAGAAGAATTTGGTCATTCTGGCAGAGCTCCATGAAACCTGTTATCCGCTTCGCAAACTCCACAACGTACTGGATAGCGTGTGTAATCTGAATGGCACACTGTTGCCACAGAGCTTCTCTGGTCTTCCAGGAAAACACACATGGAAAAGCAAACCAATAAGTAAGTGGCTTCATCAGTGCATAGAGGACTTCAAGTGGCCTTGCAAGAAAGCACAGTCCTAAGACTGCCTCCCCAGTCAGAGCTAGTGGTATCTCTGCCTTCAAGGTGCCTAACACTTTTTATTAGAATGTTGTTTTCACAAGTTGGTTGCCCAAGTAGTCTGAACTCTCTCTCTGGTTCTTCAGAGGGGGATAATGCATTGGCCAGTGTTAAAATATGATTTTAATGTTGATTTTTGTGCAGGAGAGACAATTGGTGGCACCAACAATATAAATAACCCAGGATATTCCAAGGGAGGAAGTGGTGCAGTGCTATTCAGTTGTCTGACAGAATATTTTTGCTAGTTTGAAACTTAAAAAATAAATCATTAAAGAATCATTGCAATCTGAATACTGACTACTTGAGATTTTTGTCTCCTTGATAACTACTTTCCTTGTGCATGCAAGTTGTGCAAATGCAAACCAACGTTCTTGGGTTGCATACAATAACTGTGCAAGTTAGTGTGTTTTTATGCCTGTTATTTCTTCTTAGCCCCATGGCTTTCCTAGAAAAAGAAGGAGTCTCTTTGGGTTCTTGCATGATCAGTCAATCTGCCAATTGATATCTCATTGCAGAAACATTGCTAGTGATGCAGGCACAAGAGGCACAAAGAGCACAGCTTGACTTCTGTTGACTGGGCTATATCTGAAGAGGTGCCAGTAAGAAATATTCTGAATGTGATCTGAGAATCACAAAGGCAGAAGAAAAAAATCAACAAACATGTAAAGAGACCATTTTTCCAGCCACTTTTGAACAACTTCACTTTACAGAGTATTTTCAATTTATCATTATTTGTTATCTATAAGTGACAGATATTTAGTTTGCTCACAGTGAAAGTATTTATTATTCAGATAAAAAAGGGCTGTGCTTCTAACAGCTTTTAAAATTATAAGGAAACAAGTTAGGTTGTCTTATTTTCTGAAAACTCTTAAAATAGAGAGTGTCCAATCCTGATCACATGATGTTCAACTGAATTTCTGCATAATGATTAAATATGTTGTAATAAACAATGTATAGAAATCTGGATTCTGTGACCATGTCTGAGCTTTGACTTAAAAATTATCCCAACCTGCTGGTAAGCTACTCCTTCTATTTAAGAAATGTCACTCTGCTTTTACTCACCAGACTCCTCAAAGATATTTAAAAGCCTATTTTCACCTGTAAGAAACTCATCAGCTCTTCCTTGGCAAATATGTTATGCTAACAATTATATTATCATTGTGATATTAACAATTTCAATTCATAGGGAACAGAAGAAAAAGCATATTACAAGGTTGTACCTTGCTCTGATAAACCTTAATTTCTTCATATGTGTGGGTCTGCCATGCTAGCTGGTGTAGTTCCTCCATTGTATATTGGCATGTCTCCAAATGAGATTTAATGATATTCTGTGCAATTCGATCTGAGAAGAGGAGAATAAAAAATAGTTCACATGAAACATTCTGGTGAACAGTGAATTGCAATAGCAAAATGTTGAAAATATTAAGATTGTTGGAAAATGCAGATTTTCAAAAAAATAAAAAATAAAAATCTTTTCTTTCCAATGATACCTTTCTCTCACTCTCTTTTAAAATATTTCTGAAGATGTCTTTTGTGAAATATTTCAGTATTCAATCCAAAACCAAAGGATGCTTCGTAAATAAAGGATGCTTTTGGATGTATATATGAAAATAACAATGTATCTTATGAAATTATTTTAATTCTTTAATTCTGTAAGATGATGATGATGATGATGATGATGATGATGATGATTAATGTGTTCAAATAAATGTTGTTTGGAGACTCTGGTTCACTGATCACTTCTGTTTACCCCAAGCCTGCACAGCTGCCCACACCTGGCCACTCAGTCCTGACATGGGCATTTGCATTACTTGGGGATTACTTACATCAGAGAAACAGGAATATTGTCTCATTTTTCTCCAGTTAGGTTTTAGCTGAATCGATTTCTGAATTAGCATGATGGACATGAACATGGAGACTGGTGCTAGCAGGGTGTGAAAGCTGCAATGAGCAGCCTAAGTTTTAGGAGAAGAGAGGCTGGGGAATAGCTCTCACACTCTGTAACAGCACATGATTAAGTTACATTAAAGTTATTCTGAAATCACAGCTTTAGACATTACTGCATAGCGTGGAGTGCAGGATGCAACGGGAAGCATTCATTGCTGGCCTGAGAACCCCATAAAATTAACAGTAAACTTCTCAGGGAAGTATTTGAAACCAGACCTTTGTCCTTTAAACCCCTTGAATGGATTAAAAAGATTTTCCCCCAAAAAATTCCAACATGAATTCATTAGCACTGGAACTTGAAATGTCTCAATAAAGCATGATCTAGAAATGTGATGATTTCTGATCTTGCAGCTTTGAGACCTATATAGCTAATGTAGATCAGTGCCTCATCCTGAAGACATTGTTTAAGCTAAATGCCATTTCAGCAAAGTAAAAGGTGGACAAAAAAACTGATCTGAAATACTCACTTCAGAACCTGCACTTATCAGAAAACATGTTCATCAAAAAAGGAGAGGACATTGACAGGGTATTAGCAGAACCTGAGCATGGGAAATAAAAAGAACTAGGAATGTCATCATTTACTCATCCACATCCTCAACAGTTTCTTACTGTGGGTGGATCTGTTGTTTTGGAGTCCCAAAATAAGACTGTTGCTTTGGCCAAATGTTATCTGAATTTAAAAACACCGTCAAGAAGGAAAGCCGAAAAATGAATGTAAACATATATGTGCAGTCTTCAATCACTGTTATAGGAGTATGAATTAAAGGAGATTTTTCTGTACTACTGTCGCAGTTAATAAGCTGAGAGTTAGTGGAAGGGTGCTGAAGAAAACACAAAAGAGTTCCAGGTTTTTGTACAAAAAAGAGTATTTTCTCTATTGAATCTTTATGGGTATCATTTAACAGATCAATGCTGCCTCTAGGTTTCCTGGTGGAAGAACTGACTAGTGTAAAGATAACTAAAAGTATATATTAGTAAGTACAGGAATCCATCATTCTTCCACAGAAGCATACAAGTCTTACTCCACGGTGGTAAGTCAATGTTGTATTTTGTAGTAAAAACCTTACAGATAAATGGTCTTGTCAGAATAAATTAAATAATAATTTAAAAAACCCAACTGTTTTATAAATACTGCATTTCAGATTTTTACCCCCCATATTTTTCGGTTTACTGTATATTTTTTAAAAAATCAACTTTCTGGAAACATCATAAACTAGAGTAAATATGACTGTAGAAGTTTAGCTCAGGGTATAGATTTTGTATCTTATATTCCTGAAAGTATTTAACCAGAAGGAACTGAAGTATGGTTAGAACAAATTAAACTTGTATCTAAAACACCAGTGAAAAAAATATAATTTAAACTTGTATTACATGTTCCCAGTCTGAATGGTGAATGATTTTGCCCTCTATAACCACTGGGTGGTCTTTCTGTTTCCTGTGTTTTCTAGCTCATCTCCCCTAGCCTCAGCATTTGTTACACTAGGCTGGAACTATTCATGTTCTTGACAAAAGAAAATACTTGCAATAAATATATCAAATGCTTTAATATTACTACATAGCCAGATTTTGAATCAGATAAGGATGGCCTGCTTGTTGGTCTGATGTGAACAATCTGAAGATGAGATCCTTTCATTTCACTGACCTGGAAATGTATTTAATCATCAGTTCTACATCACTGCAAAGACTCCAAGCCTCACTCTTTTTCCTGCTATTTACATATTTACCTTAGGATCAAAGAGCTGAGTAGCAATTCGTGAACCTTCAAGGTTTTGTAGGGATGGCATCCTGTGTTTTAGTTCTATACATTTTTTCCTTATGTACTTATGTTGAACTGACAATAAAAAAACATTTAGATGTGTGAAGGCCTAGGGCAATCGCAGCAAGCAGCAGCTCCAAATCCTGACATCCAAAGAGGAACCAGGTGCAAGAAAGACTTGAAACTCTTGAGCTGCAGGCTAGGCAAGGCTGAGTGCATGATAGAAAGGGTATGCTGGGTCTCAGGGGAGGAGGGGACTGCTTATTTTGTGTAAGCAGCAGAGGAGGCTGCTTGCTTATACTCAGTGCTGGAGTCCCTGGGAGGTGCCTTGTGCAGATATAGCATACATGGGGTGTGCAGTGCTGACATGGTGCAAAAACTGAAAGAATTATAAGCTTATCTTGGCTTCTCAGAGAGTTCAGCAACAGAAGATGCAATGCAGGCAGAGCAAAGAATATTACTCTCAAAGGGATTTCAAAGAGCATAGCCTTTTTTTTTTTTTTTTTTTCTATGCCATTTTCAGATCTGAGTTCTTTTCACCTATGTAGTTGTAATCAGCACGTATCTCTGCAAATCCCATGCAGAAAGAAGACCTTAAGTCATTGGGAATAATGTACTGACATTTAATGTAAAACTGTCCTGATGTATGGCACGGGTACTGTGCTAAATCCAAAATTTGCCACATTTCTGGGAGGAGACCTAGCAGCTCTCAAGTATTGTTGGCAACTGAGTTCATTCAAAGAATGGAACACTGAGGAAGGAAAGCAGCTTACTACAGAGAGCTGTTGCCTTAATATGGAGGCCATGGCCTCAGCCCCATGGAGGTACCCTGGGAAAATACTCAACAGATATATCCCTCCTGTTCTCCAGACTAGAAGTTTCCACCACAGTTTCTCCATGCAACAGGTCTTGACTTAAGTCAATTTCATTATTTTCATTTTCATTTCATTTTGTTGTCTGCCATCTTAAGGCAGAGCTTTCAAGGGTCCCCTCACACCAGGAAGCTGCACAGATACAACTATAACTAGGAATCCTTTTTGGTTGTGTCGAAAGGACTATGAAAGACAGCACAATTCTTGTGACCTCAATATGAACTGTATTCCCCTTTGAAATGTTGTCAGTCTCCATTTTACACAGATTACATCAGGTTTGCAACATTTACTTTATGACAAGACAAGCAAAAGAGATGATGCTGATTCTTTATGTGTGAGAATCAAAGTTTGAAGCATTTTCTTTTGCAAGGAACACCTTCTGCAAGTGTTGAGTGAAAATTAATAACTTCAGTTAAAAGGAATTACTAAGCCCGCATGACAGTATACCATCAACATTAACAATAACTACAGCTCTAAACTGCATGATTATTGAAGCTTATTGCCATTATATGTAAACAAAGATGTACATTAGGTGTTTTATTTCTCCCCTTTTGTCTGCATATTGGGTTTATTATATTAGGGTTATATCTCCTATCATGCAACATGATCACTTGATACCGCATGACACCCTTTAGGGGTCTGAGAGCCACAGCGTATCCTGGAAGACTGACTCTGGCTGGGAAACATGGACCACAGAAAATAATGTATTTCCAGCATATATTGGAAGCATTTCCATTAGGTATTTTAGTTATAAATTTGAAGAATTTTTAGTATTGTTATTTTGACTTTTTTTCATAGAAAACAGTCTGTTTTTGTGCAAATACTGTGTTTCATTACGAAAAGTCTCTAGTAAGAAGTATTTGCTTCCAGACATGTAAGCTAGAAACAACATAGTCGATCAAGTAAACAGCTAATAGTTGTCACCAATATGAGGTCTTGAAAAATCAGAAATATTCAGGCAAGATATATCTTGGAATGATCAATTATATTTCATTTCTGTCCCATATATGCCTGACTAGTTTTTTATAAATACCCGCTATATTAGCTGTTAAGTCTCATTTGTTCTTTTTCATTCTGAAAAAAAAAAAAAGACATTTTTGGTTCATAATGACTCTGAATTTCCAAAGATTTAATATTAAATTACACCAAAGCAGTCTGTGTGGTAAACACCTGTACTAAACTAAACAAACAAAAAAAAATTATAAATATTACAAGTGGTATCTTACAAGATCTATGATCTTTAAAGAAAGCTGATTTTATAGATTCATCCTCTGGATTATAGAAATGTATGCCAGCAGGACTGGTTTCTCAGAACAGATAAGAACAGGAGATTTAACATGTCCTGCTTTTACAGAAATCTCCAACATAACTGGAGAGACAAGAACTTTGTCTCAGCATACAGCTCAAACCCTCAGAGAGGAGATGTGTCCACCAGATCCCAACCATGCCCTGACAAAAGCACTGCAGAAGAGGGAAAACATGCTTGAGATGTTTCAAATGTTCTCTAAAACCTGCTGATTAATGAGAAACATAGGAAAACTGTGTTCTTCCCCAAACAGTCAAGTGGGCAGGAAGTGATTTGGGGCAGCTCCAGAAGAATTGTGGAAGAGGCCAGGAAAGGGTGATCTGCAGGGCTTGGGAAGGCTGTGGATGTGCTCCCCTATGGCAATGCTGATGGGGCGCTGAAAGGTGCTGGGCAGGCAGGAGGGTGGGTGGATGTGTCATGAATGGGCAGGCATTCACTGAGAGGCAGGCCCACACCGTGGAGAAGGCATCAAAACTTTTGTTTTTCAGATTCTCCTCATGTGACAAGATCTTGACAACAGCAGCCTGTGCTTTTTAACAGCCCTGCCACATGTCGTACCTCTATTACATGCCTCCAATGCCAAAGCTAGTTCCTGAAAACCTTGCCAAAGATTATGGTAAAATGGATGGGGAAAAAAAGTAACAGAAAATGAAACTTAAATCACAAGAAGCAATTTAAGAAAGAAAGACCAGGAAGCAATAACTTGAACAGTACTGTAATCCAGTGTGTAGGAGAAATCAGCAGCACTCAGTGAGACACAGAAATGATGGTGGACAATGATTTAATTGGGATTTTGCAATACAGCACTGTAAAAGAAAGTAAAATATGTAGAATGCTCAGAAGAAGCTGAAAATCATACATCAGGAAGCTGAAATATTATCTGTCAAAAAAGATTTGTTCTAATTCAGAAAACAGTTGTGGATTTCTTGAAAGAAATACTTTGTGTATGCATGTAATTCTACGGTCTGTGAAATGTAACTGATCAGGCAAGATGGCCTCAAAGCTTATGACTTGATGGAGCAACAAAAACATGAAAGAAAGATGTATACATATACTGTGAGTAAAACAAAGGCTGTACAATATACAGGGGAGACTGGTGACAGAATAAGAATCTATAGAACATGCTCCTGGTTTGGCAGCTCGGTGGAAGCAAATTAGCCTATTAAAGCCGATACCTGAAAAAGGCCATGTGCAAATATTGATGGGAACTGTCCCGGAGCATAATGACGGATCTCACTGGCACTAAAAGAATTAAATGAAGCTATTAGAGAAAAGCAGCATCTCCGCAGTGAAATGTGGAATATAGGAAGGACATAGCCAAGACAAGGAGGAGGAAGACCACGAGAGATCAATGTTGCTCTAGCAAAAGAAACAGCTTTTAAATTTGGTCTGGCCTACCTAAAACTACAGGGACAAGAAAAATATTTGATTCTGCAAGGCTGGCCTAGTGCAATAAGCTGCAGCATCATTAGTGCAGTAAATTCATCCTAGTTTCTTATGGACACGTCACTTGCCCTTCCCCCTGTGTTCAGTTGGGTAAGAGGCCTCAAGTGTGTACATGGCGCCTGTCTACACAAGCTGACTGGCCAGCAGGCCACCACCTTCTGGGGTGGACACAGGCCTGGCCATGGCTTTTCTCCTTCCCTAAGAAGGTCTGTCTTTGTCAACTTCTGATTAACCTCTTTTACAAAAACTTGTGGGAATGTAAATTTCTGAGGCCACTGATTGCCTTTGCTGAGGATGAACAGTAGTTAAAGAAGTATTTATTGGGTGTGAGAAAGTTAAAGAAGTATTGGGTGAAAGAAATACTAGACAGACAGGAAGACTGCACAACCCTATTCTGCCAACAAAGCAGGCCAAAAGTATACGCAAGGAAAGAGAAACTGTATACAGGCTATACGCCTCTCGAGCATAACTTTGGGACTACAGGTCACAACTTCTAGAATGATGTAGCAAATGAGCTATTCTATTTCTAGTTTTGGCTACTCTGCTGGGATCTTTCTTTCTTTCTTTCTTTCTTTCTTTCTTTCTTTCTTTCTTTCTTTCTTTCTTTCTTTCTTTCATTTTCTTTCTTTCTTCTTTCTTTCTTTCCCTCTCTCTCTCTTTCTCTCCTTCCTTCCTTCCTTCCTTCCTTCCTTCCTTCCTTCCTTCCTTCCTTCCTTCCTTCCTTCCTTCCTTCCTTCCTTCCTTCCTTCTTCCTTCCTTCCTTCTTTCCTTCCTTCCTTCTTTCCTTCCTTCCTTCTGACATTTCTTGTTTTAGGTTTCAGTAAACACCTCACAAAAGGTACTCTCCAAAAGTTGTGACAGCTCAAACATGTATTGCAACAGTGGGTTAGGAGCTGTTTAAATCTGAACTACATACAGAAAATAGAACATTGCAACCTAGATAATATACATCAGCCTAGTGCAGACCTGCAGGGGTCTTTCATCAGCTGATGAATCAGTCCTGCCTTTTTCAGACATTTCCTTGCAATATCTGGAGATATTCAACTGCAATGCCTAGGAAAAACTCCCAGCTTAGAGTCAAGTTCAATCCTGGTGGTTATAGGTCTAATAACTCCAAAGATTGCACACAATATTCATCAGCTGTGAATTTGGCCTAAGTGGAAATTATCCATAGGATTCAGCAGTGTCTGTTTCCTACAGGCTCTTTAGTTCTTTCATTTGTCTGTCTTTTCTCATGAGAAATCCTGGGTTTTCTCAGCATTCCCTTCTTTTGCACTGGGAACTGAAGAACTTTGAAGTGTGCCTCCTAAAACACTGATAATCATCCTCAATTAAAATGAATAATGAATTTTTAATTTGCCACTTACCCTTAGGATCCAGTTGAATAGCTAAGAGCTCATCTCGGCTTATATCCTAAGTTGAGCTCTCACAGGGATCCACTTTGAATTAATGCTGCAATAACACCATAGCTTTGGCTGGCTGCTATAAGCATGCATATCAGTTCTTAAAACTATCAAAACTCCTGCAATACATTCTAAATAAAATCTCCATTATAATACTCAAAATAATGGCAGGCTAATACCAAATTAACATTTTTCTGTGTTCTAATTCAAGGGAACTATGACTATAAATGTAAAGTTTTGTGAACAGGTTTCACTGCATAGATTACCTCAAGAAATTCTCAAGAAATTCTACGGTAGTAGAGGCAGTGATTCAGGCAATAAAGAAAAGATATGTCCTGTAGTGGCTGTCCAACATGAATATTAGGTCCTCCCATCTGTTTTTTCAAATGGACTAGCTGAAAATGTTTAACTTTATTTATTTATTTTTAATAGAAAAACAGAAACAGTTTTTCTGAAAAGAGGTCCCAAAAAACAAATTCATTTTTTTTAATCCTTCCCCGGCTTTCTCAATATCATAATGCATAAAAGAAAAAAAATGCTAACGAATTACAAGAAATGACAATACAATTGAATAAAGCCCTAATTCAAAGGAATTTAGAGGATGGACCCAGAATTGAGTTAAAACCTAGAGGATTTATAAATGCTTAAAGGTCTCCACTTAATAATTCTTTTACTGGATCTCAGCCAATTTAGTCAAAAACGTATATTTTATACTAATTAGAAATCATTTAGCTGGCAGCAAAAGCACAAACCAAGGCAATGGCTAGAGATTACGGGACATGGGCTCTACAGGCACCATATAATTATCACAAATTCATTGAGATGAACTGTTTCCTAACTTCTTCAAGCACAGATTATACAATTATATTACAGTTGAGACTGTTCCAAAGCAAGAATGTGGTTTCATGTATTACAATTAAGCAAACATTGTTAGAATGGACATTGTTCACTATGAAACCTAGAAATATGCATGGAACACTTGGAATATTAAAACTCTTAAACTACAGTTGTAAGGCTTTGACCTATAAGTCTTCAAAAGACTGGGAGAGCTTAGAAATACATTTGAACATTTTTCTCACTGTCACAGGTTTCTATTCAGATTTTTATAAAGATTTTATACAATTTAGGTGTAGAACTGCTTTAAAAAGCAATGAAAAAGCATTCTACAGTAGTTCTATTTTCCTGTAGTGTGACATCTGCATTGAATCAAAGTAGTGTCACTGTGTAGAGTCAGAAATTGAAACAATTTGATAATCATAAACAATCCCAGTGATTTCACCAATTAAGAGAAAAAATATCCATGCAGTCAAAAGGGAACGTGAGATACTGTTCCATGCCTTAATATCTTGCTTTAACTGTTCCAATTTATATGCAACTTTCATCCATGAAAGACTACTGCACTATAAAAACTGTATTCTGATACTCAGGCTCACCATTTGTCTGAATTTCAGCCTCATTGCACTGCAATTTTGCAATAAACACATGCATGTTCCTCACTGTGTGTTTCAATCCAACATTTTCCTCATATGTTTCCACTCCTGTACAAAAATAGCGGTGCTGCTCTTTGAAATGAACTATCAAAAACGAGTGGACTAAAGAAAGGTATAGTTCTCAACAGAGCTGGGAAAAACATCATAAGCTACATAATGCACATCATTCATAACTATAAAAGGGAAAGTAGTGAAATGCATGATATGGTGAATGAAATCTACCACACAGAATGTATGCGGTGTACAAAAGTCAACTATGGCCATGGAAAGTAACACTTAAGATGTTGCATGTGTACTGGGAAACAAAACAACAACAACAACAACAAAATAAAACAAAGCTTTCTTTTTTTTTCTTGTGGCTGAAGGTTAGAGAAGAATCAAATAATGCTGTACGTGATGAAAAAGAAATTCAATATGGCCCCCGGATTTAGCTCTTTGAAAGCATAGGGTATGTATGCATATTGTCTATTGTCAGTACTGAACTGTCCAGAAACAACATGCACGAATATCAGCATTGACACTGAGATAAAGGGGTTGTCCAGATGAGGAGGTAAGCAACTTATCACTACTAATTCAACACACAGGACTTTTGGAGATAACATGCTACTTCTACATACTACAGTGATTCCTAACTCATCACTGTTTTGCCCCATTGATTTTCATCTGCAGTGCTGTCTTTGCTGCCTCAGAGGTTGTGTGCGAGACACAACTTCGCAAGGCACCATACATCACATGCCACATACCCTCCATGCTCTGTTCCAGCCTTCTTTTTCAGAGGGTTTCTTACGGAAGGCCATTTACCATTTCTTCTGCTGACATTGTGACACAATACAATATAATACAGTACAGCAGGGAATCTGCTGAACAGATATTCCTATGACTGACAGCTATAGCACACCTCAGTACTTATTATACCGCTAGCTTTACATTGATCTTTTTGTGTGATTTATAATATGATAATATTCACTGTACAGGGCTATTTCTGAAAAGATTATCATGATATATGCTAATATATGGGATGCACGATACATTATTTTACATATTTTGGCTGCTACAAATGGTTGCTTTCTCACTGCTTTTTGGATTCTCAATAGAAAGAACACATTCTGTCAAGTGTGCTTATGTAAGAAAATATATCTTTTGAGAAAAAGAGGAATTTTATGTACTTGCTTTAATGGATTAGAAATATTCCCACTTTAAAGAAATATATTATCCTGCTTTGGAATGTAAGCTATAGATTAATTTGCTTTAAATAATGTTTAATATATTTTTAATTCATTTGTAAAATGGTCTGAAAAGCAGGTCAAACAGAACCAAACATCACAAAATATTCCCTATTCTCAATCTCAGCTAAAGTTATAATTGATTTTAGCAATTTAAATACTTAATGCAGTGGTTTATATTATTCAAATAGTCATAGCTGCAATTAAGATGGACCTCGTTGTCTTTGGTGCTGCAAACACAGTCAGTAGACATTTTCCATTTATTGAAAATATACATTATGTGCCAGAAATTATTTAACTATATGTAACCAGAAATCTTGAGTATTCCTACTAGCAACAATTATCCTCATAATGGGCAATATTTAAAGTGCCATTTTCTGCAACATCTATACTGCATGGTCTGTAATGTAATCAAACTCCATTTAGGAGCACTGTCAATGGACATTATTGGTAAAATTAATGTGGCTTTGTTAGTTGGCTAGCATTTGACATAAGAATTGAACTAACTGGAAGAGATTTCTTTCCTTTTCTGAAAGAGAAAAATGATTTCACTTTCAGAAATATCAAAACAAACAAACAAACAAAAAACACAACACAATCCAAAACCAAAAAAACAAAAAACCCAAACCCTTTATAATTTACAGGAAAATGGTCTCTGGCATGTACTTTTAGTCTATCTATTGCATTTTCAAATAGTTTTAGGTTAATTGCTTGATTGCATAAATTTGAACTAGGTATAGGTAAAAAAGCACATTGCATCCTGCTTATTAAACTGCTGTAATTTGCATAAAATGCAGCTGAAAAGGACTTCTAGAACCTATATGAGACAGATCTGAAGTCCACTGCAGATACAGTGAGGCTCAGTGGATGCTCAGTGACTTGAAAACCACATGGTGAGTTTTTGTTTTCTAAATCTACATCAAAAGTTATAACACAAACTCTGCTCTCTGTCTTCTTAAGTCAGTAAGTGCTAAAATATGCATTTAGTAAAGTATAAAAACATAATCACTTATTTATGAACACTTGGATCATTTAAACTAACAGTGTGAGCAACACAAATTCAATAAAGCCTTTATGTAGATCTGTAATTAGTCTGGTTTTGATCTGTAAATTTTCATTTCTAAATATGTAAATTTACAAATAAAGTTTACTAGTCTGGAACAGACAAAACTAGAGAAAACTACAAACTTTCAAAAATATTTTTCCAACAATTCTGATAAATTTTATGGCAATTTTATTGGCCAAATTTATTTCTAAATGTTTAAAAATAAGAATCTGCAATTATATATATATATATAACTATAACTATTTTCATTTTAACATCAGCTCAGCTAGAATGTTTCTGCATCATAATACTCTAATTTATTCCTCCACTCTTCTGTCCATTTTAGATGAAGTGGAAATGTTTCCTAGCTGAGCTAAGCTGTCAAATTAGTTTTGAATCTTGCCATTGCCCATTTTCTTCTTTAATGTACAAGAAGGGGAAGAGATTACTTAATTACCTTAAAAATTAACAGAAGAGGGGGTTCTAAGCTTTGTTACATTAACTGAAATGAGCACAACACTGAAATATTAATTTATTCTGATTGTTACCTTTAAATAGGTAATGATGGTTAGAAATAGTGCCCTAAGGGTATCTGCATGGAAATGCTCATGCTGCACATTTTTAATTGCTCACTAGATGGCAACATTGCTCTGCTGAAATACAGCTGTAAGGCTGTACACGTCTGCACACATCTGCCCTGAAAAATTTGGCTACCACCTTGGTAGAAGAGATATTAAAACATGGCTTAGAAAAAGAGGTGAAGAAACATTACACAGGACTACAGTTACACAGCCATCATTTTTGTTTTACTATGTAGTGGTCCACAGGCTTGAAAAGAAGCTACAGACAAAAGAGAACTTCAGCACAGCTGTTGTTAATGTCACCTTAGGTATGGGCTTTAATTTAGAGAGTTTATTGCTTTTTGAATCATCTGATCCATACAATAACCTTTGAAATAACATCTAATTGATGAATATATGTTCTGTAGACAGTCCATTAATTTTTGATTTGGCACAGAGAGCAAGACTTGGAGATACAGATAAGGGAGTTAAAGAATTAACAACAACAAAAAAGAAAGAAAGAAAGAAACAAACAAACAAAACCAAACAAAACCAACTCCTATCACCTTTGGAAAAGTACTTTTGCAACCATCAAAAACAAGTCACAGCATACTTTCTAAGAGATCAGTCCGATGATGGTTTGCACATTTCATATGCAGCATACAGTGGTAAGGACATTCATGAATAATATAGGCATGGGGGAATAAACTAATTTCTTCTAAAGTTAATGTAAGAATTTATACTGAAAGGAAAAATGTGTGGGACCAGTTTTCAAATACATTCTCACCAGAGGAGCTGAGAATGTTTCCAAGTGAATGTGTTCTCTCAAAGCAGGACACTGAATGAACTTTATGTAAAGCTCCAGCTTGTTTGATATTGCAGCAATGGAAAACATTGAATGATCATACAGTATATAAGGTTGTGTACTGTAGATCCTGAGAAGAATGTATGAAACCAGCTAAATTAAGGCTTACATATGCAGAGTGTTATTTGCAATTACCAGGGAGGCTTTTCTTTTACATACCTATCTTGAACCAGCTTTTACAACATTTTGCATGTTTTGCTTTACTGAAGTTTTCTAGTCAATGGGTCAGGAATGCTGTGTGTTAAGTGGGATTTGGTGAGTAGGAGAGGTGATGCCTCCTCCAGTTTTCACCACACAGCTGCTATAGTGAGCTACTGACCATGCTAAGATACAAACAGAGCAGTGTTGGATGGACTGGGGATAAAGAAGATGAAGCTTGAGCCTACAGACATTACTTACTATTTAACTTCAGTTTTTGTAGAATTCTGATCTGTCCAAGACATTGGGTACCTTTAAATACAACTGACATTGAAGAAATGCCATGCAAATATACACAAGCAACACTTTTTTTTTCTTTTTTTTTTCTGTAATTACAAGAGCTCTGGTTATGTGACCTCTTGTACTCTCTGACACCTTATCAACTACCTAAATACACACAAATATAGGGCACACTTCAGTTTGACCATAAGTGAACCTTTAACCAAGCTGTTTTCTCCACAAAAGTGATGACTAATATTTTTATTTTTTTTTTACTCGGCTTTAAGAAAGCATAGGCTGGTAGTTTCATCTGTGATCAAGGCAAGGAAACCTTTCCATTAACTTCTACAGACCAAGACCTGAACCACACATTTTGTGAGGAGAATGCAATGCTCAATTTTGTAACAGGTAATGTTATGCATATACATTGAAACAAGATGGTCTTTAATTTGACCAAGTCTAAAAATAAGCCTTTAATACCTGTTAATTTAAAATCACACTTGGGAACAAGCTTTACCATTTTTCTGTGGAGCTGCAAGGGTCAGGAAACAGAGCTGCCTTTTCCCTTAAAGAGTTCCCACGCACAGGCTGACCTCTGCCTCTCTCTCTCCGTGAGGAGAAGGACGTTCTATGCACAACAAAATACTTGCTTTCAACACAGAGGCAGATTGGACCTGAGTTTGAGCTTCTAGCACAACAGGAGGAAATTCTGCCTTCCCAGACCTACAGATATAAGGGAGACACAGTACCATGCACCCCCGGGACATGGGTGCCCCCCCATACTGGCAGCTTTGCCTGGCTGGCGGGACACACCTGGCTTGTGCTGCCAGTGGGCAGCAGGACAAGTAGAGAAAGAACATGCTCAATTCATCCAGTGGCTGAATACTTCCTTTGTCCTCTGCCCACCTTGGCTACAAATCCAGCTCACGGCTCCAACAAGATGCCTTGAGTCATGGATGAAAATACCTGTCTTAAAAGTAAAAGGAAATAGCCTAGAAATTCAAGTGATGTCAAGATGAAGCTCTGCTCCTTTCTGATTATTTACCAGCTTCAGATTGATTTCTTGGTGTTTTGAATTTCTTTTTGAATCAGGAACTGGAATACTGACCGGAGCAGAGCCTAAGGCACTCTTCTGCCTAATGGGGAACTACCTGTTTTAATCAAGCTATTCTTCATCATAGGCTCTGGCAGTTACATGAGAAATATTTTTCTGTATTTGAAAGACTACTCTTTCTTATACTCAGCATTCTCATCATGATCAGATAAGGTGCAGTTGTACCCTGGAATATTCAACCTATTTGGAGGAATATAATAGTTCTAAATACCTCTGAAGAAGCCCTATATAACTTCAATTTGTCATCATGTCTTTCTCCTACACTTATTTCCTGGTACAGTATTTAGAGATACTAGTAAGCATGTAATGCAGGATGAGCTATATTTTGCTTGCTATGACATTCTAATATTATGTTTTAAAGTATCTGCTGTGCAAAACTTTTGAATCTCAAAACTGTTAAGATGAACAGTTTCCACTTCCACTATTAAGTGTACAACAGATCAAGGTATGTTCAGAAAAAATAGAACTTTTACATTTAAATTAAAGCATATAAGAGTTAAAGATCAAAGCACGCCTGATAATTTTGATTTGTGGGTAAAAAATAAAATGTGAAGAAAATAAAGTATATGTTATATAAATTATTTGGTACAGTAACATAGAAAACATTATTTCTATATCTGAGTCAAAATGAAGAATTCTTGTTTAATTTTTGAGAGAATCTTACTGTTTGGTAGTGAGCAAAAGGTAAATACTAAAGTACTTTATGCAGTTGCAACAAATTGTTTAGTCAGGTGCAGCAGGGGCCATTGTTAGAACTTGTTTAACAAGCATTTAACATTTTTATTAATAAACGGGAAGAGAGGGTTCACAGCATGTTAATTAAATGAGTAGATAATTCTAAACTGAGAGAAGTCACAAATCATCAATGACGACTGAGACCTAATGTAGCAGGATTGAAAAGGACAGAAAAATAGGAAAGAGAAAACAAGATTCAAGCTTAGAAATGTGCAGTCAGAGGTGTCTTAATAAGAAATGTCCTATACAGGAAAAAGGTAAGTGAGAAACAACCAAAGCAATAGCACTGAAGTAGTAAGCAGGATATTGGTTATAATATGATGCTATGATTATAATATGTAGTGCTATGATTCTGGGCTGCCTGAGAATAAGTCTTGTTGTGAAAAGCTTACACCAACTTTAAGGAACTCAAGGATGGAAGGATTCTCACACATTTGTTTATGAGAAGGGTTGCATTCGGACAAGATCATGTGTCTTGTCTGCACCTTGTCAAGATCTGTCTTTCAAGACAAGGCAAGTGTGCTGGTGCTTAAACAAATACACTTTTGAAGAATATGAACACCAGAAAAACATAAAGAATGGAAATCTGAATCTGGTATAAAATCTTCAGTGAGGAAAAGAACTAAAATGACCTGGATACTTAAAACAGCAGTTTGGAGTATCACTAGGCAGGGTAGCATAAAGAAAGTCCTATCAAGCACAAAAATCAATGCAGTATAGTTTTTCTCTCTCTTATATTCTCTATTCACCTACCAGTTAAGGTCATAACTTCTACTTAACATGACTTGAATTTATTCCTAAGTCTCACCAGACTGAGTAAGAGAGAGTGAAATTTAATCATATTTTAATATGAAATCAATGCATCCCACTGCTTAGAGTTTTCCTGCTTTCACTGCTAGACTGTGGCTATATAGACACTCACAATCTGCTGCAGCATTAAGAGCTGTTTTCTGATTATTTTTAAACCCTGAAAATGTCTTTCATCTGTGCTTAAATCCCGATACTTTATGGTACCTCTCTTCCATTTTTTTTTTTTTTCAGTTGTATAAGTTACCAGTTATACTGCATTATCTCTCAGTAACACCGTTACCTCTCTGCTGCAGGTGCCACAAATGACATAAAAAGCAGAACTTGGGTAAAATTCTAGTAATTTAGGAGCCTCAGTTCCAATTTCAAATAGAAAAGAGGCAATTCCAACACCTGACTTTTGTTGTCAGCTCAGAGACAGGCCCTTAGCTGTGTCTTTCTCTCCGCAGTCGTGGGTTTCCCCCTTTCTCTGCTCAGGAAAGGGAATACTGGTCTGATGGTATGGAGGATGAAAGAGTGGGAAACAGTGTGGGATTTAGGGCAGTAAAGTACAGGGATAGGAGAACAAAAAGCTGGGCGAGAATCCAAAAGTGATGCATTATTTTTTAGTGATCCTGCAAGAGATAGAAGTTAAACACTTTTCTAAAGCTCTGTAAGTCAAAAGATCCCATTGATTTTGGTGGAATCCTTTAGCTGTTATGGATATAGGACCATGGCCATATTCTCCATGTTGATTTTGGTGGAATCCTTTAGCTGTTATGGATATAGTCCCATGGCCATATTCTCTGTGTTGGGCTCACTTCTGTAACTGAGCATATAAGCACTAATTTGATTAATGTACTATCAGAACTTCAGAACTGCAATACTTCTTGTACCTCCTCTGAACATCTCTGGGAACATTTCCCTTTGGTACAGGGTGCTGTAGAGAAACAGGTCTTAGGATTGTTTAAATTGTCTCTCAGCTGGTTCCTTGTACTACTAACCACTGTTCTAGTACTGAGCTTTGAAGAATTCACTCTTAAGTAATATTCATAAGTCCTCAAAACCAAGCAGGAGGATGTAGAAAATGTTCCTCAGTAATCCTCCATACTGCTGCACCGTAGGTGTAGGTCTTCACTGGACAGCCTAGACCAAACATGATGGAGGGAAATGACAACGGGCATAGGGACAAACCACAACTCCAGGGCAATCTGTAGGTCTGACTACATGCATATATTTATACATCTTAGCATACACCCATGAGGAAGAAGACCAGACCAGAGCTCTAGTTGGTGTTTACGGTGTGGTATTAAATCATTCGTTATAGGTTTTTTTTGAACTTTTTATTTTATTTTATTTTATTTTAAATTCCAATTAGAGAAACATTATCCTTTGATTATATCCTCAGCCACAACTGAATCATCATATTTCACTTGTTAAGGTGGGAAGTACCCAATTAGGATGCTGATCTTCTTTCATTATATATGTCAGAGGCAGTACCATCAGTTGAGTTGGGGAGATAGGACTAGAGGTGTTAGATGAACAGAAATCCCTTACAGAAGAATCACCTGTTGCCACTGTCTCATCTGACAGTGAGGTCTCTATGCTACTTTTCAAAGAAGAAATGAAGGGAAGGGTGCTTCTCCAAGGAATTCAGGCAGGGGTGTTTACACAACTACCTTCACCTCTGTTGAGCTTGTGAACCTCATGAGATAGGTAAACTTGTTCTGCATGTACATCCACACACCAGGAGCTGGTGCTTTTTGACTATGAATACCCTAGAATTAGCTGCCATGGGGATTCTGGGTGTTGACAAGAATATGGCTGGCTAGCTGAAGAGATCATTTAAGCCTTCTAGTAATGAGCTCATTTGAAGCAAGTGCCACACTACTAATTATCACTTGGTTCTGATTGATTCATCACCTGCTTTGGTGCTCCTATTTCACACACAGAAGATAAACTGCTTGGTTTAAGAGACTGAATAATTCACAGAGTTTGTTTAAAATAGAATCGTGTCAACTACTGCTAGGCTGATTTTCTTTCATTTAGTTCTTGTATATGTGTGCAAATATATGTGCATATGAACAAGTAATTACTGTAGAACCATGCATGGAATGCATGGAATACATGGAACCATACATGGAATGCCTATAAAATATTTTAATAAAGACAATATTGTAATCTGGTTTATATTTATCCATTACACAAAAGAGATAATAATTTTCCTTACCTATTTCACTCATGGATATCCCCGGAGCTAACTGCCCATTGTTGAATGAGCTGTAGGTAAACAAGTTTGGTACAGAGGTAAGGTCATAGATAGGTTCCTGCTTTATCTGTTTGATTCCAGTCATGTCTAACCCAGACTGATCTGGAGAAGGCTGGGCAGAATCCACATTGTAATAACCCTCAGACTTTGGCAGGTCGATGACGTGCCCATTTGAGTAGGTGCTGCCTGTTTCATTATTCAGGTTGCTCAAGCCATTGCTGATGCTGTTGCTGTAAACCCTGGCAAGGGCTTCTGCCTCACCACTCTGCTGCTGCCGCTGTTCCTGCAATCGCTGCTGGTGTTTCTGCACTTCAGCATACAAGCTATCCCTCTGCTTTTTGGACATTCTTCCAAATTTCACAGCTGAAAAATAAAGCGTAATGCAAATCATTCATCTTTCTTTTTTTTTTTCTTTTTTTTTTTTTTTCTGTATGATAAATAAGATCCTTTTGTTATGATACATCCAGCAGAATTTATCAAAGAACAGATAGGAGGACATTCCTCCGGAAATATTTGTTTTTACACTTTATGATGTGTATTTTCCAATGCTGAGTATTTCCAGTCCATGTGTAATGGAGATCAGTTCAGAATCATCACACTTAGCAGGAGAAGATGGGCTTGTCTCGCATTTTTGCTACCTCATAGTTCAGTTATAGTCCTAAAGAAGATTCTGAGCCTACATATGTGGGTGAGAGATCTTCTAGTAGGAAGAACAACAGAAAAAGAAGGGAAAAATATAAGAAGGATGTGCCAGAAAATTGAGGGGGTGGTAGCTCCTTCAATTTATTTGCACTTTACTTTGAGAGTTTGTTTTTCTTGTCATGAGCTCCAGCTTACTTGCAGCCCTCCGCAAAGTCTGCAAGCCACTTCACATGGACACACACAGGCTGTCCCTTGAACTGGCCCACAGCGCTATGCACTTTCTTACAGATGATGTACAATGGCTGGATTTTGAAAAATACAACTCTGTATTTTCTTCAAATTTAGAGCCTCAGTAATAAAAACAAACACCCACCGTTTATTCTCATTATATATTCATTAATTGGATTCTCCAGCTGCTGTCAATTAGTATCCTGCCTCCGCATGATAAAAATGAATCTGTTACATGGCTGAGAGGTAAAATTCACATTCAATTTCTCTGCTAAAAAAATCCATACAGGTTATTTTAAACTTGCAAGATTTCTCAATATTATTAAGTATAAACACCCTCACATCAACAATGAGAGAAGAAAGTGATGCTGTCAGAAGAATTCCTTTCTTTATCTGTATGCAGTGTTCCCTGAATTATAAGGTGGGAAGACAAGATTGTCAGTCATGCTAAAATACTCGTGTGATCCCTCAAATACTTGGGAAACACTACTTTTCACAGGAAAGTATGTGCTGTTAAACTCATGAAATTTTGCTGCTTTAATTTCCTCCAGGAGGAAGTGGGAGTTGAATTGTCAGAGTAAATGGCATTCTAGGACCAAAAGGACTCCATGAGATAGCAATGTATCTCCCAGACTGGTGGAACAGGTAAGCAAGTTTTTTCAGTGAGACATAAAATATACTGAAGTAGGAAAACACTTATCACAAATTTTAAACAAGTTTATAAACTCTGGGCCATCTAAAGAAATAGCTCTTTATGTAACTTCTTCATCAGTGACTTAATTTCAAATGACAGATTTTATGTAAATTGTTTAAGACGGAAAACTGCTGGCAGGAAACTTAATTAATATAACCTGTCTTCAAAACCAGAATGTTTTCTTACCATACTTCCTGACCATCTCAAATGTGGCTGTGAGCCGGACTGTCCTTGCATTAGCAGTGGTGGCTGGGGCAGGTCTGTTGGGGGCAGCTTTGCTCAAGCCTCCCACCAGACCTGCAACATGAACTGCCTACAGCTTAAAAGGTGAATCAGAGCTCTGCATGGACCAAAGGATCCTGCCTGTGGATAAACTGTGGAGCCTCCCACTGGTTTGATGTCCATTTTCAATGCTAAATAAACATTTCTTATATAGACCCAGACACGGACAGGAGGTAATACACAAGTGAAATAAATGCCTTCCCCCCCCCCCCCCCTTTTTTTTTTAATTGAGAAATGCCAGGTCAAGTGCTCTGAATAAAATCAGTTTGAAACCTTTAACCTCAACATTATCTTTTTTTTTTTTTTTTTTTTTTTTTTTTTTTTTTACTGCCTATTTACTGTTAAACATCTTTAGAGATCTCAGGGAAAGGGATGCTTTCTTACATCAATATTTAATGTTATTAATATAAGAAATTATATAAACTAGAATATAAATCCACCTCTCAAGAGAGGACCCTTTTGTGCTTTTGATCAGAACAGCACATTTTCTCCCAACTCTTAATGCTTCCAAACTAACATTGCTCTCCATTTTGTGATTCCAACCCATACCCCCACTCCACTACGCCCCCCCCCCCCCCCCCCCCCCCGAAGATAACCTCCTTTGTTAACTGGCAAAGATCTATGTCTCACAGTGCATGCATTACAAACCAAGGAGCTTCTCTTCTCTCTTTTTCTAGAAATCTACAGGGAGTTTAAGCAAGTCAGCAGCGAAGAAGAGTTTCAAAGGGTTTAGGCATGAAGCAGGAATCTGACTCCTTACCATCTCTAGACATTCCCAGGGCAAGACATTTTTGCAGTCGGCAGTGTTGGCAACGATTTCTGTTGGTTCTGTCAATTAAACAGTTTCTCTGCCTTGGGCAGGAGTAGGAGGCATTGTTCTGCTGACTCCTCCGAAAGAATCCCTAGGGGCAATGAGGAAGAAAAACAGAGTATTACCATGTGAGTATATGTGCACACACTCACACACACACTCACAGCCATGCAAATTCTTATTTAGCACAATGTTATTTATGCTATGGCTTTGCTGATGAACTAAACTTGTACAGTGGAATTAAAGAACATTCGCTCCCAATAAAGAGAATTTTTCTTTGTAGAAGAATATTAAATAATATAATTCCACTTTGCTAAAAGACAAAAAGTGGAGAGTTACAGAATACACTCCTATTGTGTAATAACTACGAAGTATCATCTAGTGCTTGTTCCTTACAGAAGAAAAGATTGTCGGAATTTGTAAACAGATAACCTAAAAGTACATATTCTGACTATTTTCTTTCTTTAATGAAAGATACTGGTAATATCCGGCACTGGCTATATGTAGCATTAGAAGCTGAAAAGTCTGCTGTTTAATTTAACCTGGCAAATGTTGATCTGATCTGGAGAGACCATACACTTCAGGAGTGAAAAGTAATTCAAATTCAAGCATCACAAAAGCACTAGGATTTAATGACTGTATCAAGTAAACCTGATACACAAAGGAGAAAGCAACACCTTTAGAGACTACTACAATGAGAAAGTAAAGACATTTCCCATATCAATGCAATATAACTATCCATTTTATCTATTAAAATTTTTGTAGTTATTCTATCTTCTAGAAGGTTTGGCTGGCCTGTTGCTGGACTATTTGGCAAAGTATCAAAGGGCTAGAACTAATACTTAAAGCCTTATGAGCTCTGAAGTGCTACAATCACGACCAAGAGGTACTATTACTGTAAAAATGACTTGAAATGGAAGAGTTAGTTGACAAAATAAATGAAACCAGGAGATGAAAAAGAGAGAGGGAGAAAACATTTTACAACATTCTTTTATTTCCTGTAAAATAACGGACAGGAGGAACAATGAATCTAGAGACAGAAAGAGAAACGAAGAAAAGAAGTTAATTGGCAAACTTAACAGCTGTAAAAACAAGTAACTGCATGGCTTTGTGCTGGGAAAGGTGAAGGATAGTCTAACAACTGCAGGAAACCACAAAGAGAATGTATCATTGCTGCAGTTACACTAGTTACCAGACGTGACACAAAAGTGGTTGCGCTTTTCTGGGTTGGTTTGTAAACAGCTCTCAGTGGAGTCAGAAAGCAAGAGCTGACTGCACTCATTAGGCAAAACCAGTGTTATCTCCATGCAGACTGATAATGATAAAGTATGGAATCTGTAACTGCTGTGGTTTCTGTGAGTGTGAGAGTGGGGAAGCAAAAGGGTGAAGCTGTAACAGGGCTCAATTTGCTTGCCAGGGGTAGAAAACAAACTCTCACTCAAGTCCTTGCAAACCAAATTAGGGTGGCACAAGGTGTCAGCAACAATGGGCTATAGGCATGATATCCCACTAAGGAGACAGAAGTGCTAGTTCCTAATGTTGAGCATAAAGAGACTCTGTTTGGCCTGAGCTGGTTTTATCAGTGATTATATTATATCTAAAAATTAAATTAAGTTTTACGATTTGTACTGCTAAGAGCATGAACATCCCATAGGGCAGCTCTCAGAAAAATTCTGCTAGGGACTTGCCTGATACTGGCTGACCAAAACTTTCTTCTTGCTGCGGAGGTGAGCTTAATATAACACTAGATGGATGATAATTGCAGGTAATTCTTACCTACTTTTTGAACTTTACAGCCAATTTGTTTGTTACATGAGGAGCATTTTCTGGTTTAGATTTTAGTGGCTCTTATGTGGATATGGATTTGAGAGAACAAATGAATTAAAAGATGTTAAAAATACCACACACACACAACGATCTAGCACCAACATGTCTTATCCTGTAGTGCTGTTTTTACCCATTGTCTGATCCCCTCTCACAAGATTTTTTTTTTTTTTTTCCCCTCCCATTAAGGTTGATCCCCTCTCACAAAAACTTGTTTGTTCCTTTTCTGCCCCTCTTAGGAAAAAATCAAGGGTTACATAATGAAGTTAATCTACAGCAGGTAATTTATTTCTCCAAGGAGACTTTTGTCATTTGTTCTTCATGAAAAAGATCTCAGTGTTTTCTTCAAAGTGGAGAGAAACCTCTCATTTCATGTTTAGGGGATCTTTATATAATATTGGCTATATTTGCTGAGAATAATGACGTTTTGGGGAAGCAGGACACAAATCATTACTGAGGCCATAAGAACTTTAAGATAGGTTTCCCAGTGTTCCTAGCACTGACAACAAGTCTTTCTGCATCTGAAAGAGTTCATTTTATCCATTACTGACAGTCAGTCTGAGAAGGGGAATGGTCATGCAAACTGCACTCTAAATCATGACAGATTATAACAGAAGTAGCAAACACTTTGCGCCAGGGGCCAGCAGAGAAGATGAGAAGAGAGCTTTCATAAAAAAAAGTTCTGTTTTGTTTGTTTGTTTAGTTTTTTTCTTTTCTTTTTTTTTCTTTTTTTCTTTTTTTTTCTTTTTCTTTTTTTTCTTTTTTTTTTTTTTTTTTTTTCAGGATTTTTGTCTTTCAGAAGAAACCTGTCTTCAGATTTCACACTGACAGTGGTGACAGTGGCAGGAGACACCATTTTCTTCACTGGGCCCAGCATGTTACTCAGTATATGCAGGCGTGTATCATGGAACTGCCTTAAAGTTTATGACACCCCTTAAGCACTTAGGATATGCATTTGCAGTGGCAGAACTAATGCAGACATGCAGTGAAAGGATTTTGTGTCCCCTGGAGTTTGTAGCAATGCCAGCAGCAGCGTAATCCTCCAACAAACACCACATCCTGAAATGTTGTGGCCCTCTGCTGCCTGGCTCAATGCGCACGCATGCTTGTGGATACACTTGGTGAGAGATGTGGTGGTTGGGAGCTGTTTTGTGCAGAGTGACCACGAAATGGTTCAGTTCTCTATTCTTGGCGAATTCAGGAAGGGGACCAGTAAAACCGCTGTCTTGGACTTCTGGAGGGCTGACTTTGAGCTGTTCAGGACACTGGTTGGCAGAGTCCCTTGGGAGGAGGTTCTGAAGGGCAAAGGAGTCCAGGAAGGCTGGGCACTCCTCAAGAAGGAAATCTTAATGGCTCAGGAGCGGTCTGTCCCCACGTGCCCAAAGACGAGCCGACGCGGAACTAGACCGGCCTGGCTGAGCAGAGAGTTGTGGCTCGAGCTTAGGAGAAAAAGGAGGGTTTATAATCTTTGGAAAAGAGGGCGGGCTACTCAGGAGGACTATAAGGATGTTGCGAGGCTGTGCAGGGACAAAATTAGAAAGGCCAAAGCTCATCTGGAGCTCAATCTGGCTACTGCCGTTAAAGATAACAAAAAACGTTTTTACAAATACATCAACGCAAAAAGGAGGACTAAGTAGAATCTCCATCCTTTACTGGATGCGGGGGGAAACTTAGTTACAAAAGATGAGGAAAAGGCTGAGGTGCTCAATGCTTTCTTTGTCTCAGTCTTTAGCGGCAAGACTGGTTGTTCTCTGGATACCCGGTACCCTGAGCTGGTGGAAGGGGATGGGGAGCAGGATGTGGCCCTCGCTATCCATGAGGAAATGGTTGGCGACCTGCTACGACACTTGGATGTACGCAAGTCGATGGGGCCGGATGGGATCCACCCGAGGGTACTGAGCGAACTGGCGGAGGAGCTGGCCAAGCCACTTTCCATTATTTATCAGCAGTCCTGGCTATCAGGGGAGGTTCCAGTCGACTGGCGGCTAGCAAACGTGACGCCCACCTACAAGAAGGGCCGGAGGGTAGACCCGGGGAACTATAGGCCTGTTAGTTTGACCTCAGTGCCAGGGAAGCTCATGGAGCAGATTATCTTGAGTGTCATCACGCGGCACTTGCAGGGCAACCAGGCGATCAAGCCCAGTCAGCATGGGTTTATGAAAGGTAGGTCCTGCTTGACGAACCTGATCTCCTTCTATGACCAAGTGACGTGCTTGGTGGATGAGGGAAGGGCTGTGGATGTGGTCTACCTTGACTTCAGTAAGGCTTTTGACACCGTTTCCCACAACATTCTCCTCGAGAAACTGGCTGCTCGTGGCTTGGACTGGCGTACACTTTGTTGGGTTAAAAACTGGCTGGATGGCCGGGCCCAAAGAGTTGTGGTGAATGGAGCCAAATCCAGTTGGAGGCCGGTTACTAGTGGAGTCCCCCAGGGCTCAGTGCTGGGGCCGGTCCTCTTTAATATCTTTATCGATGACCTGGATGAGGGGATCGAGTGCACCCTCAGTAAGTTTGCAGATGATACCAAGTTAGGTGCGTGTGTCGATCTGCTCGAGGGAAGGAAGGCTCTGCGGGAGGATCTGGATAGGCTGGACTGATGGGCTGAGGACAACTGCATGAAGTTCAACAAGGCCAAGTGCCGGGTCCTGCATCTGGGGTGTAACAACCCCAAGCAGCGCTACAGGCTGGGAGATGAGTGGCTGGAAAGCTGCCTGGCGGAGAAGGACCTGGGAGTACTGGTTGATAGTCGGCTGAATATGAACCAGCAGTGTGCTCAGGTGGCCAAGAAGGCCAACAGCATCCTGGCTTGCATAAGAAACAGTGTGGCCAGCAGGGCTAAGGAAGTGATTGTCCCCCTGTACTCGGCTCTGGTGAGGCCGCACCTTGAGTTCTGTGTTCAGTTTTGGGCCCCTCGCTACAAGAAGGACATGGAGGTGCTCGAGAGAGTCCAGAGAAGGGCAACGAAGCTGGTGAGGGGTCTGGAGATCAAGTCTTACGAGGAGCGGCTGAGGGAGCTGGGGTTGTTTAGCCTGGAGAAGAGGAGGCTCAGGGGCGACCTCATCGCTCTCTATAGGTACCTTAAAGGAGGCTGTAGAGAGGTGGGGGTTGGTCTATTCTCCCATGTGCCTGGTGACAGGACGAGGGGGAATGGGCTAAAGTTGCGCCAGGGGAGGTTTAGGTTGGATGTTAGGAAGAACTTCTTTACCGAAAGGGTTTTTAGGCATTGGAATGGGCTGCCCAGGGAGGTGGTTGAGTCGCCATCCCTGGAGGTCTTTAAAAGACGTTTAGATGTAGCCCTTAGTGATATGGTTTAGTGGAGGACTTGTTAGTGTTAGGGCAGAGGTTGGACTAGATGATCTTGGAGGTCTCTTCCAACCTAGACGATTCTGTGATTCTGTGACTTCTGGTCTCTTTCTTCTGTACATGCTCTCCTTCTTAATTGGTTCACATTTCTAATGCATTCAGACAAAAGGAGCTAGACATGACCAGTTACTAGTATGTGTGCTGAACAAATAGTTATTTAACTGCTGGGCGATGAAGAGCAGAGTTGCACTGCTTGAGACAGTGCTTACCTTAAGAGAGAGGTCTTGCAGAGGGAGAGGCTTCCTGTTGAACCTGATGTGAAAACTGGCATCTTTTTTTCACAACAGACTCACAAAACAAGATTAGACTAATTGATCTGATGCTGGAACAAAAACCATAGGCTTAAAACTGCTGTGAGTATAAGAGAAGTTCTTTATTTCAATAAGTGGTCCTCACACAGAGCTGAGGGGTATCATCTCCCCATAGGGCACACACAGGGGCCAACCCTAATCACATCTACAGGAGACTCTACCCCTCACACTACTCCTCTGTGGAGGCTGGATATTGAGTTAAGACTCTCCTTTTCTGCTTAAAGAATTTCTCTTTAGTCAGTTTTGTGCCAGTGTTGAGGTATCAGATCAAGTAGTCTAATCTTATCACATGTGACTGTCATAAAAAGATGCTTATTCCCAGTCCAGTCTCACAATAAGACAGTGTCACATTGTGGACTCTTAGTTTAAAATTGTTAATATTTCTGAGAGAAATCTGATCTTTGACAATATATTGTTTCTTAACATGTTGGCATTACATATTTTCATTTCTGAATGGGTGTACACAAATTTTCAGATTTTACAAATACAGAATTTCCATTTCACTCTACAAGTACGTGTCCACCTTTAAAAGCACCAACTTGTGTGTTTCCATATAGAATCAACCAGAGATGTTGTTGTCATCTTTGCAACTTCTCTTTTACAGTCAGAGCTGAAATACCAGTGTGTATAGTATAAAATTCTGTTTTTCCATAGGTAATAATCTAATTCCTTACATAACAAGAAGTACAGACTCTTTTTAAAGTTGAAAACTTAAGCCTTTTTGTTGTATTTGCTTGGGGTCTGATTAGAGTTATTTGAGCCAATGCCTGGGATAATATGCTAATTTTTTATTTTTTATTTTTTTGTCTCACTGACAGTTCCTAGCAATTCCACTATGCTGGAGCCTATAGGGAAGAAGGAAAAGGATCCTTTTACACTACACATAATGTAAGGCATTTTTTTCTTTTGGAGACTACAATTTGTCTTGCAGAGAATACAAAGGGTATAAAACAAGACTAAACTGACACCTGTAAGCTTTTAAGATGTTGAACTGAGATACCACATCAACTTCTAATGCTACACAGATTGTATAAGAAACAATCCAGTTCTCAGGCTGATTTAAAGTAGAACTTGTGTGACTTCAAGTTGCCATCCTCTTGATCAGCACTTGTACTGTATCAGATGTGATTAATTCATGTTTCCAAAGCGGAAGTAACTCTAAAGACTATTTAATGAAAACAAAAGTAACTAGTAAAATATGAAACATATGTATATGAACAGCAGGCTTTATGGGCTTTGGCATCTCTTGCTTGAAAGAGTGTAGAAGTGTATTATTGCATACACTAATGCCTGAGGCTAATGCAGATGATGATGACTATGCTGTACTCAAAACTCATACCTTGCAGCCTTCACATGTGATGACTCCATAGTGTATTCCAGAGGACTTATCACCACAAATTTTGCATGGTATCACTTCAATTTGCGCTGAAAAATAAGACAAATATTTTGAGTATGTAATTCTATTTCATTTCTTTCTTCCTGAAAGGAAGGTCTTAAAAGCTAGAGGTAGATAACAGACAGGCTGTGTCCCCCTCTTTCCTCCCCTGATAATATATAACTGCTTCTTATTGTACTGTATGTTTCTGAATGCTTTGATTTGGCAGAATTTAATCTCTTCACATTATGTAATTTCTACCATACCCCACAAAACTCTTAAACAGTTTGTTATCTCATGATTAGCAAGTTTTTCCTCATATTCCTCTCTTTTGTTTTTGTTTGTTAATTTCATCTTCATTATTACTAATGACAGTCATTAAGGATCCTAAATAATTATCTAGATTGCTCTTGCTTACATTTTTCAAATATTCATTTTGCAGAGGTAGATTTACGTGGTATGTTTTGATGCATTTTGCAGAGTAGTAGAGGTGATGAAGTTTTCATATCCTTCAGATTATGGCTTCAAGACACACAAAGATACCGATCCCACTAGCAGAGATGTTTACCAATGATTACTTAACCTCTCTTTCTCTTCAAGCGGTTTGTTTGAGCACCAGCTCAGAGGTAGGCAATACCCAGACTGAGGTTAAATATCCAATAACTCTGTGATGGGAGAGTCATGCACTGCCTGAAAGTGTTTGTACATGTCTATATTTCAGATCCCTTTATAAACCGAATGATTAGGAAATTACTGTCTTCTGTGTGTATATCTTTTTCTTTTGGTAACATAGCCATTTACTTCCCTCAACTACTTTGAATTCTGTGTATGTTTCCATTTTCTACATTGTAAGAACACACACTGAAATTTAGGGAAGTATTGTACCTTATTCTAGTAAGAAGCATTGAGTTGAAATGAAAATGGCGTTTTCTTTCCCATTCATTTCTTTTCCTCTGTAGAAGTAAGTTTTCTCTGCATTTCTCCTACCACCTGGAAACTAGTATCATGCTTGGTAGAGACCAGTACTCCTGGCAGATATTGGTTGTGGTTTAACCCTGGTAAAAAGTCACACCCTACACAACTTCTAGCTCACTCCCCACCAGTGGGATGAAGGAGAGAATTAGAAGGGTGAAAGTGAGAAAACTCATGGCTTGTGGTAAAGACAGTTTATTAGGTAAAAAAAAATCTGTATGTGCATTCAGTACTTCACATCCACAAACATTCAGCCATTTTGGGCCGAATGACATCATTCTTCCCTTCCCAGGAAGCATAGATTATTCACCACATGTAACAGTTATTTGGCAAGACAAATGTCATAACTCTGTACATCCTCATCTCCTACTTCTTTCCCCTCACCTTTTATGACCATATGATATGGGATGGATCCACTGGTCAGCCGGTGTCAGCTGCCCTCAGTGTGAGGGCACAGCTGGTGGGGTATCATGAGAAGCAAAGAAGTCCTTGGCTCAGTGTAAGTACTGCTCAGCAACGACTAAAATAGCAGTGTGTTTTCAACACTATTTTCATCACAATTCCAAAACATAGCACAATTCCACCTATTGGCTTCTATAGGCACATCAATGATAGAAGGAAGACTAGGGAAATTGCAGGACCTCTCTGGAAGGAAACAGGAGATCTGGTTACCTGGGAAGGCTGAGGTACTCAACGGCTTTTTTGTCTCAGTCTTCACTGGCAAGAGCTCTAGCTACATGGCCCAAGATCCATAAGGCAAAGTCAGGGACTGGGAAGATGATGAACTGCCTACTGTAGGAGAAAATCAGGTTCAAGACCAGTGAAGGAACCTGAAGGTGCACAAGGGGGCCTGATGAGATACATCCACAGGTCCTGAGGGAAATAGCAAATATAGTTGCTAAGCCATTGTCCATCATATATGAGAAGCTGTGGCAGTCCGGTGAAGTTCCCATTAACTGGAAGAGGAGAAACATAACCTAGATTTTTAAAAAAAGAAAAAAGGAAGACCCAGGGAACAACAGAACAGCCAGTTTCACCTCTGTGCCTGGCAAGATCATGGAGCAGATCCTCCTGGAAGCTATGTTAAAGCACATGGAAAAAAAGTGATTGGTGGCAGCCCACATGGCTTCACTAGGGACAGATTGTGCCTGATAAATCTGGTGGCCTTCTACAACAGGATTACAGTATTGGTGGATAGGAGAAGAGTAATTGACATCAAATACCTTGAATTGTGCAAAGTGTTTGACGCTGACCCCCATAATATCCTTGTCTATAAATTGGAGAGACATGGATTTGATGGATGAACCACTCAGTGGGTAAGGAATTGGCTGGATGGCTGCACTGTAAGAGTTGTGGTCAATGGCTCAATGTCCAGGTGAAGATCAGTAATGAGTGGTCCTCAGGGGTCAGTATGGGGATCAGTGTTATTTAACATATTTGTCAGTGACACAGAAAATGGGTTTAAGTGCACTAGAGTGCACTTGAGTACACGAGAGTCTCAGCAATCTTTCTGAAGACACCAAGATGTGTGGTGTGGTTGACAAACTGGAGAAAAGGGTTGCTATCCAGAGGGACCTGGACAGGCTTGAGATGTGGGCCCATGAGGACTTCATGAAGTTCAACAAGGCCAAGTGCAAGGTCCTGCACCTTGGCCAGGGCAATCCCAAGCACAAATACAGGCTGGGTAGGGAATGGATTGAAAGCAGCCCTGAGAAAGGTCTGAGGATGCTGGTCAAAGAGAAGCTCAGCATGTGAGCAAGCAATGTGCACTTGCAGCCCAGAAAGCCAACAGTTTCCTGGCTTCATGAAAAGCAGCATGGCTAGCATGTTGAGGGAGGTGATTCTCCCCCTCTACTCAGCTCTTGTGAGACTCAACCTGGAGCACTGTGTTCAGCTCTGGGGCCCCCATCACAAGAAGGACATGGATCTATTAGAATGAGTCCAGAGGAGGGCCATGAAGATGATCAAGGGGCTGGAGTGCCTCTCCTACCAAGACAGGCTGAGGGAGTTTGGGTTGTTTAACCTGGAGAAGAGAAGACTCAGGGAGACAGTACCTAAAGGGGGGGCTAAGGGAAAGCAAGAGAAGGACTCTTTGTCAGGAAGTGTACTGATAGGTCAAGTAATTGTTTTAAACTAAAAAAGAGTAACTTTAGATTAGATAGTAGGAAGAAATTATTCACTGTAAAGGTAGTGAGGCACTGGAATGGGTCTCCCGGAGAAGCTGTGGATGCCTCATCCCTGGAAGTGTTCAAGATCAGGTTGAATAGAGCTTAGAGCAACCTGGTCTAGTGGAATGTGTCCCTTCTCCTGGCAGGGGGGTTGGAACTACTGGATCTTCAACATCCCTTCCAACCCAAACCATTCTATGATTCTATGATTATAAGATTCTACTATGAAGAAAATTAACTCTATCCCACCCAAAACCAAGACAATATCTTCCATATTTGGGGCAACAGTGGTAACAGTTCTCTGCAACACAAGTCAGTCATCAAATACTTGGGCAGCACAACTGAGCGTGCATGGTGAGTCTACCCTGAGCACAAAAGTTGCTAGCCCTTAGTATTTTGGATGGATAAATACAGCTCCAAAATGGATTGGAAGTCAGGAAAACAAGTTTGTAATTCAGGCCATTTCAAACCTGTTGTCACAAAAAAAGGCTATAAATACTGGAGAAAACTTATTTAAAATGACTGCATATTTTAAGACAAGCACTAAGCACACTCGTATGGTGACTGTTGGGGTAATGTAATGGCATAGTCTGGATTTTGACCATTTCCAATCTATAGTTATCTTTTATCACTGCTTCCAGGAAACAAGAGTTTCCTAAGAGTTATCTTTCTGCCACCATGAAGTTAAGCAAACAAAACTCAGGGCAGTGTCTTGCAGAGCCACCATACTTCCCACTGAAAGGAACATTGCAACCCCTACTCCATTGTAATTACACGGTAGGGACTTACTAAAGTAAAAACCACAAGGTGAATATTAGTGTGCCTATTCTCTGTTAAGTTAGTAACTATTTCCCTGGGACACCATATACAAAATGAACCGGGAAAAAAGAATATTTTTGGATGGTTAAAGAAACTTTGGTTTCCCATTGTGAGCTCACTTTTCTAAGATGCTCTCTCTGATCAATCATGTTTCTAGGCAAGGTGAACACTGACTTAGGCAAGCAATACAGTTTTTTAAATCGTTTATAAGCTAGGATGGATAGGATTAATTTTACTGTAGAAAAATATTATTTATTGTTAATATGTTTTGGGTGAAATAACCCAGAAAGAAATCTTGGCTGTCCTTCTACTTAAGAAAGTTCACGTCTTGAAACAAAATTTCCTATGTCATCTACAATTTGGGGATTAGTTTCTTTATCTTGTTTTGCTTTCACAAAAGAAGTGATGTAGATTTTCTACCTTCTTAAGAAACTTGTATACATTAGCCATCCTCCTGGCTTAATAGCCAGATTAAAAAAAAAAAAAAGGAAATTCCTTATAGAAATGTAGCTGCAGTTTCTTGGTAATTTTGCCAGGTTGATACTGTTTAAAAATGCTCATGCCTTATCCCCACTGAGGTAATTAAAACTTTTAAACATGCACATCAAGGTAGTGCTCTTTGAAAGGCTAGCTGAAGCAATTGCTCACAGGTCTCTGCTTAAAAGTCATGTGGAGGTAGCAAGGCTAGGCCCTGGGACCATGTGCTGTTTTATGCTGACAAGCATCAAAGACATATGTCAATGTCACAGGCAGGGACTACTGTGACAATATGAGGAGATCTTCAGGAAAAGTAATGACAAGGGAAGAAAAAAATAAAAACAGTTTGAAGGTAGTTTTAATGTGACTTGCGTATACAGTTTGTAACTGCTATAGGAACAGAGACAGAAGAATCAATCCTGTGACACTCATTGCATTAAGCACAGTACTCGTTACCATGAGCAATCAATAATTCCATGCGTGACTTGCGATTATAAGCACTATGCTCATGATAAATATTTCTGGATCAGGCCACTAAATGCTAAGGCTCTGGGTTTCAATTATATGAAATAAATACTACAGGCATGCAACTCATCAATTAATTCAAAACCTTGTTCAAAACTAACCATTCTATAAATTAGTAAATACAGGATCTCTAGGAAATTGCTACTATGGCTCCTTGGATAGCTCACAGAGAAGGTAGCACCTTTAGGAGACAGAAAGCATTTGAAGAAGTTTGGAAAAATAGACTCTGCTATGGTCTCCTAGGTATTTCTTTTTGTTCATAAGACAGCAGAACAATTTAAGTATTTGTAAGAGAAAACTTGAGTCATTAATTGTACAGGCCAGATGAAAAAGAAGCCACTGTATTCCCTGAACCATCTTGAATTACTGTAATTAACACCCAGTGTACCAGGTTTCTTTTGCAGATTTAATGATTGTCAGGGAGTACTACACCTTTTTCACTTCTTGTCTTTGTTCAGACGCCTATAATTTTATATTGTTTTTCTTCTTCCCTTCTCCTCTTAGGCCAACAAACATTTTAGGGAACTGTATATCTTACTGCTATCTATAGCTACCATAAAATAAACAGCTCACTTATGAATTCCTTGCAAGTATAAAATACATTGATTCGGTACTGATTCCTGAACACTGAAGTAAAAATGGAAGGAACTAATAGTGGAGTTGTCATAATGATAACTTTCACCAGTACAGGAAAGGAATTTATCTTCTACCAATATACTAAAAATGAGGAAACATATAATAGCAAAACCACTTATCTCCAGTTTTAAAGTCCTTCCACTTGCCTTCTTACCCATCAACTTTAATGTGTGTAAGAGTAATGGCTCCTGCCTTTTTTTCAAGCTATAATATAGGTCTCAACTGCCCATTTGTTTAATTTTTCAACAAGCACATTCAGTTTTCATCATGTCTTGAGATGTATCACTCAATAAAATTCTGCAAACCACCATCACCGAAAACATTAATGATGTTTGGATATATGTTGCATTTTGGATGCTCCTTATCACCAACAGTAACTTCTCTCATCATTACCACAGGATCATCCTGCCTCTCTTCAGTATTCATCTCTTACTTTATACATTAGTTTAGGAACTACCTTTAGGTTTATATGACATCCTACAAATTAGAATGCCACAATGAAAATTAATTAATTCCACATGACTAGTAACAATAGTCCACAGATGCCCAGTCTACCATTGGGAACCTATTTCATTCCCTCAGGACGACAGGAAGAAAAGTAGAATACTATTAAGGAAGCAAATACTAAATCTTCTCAGACATTTGAAGTGAACCCTTGGGGAAAATATATATGTATACATATGTACATATATATGTGTATATATATACATATATATATGTATATATGTGTGTGTGTATATATATATACATACATATATGTACTTAAAAACATCTTCACTAGTCATTTTCTCCTGTGTTGCCCCAAGTTAAAAAGATGCATGGACTTTTTCTTTATCGGCAAAGTATTTACTCACTGGCAGTAAATTCATTATTGTAAATGTAGGGCAATTATCATCTTTCAAGAATAGTTATATTGGTGAAATTAGGAAAAAATCCAGGAGCTGCATGGTTATTTGCTGAATTCCTCTTGAAACAAAAACAAGAGTCAACAAGGCAGTCAATGTGTCCACTGTATATTTCTGAGGACTAGCACTTACATGTATATGTTATCTAACAATAAAAAAGCAGAACTTGCATTTTATGTAATCTCAGTTTAACATCTGAGATACTTCATTTAGGAGAGACAGGACTGTAATCTCCCAGACCTGTAGCTTTGGTTCCAAGGGGAAAAAAGACTCAAGCTTTCAATAGTTAGTTCTTCATCAAAAGAGTATATTAACATATGCTTGGCATGAACTTTGAAGAGGAAGTCCTCTGTTATTTGTTGATCTAGGAGGGATCACACGTGGGAACATCAAGGTTAATCAGAGAATCAGTATCAAAAAACCCAGCTTCTTCACCTTCTAAGAATTCATAATATCCTTGAACTGGAGTTCTTTGAAAAATACTCTTAAATTGGCCCAGATCACTTTCATATTTGTATCCCTAAGTGATTTCAAATTGAATATATTAATCATTTTCATCTAATGCCAACTCTGCTTTCTTTCATCCTGGCCTCTGTGAGTAAGACAGGTTTTTTCCTTCAGTGTCACCATCAATAAAAATTTCCACTACAGGCTATGCTGCCATTTAGAACTTGGTACCTTCTTTGCTATTGATTTAGATATTCTGTGGTGACAGCAAGACTTCAGGTGCTTTGCATTTTTTTTTAATAATCTGAAAACATGCAGCTGAAGATACTGGCTACATTTCTCCAGCCTCTGCCATTCCTCACACACTGAGAGCTACACCGTTAGCAATATCTATGCAAGCTAATTAATGCTAGCTACTGTTAATTAATGTGTCTGAATTTATGTATATGTTGTCAGTCCTACCCAAAATGATCCATTAGAGTAAGGAGATAACGGTGGAATTGACCCAGGAAAATACCTGCTTTATAAAATCTTAGAAGTTTTACACAGTGGTACACAAAACTCTGGTTACGGATCTGGACCCTGGACTTAGATCTACAAAGGCTGTCAGGTCCACTCTGCCCAGTGCATTACGGCAAAGCTGATGATTACCAAATATGCCAGTTATTGGTATGTGTGCTGAACAAATAGTTATTTAACTGCTGGGCGATGAAGAGCAGAGTTGCACTGCTTGAGACAGTGCTTACCTTAAGAGAGAGGTCTTGCAGAGGGAGAGGCTTCCTGTTGAACCTGATGTGAAAACTGGCATCTTTTTTTCACAACAGACTCACAAAACAAGATTAGACTAATTGATCTGATGCTGGAACAAAAACCATAGGCTTAAAACTGCTGTGAGTATAAGAGAAGTTCTTTATTTCAATAAGTGGTCCTCAGACAGAGCTGAGGGATATCATCTCCCCATAGGGCACACACAGGGGCCAACATTAACCCTAATCACAACTACAGGAGACTCTACCCCTCTCTCCTACTGCTCATGTGCAAAGACATGCAAATTCTCCAGAAGCAGTAATTCTTTATCTATATGACTCACTGGACACACACAGTAGATTTGATCTGCACTTGTTTTGTAACAACTTGTCATGAATTTCAAGGAAAGTGCTAATCCTGGCTGTTAGATATTGAGAAAACTGATATATCATCACTTGAAATAGCAGAGTGATAGATTACTGTTAAAAAGATTGTTTTTCCCACAAATCCACACAATTGTCATGACTGATTTATTTCATGATCTTGCACTCTCAGTTGAAGTTTTTTTAGCTTATAATCAATGTCACTTGGAAGGTTTTTTGGTGACACATTTTCTTTCCTCCTTTCTCTTTAATGATTTCCCAGGGAGGGAAAAAAAAAAAAAAAAAGCACTGAATTGTGTCAGCTCCTTTTACAGATCAGCTCTGCTCTTTATCACATGACTATTCTAAAGACTACTGGAAAATACTGGAAAACAAAGACTTAAAAGATATCTTTTTTTTTTTTTTCAGTGAAAAAAGTAACAGGAAGTTAGAATGTGCAGCTTTATTGGATGCATTTATTTTTATTTCATTTTATTGTGTAGGAAAGGTCAGTATGAAACCTTAGAATCAGGCATTACAATGTCTGTAGACTGTTATTTCAAAGTTTCAAAATAATATGCTATATATTAGCCTTTTTATAGGTTTCATATATGAAAGAAATATGTTTATATCTGTACTGTACATACATACTTAGGGAGACTTTTTGTATTTGCTTCTACCATGGTCATAATAATGATTACAGAGCATTGTAACATAGACAGATAAAATAATAGAAGTTTAAATGATTATGAGTGCTTCAGAGTTAAAGGCAATTTCCAGACTGCTTATATAATCCGATCTTTTTGTATTTTTTTTTTGTTAGTTTGTTCCAAAACACCAGTTTTGGAACAAACCTGGAAACAATGGTCTCCACTGGTTTTTTGTCTTTACATTCAGAGGAGAAGATGAAATTATAGAAAAAGAAAAAAAAAGGGAGAGAGAGAACAGTAGGACAACATTTTCTCATCACATTAAGAACAGAAATTAAAAAAAAATAAAAGTTTTTGTTAAAATATCTTTTATTTCTTTTATTGAGTATAACTGCAATAGATCTAGCAGTTTTATTTAAGAATTTATGAATAGTAATTAGTTGCTATGTTTGTGATTGTTCAAATAAATAGATGAGATTTTCAGGTAGATGTGTTATCTTTTATTGCACCAAATGGTGTATTCTTTTTAAAAATAAAATAATTTTGGGCTCCTAGCTTTTTATCTCATGTAAGATAGGAGCAAAGGACTTTAGGTTTAACAAAGGTTAAGAATAATTGCTCAGAGCTGAATTCCATTATGCTAATCGATTAGAAAAGCTGCAAGATTTGCAAAGTTGGATGATTCTCTGAGGAGCAAAGGTGGCTGTGATGAAGAGAACCATAAGGGTCTTAATAGCGCTAACACAATGTCATGATAAAATTGATATGATTACCTTTTTTTTTTTTTTCCCCTGCAAAATTGTTTATTTTAATGAGACAAATGCATACAGTAAATTAACAAAAAATTTTAGACTTCCATGACATTATTACAAGATAGTGGCAGAGATGCTATTTCCTGGATTTCAAATAAAAACTTTTTTTATTATTATTTATTTTATTTATTTATTTATTTATTTTCCCCAAGAATGGCAGCCTGGCATGCAATGAAATGTCAAAAGGTTTGGAAGATGCCAAAGGCACAGAAATTCTCACCTAGCAGCTTGTTTGCTTCTTTATTTTGGGGAAGACAAGGTGGTCAGAGCAAGTGGGAAGCACAAGGCTGTCTGGGCCTTTTGTGGAATGGTTCCCAAGCTGGGAGGCAGCAGAAGGGAAGCAGACCTGCTTGTATCCTCTGCAGGGCAGTGATGGCTAACACAAGCCAAATACAGTCTAGTGTCCAGATGTGAAAATAAGAAAATCAGAGGCTATGGTTCTGCTGGAGGCTGTGGCTCAAAGCCTGAGCTCTAAAAGGCTATGCTCAAAGAGATCACAAAGGGTCAAAGGATCAGTAAACTATGAAAAACAATTAGTGCTCTTAGTGCACAGCAGCATGTTCATAGCCTCTCAACATGGGCATTTCTATATTAATATATGTACTCTTTTTCCTAGTAACTCATATGCATGGAAATTATACATGTAACTTCAAAGAATGATGCTACAGTAAAACAAGTTACCACACAACAAAAAAAAGTTGCCAACCAAAAATTTGGACTCCTTAGGTGAGTTCGAATCAGATATATTTAATTAAATTCCCAGAGCCTTATCCTGGGCCCTGTAAAGAGCTCAGAAACTTGCCTTATTCACAAGAAAAGATTTAAGTGTATAATAAATGCAGAATTATTACAGTACAGTTTATACTTCCCTCAAAGACTCAAGCAATGGTTCTGCTGATACTGCACACTTTCTCTAAAGAGATTATTATGGTAATCCCAAATATTATACTACCCAAGCTATCTTACATTTGAGCTCATCAGATCCTATGTTCTACAAATAATCTCTAGCAGCTTTAGACAGTGTTTATATAAGCTGGTGAGGATGACTATTTGAGCAGTGATGACCATGTTTTTCTACGCAATTCTATACACAGAAAACGTGCACTTGTTCAAAAAATAGCGGCCTATACAGAAAATACACTACATATGCAAAGATCTTTCCTGTGAGAAGTACACTTTTATTCTGCCAACTATTTGTCATAATTGGTAGATATTTGACTTATATGCTTTATAATAGCACAGCCATTTAACGGGATCAGTTCTTTTTCCTCCTTACTTGTCTTTACTTAGAAAGCTACTGAGTGTGCCCACTGTTTCTGAATGACTGTTTTCTAACAGACACCAATCCATTTTTTTTTCCTCTCTTGAATAAACAGATTAATGAACTTTGCAAGTGGAGAGCCCAGATGGTATGGTAAATATTTATGGTCAGTTTCACCTCCTGAGAGCAAGCTGAAATTGTCATGTAGTGCTCAACACCTCAATTAGATCTGTTAGATATGAAAAGATCATCTCTGTGCAGGTACAAAGCCTTGTAGCACAGAAGTGTTGCAAGGAATGGTCTCTGAAGGTCTTCTGTGTTAAAGATGTGGGATCACACATGACTTTACACCCAGCCAGTGTAACTGCTTGCTAGAGTAGGAAAATTAACTGAAATCTTATTTCAATTTGCAGTGGAAGGCAAGGCATAATGCTTATTCTCTACACCGTTATTTTGTTCAAACATCCCAAGTTTCCTACACTTTCAGTCAAATCACAATCCAGAACGTGATGCCTAGCAAAAACATCAGCAGAAGGGAGGACCACTGTACAGTCCAACAGAAGCAGTTGGCACTCAGCAATTTCAGTATTCATGACTCAGGTGCCACTCAACAGAGCCTGAAGCCAGTCTCTGTATAAATGGAGGTTTCAAGTATAATCTTATTGAACTCCTCCTCTACAACTGCTTATTTTCTGAACAGCTTCCCAAGCACTTGCACTGGTAAGGGAAAAAAACCTGTAGCAGCACCAAGGATGGAGAGCTATAATAAAGAGTAACATCTTGGATGGATGATAGTAGTGAAATAATACAATGTAGTGTGAATAATTAAGGATTTAAGAGGTTTTTTCAATCTGTAGATGAACATAAAATAGAGTTGCTGGAACTACAGAGAGTTCAGGTTTGGAGAAATTGCCAGCTGGGTCAGAACAGTCTTCTATCATCCCACCTCTTGAGTATTCTATTTTTGATATTTTTATTTCATGCAAAAATTATCTGAAAACTATGGAAGACTCAGGGAAATTAAAGTTTTTTTTTTTCTTTTTTTTTTTTCTTTTATACGCATATAAGATAACAGAATAGAATCAAACAGTATCATATCTTCTGGAAATTAGTAAGTTTTACACCCCTAGAAATAAATAAAATTTACAATAGAAACACAAAAATCTCTATGTGATACTTAGAATAGAAAAGAACTTTAATTTCATATAAGTACACAAACTCACCATTCAGATAACTGGGTATTTATGTTTTAAATTTTTGTATTTTTTGAACATTAAATTATATTCAAATTATATTGAATGTTCAAACATACTGACTTTTTTTGAGGTCTCAGGTATGGTCTACCTTTTATAAACAAAATATTGGAAGAGGTAGGAAGGGACTTTAAATTTAAAAATCTCCAAACCTAACACATACCCAACAAAAATAACTACTGCATTGTTAAGTTTTCATAGGAAAAAGTCATGTTTAAAATGCCAGCACTAAAAGGAACAAAAAAACACTTCAAAGTCAAGAAAAGTACATGAAGTAACGTACGTAGAAAGTTCCATAATTTTGTATCCTGTATGCACTTTATTTTTTTTTCCCTAACCATTATTACAGTTACCTTAAATATTATCTCTGAGGACACTGTATCCAAAGATGACATTTTACTTACAAATTATGAAAATGTGACTTTAAATGATTTAAACACATTTTTGAAGTACAATCAGTGGTTACTAATGGCTTTTGCAAACTCTGGAAAACATTACTTTCATAGAATCATAGAATCTTTCCAACATTTTTTTCTCTTCTACATATGAGAAGATACAGAAAAAAACTTTCACATCTAACAATGATACATTACATACCATAAATATTCCACTATGGAAATCACACAAAATATTTCTTTTGCTTTATTAATTAGCCTAATACCTTATCTCTTAAACTAGAATAACTGATGATGTATACTGTAACACTTTAACGAGCTAAACACCCCTTTCTTTGAGCAATTTTAATTAGTCTGCCTTAATATCTGCAAAATTATTGAAATATTTAACTTTGTTCAGTGATCATCTGCTCAATGTTCCCCAAATATACTCTCCAATATGAATTTTTGTAGTCATATCACTGATTGTTGCAAACAAATGTCATGATCACATTACTGGATACTTAATTCTCATTGTTTTCTTTTATCAAATATTGAAAATTAAGCATGTAAGGTAGCCCAGCACTAACCAGTAAAGAAGTACACAAACTGGGTAGTTCTGAACATGTACATTTCATTACAGCAAAGTGAAAGGACCTTCAAGAAGTCCTGTACAGAGAATATCAATCACAACAGAGTGTGGACTATAAACCAAGGTGTGAGAATGGCAAAACAGAATGAAAGGGAGCATAAATGGTTATTTTGCACCTTGATAAATACGATTTTTGCCAATATCCTTTTTCTTTTTTCTTTTTTTTTTTTTCCTCTGCCCTATTTCCTGAAATGAAGTCCTATTTCCTGAAAAGATTTTTGTTCCTGGAATCTCTGTCATTCTATTTGTCCATTACTATTAAAAATATTTAATTATACTGTTTTCTGTCTGCCTTATACAAGATACCTTCAAGAAAATTTTATCTGATTTCACTGCTACAATCATATACTTTGATTAACAACACTTTGGTGAACCACAGAGTATGATGCAACTTAAGAAACAAAAACATTTTAGTAAGTTAAATATATTGTACATTTGTAGTCCCAAGAAACCACTAATTAATGCAGCTTTTCATGTTCAATGTTTTAGAGCTTAAAACATCTTGCCAAAATAGCAATTGTAAAGCTCACTGAAAAGTTGAGAAAGAAAAATGCATAACCATAGTTTATGTCTTTATATTTGTTAATGAGCATGATTCATTAGCAAAAGTTGTCTTAAAAATGGAAGAGTTGTTTTTTTTTTCTTTTTCTCTCTCTCTCTCTCTTTCTCTCTCCATTTTTTTTTTCCTTCCTCTAAGACAGAAAATCATCATGCTGTCTGCCCAAGGGATGGGGAAATGTGATTCTGCTGTTAAAGATTTTGATTCTGAGTAGTACTAAGTAAATTTGAAGTAATTCAACACAGTCAAGTAGAATTACAGCAGTGTAGCAAAAAAAGGGGATCTAGCTTGCACCGTCTGGGACTTTATGTAACTATCATCACAGTCAAAGAATAATTTCCCACCCGCTTTCCTGAATCACTTTCCTCACACTACTCTCCCCCATATATTAGGCACAATATAACTCCTACAAAGCAAAATGACACGAGACATAGACAACAACAAGCAAACAATAAAAGTGATTTCAGCCTGGAATATCTCAGAAATCCTCCCTATATTCTCTTCTTGTTGTTTCTTGAATTTGATCACATTTTTGATCATCACTATGGATTTTCACTTTTACACATTTTTATTTAAAATCTTTGCCCTATCTTTTGAAAAGAAATCAAATCAGCTGGAGATATTCTTGGATTTGCATCTGTTGCGGTCTGAAAAATGTTATACTTCCCAACTGTCTACTTCCTAACTTAATCTGTCATTTTTTTTACACAGTGGGAAGAATTAATCTTTAGTAAAACTCCAAGAGGAGTTGTCTCAAAGATAGATTTGGTACAGTATGATTAACATTTCCCTTTTTATTCTTCATGGGAATACCTCATATAGTTAAGAAAGGGAAGAAAAAAATATTTGGACTCACCAGTTGCATCGTTTTTTATTCTGGGTTGAATATCACACATTTTGTTGTAAATAAATAAGACTGCTAGGTGCAGAACAGTATTCTCTCTACCAGTCTACTTATTCACACTTACACCTGTGCTGTTGCAAAAGTAGAGTCTTAACAGACTGTGTTAACAAGATTAAATGGAAGAAGTGATAAAGGCATAGACTGTTCCATTTCATTAAGAAAGGGAGGAAGACTGCTTGAGGAACTACGTAATGAAATATATATATATATTTTTTTTTTGATGCTATCTGCGCATAAAATACATTTCTTATTCCAGCCTAATCATTTAATAATAATATTTATTTTCTAGAAACTCTGAAAATAAATCTTAACCTTCCTTTATGATCAGTTGTTTTTGTTTCATTTGCATATAAGAAATAGAGAATTAAAATAGTAGGAGTATGATGCCAAATTATAACAGATAAAAAAGCTGTCTTGTGAAATAATACCTGTATCATATGTGCAAGTATCCAGAGATAAAAAGTTAATTTGCTCAGTGTTTTTAGACTACATGTGATGGACCTGACTGAACTGAACCCATTGGACACCCTTTACTTTGAAGTAATATCAACTGAATAACCCAGTTGACCTTGATTTGTACCGTTAATAAGTACTGAGGAAATTTAGGGGTAAAACTCCTGTTATTACCGTAGGAGTTCTAGGGGTCTGAAACTCCTGCTTTTATTATAAATCCACTAATAAAGTTGCTAAGCCTGGAACAACGCTTTTCTTTTTCTAGGCTACCATATGGTCCTTTGCCTGGGATCATGTCCTGCTTCACAGGTTATACGTGTGAGGACATGCAGTGCCTGTCATGTACCAAGCACAAAGTAGACAAACACAAAACACTGCAAGCTTTACACAGGTTTTCTGTCAAAAAGAAAGCAAAGAAAAACAAGACATAAAATGAGAGCACTTTTACAAGACAGCTAATACATTAATCACAGTACCTCTTACTAATTCACTTTTCCCTTGGGAGTCTTTGTGGGTTCTCTGTGCTTAGAAAGAATTCTCCTCACTTGGCCATTATACATTCCCAAGCTTTTTTTTTTTTTTTTTTTTTTTTTTTTTTTTTTTTTTTCTGGGAGGGTTCTGTCAGTTTGCTTCATTTCAAGGTAAACTTTCCCTGCTAAATAATTTTCTCATGTCTTAACCTTTTGCATAAAGTACTTGTTGGAATAACAGATGATTCAGATTTTAACAATTCTGTTCTACTAGCTCTACATATTCATTCTCTTGGAATTTGTGCCAAAGATAAAACAGACAGGACTTCATTTTCAAGATGCAATAAGGTTGACACATACAGAAGATTGTTAATCCTACCTACTATTGAAAAAAGCTGTTCAAATTGCCACCATCTCAGATGCTTTGCTATGAATCCTTGTTCTGATTAGATACAACACTTTTGGAATGTTCAAGAAAAGAAACTGATGCATGGGGAAATACTAGGGGAGAGTTCCAAAGTTTATCAAAATAAGGTTAATTATTGAAGATTAGGTAAAGTACAGAAAACAAACAAATACATGAGCTGGGAAAAGGCAGCCTGAAAAAATATTTTTCCAACAATGAGGAAAAAATTATTTGAAGGATAATAAGAAACAGGATGAGTTAATTACTTATAATAACTCATTTAAATCTGCATAAACATTACACAGCTATTTTTTTTCATAACTGTTCCTAGAACCAGTCACGTAGGCTACACGTGATGCTGTGGGATTATAATATTAAATAAGGTCCCAAACTTTTGGCTTGCTGCATTTTAGATGAATAAAAATTCCCTGGTTTGCTAAAAGAGTAGGAATTGCCCTCTCTCTATTATTTCATAAATGGAAGCCTTTGATGTTATGGGGCATAATTTTTCTTGACTGGATAAATAATTGGTGTATAATTTTCCTCCTGTTGCAACAGCATTTCATTCTGCTGAAGTAGTGATTGCCTAACAAGATTTCTAAGTCTCAATGTTTCATAATATATTACAGTTCCCTATTAGACACACCACTTTCAGATAAAAAAACATGGATCAAAGAAATGGCCAAAAGAAATGAACAACATTGAAGTTTTTTTTTTTTTTTTTTAATTCTCTCTCTAATTTGTGTAACTGAAAATTGGTTCTGCCTGAGTCAGAAAGAAACCAATACATTGTTGCTGAATATTACAAACCTTTCTGATGCAGGAATTAAGGTCAAATTGGTACTGAGAAATGACTCCAGACACAATGGTTTTCAAATTATGAATTATCACTTGACTACCAGCCTAATAAATCACCCTACATGTCTTGTTAGGTGTGTTCTGCCTCCACCAACGTTGGAGGAGGCAGAATTTAGACTCAGAAGTCCTAATTACCAGAAGTATAAATGGTAATATTTAAACTCTTACAAAAAGTATAATGACACAACATTGTTTTCAATTCTAAGTTTGCATACCTAGAGATGTATCTCAATGACTCACAGCTGAAAAAAATGATATCAAGGAACAACTACAAAAACTGAATAAATATGAAATAAAAACTACTCATTTATAGCATAGAGTACTGTGAAGTCAGATATCCATGCATTGCTAGTTTTGTTTTGACCAGAAAGTTTTTTTACATGCTGGTTTAACAGATTGAACCAATAAACAAGCTGAATAAAAGGGCTGTCAGGTACTTAGCTTTTTTATTTTTATTTTTATTTTCATTTATTTTTTTAACTGTTTCAACTTCAACAGATCATGAAAAGGCCTTATTTACAATTTATGAAAAATGTTGCGTCTGTTTTCTTCTGCCTGATGACATTAAACAGAAAAAGGAATCTTTTCATGTGATATGTATTTTCAAGATAAAGAAAGGTAGGAATCCGACACCAATTGATGTTATAAAATATAACCTTATTCCTTAATGTCCTGACAGTTAATTTTCTCAGTCTAATTTGCTGAGCAGTTTCTAGCATATTATAACAAACACAATCACAGGATTAGGTATATAAAGGCAAACTAGAAAGAAAATAAACCATAAAAGTTGGTGCACAGACACTCACTAATGTACTACAGTAGAAAACAAACAAACAAACAGAAAATCTGCTCCTGAGAGATGTAGGTATTCAAATGAAAATAGGCAATCAATTGGATATTACGTTTTTTTCTAAAGACTACAAATACTTGAGGACACAATCTGCAGGAGACATCCTAGGGAAACTGATAGCTGAGGGAGTCCTTCAGCTGTTGTACATGAAATCTATTCTAAGTGACAGCCCTGGTCAAAATTATTTGGTTAGACTAAGCACTGTCTGGCCATCATTTCAGGACAAATGTGAAGATTACCAAGGAAGATTACCAAGTGAATCCAAGTTGGATACACTTCCATCCAGCCACTTTACTCTTGCTAAGAACAGGCACAAGATGCTTCCACAGACAATAACATTCTTCTCTTGCTCCAGATCTGTTCTGTTTATTTTTGTCTTCCTTTATTTATTTATTTATTTATAAATCAAAAAACATCCAGCTATCTGGGGAGCAAAGGAAATGACAAGAATGTGTGTGTGTATGTACAAGACTGTACTGGTTCTTTGGAACCTCATTTGGTGTGAACTGGTGCAGGGCTGCTGAAGTCAGTGAAGCTGTGCCAGATTAACTGCAGGTCAGGTCTGCTTTCTCATTTATTCCTACATTACACTGCAGTTTAAAAACAAAGGAAGACAGTGTTATTAAAGAGGCTATAAATTACTGTAGTGCTCTCATCTTGAAGGCTGCAGCCCCCTGGTCTTAACTTCCAGACCCAGAGGAAATTGAACAGATGCTTCTGGGTTGTGGCCCTGCACAATTTCAAAGAAGGAGCTTATGCTCTTTCATTGTAGGAAGTAGGTATTGTCCCTGGGGAATGTGATCAGATGAGCCTGCCACTTGCTCTCTTTTGCTTTGTATATTCTTCAGCCTTGCAAGCTCTGATCCACCTTGCAAATGCCTTTTTGAATGTTGGCCTTCCTCTCTCATGGATACAGAGCAGAAGAATATTCTTGCTGCATCCTGAAGTCCTGTGATCTGTAAATCTAAGTCTCCACAGCCCTGGGGACATTTCAACAATGTGAATCAAGTTCTATTCCACTTGCAAGCTAAAGATACAAGAATGGTGATGCTACCTCCTGGTTTAAAGAAAAATCAATACAATTGTATAGAGAATCCAGTTCCTTTAATCAGGGCATATATGGGGGAACCACTGCAAAGGGCTTAGCACAAGCAATAGGTAGAAGGGTTTTTTAATAGACTTTTTATTTTTTTTTCTATTTTGTTTTCCCAGAGTCAGTGAAGAGTAACTCCACTAGACTGGGTGAAGGGGAAGAGAAGGGAATGACAGAGAGCATGCCATAAAAGGTATATTAGTACACTGTGCAGAGCATTTCAGTACCAGGACTTCAGAAATGATAACAGAGGCTATACCTTTAAGTGCAGAGGAAAAAGATCCTTGGAGAGCATTATAACATTAGGGTGACAGACTTCCTCTGTTGGTTTGAACTCAAATGGCTTTGAAATACACTGAATGGGTCTTAAGAACTGAGAAGTGTAAGATTATCCATAGAAAATTTGAAGAAAATCACAGACACGTAAGAAATAACATGTCTAAGACAAACTGAAAATACCGCCCTCAGATTTTTAGCTGGTCTGTTATTAAATTTCACTGTGAAAACTTGCAGTGTCCAGCTGACTTCTCCGGCATGATGATGATGATGATGATTATTATTTTATTATTATTATTATTTTTTTGTCTGACCACTTCCTATTTTACCTTCCAGGGAGTGACCTGCTCATCTTGACAAAAAGTCTGTTCCCGGAAATGTATGCAACATCTCTTTGAAACATGTAAAGAGGGATTTAAGGCTAAATCCATTCAGAAGCAAATCAGGTATGTTAGACTTTAACACAAACCACCTTTGTGGTTCACAAACCACCTAGTCATACTATCAAAAAATCACTATTGGAAACTACAGATTTTGGAATTGGAAAGCTCACACATTACATCTCGTGTATCATTCTCACACTATTGGATTTAGTGTTGGAGTGAATTGCTTGTCATCAGCTATTATCTGAAAATATGGGCTTGTTCTGATGCCTGTGGAACTACTGATTTCTTTTATTATATTTTTTATTTTTTCCACAGGACCATATTTATAGAGGTACTATTTCCAGTGGGACTGTGAGTATCTATTCCATGAAGATGTACCTAAAATGTCTCTTTTGGAAGCAAAGTACCACCGGTACTCCTCTGTAATGCTATACACAGACCTGTGCAATCAAATCAGCCTCCACAATATTGTTGATCTAGTATCAATGTCTCACCACTGGGTGACTAAGTTGTCTTCAAATGAAATCTGCAGCAAGACTAGGCTTACTGTCTGTCAAGAAAACCATTCTGTTCCAATATACCCATTAAGTTTATGTAGAAATGCAGTATTCTTCTGTAACAGTAGAGCGATTAGACATTTATTACTGCTGGAGATCATCAGAACAAGCACCACAGTTCATTTGGGTTTGCCTATAAGCAGAGCACTCTCTTCCATTCTACACCCAATATGTAATGAATTGCAACACTTCTGGACAAGGAGCTAGCACCCTTCACATTCACACACATTCTCAAAGATTTGAAGCACTGAATAGATTCAGCCCATGGCTTATGCTCCACTCTTCTCTGATTCCCCAATTTACCAATATTTTTCCTATGATTAGAAATGCCAAAAAATATCCTCTTAATTTTGAGTCATCTTCTGAAAAGTAGGAGTATTTGATGGTTGCTCTAATGCTGAACCCATTGATCTATATTATTCAATTTTTTCCTTGAGTATGGATTGCTTAATCTGGCTATCAAAAATTGATTTATTTACCTGCATTCGGTGAATAAGTATTTGTCCCAGGTTTTGGCCATGTACAGAAATGATTTTGTTACAATGGCTGCACAAGAAACCCTTGCACTTCTCCCCATAAAACAAAGCATAATTCCATATTTAAGGATATATATTATTGCCTCTCCTTTGCATTCAGTGTGACTCTAATAATCCTGTCTGTTTCACCATGTCTCTTCTTCGCCTAGATTGACATATTTCTGACTGCTCTCAACCTTCCTCAGGATCTTGGGGGCTGATGGATATCAAAAAAGAAGAGTCCAGGCTGTACAAAGTTAAAAAAAAACAAAACAAAAACAAACAAACAAAAAAAAAACCCTTACCTTGGTGGATTTTACTGATCATACATACACAAAAGTTTCACAGAGAAGGTATCAGTTGAACTGCTGTGCAAACATGGAATGAGGACAGGAAAAATGTTACCATATCATATGTATTTGCTGTTAAGGTTCAACAGACTTGACAAGAAGCAAAGTTTGGCTCCTTATGGCTGTCATAAACCTGTGAAGCTTTATTTATTTACATGAGTCTTTGTGCCTCTATGAAAAAACAAAACAACACAAAACAGCTTTCTGAAACAATGGAACCGTTGTTTCCAGCTTCAGAGACTGGATGTGGTCTGGACTGGATGTGGTCTGACTTGTTAATTAAAACTGCAGTTTACATGAGCCTGTGTCTCTCGAGAAAAACAGAGAGAATTCATATAAGGTGTTTGTTTTTCACTTTCAGGAGTGAGAAAATTGCTTTCTTCAGTTCTGTTTAACCCAGCAGAACCAGAAACCCAAACATTTTTGTACAGTTACTGCCTTGGTCTGTTACAAAAGTAGACCTTACATTTTTAAAATAAAAAACAAAACGTAATGATTTAAGTAAGTTTTGTAATTATGTAAGTTATAAGAGGAAATATTTTCAAGTTTTTCATGTCTAATATAGGTCTTAGTCTTCAATACTTTAAGCAAAGTATGAACTGAAACTTCTTGATTTTACTCCTATAAAGCACTCTGACCACTCTCTGCCTCCTGCAACTTACTACACTTTAAACTTTCTGGATTACACTCTATAATGTCTAGTTGTCAACCTAATAAGACAGGACTATTTATCCACCAGTGACCACAACCATCTTCAGTAAGTTAGTGAAGCCAGAGGAAACATACATAGTTTTGAGGCCTCTGTATATCCTCTTTAATATAAGAAAAAAATAAAATGTCTCAAACATTACTGCTTTGTATCTATCAGCAAAGGGTATTTGATTGGCAGCAATGTTGCCTTTGAAGTGTGCTTATATCATATCCCTTCAACTTATCAAGCCCAAATATTGGTAACAGTGTAGTGAGATGACAAACAGAAGAATTATTTCAGTGGGGATCTTGAACCTCTCATGAATTTGTGCTACATCCAGCTGGGGGGAGAAAGTGGATTTTGTGCTTTACATTAAACTCAAATAAGCTTTCACAAATGGGAACATTGCCTGCCATGTTATAAGGTCAGTCACAAAGAAAGCTTCGCTGCTGGGTTTCTAATCTTGATTCTTGTGCTCATTAATAATACACAACACAACATCAAACATTTCTAAAACAACAAGCCCAGAACTTTGCTTTAATAGCTCTGTCAGCAATTCTCTTTTGCACTCCTGAAGATGTGGATTGTGCTTTTGACAGAAAGAACGAGTGCTTTTAAGTCACTCTTCTAAACACTACCACGGGCTTCTGTTTCCAAGTACAGCATGTGAATAATAGATGTGCAGGTCAACAATTTAAATAAGAATAAGAATAAAAATAATAAGAAGAATAAGAATTATTAACTAAGAGTCATGTCTGTTGCAGGAAAAAGAAGTAACAAGGTAAGCATGCACCAGCTAATCATGTAAACACGTGCTGTGTTGTTATTTTGATTATCACATTCAATAGGACCTCCAAGCGCATGATAAAGCTTGAAAGACCTCCAGGATGGCATGGAATGGAGTGTAGAGAAACTGCAGACATTATAACAGCTTTGTTCTGACCAGTGACATGAAAACATATTCCTCTACACTGAAATGTATTAGGGCCACATCCAAAAAAAAAATAAAATAAAAATAAAAAGGAATAGAGACTCATAAATTTTTGGTTTTGCTTTGACACTTGATTTTGAGAGCAGTTTGATTCAAAGTAGAATTAGTAAACCTGTGTGGAGTGACTAAACTCTTCTGAAGGATATGGATATAGGTAGTCCAGTAATTTCCTATTGGCCTGGTCTGTTTGTGGATTGGTCACACACAAAATTTGTAGTAGACAAGGTAAGTTATCTTAGGTGTCTTGGATAACCTATTCAGGGAAGTTTTAATTTCGAAAATTTACCAAACTTCCTTCTAACTAATCAAATCAACTTCACATTAAATCTAATCAATGAAACTGTACTAGTAGCATTGTAATATAGGCAATGCAGTGAATGAGCTATTCTGGCACAATCATTTGATATAACAAATGTAAACATTTTTCTTATATGATTTTTGCTTCCCCATCCCTCTGATTTTTTATTTTTATTTTTATTATTTTTATTTTCCCAACAAAAAATTAGCTGAAAATTCATTAGGGCTAAATACAGTATAACCTTTTCACCATAACTGTACAAACCCTTCCTTAAAAAAAAAAGGGGGGGGGGGAGAGAACCTGTTTTTATATCTTGTATACCTGTTTACCTGTTCATATGCACCTCTCAGTACCTGTGAGTGACAACCATCACAGAAATGTGGTTACATTTGAGACAGAGTACAATAACTTTTAAGCCTTGAGGAGCAGTGAACAATAGAAGAAATGTGAAATTTCTAGCCAAGCAGAACTTCGGGGGGACAATTGGTTAATTACAGAAATGTGCCTGGCATAGGATTGATTTGTCAGAGCCTGTTCTCAAGCCACAGTAAGAGCCCTCAATAAGACCTCCTCACCCCTTTGAGCAGCTGACAGAGCCTATCACCATCTATGAGATAAAAAGAAAGAGCAATACCAAATGAATCATGGGTATAGTTTCTGACACACCAGTGAAATAGTAAATCTTTCTCAAAAGCCTTTCATATAGTTTCTCTTCCAAAAGAAACAAGAACAAGCTTTAAGGAGAGATGAAGCTACCAGTAGAAGAGTGGCATTGGTGGAATTTTTTTTGTCATCATCATAGTGCTGTGTCATTGAGTTGGATATGCTGTTCTTGCATTAAAAAAAAAAAAAGAAAGAAAAAAAAAGATATAGCCTTTCATGAAAACAATAAAATGATTAGATGCAAATTTGGTATCTCCTTATGAAGTACAGTAGCTGATGAAATCTAAGAATCTAGTTAGAAAATCACAACCAAAAATGTGTTGCAATACTTAATTCTGATATTGTCTAGACAAGAAAAGTCTACTTTTGTAACTGAGAGTGAAAGATTTTCCACTCTAGTTTCTGTGACTGAGAAAATTTGCTTGAAAAAGTTAAAGGAAAGATACAGCAGAACAATCTTATTTATTAAAGTTAAATATGAAGATACTGCCTGTTGTATTTTTAAATGCTGAAGGACAGTCATATTATAGCCATCAGAAATGGCACTACTATTAAAAACGTTTTAATTGTATGGTATATTCAAGTCTACTAATAATGATCTTTTCGTCCATTTTCCTTTTCTCTAGAAATGCTCTTTCTGTAGGGGGAAAGTGTATATCTTTATACTATCTGCTCCTTTGCACAGTTCTCATGTATAATGCAATTACTATGATTTTCTGCACCTCAAAAGTGCAGCCATTTCCCATAACTACACAGACAGAAAGAAAATGACCCAAATTCAAATTACTGTACAAAAGAGAGACCTTACTAACATGGCTTTTATTACTTAAGATGACAGTGAATAACTACAGATAGCACCAGTATTTTCAATTCAGGTGGTTATCCACTCAATTATTAACGAGCCCTACCTCATGTTCCCTTGGACACTAATGACTTCTGATCATGTGACTCAGAAGAGCTGAGCAAAACTGTTATATTGGTCCCACCAAGAATTACCTAGATAGGTAAGGGAAAACAATATGCTAGGAATATATGTCATAAGTGCAACCCATATTAGCGTATTTCTATTCAGCATATTTTAAGTTCTTAGATCCAAGAAGACAAAACAAACAAGTCCTGCAGCATTTGAAGCCTTTCCTCTTATGCTCTTAGAAATTAGTGCTAAGCAAATCTGGCATTCAGACACAAATGTTTTGCTTTGCAGAACAATACTGGAAAAAACATTATTAAAAATGTCAGGAAAACTGTTATATCTGCTAAAAATTGTAGACATAAAAAAAAAAAAAGAGAGAAAAGAAAAGCAATTCAAACCAGATGTTTTCAATATGTCTACCTGAAACCTTTTATAACAAAGTTCCCTCTCCACATCATCGATCTAAAGCTTTAATTGGCAGACAGTAAAGTCTGATGGGAAAATAATGGTCTTTTAAATACCTGGGAATGAAAAGCAAATTAAGTTAGCACAGTGTAAGAGGCAAGTAATTACATAATGTCAATCCTGTTTTATACAGTTCAGTCTTTAAACAACATGCAAAGAAAAGACATGTCTGGTAGAAAATATGAATCTTCTTACTTCAAGTGACTCATGTGCTCTTTTCCCAATACAAAGTTAGGGATATTAAGCATAACAGCAGGATCTTTGCTTAAGGGTTTCTCAAATGCTGCTGCTAACACTGCTAGTTTGTGACTCTAAAATTTTCTCTCTCTCTTGTCAAATCCGAATGTCAGTCACTAGCTATGAGAATACAAATCTTCATTGGGCAACTTCCAAAACGGTCCTCTCTGCAGAAAGAATATCTATAAGCTTAGTAAAACAAAACAAAACAAAACAAAAACAAACAAAAAATATGTTAAAAGTAGAGCTAAAGTTAAAAAGACGGATTGAAATCTCAAGCAGTTTCATACCCTCACTGAGATAACAATCAATAATTCACTAAAATAAAATAACATAAAATAATAAATTAAATAAAAATAAATAAATAAAATAAAATAAATCAATCAAAAAAAGTGGAGTTTAAATGGCTCATGTCGCAGCTCTACACAGATTCTAAACTTGTTTCCTGCATCTCTTGTTCTTGTAGCATCACTTGCTCATATACCCCATATATCATTTCAGAAGGATTTGACGTAACAGATTCAACATCAGAGAAGACATCTAGAAAAGGGGGCAAGGACAGGCAGGAAGCCAGAACTCATTGCTAAATATTGACTAATTTTTCTAAGTAAGAAGACCGTAAGATTTCCAGTAAACCCATTAGTTTAACTTTGAATATTTCACTTTTACAAATATTTACCTTAAATTTTCTCAGGTGTAATGTTTGCACTGCAAAAATAATTTGTCTGCATTCTATGTAGGAAAGAGAAGACAATCCTGGTCCAAGCAGTATATTCACTTGAGCAAATTTTGATTACGTGTGAAGACAGGATCTCAAGATCCTCTGCATAAGTGACACACTAAACATACTTTTGGTAGTATCACAGACAATGAGATGATGAAGAAGGCAATACTTGCTTGGAATTGAGAACAGCTATTACGATCATGGTTTCTTTTTATTATATAGGCCTCCACTGTTACTCTTAGCAGGGTGCATGCAATTAAATAACTGTGTGGCACTGGGTATCTCAAAAGATGACAAGCTTTAACAGCTTGATTTCCTCCAAAAAGGTATAGAATGCACGTTTTTGCAATGTAAGTCTATGGAGAATTTGATCTTCTGTCATGGTACCTACAGGTGGCTAGACGACAACGTTTGGGTTAGAGTACTTTGTTTTCCTTTTCTTTCTCCTCTTCCTGATTTCAGAACAAATAAATTAAGCACTGTTGCTTGCTGCTCAGTCTCCTTTCCCACAAGCCAGTTTACGATGTCCTTCTGCTAGCCTCCCATTACTTTTAACTCCTTATCATATGTTCAAATCCTACTTCTCATCTCCTTACCTGAAAGTTCTCATAGATTTAAAACAGACATACATAAAAATACACTTCCTGTGTTTTCTGTCCAACAGAAACAGGATGAGAGAATTCTTTCTTTCAAATCCCTCTTTCTTCCCTGGAGCCAGAACAAAATAACAGGACACCCTCTCAGTCTGTTTCACCACTGACCTCCTCTGACTAAATATACTATGCGTAATTTTGAAAGTGGATTGTGAGTATCTACTGCAGGTGTCAACTATTTCTACTGCCTGTTCAACACTATGCTGATGACTCATACTTGTTCACCTGCACTATACACTGGTCACTCACTGCAAGTATGCTCCTTTACATGTGGAATTTTTCCTGCAAAGCTTTTAACTCTTTAAAAATTCCCAACAATGGCTACTATTTTGTTCTTAACAAGAGACTGCAGTGTGCATCTCTTGCAATATAGAAGTATCTCAGAAAAGTCCTCTGCAAACTTTTTCAGGTTATTTTATTTTATTTATATATATATATATTATATATATATGTTTTTTGCATACGAGGCCACTACTAGTCAGGAGAGGCTCATGATATAAACCACCATAATAGAGTTCCCTTAGTCTCTGAATATCATTTGCTTTGAATTAAAAACTGTTGATGAAAGTCACATATAAACTAAACAATCGCACATAAACTGAGCAATAAAGATGTAAATGTCAAATGTTGTGAAAGACAATTTTAACAAATCGCCTGGAAAGAAGCATCTGTTGCATAGATTTAAATGAAAGGTTAACTAGGGATTTTGAGATAACAATCAAGTTGTGATTGCTAATAATTTTTTTTTGACCTTAAGTACTTTAAAGGATATCTTTTTCAAAGCTAATACGTTACTTAATCTCTTTTCTTCATTGAAACTTCAACACAACATGAATCAATTAATAGAATAACCATTTTCTAGAAGAGAACTATGTTTCTGTGGTATTTAAATAGCAATTACTGACATATTCAAGAATATCCTGACTCATAAGTAGCTAAAACTGTCATACAATGACTCAAAAGTGTTTTAGCTGTGTGTAGGTCCCCAGAGGTTAAAAACAATGAGAAATACAAACAAATTTGTTGCATGTTTGCTACCAGAGATCCTCTCTGGCGAGTGAGAAATATTTCCTCAAATGAAACCACTCAAACACAAAAAGCAAAACAAAACAAATAAACCTAATCATAAAGTTTAATAAAATCAGGGGCCACTGGATGTCTCAGATGAGTCTGAGAAAACAATTTTAAAAAGTAAATTTATATAACTCTTTTGAATTTACATAAGATTATATAGAATAATTCATTATATAGTATTATATTTTTTTTCACTTGCCTTTATTTTTATGACTAACCTTAACTACCTACAGCCATTAAATATCCATGTTAACTGCAATATATATAAATGATTTAACCACCAAATATGGTATACAAATTGTAGCTGACACTGCTGAAAGAAATAATGTTATGATAGAGTAGCCTGCTCCAGAATCAGAAAAAATAGACAATACAGTCAGATAAGGGACATGAAGAAACAAATTTCAAAAAATACCAGTGAATTATTACAAAACCCTAAGTCTTATAAGCAAACATTTTCCTATGTCTCCTCACTCATTTTGAGAATGATTGTTTCAAGTGATGGCATTTCACTCTTGAAGTGTATTGTTTTAATATAAGACCCATATATGTTTCTTCTCATGAAGGCATTTGGACTACAGGCAGAGAAGCATCCACAGACCTAGTTCTGATGGTTATTGTTGTTGTTGTTATTATTATTATTATTAATCATTAATCAATTGTTATTAATTAATTATTAATTGTTGTTGTTTCAGCATTTGATATCTCTTTCTGCACTGAAAGAGTTCTTGGCACCTTAAATTTACTTTATAGAGCAATCTAAATAAAATATACTTTAACTATTTATTTTAGTTAAATTTTGTTCCTGGGGTTGCCTAATTTTTCATTACTTAGGAGTGCAGATTAAGTTACAATTTTGCTGTGGATGGTAAAATGTTTAAAACCTCCTAATAGTTTTAGGACATCACTTTTAAAAGTGACACTGAGCTTTTGAATGACTGGAGATCTACTTGCCATTTCAGTGGGCACTAGCTACAACATTAGTAGTCACAAACTCATTTTTGGTTTAGTGGTACAAACAAACTGATACCAAAAAATGATTACATATTTACAAAGTTATTTTAAAGAATCTGAGTGGATAATCTTAACTCCTTTTGGAAATCAGTAGCACCAAAAACCTCAATTTCCTCAATTATTTTTGAAAATGGAACCAAGAACTTAAAGACCTACAACACCTACCTCCTTGAAAACCGTGATTTAAAGACACGTGAATTTGTTTCTGCTACTAAATCTGTATATTTGTATTATGGTTGGAAGAGAATTGAACTTGGTTCTAAAGGTCTAATCAAACACTAAGTCTGTCTGCAGACAGAAAGATGACTTCCATGGTACATAATAATAACAACAACAATAATAATAGAGGAAAATGAACAAATTCTGACTCTCTTCCATACTCCAGCAGTTTCTAGGTGTTTGTTTACTATAAGAAACCTGTTCTGGAGCCAGAAACAATAAACTTTCTTTAAGAAAAAGAGCAAGCGTTTATGGATCTGAACATCGAATCAGCAAAAAAACGGAGATGCTAGCACTCTGTTTTACCAAACAGATGGGTTCAAGATTGTGGCACACTTTCAGGGTAAGTATTTCTTGTTGCCTAAGGGATTGGTATTTGAATGCACATCTTTTTTGTAAATTACTTAACATGCTCCAGCAAAGTCTAAAATGAGATTCCCATCTTACTCAGAGTCTAACTGTCTAACGTTCTGGAGATGAAGATGTTTTATTCTATTCCAGGATATGGGAATTTTTCTGTATGTCAAGAGTTCCATGTGTAAAAACCACTGAGTGCAGGAGGATAATTATTTAGTTTGAGCAAGCAACAACTTACATAAGGAGAATTCACTTCAGAAGACACAAAACAGGACTCTGCTAGCATGGATTGTATTGGTCCCATATACAGAAAGGTTTTATATGCCTTTCAGTTTAGGTAGAATAGAAACCAAGTTTTGACGCCACTCCTATCTTCCCTCCCTGGCTAAGAAATTTGTAATTTGAATTCAGATTTCCTTGGACTGCACTTCTTAATTTTTAATGTTTAGCACAAAGACTTTTTGTTTTGTTTTGAAACAAACATTGTTAATCTTAGCCATTTCCAGTTAATAGTGAACCTGTTCATGCAGAGACTTAGGAAAATAAATAACTATAAATTTCTAAATTGCCCCTGTCATCATTAAGCAGGGGTTCAAAGAAGCTGAGGTTTTGAGCTCTTCTTGAAATGAGAATTCAGAAAAAAAAATAAAAATATAAGAAGGATACAGTACCTGTAGATCAGAAAAATGTCTGTTGGTAGAGGGAGGACTAATTTTTATTTTAGGGACAATGTTGACACAAGAAGAAAGATTTCACCCCAGATCTCTCCCAAGAAAATGTTTTATTGAAGCGTATTTCTTCCATTTAACCCTTCTGAATTTTTCATTAATCTCCAAATGGTGCTCTGAGTTTGGTTGTTTCTTTAACATACACTCCATTAACCAAAGAGTCTTCAAGCTTCTTGGTTTACAGGTAAGCTTATCAGCTGCTATAGCTGTATGTGAGCTGTATCCCTCTTTGGCCAGGTGTCCATGGCTAAATTGGGAAGCTTAGCACAGCTAGTAGCAACAACCCTGAGAAATCCTTCTGTGAGATGCGCGGAACAATCTTATTTGTAGCTGCAAATCTCTGGCAGCTTAGTTGTACAGGTGCTACCAGAAAGCTAACTCCATGTCTTTTGCTGCTATTTCTATTTATTTTTTTCAGTCACAGAGATTTCTTTCAGAAAAACAAGAGAGGTGTGGAATATAAAAGAAAAAGCAAAATATCAGAAATAGTGTAAGGTTCAAAGCCACATCCCACTTAGCTGAGTGTAACATAGCTTGTCCTAAGGTACTGAGAATATTTAGCCCCGGTACTTTATATATCTATTGATGGGGCTATATGAAAAAATGCAGAATGAATTGCATCCAAAATTCTGTCTTCTCTTTTCCAATTTTTTTTTTTACAGAATGTTTTATCTTGTAAATTATTTTAATTTAATGCTATTTATTTATTTATCCTAATTACAGGTCCTGAGAATTTAGCCTGGGGCCTTAAAATCCAGATAAGTCTTTCCTGTTCTATAACTAAGGTAATAAGTGTTATCTGGGAAAATAACCTTCATTTCTTCACTGTCTCCAGGTTTGTCTTCAGTGACACAAAAAGTGAAAATTCTGACTCTGAGTTGCTATATTTATTGGAGATTTAACAATCAGCCTGATGATGCATAAAACCAAACAGAGCATCATTCACTGTCTCTCATCTGTTTTGGCTCTTATAAGTGTAGCAACAGTATAAAGAATTAAATCCAATTAAATAAAATATATAAATAAATATAAACAAATAAGATAGAAATAAATAAATAAAAATAAATAAATAAATAAATAAATAAATAAATGTAAATAAAATATTCCTTTTTGACTAAAGTGACTATAAAATTTGAATGCACAATAGAGTCAGAAAGTTTCATTAGAAAGACTCCACTGTAATGCAAACAAACAAGTAATTAAGAATTTATTAAAAACTGAGAAATGAAAATTCAGAATACATGAATATATCTCTCAGGACTTTAAAATGTTTACCCAGCTACATACAGATCTAGATAAACTGTTCTGAAGTAACAAAAAGCAACTTTTTTTTTTTTCTTAAACTATATGCCTCCTTAATCCTATTACTATAAAACATTGGTCAAATATTTTGTTCACAAGTGACTACTGGCTGTCACTCACTGTTTACTTTGCATTTTGTCGTCATTGTTGTTGCCCCTTTCCTTTAAGGAGGATTCAAGATCTGTTTAAGATCCAGAATTGCACACTAGATTTCAGGCCCAGGCTTCATTTGAGCAGTACAACCCTGTTACAGTTTACACAGTATCACTTTGGGCAATACATCTGAAAGCTGATATTAGCTGATCAGGTATAAATGATTTGCAAGGTTGGATAGTCCTCATGGCAGGGTAGTTTTCCACTACTGTTTCTTCTCCTGTTTCTAGAGTTTCAGTTCCTAAAGCTATTTTAGAGTGCCCTTATATGGGGATGTAACAGCAGACCTATTTTAAATTTTTGGCTATTAGCATACAGCTAATACGCTAACGTATATGAATTCAAAATGTTTACAGAACCTCCTCAATCTGCCTAATAATTTCTCACAAACACATTTCTGTGCTTGTGTCCTTCAAATATATAACATTTGCTACTTCTTCAAATGCATTGGTAATAAGAAGCTGTCAGTCTACATAGGATTGTATATATTTTTCAGCCAACTTGAACATACAAATACATATATATTTCCACAAGGAATGTATACCTAATATTTACAAGGAGCTATCCAGCATTGGATCAATATAGAAAACTGACCATTAAGGAACAAATCCACAAAAAGTATGGAAAATGGACCTTATGGGAACAAATCTGTTTATCTGATACAGGATTGTGTAACTGGTGTTGATATTATCCTAATCTGGCAAGAGAGAGTTTTAGAGTTATGTATATATATACATATGTATGTATATATAGAATTATGTATATATATGCATATACATATATCAATAAAAGAGAGCTGACATGAAACAATTCTGGTTGCAGTTTGATGCAATTTAACCAATTTCATGAAAACAATTGCTTACATAGAATCACAGAATCATTAAGATTGGAAAAGACCTCCAAGATCATCTGGTCCAACTGTCCCCCTCCATCAGTATTAACCACTAAACCATATTGCTGCCTGGCTTATTAAGATGTTTTAAATATCTGCCCTTAAAGACAACATTTAGAAACAAATTACTTTCCCAAAGAGTTAGTGATTAAAGCCAAAACTTGAATTAAGCAAGGGAATATGTATGGAGTAATGAGCCATTCAGCTTGAATGAAGACATCACAAGAGAACCTGACCATTACTAAACAGACACAGTTATACTGTCTTTTGTCCTCCAAGTATTCAACACTAGTCTTTACGTATCTTTGCTTTTTATTTTAAAAAAGGTAAAAGCAATAATGTCAGCACTCATGAAAACAAACAAACACCTTAAAAACAAACAACAAACAAATCCTAGAACATGTTTATATGAAATAGAATCTGGACACATTCCAGACCATTCCTCAGCAGAACCTGGCCCAAAGGGAAATAGAGTGATTGATCTGAAACAGCAAATAAGAGAAAAAGGTAATTAAAAGGATCACTGGATAAAATAAGTTTATAGTACAGAGAGGTGTTGACCGGTTTGTGTTAATAACAAACCTGACACAGGCCACGGCTTGTTGATATGGTGTTACAAAGACACAAGTGAGATATTTTAGGTTTTTATTTTTCCTCCAGACAGAAGAATGGCAAGGAGAGACTCTCTAGTCGTATTTAGACACAATATTTAGAAATTTTGAAATAACCAGAAAATTTGTAGCAGTCAAAAAGCAGAGGACAGATATATATATATATATATATATATATATTTATTTATTTATTTTTGTTGTTGTTCTGTGTTTTACAGAGAACCTCCTAATATGGTACATTGAAAGCAGATGATTCTTAGTGGTAAACTTTCCATTTTAAATTCTTTGCAAGTGTATCCAAATAATTAAATCATCATTTAGATTTGCATTATTTTTGTATCAAATCTTTTTTTGATTAAATATGTATTCCATACTGAAATATCCTTTCAAAAGGAGCTCAAAAGTTATGCAGGTTTTGGAAAATAATCCAGTAGAGGAGGACAGAATGCTGCAAAATCCACAGTGATTATACAGTAAACAGAGTAAAAGAACAATCTCAATAATAATAAAAAAGACCTTCAATTTGCACAAAAATAAACAATATCTTACCTTTTAAAAAAAGACAATATATATAGCTTGTGATATTTCAGTCCTATTAAAATGAGCTATAACAGAGGCTTTCTTTCAATGAAACAGAAAGGCTAAAGAAAAATGATTTGAGAAAAGGCTCATTTTATTCTAGTTTGATATAACCTTCACATCTTTTTACACTGATTAGTGCAGATGACTGTTGTGAATAATGAGACTGTTACAGAAATTGCAAGTTGCTATTAAAATGCAACATAAATTCACCTATTGATACATAAAGATAATATATATTATCTTAACAATAAAAATGTGTCACAAACACTTCCTCAAGGAGCTAGGCAAAACTTATTTCAGTATTCAGCAGATAAAAATGTGTATTTCAATATAAATATTGAAACATTATATTGAAACATATTTCAATATAATGGTAATGACTAGCTCTGAGAGAGAAAAACATATTTTAGACAAGGTTTAGTATGGAGGAGAATACATATTTATAAATAAGAAAAGGAGTTAAACTTACAGTTACATGCACTCCTCCACAGAGAGGCTTATAAGAATAGCTTCAGTTTTAAACTTCACTGTCAAAGCTGCATTTTTAGGGTATTTTATAGTTTAACAATATTAAAATGCATAGTTATCTTTAAAAGTATATAGCACAGAAAAATCTTGTCCACTGACAGCAGCATGGCTTGGGAGCATGTTCATTTTCCATGATGTTTCTTTACCCCACTGCAAAACCAAAGTGGTGATGGAAGTCAAATACAAGTCACAAGTGAGCTTGGCTGACAGCCTTACACATTTTAAAATTTCCTTTGAATTGCCAGAACTCCAGGGAGAGAAATACAGCAAATGTGAATGAAAAGATAACTACCATGAGTATATTCCTGTCTAGTCATGTACTCTGGCACATTTAGATAACATTACAGGACTGTGTTATTCAAGTGGTCTCTGTTAATTAATGCTCAGACTTTGACAATGTGTGCTCTAACCCACAATGTTTTAGCAACTATAAGCACTAGGCAAGAATAAATGCAAAACCTGTTCAAATCAAGGAGTTCTTTAATAGAGTACCTTCATGTCCGTCTCCAGAGGCATATACCTCATATAATCCAATCTAGCAATCCAGGAATTTAGAGGACAGATCTGGATAATTTGTTGGTGTCTTGTTTTCACTTTTTAACTTTCAAAATGATAGAAGGTACAGAAAGCAAGTTCCTGAGAGAAGAGTGAGGCCTCAGGTCCTCAGGCCTCAGGTCCTTCAGTATAATGCCTGTCCTGAGCACTTACCTGAGTTCTCAGGTAAATTCTCAAAGCTGACCCCTAGTGTTCCCAAAATGCATATATACAAGCAATGGGCAGAGAGCCAAAGCTCAGTGAAACAGCTCATGTGTTACTGTTAGACAATGAAATAACCAGAATAACCAGGGGGTCAAATGAAATTCATTTAAAGCATTCTGTTATTTGTCTGACAGCCAGTATTAGCATGCTGCAAAAGAAAGATCTGCAGTTTGCAAACAATTCACTGAAAAGAAGGTTACATGAAAAAAAAAAAAAGATATATCTTTAAATATATAATTATACAAATACACACATAACCACATATATAAATATACATATACTTCACATAAGGTCTTCAGCCATTTGACTTGGTAATACCAAGGCAGTTTTCTGACAGTAATAATGCTAACCAAATTCCCTCCTGCACACATTCCTGAGGTTGGGAAGGGTGGGGAGCAGAGGACACCTTCAGACTCTCCTTTAGGAGAAAAGGATAAAAAATTGATTTTTTTTTGGTTTTCTGGCTGCAACAGAACATCACCAAAAATAGTTTCAGGTCCATTCCTGTTCTAAAAAAACTCAAATATCCTCTTTTTTCCCTTACAAAAAAAAAAAAAAAAAAAAAATTATAAATATCAAAATGCACTTCATTGCACTTCATTTACTTTTGGAGCTACTTAAAAAACTCCAAAACAGAAATATTCTTTCCAGATGTAGATTGAAATTTATCCTTTGCTTGACGACTTATTGTAATTTCTTCATGTAAAAAGTAAGCCATTATTTTCTACATTTCTCAGTATATATGTGTATATTTTTTAATTTTATTTCAGCCAATTTTTCTCTTCACTTACAAGTAAATTTGTTTTCTTTGCTCTGCATGGCAGATCTGCCTACAATGTTCTTCTGATATGAACTCGGCTCTCAGCTATGTTATTCATTCATGGATAAATGTTATTCTCATGTGTTTTAAGCAACATTTTCTCCTTTATATTTTCTTCCAGTGAAAATAATCACTACTGCTTCACAGGATATAAATATTTTCTTTATAACTACAGTGTGAATATGAAGCTGTTTTTAATCTTTGTGTCAGTGAATTTCTGCTTAGCAACCACAAAGATTTTTTTTTCCTCAATACAGTGAATGATTACTGTCTTCACATGGGATAGCAAGGGAGCACCAGTTTTGATGGTGTAAATATAAATGTCTATAAATTGTCCATACCTTATGTAATTGTTTTTAAGTGAGTCCACTTAAAAGCACTGAAATTTGGTGAAATAATTGAGTTACCTTATTAAAGGATTTTCTCTGACTGGTTCAGAACTCATAACGGTAGTCACATGAATCACTGTGAGACCAAAATATGGCCATCATTATTGCATATTGTTCATCTGTTTCAAAGCAGTTGCATGGAAGGTGGAGTATTTATAGTTTTGTGCAATGTTAATAGTGAGGTTAGAGCTGCCTTATCCTCCCCTCATTCCATAAATGTGTGCCAAGTATTGTAATAAAAAATAATCTATAGATACTCTACTCTTCAGCATTCTTTCCCTTGCTACAGGGTAACTCCTGCCATTCTTAATCTTCTGTACACAACAAATCTTAGTGGTGTTGGCTACTTTTGCCAGTGTTAATATACAAAACTTCAGCTTGCCTCTGCAAAAGCTCCCTAAAAATAACATTGTGAAGTTCCACATGAATTTATTCTCAGAACGACCAATCAAAACGTACTTGGTGAAAGGAGAGAGTTAATTTGCCACTCTCAGATCTGCAAATTAAAAAATCCAAGTAGTGATATCTTTATCAATGATATGGACAGTGTAAACAAGTGCACCCACAGCAGGTTTGCAGATGACACCAAGCTGAGTGGTGCGGTTGATACAATAGAAGGAAGGGATGCCATCCAAAGGGACCTGGACAGGCTGGAGTAGTGAGCCCACATGAACCTAATGAGGATCAACAACTCCAGGTCCAGGGTGCTGCACCTGGGCTGGGGCAATCCCAGACATGAGTACAGACTGGGAGAAGAACTCATTAAGAGCAGCTCTGCAGAGAAGGTGGATGAAAAGCTTGACATGAGCCAGCAGTGTGCTCTTGCAGGCCAACTGCATCCTGGGCTGGATAAACAGAGGAGTGGCCAGCAGGTACGGGGAGGTTATTGTGCCCTTCTACTCTGCCCTTGTGAGGCCCCACTGGAGCACAGAATCCAGGTCTGGGGACCCCAGAAAAAGAAGGATGTGGAGCTGTTAGAATGGGTCCAGAGGAGGGCCACAAAGATGCTCTAGGGGCCGAAGCACCTCTCCTGTGAAGAAAGGTTGAGAGAGCTGGGGCTGTTCAGCCTAGACAAGAGAAGGCTCCAGGGTGACCTCATTGTGGTTTTTCAGTACCTAAAGGACTCTTATAAAAAGATGGAGAGCGACTCTTATCAATCAGATAATTATAGGACAAGGAGGAATAGTTTTAAACTAAACGAGAGGAGATTTAGACTAGACATTAGGAGGAAATTCTTCACTCAGATGGTGGCGAGGCATGGGAACGAGTTGCCAAGAGAAGCTGTGGATGCCCCATCCCTGGAGGTGTTCAAGACCAGGTTGGATGAGGCCCTTGGAAACCTGGTCTAGCAGGTGGCATCTTTGCCCACGACAGGGGGTTTGGAAGTAGCTGATCTTTAAGGTTGCTTCCAGCCTAAGCCACTCTATGATCCTGTGATGAAGTCCCATTAGTTTCTTTTTGTCTCTTTTACCTAAAATAGTGCTTTTAAAACGGGATCTTTTAAAGCCCTGGTGATGTCCTTTGTTACAGTCCCTTCCCTATCCCTCTCTCTCCAACTTGAAACTCCTGATACCTACCTATGCAACATACAGAGATCACTTGTCCTTTAGTTTCCTGAATCAGCAATATACTATGAGGGTCTAATTTATCCTGATAGCAATAGCAGGCTTGACCTGCAGTGAATCAAAAATATAGCCATCAGTTGTATAACAGGACACACTGCTTTCACTCAGACAGTTGAAAAGTGGCTAGAGCTTGGTAAACAATTCTGCTCAACCTGTGTCTGGTCACCTATCAAAATGAAACCAGTGAAGAATATTTTTTTCTTCAGTTGAAAAACATTGCTATGATGTCACTGTTAACAAACTGCTTTGCTTTTGGAAAAATAAACTATGGACATCTTGTGAAATCCAGTAACAACATCAGCAACCAGAATAGACTTTTCTACATGTCTTCAACCCTAGCTAGAAGATTAAATTTATTTATTTATTTATTTATTTATTTTTTTCTCCAGTATGTCCAAAGTTTATGGGCAAGCCATGATAGCTGCTCATTTTCATATCAGTCGCATACATCAGATGTGTGTTTGATTTCTACTTTATTCATGGCGTCTCATTTATAAAGAGTGTGTTTTTAAATATAAAGGTGTAAATGCACATTGATATATCTGTAAATCACTTTGACTACATATTCAAATCTGGCAATCATCTATGTAAAAACAATTATTTCTTACCGCAATTTAGATTTATGCCACCAAGTTTTCAGAATAATTGTGTAGACTGAAATTAGGCAACAGGTTTTATTCTTTCTTATAAATTAGGCAGATTCCTATAGGTTTACATTGGCCAAGTTCTGATTTGAGGTCAATATGAGAAGTCTTCATTGAAATCTCATGGAAAGGATTCTTGTTTCAATTAGATCAAATAAAAGGGTAGTGGGATACAAAAGGATTTATGTCTACCTGACACTGTATTGTCTTTGACCACTTTTATTACTCTTTGTAAAGGATGATTTCACTGTCAAAATAAAACAACACGTGTTTATTTCAGAAATGTTATAAGCTGCTATCAGGTGATAAAAAAACAAAATAAAATCCCCAGACAATGAATCTACTTTGTTCTGAACTGACCTAGTAACCCAACCTAGTTAATTAACACCTTAATAAGCTAAATTCAATGAAGGCTAACTTAAATATAAAGAACTCAACAAACAAACAAAGAAATAAATCCAAACAAGGAAAAAAATTAAGAAAACAGCAGGAAGAAGAGATGATAATGATCTGGAATATTTCAAGTTCTTGTTGATATTGGAATACAGAAAAAGACAAAGAAACAAAAATACAAACCTGGAACTGAGTCAGTCCGATATTACATTACAGCACTAATCAGTTATTTCTTACAGTGGAAAGATCCAAAAACCTACACCTCAGAAAGATCAGAAAATCATGCAGCTCACTTTTGAATATATGTGAACGCATTTTTATTATCTGAATAAAATGATCTAAGAACAATTCAGTGACCAACACAGATAAATTTAAGAACAGTTCAAAACATCCAGGGCTTACTGCCATTCTGGAAAATAAATACACACAGACTCACTGTCTAATTTGTAAGATAGAGTGAACCTTGAGTATTCATATTATTTGTACTATTAATATTTTATCAGTGATAAATTTTAATAACTCCTGGAGAAACAGCATCACTGAACACTTACCAGAGGGTGGGCTCAGTCATGCCTACACTAGTAGACAAATGGGGTCAAGCTGCCATTCCAGATTTAATCACATTCTGCTTCTTCAAATCTTAGATTCAGTCTCCAAGAAGCTGCTTAACTTGCCTTCTTTCCAACCAGAGGAAGAACAGTCTTTGAAAAGTTTGGTAAAACTGAATTAGAGAGGTATGTTTGCCTAAACAGCTCTTTCCTGACTGTAATATACTGTCAGTATAGGACTCTCTGGTTTCATCCCTAGCAGTGCTTGCAAAGTATTTGGGGTTGCTTTGCAATTGCTTTTTTTTTTTTTTTTTTTTTTATCTTTTCAAACTTTACAGTAATCTGATGTATTACACTTTGAAGACCTGGAAGAGGCACTGAAACTGTTGTGTTCTTCCCAATATCAGATAAAGAAGTGGATATACAAAAATGTAGAAGAGAAAGCATCTGTAATCTCTCTGTCATTCTGACATTGGGTTTGGATACAAGATAATAGCCAGAGTCTTTAAAGCACATGGCAGAGCCTGATAAATGAGGAGCAGATTCTAATATGACCTACTGCACAGGCCCTGCACAATCATCATGCATTAACAAGCCCAGGAGTTCTCTTGTACCCGTGGTCAAATCCTACTTTGCCTACCTAATTTTTCTACATCTCAGTATATTGCTTCAGCTTCAAATGCTTTGAGAGGGTATCCTGTACTAGCTTCCCTCCAGAACCCATACCCTGCTGGCCTTGTGGCCTCAGTGTCAGTCAGAAGCATCCCTTTGCTTTGTTGCAGGCTTGGATGGATGCAACCATGAAAAGTAAAATTAGAGTAGCTGTCATCAGCAGAGATAAGATAAATCTTTTGACCAATAAATTTAAAATGCCACCACAGCTTCCCATTCACTGTGTTCTTATATCAAAGGTTTTACTGATCTTGCAGAAACATGTGGAAAAGCAGCCTTTTTTTTTTTTTTTTTTTTTGTACAGAGGAATAGGTCACATAACTAACATGAACAGATTAAGTTCCTAAAATATTTAACAGTGAAGTCAGCAATTTAAAATTCCATTTTGGACTCTGAACTAAGGCCGAATCAATGACTTCCCTCAGAGACTGGTCATAATAAAGAAACACTTCAAAAACATTTTCAGTTTAACAGGATATTACACTCTCTCAGATAGTTTCTCACTTCTACCTCATAATGAGGAAACCTACTACCTTGAATTTTTTTTACACTAGCCATCAATTTATTACCAACATTTTAGGTAGAGAGAAGAAAAGTGGAGAAGGAAGAATGATTATCTGGCTTGTGTCTAGTCATCCAAGTACAGCACATACCCATTTTAATTTCAGATAAAAAAAGAAAAATTGCTTTATTAAGGGTACTCACATTGCTATCTACCTAAAATCAGGTTAATTACAGGTCAATACAAGAGGATTTTACCCTGAGAAAAATCTTCAGTAATTCTCTTACCTCCGTCAATGGCTCCAATATGCTTACCCAGCTAGGAGTTTCCACATCTTAACCATGGGTCTGCTTCCCAATGCAACAGTGGAACAACTTTTTTTTTTTTTTTTTTTTTTTTTTTAAATTTCTGTCATATTGCTACAACTTTATACTTACCTGAAGTCTTTCTACTGAAAATAAAATGCTCTACAGGATTATTAACTTCACATACACCCACTGCAGTCCTAGGCAGATGACTAAAACAAGTTAATCATTTATGATTTAATTAAAACTATTTTCTGGACCTTTTATCTTCACGAGGCAGTGATGTAGATAAAGCTTGAAACTGGGAACCAAAACAAAGGTTCAGTTCCTGGCTCTGACACTGGACTTACTCTCATTTTATGTGTTAACTATCAAGTAGATGCAGCTAAATTGTCAACTAGATGTGGTTTCTTCCTTCAGGACAACTGTGAGACTTGTGTTTGGACCCTTACATGTGAAAGGAAAGTTCTACTGTACACAAAACATTAGTAGACCATAACTTCCATGTTACTCAGAAGTTTCCACTGTCTAAAGGAAAATCATAAATTAATCACTATAATGTATATATATATATAAGCACTTAGGTTCCAAAGCAACAAGCTCTAAAATGACTGGATGTTATGATTTAATTGGTTTTGCTATAACAATTTTATGTACTCTTTCCGAATAACTCTCTCAATAGAAAATATTTAAAATAACCTATCTTTGAAATATTATCATAACAGGAAAGAAAATAATCGCTTCTCCAAAACTATTTGTTTTGCCATCAAGTAGAGGGGATAGAAAACTTCCTGAATAGGTAAAGGTTACAGTTTATGTAAAATTTTCATGTTTGAAATAAAAAAATAAATAATAATTACACCCCCCTCCAGCTCTTACAATGCACTTTTAAAGGCAGATTTTGATCTGTTGCGGTCATGTAAATTCAGTTCAACTCCTTTGTTTTTGATTGAATTACTTCAGGCTCACCAGCATAACCAAGATCAGAGGCTGATTAAATAATTTGCCCAAAGGCAATCACTAATTTAATAGCAGAGTTGAAATAAAAGCTTTGGAGTTCCAGCCTCCTCTTACATTGGTCTTCAGCAATGGAAAATGTATAATATCATTTGATTCACTGGTGCAACAGAGTACTGTACTTTCCAGGTCTTTCAGATTGAATATTTAGTACACACAGAGCCCTCTAATGGTTTGACAGTATTGTCATTCATGCTACATCACATGTACAATGCACCCACAATCAAGGTTAACAGAACCTTGTTAAGACAGTAGATTCAAGCTCTCTAAAGTTAAGGAATACTGAAATTAATTCTTCCTTATGGTGCATATGCTTTATGATACAGTGGTTAATTATAAGATCCAGTACTATTTTCTCCAATGAACTCTATCTATCTCACTTAGAGGATATTCATTGGTATGATATTCATTGAAAAAGCAGCCAGTCAATAGGTTGTTTTCTCCTGGTTGTTCAATGTTTGGCCTGGGGTCTTATTTACTGTACACATTACACAACACTGCTCTAAAAACAGAATTCTAAATTTTCTCATAAGGATTTTTTTATGATGTCCAGTGGTATCCAAATGCTTCATAAATATTAGTATATTTATTTTACATCATCTTACCCAGGTATGCAGATGACAATTCTAAAGTTCAGCAGTCAAGGAAAAGGGAGACTAAACTGAAAGAAACAGATGTGTTCAGAAGCATTCTTAATTAAATATTTTATCTTCTAAAATGTTGATTTTTTTTAGCTTTTTATGAAAACAGTTTTGATGAAATATTTCCTATGAGGGTTTTTTTTAAGATATTTTCTGTTTCCTGACCACTAAAAGCTATAAAAATGTTATCTGTCAGATAAGAAAAACAGCTATCAGTGAAAGAGTACAGTGTTCCAGGTCTCTCACAAACATCTGGCAGGTAGGACAGCAACATAGGCTGGTGAATGAAAGTCCCTGTCAACCAGCCACGAAGCAATCCCTCCCTCACCACTCACCTTCACACAAACATTTCACTGCACATTTGCACATAACCATGCATAGAGGTGAGAGATCCTGAATAATTCATTTCAACACAAAACAAGGAAGTTTCTGAAATCTCTAGTTAAGCCCCCAGCTCCTCAAAGGACAACATCTTCTTTGAGGGGCACAATTTGAAGCAAATGATTTTAGGAAGGGCTGTAGGAGACAGGCTTCCCAGATCTCAGCTCCAATCAGAGCCCCAGGCTATTCTAGGGGAAAATCCTGCTTATTCCAAAACTCCTGTTTACTCCAAGTTTCTCAGAGGTCCAGCATAAACAGAAGTTATTTGAAATGTAGTTCAAAAGCTCTGGAGCATCTCTAGAGAGCATGTGCAAAACATATTTTCCCTGAGGTGAATCTCCATGGTAATGAGAGGATATGTAGGTCTGAGAATCAGGCTGTTCCTATTGCACTATAAGTGTTTGCTCCACAATAAGGTGCTAAAGGTTTTACATTTCCTCACCCTTGGCTCTAGACTTGTGTCATATTCTGATTATTTAGATGACTCAGTATACATCATGGTCCCCACAGGGCAAAGCTAGGAAACAGTGAACTGCAGCGTGGGGGCATGAATGTTTTGAATGGCTTTGACTCAGAAAAAAAAAATGTCAGTGGAGATGAAATAATAATTTAATGGATTAATGTATCAAAATGGCCAGACTATAGCAAGGACTGACCTTTTATGTACTAACTCCTTCAGTCTCAGCCTGTTCACAAATTTTGAGAAAGCAGCACTGTTCTGATTGTCCTGCAGTTGCCATAAGGGTACTGTGTATACAATGTCTTATGCATCTTTTTTTTACATAACAAGAATATGAGTGTGTGCTTAGAGGTGATCCAGAGCTAATTTGAAGAACTTGGTAACACAGTAATATGCAGATTGGTTTTGGTGATATCTTTATGTTGGACAACATGAAGTACTATCTTCAAGCCTTTGTTCTGGAAGTACATGAAATGTTAAAATTTTTCAGAGAGCAGAGGCAGATAAACATTTTTTTTTTTTTGGGAAAAAAATAGTCAGTCCAAATTTTTAAAATTTTAAAAGTTATCATCAGTTGAAATTAGTGCCGTATGATATCAGTATATAACACCAATTTTGTACATACACATTAATGTCAAAAGTTTGTGTGCAAGCCAGAGATTTCACATCCAGTAGGAATTCAAATATTTCAAAATGTTAAAGTATCACAGTAAGGTAATATTGATACATTAATAGACAACTATAAAAGAGACAATTCACTTTGAAAGACACACATATACTTTGTTCAAGAATTCAATGTTGGACTTGTCAGCCAGTCTTAAAGTGGAAATTATTATTGTTATTGCTGTCCCATAATTTAAAATGGGAGCCATGTCATCCATGCATTATGAAATAGATATTTACACACACTTTACTCTGAAGATACCTCACGCACACAGACAGGTCTGCTACGTGAATGATAAGTGGAAAACAAATGAGAGCAGGCAGGGGTCTGGCAACCCCTGCAGCACACAGTGCACATCTTCGACCCACCCCTGGCAAACATAGCCACAGGAAAGCCGCCATGTTCACTGAGCCAGAGTGAGCTGGGTGTTGCTGCTTTGGACAAGCGCCTGCTTCTTGCGAAGGCAGTGACAGGTCTGCTTGCTCACAGGACATATTTTCCATTGCAGCGTTGATGCTGCTCTGTTCAGCCGTGTTGTCATCTGCTGGTACGGTTTCCACTGCTCTCTGTGCTCCACACTGCTCTTACAAATCACTTCAAGAGCACTTGAGGACAAAAAAGCTACTTGTGTTTTCTCTCCTGCTACCCCCCTCTCCAGTAACACACAACACATTTGTTCAGGGATTCATTAACAAAGCATTCTTTAACATTAATCTAGGGAGAAAATCCTGCAGTAGTTCCTTAAGCTATTGCTCTGTTAACATGGAGAGTAACTAGTCTGCAGGCTGGAGATTGCAAAATGCTTTGTCCTTTCTACTTTGCAAAGCAGTATAACTCATTAGCAAGCCCTTGCTAATTGAATTTGATTTAGTGTCAACACTGTCACAGTCACACAGAAGCACACCAATAAAATTTCAATCCTGCTTGCTGTGATCATTAAGTCCAGTTGTCTAACAACAGGAGCTCTGCCTTTGTGGTGAAGGTTGTCAGATCAGACTCACAGGAGCTCTGCATTTCACTTGCTACATGAAATAAATAAAAGTGCCAAAGCTGCCATCTAAAATATAAGATTAATGGAGAAATTCATGAGTTCTAATGACATGCATAAATGCTCCTTTTGGCTTTTCTTTTTTTTTAAATGTGTTTCTGATGTCAGTTATCCTCTTCAAAACATAAAACGCTATAGACCAATAGAGATTTGAAAGAACAAGTATGCTAAGAAAATGACTGCCTTCTATTTTCATTAAAAATCTCCTTTCAAATGAACAGAATAAAAATGAGAGAGTAAAAGGTGAATTCAGTATGTGTCTGAGAATTAAGGGCTTTTATATACTGAGTGTGCTGGCACAGTTGGGCTAGATTTATTTTTATTTTGGATCTTTGAGAAAACCAAAAAATGATAAACAACAAAAAATTCTTTCAAATCCTCTAACTTGGGTGCTTTTGGTAAATTAATACTAACAGTAACAATAACATAAAAATAATAATAGAAAAACACACCCAAGAACACTTACTGTTTAGATTTTTAGCACTAATGAACCAGAAAGAAAATACTCAAAACCTGAAGGTGCTATTCACAACCGTAAAGAACCGTTCACTTGATCAGCTGTCCAAGACAATTTTCCTCCTTGCCCCATTACCAAGACAAGGAGACACATTCTTTCTTTTTAATATTTAATTACTTACACAAAGTTGAGTTTCTCTCTCCTGAGGGGCAAGTTCTACTCTGGGATTCATGAAACCCCATCATCTCTTTTTATTTTAGTGTTTACACATAGAATCACAGGTCCATACAGACACAAACCTATCCCTCACCAGAGGGTGGAGGGATTGCTCTATTTTATGTCAGCAGCAGTATGCTTAAATCTGTGTCTCACAGATCAAAAGAAGCTGCCATAAATACTGGATAACTGGGGAGAAGCAGTCCTGTAGGGGAATCCTTACTGACATCAGTCAATACTGAGAATGTTTTTTAAATCTTCTCTGGAATCTCAACTGGAAATTAGAAAAAAAAAAAAAAAAAAAAAAAAAAGGTAAGAAAGAAAAGAGAAAAGGAAAGAATACAAAAATACTGAGAGCTGATTAATCCAGTTTTTTAACTCATAACTGCCTGTTTACTCTCTTACTGAGTTTGGAATGATACTTCACAAACAATTAAAATTAATTTAATAAATCTAAAATCAACTCAGGGAAACATTTATGTTACAAGAGTACTTTTTCTGGGGCTATGGAGACATCATTCTATGAAGACATGAGGCAGACTGGTAATGATAGGTCTACTCATAGACGCACTCTATCACATACATGTGTGTATGTAGCCCTAGGTTGAGCTCTCAAGGAGAGCTCTCTCTAACCCAGCACTGTCCTATACAGTAAGGAGATACCCTAAATGTCTTTACTGCACAAAAAACCAGCATGGCCTTTTTAGGGTTTCATTTATAAAACTAAACTGTTCACTGATGTCACTCAGTGTATCATTTTGACTGTATTAGCCATCAGCAAATTGCAGCCTCATATGTTCAAAAGCTTTGGGCATAACACCAGCACTTCAAATTATTAAGGAACATTCTGTGAGTTAGAGGGCAGCCCACTGAAAAGATGCACTGCATGAGTGTGTCTAAAAATACTTACTGCTGCCCCAACATAAAGCACAGACATACCCACTTTACACAGTAATGCAAAATGACACTTGAGAGATCTGTATGTTTTGCATACAGATCTTGCAACTCGACAGCAATGGGTTAGAAAGCTTTTCTTTTTCATTTGTTTATGCTAGAATATTATGTATCCTATTTACTGCAGAAAAACCTTACCATAGCAACCCTCTAGTCTTTTACATCAGACTAAGATCAGTGCTCTGATGGTCTTCAAGTCTCTCCCTTCCAAATGGACTTTGAGTTGAACAGTGAGCAACCTCAATGATTTGTTTGGATGAGGAGACTCTGGATTTCTTTCTTCCCTGCTGGTCTTATTCACCTCAGATAAGGGGCAATATCACATTTCTTACAAATAGTTTTCACTCAGTCCAGCCATTTCCCTCCTACTTTCAGGAAAGCTCCTCATCCTTGTTCTAAGTCTATGATAACATCCTTCCCTATTAGGGTTTTCATGATGAATTGCTGCCTCTTCTCCAGGACTGATTTTTGGCCAGTTCTTTTTCTGTTTCCTATGATCCATCCTAAGTCCATGAAAGTGTGCCTTTACTATCAGTGAGAAAAATAATGGGATTGCTCATATGTAGACTTTTCTCCTTACCCTACCCTGTGCTCAGAGGAACCTGACATGCCTCTGAGTTTTTTAGTATTTTCCTTATCAAAATCCCTGGGTGGGAGAAGAACTCAGAAACCTGTTTAAGCATTTGCTCCCCAAGTTGTGTGTGGGCTGTTGCTTCATTTCATTCTGCCACTGTCTAGACTATTCTGTGAAAAAATCCAGTCCTTATGTAAAAGAAACAGACCAGACGACATCTCAGTTGTCTAGTAAGTATTTTTAAACTCTGCAACTTTGTGTCATTCCAGTTAGCAACAACCAAGTGAAATATAAAAAGAAGTCCATTTTTAAGCTGCTGAAATGCAACTGCTTACATAAGATATGACTAATTACAAGGAGGAAACCAAACTTCCACAATGTATTATTGGTGGTTGAAGTTCTATACTGCTCTTACCAACATCTGGCAATGGAACCCAATTGCCACGACTGATTCTGTTGGCAAGTCAGGGATAAAAAGAGCTAGGTTAAGATGGGCAAAGTAACTGTTGAAAACAAAGCTGCTGGTTATCCTTACTTTGGTCTGATGATTTCTTTTGTTTCTAGGATTTTTAAACCTAATGATAGGATTATCTTAACATTAGAGGATTATAGCTGTTTGTGTGGTAGTATACTTTAAAAGTAGAAAGCATTTTTATTTACATTTACAGATGGAAACTGCACACAGCTCAGATTTTTCTATTAGAAAAAGGCCTCTGAATTAGTGTGAGGGAAAATAAACTTTTTCTTCTGTTCTTTCTAGCCACAAATACGTTGATATTCTCTAAAAGACCAGAAAGGAGACTGATAGCATGATAAGTTTTCACTACTTTCAGAAGAATGAAGATGACAAAAAGACTCTAATGGAACTATTTAATATATTTCTGCTTGTTTGAAAAGATTTTGCATTACATGGCCACTGGACTAGAACAGCAGAGAACTCATAAGTAATGAAGATTAAAATATTTTCATGGCCATTTTACTTACAGTTTCAGTTAGATTCTGATATTTCACTATGTCTGACAAAAACTCAAGACAAAGTCACAAATAAAATTACAGTGAGATTATGCCTCTTCAAACTGCAAGAGATATTCCTAAAATAACTGCTGTAAAGCCTTATACGCTTTTAGTAAACGAAACAGCAGTTCTTAAAAAGGATAAGTATATTTAGGTTTGAGATATATTGGTGATAGTCCTAATATTCATGAAAGTGTTAATGGATGACAATATTTCATACAAGTAATTGAAGATGTATTGTATCCAAAACTAAGGATCAGATAGCAGCATGGAAAACACTTAGGTCTATAGCTCATTAACTAATAGTGCAGAAATATCAAGACAATTGCAAAAGGAAGTTTTAAATGGTTGCATATCAAGTCACATATATGTGATTTCAGTGATTAGTCTTCAAATTTTGCAAGTCAAAAAAGTCTCATTGTCATAGAGAACTTTATAACAAAAATATCCCTGGAACTGTTTTATTTACAGCTGTTCAGAACATAGTTCAGAAGTAGCTCCATTTCTATCCAGCACAAAAAATCCTTCACACAGCTAAAAGCTGTAGTATATAACCTGTGAGGTTTGAGGGAAGGATACTGTGAAAAGAGCCTGGAATGACAGATTGAATTAGAGGAATGCCTGCTCAGATTGAAAACGTAAATAAAAACATATGGCTACATCTCTCCAGATTTGGCAAAGCATCCTATAAATGTATGTGTTCTAAAGAGGGGAACAGAAAAGCAAAAACGTGTACAAAATCTTGAAACTGTCAACTGAACTGACAACCTAAATTACAGAAGAATCCAATCTGAACCATGCCTGGCCATTTACATGGCTTCATTTGTTGCAACCTACTAAGCAGTCTGCAAAGGACTACTGAAGTTGTTTCAGATATAGTGGGAAAGTATTTTTCTCCCTTGTGAAGAATTTGGGTATTTTACAGGTTTTCTTATTCTGGGAAATTCAAGGATCCATGAGAAATGTGTTTACAAAAATACATCAGTGACACATATCAACTCTAGCATTGCTTGGGACTAGATAAATCAGTAGTATGAATACACCAACATTTGACTCCCTGTCATTCCTTCAATTTGATCTATGTCCTATCATAACAATGATGATCTTCTCATTACCCATCCACTGGAAATTCTATCCCACCCAGGGTCCTATCTTGAACAAACACCGAAATACCTTTTCCAGTAGAGACTTAAACTATACTGTACTACAGTCCGCATGGTTGCTTTAGTTTCTAGGAAATACTGTGTTTGCAGCAGAAAACCGTTTGCTAGTTCTCTTTTCCTCTTCATTATTCTTACTTTTGATCCAAATATTCTGTTCTACTAAATATGGCATACCTGTCTCCACAAGCAGTTCTGATTTTGAATACTAATATTATTCAGATTTAAACAGAAACAAAGGGGGGAAAATGATTTTTTATCATCATAAAAATTTGTAAATCTCAGTCAAACTGAAATCAGCTGTTTTTCAAACTATTTGTTCCAAATAACTTAGATTATTTTACTCATATCAGCATTATTGCAACAATAACCATTTTGGTATTCTACCTCACTGAAACATTACTTCATTTCACAATGGTAGTTATATTTAGTTTTGATTTTAGTTTGACAAAAATGGGGATGTACAGCTGCAATAAAATAATTTAGAGACGCTTAAGGAAAAAGCCAATGTTTCGTGTCTTTTTTTTTTTTTTTCCCCTCAGACTTTAAAGTTCAATATAATAGAAGTTAATGAATAGTTTTGCACTACATTTTTTTTTTCCTCCCACTGGTACAAACAAGCTTTGGTTCTCAATTCAGTGTTTGCTCACACATTTTCTAAACATAATGGGTGCTGCTTGAGTCCCACATGTTACTAGATGCTTATAGTATGGAAGACACAAGTTTTTAGTTTTATACTTGCTCTAATTTCCTGCTACAAATGTTAAGGGGCTCTTCTGGTTACCAGAACTCAGTTGTGGTGGGTTCTGGCTTAATTCCAGCAGTGATGCTAGCCTTCTTTCCTTGGGCACTCATAGAGTTTGGAGACAAGCGCAGGCACATCCAGCATCTTAATTAATAATGCATCACAGTTATTTCAGAAATGTCTCGAATTTCTTCAGGCGATAGCATTTCTGTTAATTCTGTAATTAACTAACATGCACTACTGTCCTTAAGAAGAGGGTGGGTCATTCAAATGTTCTTTCTTTTATTGTAATGTCATCATGATAAAAAGACGAACCACTCCATACATGCCTACTAATGTTCTAAGCAAGTATAATTACGGGGCAAACACTCTTGCTATATTTCAATTTAAGGGGGGAAAAAACAGGCTCTAACTATAAATTATGATGCCTTTATTTATCTATTTACTTTATTATTTTATTTTATTTTATTTTATTTTATTTTATTTTATTTTATTTTATTTATTTTATTTTATTTTATTTTATTTTATTTTATTATTTTATTTTATTTTATTTTATTATTTATTTTATTTTTATTTTCAGATTGGGAACTGTTGTAGTGTCATATCAAATAGATTAGAACTCACCTAGTTTAAGGTAAAGGTAGATTTATCACACAAGCTGGATGAAGCCTTATCTATTATTAACTATATTATGTTGCTGATGTTTACACAGCCCTAAAGTTTATAAAAATAATGTGTAAGAAACTAAGATGGTTATTTTTTATTTATTTGCAGTTTTTTTCACTAGGACTAGTTCATTAATGAATTACAAAGCAATGCTGAGCTAAGCTTTCAGTCTTTAGTAAACATTATAGTTTTTTATTCTTGTTACATATTCATTTGATTTTCTATGATGGAAAATAACCGATTTAATTTTAGGAGCCTTTCTGATCTTAAATTGTAGGATACCTTTTTTTCTTGAGAATGTAGCACTCGGAGATCACCAAGATAACCATTATTGCATGAAGCACATATAACTCCAAAATGGGAAGGGAATTTGGATACGTCTCCTTCAAAGTACTGACATTAGTAACCATGGTAAAACAAAACTTACCTTTGGCTGCTATAAGACTACAACTCAGCATTACTGTGCTGCTCTTACTACATTTTATATTCCATTTATGAATTTTTCTGCTTCCAAGTTAAAACTGGGCAAGCTGTTTTCACCCATTAGTAATGCAAAAGGCTAAAGCCATAGAAGGAAAGGCTATCTATTATTAATGCATAACTTGATAAATGTCCAGGGTGTTCACATACCATGGTTACCTTCAGTAGCATAAATGTGTTATTTTATACAGAAAATAGGAGTCAATATGGTTCCATCTACTGGAAGTCAATTGACTTGCCTGTAAATAAATTGCCACCATTTACAGTAATTTGTATATCTGACCAAAATTGATTAAGTCACAGGCTAAACCCATCTGAATATTGGCCCAATCCATGACAGCATACAAGAAAGAAGAGAATTAGTATGTCTCTGTGGATGAAGCTTAGTTCCACAAAAGCAGTTTTGCAGAGCCAAATTCCCTACCCCACACCTTTGACAATTATTTTTGAGACTAATTAATACATTTCAAGTGGCAAGCATGTTCTTGGCAGGAAGCAACAAGAGAATTTGTTCTAGACAACCTAGTCTAATACTTACTTTACTTACATTGTAATAGTAAACATTTACAGCAATTTAAGAAGTGAAGACTTTTTATATGTAAGATAATTTTTTTCTTTTCCATCTAGGTTTTATATATTTGTATGTACCTGTGTGCACTTTTTGCTGTCCAATTTTACGATATTTGAGTATGTGCATTATGTACAGAAGTACTTACTCAGGAGTAAGATAACAGTCTATCTTTTAAAGTATATACTACAGTATATACTGTACCTGTAAGTAAACATTCCCTACACCCGCAGTACCTTCCATACTTGCTTTTGACCATAAGACCCATCACTATCTGTATGTACCTGACCACATGTACCTGACCCGTGCAATCCATGCCAAGTAAAATGCCAGACCCCAGACTTGTAGTTGTAAATTAAGATAATTACTCTGACTTTAGTGGAGCTACTGAATTGCTACATTTGAGAGCTTGGCCAGGTGTACTTGTGGTGTGTCACATGTGAGAATAAAAAAATTAATGGTGTAATTTATCTTATCTTATCTTTTTTTTTTTTTTTTTTCTTTTCCCCGTTTGTATATAAGGTGTGTGCAAGTGTGTTAAACTAGTTACTTGGAAACTCTACTCTTTATTGAGGTTTAAGAAAACAAATAAGTCTTTGTTTTTTAAGTGAATTTATAACTGTATAATCATGCCATTCAACTATCACATGTATCTGAATATATAATCACCCTGTGCAAACATTTATTAGCTTGATATTCATAGGCTTGCCTACTTATTAATATGGTACTGCTTCTACAGTGTAACTGTTGTGCAAGGACATTTTTTTCTAAACTCCAACCACCTTCTACGCTTATCCTTCAATTATTCAGTGTAAAGCATCTTTGCAGGGTTGAGTATATGGTGGTGACGTCTTGCATGTACAAACAGGACATAATCATACAACATTTGTTTTTTTTCCTCAGTTTTTCAGTTATGAATATACAATGTTGAGGCTAATGAATTTCATCATTTAAATTCACAGCATGAATTCCAGAACATTGGAGGCTTAGAAATGGTTCCAATATATTTATTTTTCTTGATGAGAGTCAGAGTTATTTCTATTTTGTATTTTAAAAGTCACAGTACGTTAAATGGCAGAACACTCTCAATTTATTAGATTTTTTTAAATTATTATTTTATTTTTTAATCACATACAAAAGACTGAAAGCTACAGGTTACTTATTATGAAAAGAAATCCATTATGTTCTATTTGGTTCTTCTGGGGAGAGGAAGTGATTGTTCTGTTTATAGCCGCATTCATGCTGTCACTTTCTTGTGCCACTAGGTAAAACAGGAAATTTTATCATCATCATCACCACAATGATTTTCATTTCTGGAAAATTAATGTAAATACATGCTACAGACAAACATAGGAATGAAATAGCTTTAACCTGATTCACTCGTCTTTCTGAAAGTGCTGTCCAGTGCTGAATTATATTTAATTTTGTATTCAGCCATGTCATCCATATTCAATATCATAACTGCAGGCTGAATTTTGATATATGTTTCTGGAGATAGAGATAGGAGGACAAAGGAGGCTATTGACATATATGAAAAGGGTTAGAATGTTTTGTTACTGAAACGTTGTATTGTTTTCTAATTTATGATGTATATGCTAGCTACAGAAATCCAGATTAGCCAAAACGAATATAATTTGTTCAAAAACATCTAAAAGCCTTTTATTAGCAGATTTGTAATAAGGTACTCTCTATAACCAATCTGCCAAAAAGTTCAATCCTAGCTTCTCAGGTACAAATTTTGTTTTTATCCTGCAAGAAATACCAACAAACTACACTTTCCCTGGCTTGTCAGACCTGATTCAGAGGGAGAAAAATTAAAAATAATAATAATAATAAAAAAAGTGAGTTCCCAGGGAGTGGGAACTGGTGGATATTCTGGCAACCAGAACCATGATGACAGAAACAAAAGCAGCAAGCTTACTACTGCAGTTTTGAGGGATGATGTATATGATACCTTTTTTTTTTTTTTTTTTATTTCTGCATGAATCTGCTCAGAGATCAGAGCCTGTTACTGAACGAAACAGTTTCTCTGAATATCTTTCATTCTCACACCAGGAAGTAATATCAATTTCTGCATTCCTGTAAGCAAGAGTGATTTGAGCTTAAGAGCGCAGCTGTGCATGATTTTAGCAATAACATTCAAACTTATGGTCTTCAAATGTCCTCACTTAGTTAAAAATAATTACTTTAAATACTAGGTATTAGCTAAAGTTTGTTTTCAGACCCAGTTTTAAAAAAAATGTTTTTACTGTCTGCATTCCTAGGAATGAAGAATCAAAACCTTGCTAAGAATTTCAGTGATCTGCAAATGCAGATTCAAAACTTTCTTGCATTTTTGCCTGCCTTTACTTTTGCTGTTGTTGTTGTTTCCATAAATTTCTTTTTCTCCTTGATCAAAAACATTGAGAGTTTAACAATTCAGCTAAATATAAAAATGTATAAATGTAGTTAAAATCTTTCTATTGCATCACTCATTTAAAACATCATTCATAACCTTCTCATCACTTCAATTAAATCCAGTGAAATTTACATGTCTCTAAACATTTCTGGCTTTATACATTTTGATCCCAATTATATGATGACATTGTTTACACATTCATCATAAAAGTATTAGTAGAAATTAAAAACTTACAAAAATATTTAAAAACTTAAAATTGTTGGGGACTCCTTTAAAGATTTTAGAGCATTAGAAATAAGGTGGTAACTGAAAGGTAAATTTAAGGACATTGAGTACCTCTTTTAGAGGAAGAGGGGGTAGAGTGAGAAAGGAAAAAAAAAATCAGCTTAACGAACTATTTAGAGGTTTTCCTAGTCTTTATGATGATGAAGATGATGATGACTATTATTATTTTTATTATTATTATCTTGTTTGATTGATCTTATAAGATTTCTTATATGAACAACCCAGATAATTTTGTCATGATAACTGTAGCACCAGGATTATAGCTGAATATAAAATGTAACTTGGACTGTTCTGCTTTAATATATCTGCAAACACACACACATGTATGCACACAGATGAATACAGGCATGTGTTTTTTGTTTCCAGGCTTATCCAGTATATATATATATCATGTATATAAACTCCTGTATATATTACTTTCCAGTAATATACTGATCCAGTAATATACTCCACAAATGTAAACTCTGGCAAGAAATTTCAACCACTGTAGAACAGACTGAAACTGAACATGCAAGGTAGGGTTTAGGTCAAGGTATTTATTATGTTAACATTACTTAAAAGGTTTTATTTAAAATTACATTTCTATTAAAATTAGGCTGTCCTTCTTTTCTGACCTGAGTTTCTTGGACAACATCATATCCAATATCCAATATTTCAAGGCATACATTTCATATATTGTGATGTTTTTTGTCAGTTACCTCATTTCTTTTTTTTTTTTTTTTTTAATAGAAACATTGCCTGGCCAGGAACGCAGGAACATTGAATTCAATGACTGATGACAACTGACCATGAAGATTGTAAATAATAATTTTTATGACACAAACTCTTATTTGGAAATGAATTTTAAGTCTAAAATAACTGAAAATTACTTTAGCTTCTGCAAAATGTAAAGTGAATGTCTAATTTGCAACAAAGTCCCCACCTTCATGGTTTTTCTTTGGAAATTTTACTACAATCATCCCAGTAAGAGTGTAATTCACATCTCTTGTATGAAGGCTACATAAATAACAAGATGGACTGTCAGGGGAGAGTTGAGTGTTTTTACCCACTAACTACAAGCCCTGTAGGATGAGTGCCTGAAATTTCACTTCAGACAATTATATGAAGAAATGAACTCTAAAATGAGATAAAAATTTGGACATCTCCCAAATGCTGTATTCTAATGCATAATGTCATTTAGGCCTGTGAAAACTCTTCTCAGAAATTTATAAAATAGCTCATATTTTATTCTCAATATGGACAGAACAAAATTGAATTCAACTGTACCATTTTTTTATTTGCATTTTTTTTTCTGTTTTCACAGCTTCTCACCCACTGACTACAGTTTTCCCATTATTTTTCATCTATAATCGTGTAATAAAACCTCCCCTGCCCACCTCCTCACCCCCTAACAACAAAACAAACAACAGCAACAAAAAACAGGAACAGACACAAAACAAACAAACAAACACCTTTGTGTTCTATATAAATATGTAAGTATACACAAAATACACACATCCCCCTCCCTTTTTACATCTCTGTAGGATAATTAGATAGGATATAAGATTGTAGGATATAAGAGACCAACAAAACCCTTTTTACTTTCCTATTCATTCACTATTGTTTCATCATATCCATTTCCATTTTTTGCTTATTGAAGCACCTTGTTTAGGATGCTAATGGGTCTGTCTTAACTTCTATGTGACCTTGTATAGTATATGACTGTGAATCATCCCAAGGCACTTTTTTGCACTCTGCAAAATATATATATAAATATATATATATATATCATGCAAATTCCTCCTAAAATACATATTGAGACTACTTGAGTTCAAATGTGAGCTTCTCTGGACCACATGTTTGATCTTCTAGCTGGTGGCAGCACAATAGATTGGCCCGTGCAAGTTGTTTGTTGAAGATCAATAGCTAAATCAGCAGCTTCTTGATACTGTGTATTTGTAATTTGTTGTGATTCCTGCTGTAAGGGGGGCAAATGTTATATTGGCCAGTGAAGTCTTACCATTCTGCTGAGATCTGGAAACATATTCCATGCTTCCCGGGAGATGTCAGCATTAACAGTTATAAAAACTGGGTAAAATGTATTCAAATTAATCTATGTGGAGCTTCTTAATGGCTCAGAAATTCAGTGTAGAATGGGTTAATACAATGGCTTAAATCTCCAAAAATGCTTTATTCAGAAATCTAGGTTGAAATGACATATAGGCAGAAGATAGCTGACACTTACTAGCAATACAATACATGATTTCCGTGGATTCTAGTTAAGTCTTGGCAATACAAATACATTGACTGACAGGACTTTAAGGCTTAAATGTATACTTTTAAGAAGTGTCTAAACTGTGTGTTCAGCAGTGTTGGCTTGATGTACGTCTTCTATGGAAACTTCTGGTAGGCTTACAGATGCTAATTCCTTCTTTCTTTCTGACATACACAAACTGCCATGTCAAATCTACATTCAGAAACAGCTAAACACAGCATTATTAGCTCTTGTTTGCAGTAACTTCTAAAAAATGAGTCCAAGCCCTAGTTTGACTTAGTGTTATAAAGCTAAACAGTAAAAACTTCCAGGAATTTAAAAAGAACAGATAATAAACAAAACACTGCTTTCCTGACCACAGAGGTTTCCAGAGATACATTTCTAGTTAATAGTTTCTGGCATATAACTTAGTAAGCAATGTATATTCAGAAATCTGACAATAATCATGATGTAAGATTGAAACTTTGATCTGTTTCCATTTCATTGTGCTATTTTTTTTTTTTTGTACCCTCTCAGGAATGGTTAAGTCCTTCCTGAAACAGCTCTTGAACACCAGTCCCTTTACAACTGAATAAACCTGGCAAATCACTAGGTACAAAGGTCTCCACTGTAGTGTACGTAAAAAGAAGATTTACAGTCATATGCTGTATTGAGCAGCCTTGTTGAATAGAATATAGCATACTGCATCTTTGACAGGCTGAAAGAAACCACTTGCTAGCTCTGATTTCAAGCTTGCATAAGAAGCAGACGATGTTATATCTTCAGCACATCAGGGAATCAAGCAGTCAGAGGGAACTGGGAAAGAAAGTAAGGTCTAACATGTTTTTGTCATTGTCCTATATAATACATAATATTCCCAGCTTTAGCTTTTTTCCATTTATTTGCTCCCCAGGGCAATTATATGACATTTATTCATCTTAACAGTTGTAGGAATTAGAGGTTACAAACAAGATATGTGTAACACCTTTTAACCCAAACTGTCTCAGGGAAGGAAGAAAATGTCACCCAATCTGTGTGGCCTTCTAAAAGTGCATTTGGATCATCAGAACAGCCAGATTAGTATTTCAGCCATCTTCTGTTTCTTCTGTAACTATCTACATAAACCCATTCTTCAACAAAAAAAGGGACTTATCTACAAGTTTCAATCAGATAAGGATCCTATGACAGGAATAATGGCCCTCCCTTTATTTCTTAAAGATATTCAAACAGCATTTTCAAAGAAATTAAACCTCAGGTGACCACATGATATATCCTCAAATTTACTGTGGAGAGCTGGAGAGGGAGGACTCAAAATTACGCTGTGTGAAACTGTCCCTACTATCCTGAATATTCAAAAAACCTATACTGTTTATATGCATACAGGAGAAGAGAAAAAACAAAACAAAACAAAAAAACAACAACAGCTTGACCCAGTGATGATGATGGAGAGAGTGGATGGATTATTCTTAAGAGAACAAAGAGCTATTTTCAAATGAAATGTCACTAAATTTTACTGGGCTTGCATAGATTTAACTTTTATTAATGACTTCTAGAGCAAAACTGATATATTACTGTACTGGTAAATTACCATATGGTCAAAATGGCAACTTTTGAAAAGTTCAGACATTTGTTCACACTTAATCCATACATGACCACATGCATAAATTAACAAAAGATTTAGCTTAAGCTGTTTAGGATAGTAGCTGATTTCCAAACCCCAAACTAAATGTTCTTGTTTTAAATTTTTTACATTAAAGATGAACCATACTCCAAATCACAGACTAAAAATACCTAAGCTTTGGCATGAGGGTTCACAACCTAAACACAGGTTTTGTTCTGAATAATAGGCATGACCCCTTTTCTCTCCACAATCTGGCTAGTACAATACATGAGTTCTTCATGCTGATCTGCATGCTGTAGTTTGCACTCTCCCCATTGCAAGCATATTGATTGGCATAAAGGGAAAATCTTTAAAGTGGTAGCCATTCACTTGCAAATGACAAAGTACTTAGACATTTTAGAGTACATTATTTTTTTTGATCCCATCTAAGCTTCTTCCGTAAAACAGTATTATGGGTGATGTCCAAAAAGGCTTCACCTTTTGAAACTACATTTTATTGATTGAATTACATGTAATTGTCTAAAAAAATACGTTATGCAGGTGGCAATTAGGCTTTATTACACTCAGGAATGTTGATATGTCATACAATGTCAGAGAAGACAGTACAAGTCTGACACCATCCTTCTATATATACCAGTACTATTTAGAAGACTGTGAAAGCCCAAATAATTTCACACAACCATTTCCAAATTATTATTATTATTATTATTATTATTATTATTTTGAAATTAAAAGCAGAATGTAACCCCTTGGCATCTCTTCTTCTTCTTCTTCTTCTTCTTCTTCTTCTTCTTCTTCTTCTTCTTCTTCTTCCTTTTCTTCTTCTTCTTCTTCTTCTTCTTCTTCTTCTTCTTCTTCTTCTTCTTCTTCTTTTCTTCCTCCTCCTCCTCCTCCTGCTCCTCCTCCTCCTCTTCCTCCTCCTCCTCCTCCTCTTTTCTTTTCTATTCTTTTTAGAGATTTGTTTAAAGTTTAATGGAGCAAATACAAAACACGCAACATTTCTAAGCACAGTATTGACTTGATTTCTTTTATCCTTAGGGATTTATATTACCAATTATTCATTGGCTCAGCCAGATGAAAGGGAACTGAAGCCATTCTCCTAAGTAAAGTTTTCTGTTTTCTGAAAAGGCTTACCAAGAAATGGATACTTTAGAAAGGGAACAAACACAATAGATGTTGCATGTTGCATGGAAAAAGGAGTCTTTTATAACCCAATCAATTTACTTTGTGTCTAGCACATATCCAATGACTGTTTGATTGTGTATCTGCAACAATAAAGGCTAGTGAATATCTTCTTTGCAGAATGTTCTCACAGATTAGCACAATGGTTTATAGATCACAGGCAAAGGAAAACTGCCTCTTTCCCCCAAATTTCACACTGTTCAAAGCTCAGATCTTGCCTAGATATCTCTTTGGAAAGCATGTTTTTGGGTGGTTGCGGAGCACTTGCTACTATTAAACACCATTAGGCACTGACCAGAACATTACTGCGGACTCTAGCATTCACTGTTGTATCCTGCCACCTTTGGCACAGATACCCATGGACGCTAGGCAGAACTGGTGTTGTTTCCTTCACACTGGCTGGGTGGTTGTGAGTTACAAATGCAGTACATGCTAAATTACCCATCAGCAATACAGATCCTAGAAGTTCTGGAGGAATTCTATTTCTCACTCTTTGTGTGGTCTGCAGCACAACCAAGAGCCCCAAGATAGCAATTTCACCCATAAAATAAAGAATAGATGCAGAAACTGTAAATATAGCCAACAGAAAACAAAACAAAAACACACATATGCAAAACAAACAAAACAAAAACCCACCAACCAGTGAATCAAAAAACACACAACAAGCAATGTAGGAACTTAAAATAAGTTAAAAACTTCCTTCAGCAACTAAGGGAAAAGCAGCTGAATTTTCCACTTTCAGTGTCTAGAAAGGGGTTCCAGCCACCTGACCACCTAAGCTAAGAATATCTTGAACATCTGTTTACTTGTTGAAGATAGAACTTTGATGAAAAGTCATCTCATGGGCTACTTTCATCTTGTGGAAGGAGAGGTTTAGGGATGGAGAAAGCATTCTGTGTTTCCCTTCGTGTCGTGATAGAATAGCATCTACTTTTGGCTCAACTTTGAGATTTTTAATCTTTCTTTTTTTTTTTTTGCACTGTGTTTACTTTGCCTTAAAAAAAAAAAAAGTAAAAAAAAAAAAGTAAAAAAAAAAAGTAAGGTACTGTGGGTACTTTCCTTACTAAACTACATGATCTTAATTCAGAACTGTTTTTCCAAGTATTGCATTGTAACATGCTTCTAAGTAGGCCAAGAGAGGCTAAGCAAAATTTTAACTTCCTGGAAGAGTTGCTTACTGTGTAACAGGTATGATTAAAATGAAGGTCTTTCTTTCTTCTGCAATTTAAAGGTTGTGCTGTGCTACTTTACTTTTAAGTAACTGCTCTAAACTCTTTATGTTTTCAGCGTGATTTGGCACTAAACACAGAAACCTTACATTGCTTTTATTTTTTGTTATTATTATTATTATTATTATTTTAATATTTTGTTCCATTAGGTTGATAATTATTCCTTCAATTTCATAAAAATAACAACAGCAAAAAGGAAATCCACTTTTAAATATCAGTTGAAGAGTAGTTTACAGTCTCAGGACAAAGCTATATTTCAGTAGATAATTTATTTATTTATTTAGATATAAGTGATTTTTTTAAAAAAGTGTTCATATTTCTGGTCAAGAAGAGCGAGAAGTGGCTGGCAAAGGGACTGTCCTAGTGATGAGAAAGAGAGCATCAGAAGGACTAGCTTTCTTCCTCCTTGGTATATTTCTGGAGAAGTGAAATCAGGCTGGGAAATTAAGTCAGTTTGATATCTCAATATTCTAAATACTATTAGCATTATGGTGCTGAAAATAATACTTCTTTGACGTTTTTTGTCTATGATGGATTCTCAAGATATGCTGAAGCTTTTCTGAAATGACTTCATTGTTAATTACACCAGAGGTATCATGTTAAGTTTGAACCGAACAAACTACGTGGTTGCTAGAGCTCTCTCTTCTCTCCCATGTTGCCCTATGCATTTTCTGTAAGTACTAGCAGCTAATGGATGCTCCTAGCTCCCTTCTCCATAACAAATGATTTCTCTTTATCCAGAAGCATTGAGTCTTTTTTTTTTTTCTCTTTACTCTGGACTCATCTTTTTCTCTGCCTACTCAAAGCAGGTCATCTTTGTGAGGAGAACAGGATGGAATATTCTGTAAATATTTGCATAACTTATTATGCCCCTTGAGGCTAGAATTTTTTTATTTACTTTGAACTGCACCATTGGCTGAAATGAATGTACCTTAAGTTTTCTAAGGCTTATAAATATAATTGATCAATATCTGGTCTACTAAATTGAAAACAAAATTTTGAAAGTAAGAACTCAAAATCATTACAGAGGAAAGGCAGAATACAAAGGGCTCGCATTCTGGAAACTCCACTGTCTAAATTTTACTGTCTTCAATGGCTACCCCTTATAAGCTTAACTGTATAGTAAATATCCTCTTAGAACATATGGAACATTTTGAACACAGCCAGTTCTCCATAAATTTTCCAGAATTTACTGAGCAAATTTACTATAAATTTACAAACAAACAAACAAACAAAAAAAACCTGTTCCAAAAGCATGTTATTTCTCACAGCAAATAAAGCAGCAATAATAATTCCAGAGCTGATGACCTAAACTTATCAATTAAAAGTATTATTTCATTTCCACTGAGACCCCAGATTTAGAGATATACCAGAGTACCTTGCTGAACTGTGTATTTATATCTGTTAAATTCATTGAAAAATGAAAGCTTTAAGGCTTCACCTTTCACAGAAGAAAATAAGCCATTTCAAGTGTCTGTTCCCCTGGCTGCTATGGTAGTCCAGATCATCATAACCAAATTCACTTCAGGCACAGGAAACCAGCATTTCAGAACAATACACCCTGCATAATTAAAATATTGATGCTTTCAAAACTTCTATTATTCGGACACCTGAATTTTCTGATCCAAAGGACTGCCAGGCTTTCACGGCAGTCTCAGTGACCAGGGTCACCAGACTTTGAGATATGTTCTTTTATTAGTCATTCTCACTGCATAAGCTGCTGCAGTAGAATGATATTCTGAAATCCTGCATGCTGGCACTTCAGAAATCAGTGACTATCTCTCGAGAAGATAGCTATGTTTTATGTCCATATAGAGGTTTGTGATCTCTAGCAACAATGAAACTGGATTTCAGAAAGTGGATAAAACTCTAGGAAACGTGCTGAGCCCACCTAATTATATGCAAACTTAAAATAAATCATCAGATAAACCTGTTAAACATTAGATTCTAGATTGTGGTCTATAGTTAGTGGATAGTCTCTGATTCCATGCTCAGCAGCCTGCAGCTGCTCCAGGGAAGCTATTACATTGTTCTCATTTGTATCATCTTAGAAAGAGTTTTCAATTAAAAGTTTAATGTTAGGGCTGAACCATCAAAAAAAAAAAAAAAAAAAAAGAATAATTGATACATATTGTGTATAGCGACCAAAAAAGTCTGAGAACCATCATATTATAAGTGTCATTAGTAGACAGTTTCACGCTTCAAAGGGGAGATATCCAGCAGACTCACATCATGCAATAGAACACAGAACATGAAGTCTAACATAGAATATGAGTTTAGAAGCCTTATTTATGAATTTATCTTTCTACAAGTCTCACCTCAGCTTCCTGGAAACTCCTTTTTAAATTAACATTCTCAGAGGAAACTCTAAAACTAACACAATTATTTTTCAGTGTTATCAATACTCCTATGTTAGGGATAATAAACACATTTCATTTGCGTCCCTGAATGTTTCTTAACAGTAAAAATGTCTAAAAATCCAGTTAGTTCTTTTTCTTATTCAACTGAAGTTTTATATATTTCAATTCAATTTCCCTACTTCTGTGGTTACTAGTGGCTTCATTCAACACACAAACATGTAAAATGTTCATATTCTTCAGCAGCTCATTGAAATATCCTGTTTCTAAAATATTTCTAAAGTGTTTTGTCTGTTGTTAGACTGCCCAAGTATTTTAGCAATTCAAATCCTATAGAGAAGTAATATAACATGTAAACCTACTTTTAAAATATTCTATACCCATATCCAGCCTCTAAAACCAGTCATGTACTTCCAATTTTCACTAAAGGCAAAGACAGCTGATATGTAGAAAACCTGTATTATTTCCCTTATAAGCATTTTCCTCTTCTTTCTGTATCAGTATACGTCTAATTTTTTATCTGAAGATTACATTTTTCAGCTTTGTGTTTTAAATGTAGCATAGCAAGTGGGAATTTCTTTCTTAAGTGTTCCTGATATGAGGGAATGAAAATATATTAAAGAAATAAATTGCACAGAGAATTAATCTTGAAATATTTATTTTCATTACTTCCTTTCTTTGTATGCTTTTCTATGTATTGGAAGATAGAGAGAACGTTATATTTTCTTGTAAAAGGATGATGTGTGTGTGTGTGTGGGGGGGGGGGGCTTAAAAGTATTGGAATGGGAAAGACTGCTGTTTTCATGTAAAAAACCTGCATGTTTTACCTTGTACACCAGAGTTTCAAATTGCCAATCTTGTGAAGCGCTGTCACAACTTATGCGTGACTGACTGGTTACAGTGCCTGCTAATCTATATGGAGAGGTGAGAATTTGTCACTATGCATAAGCAGAGAGATCAGTCAGATATAGTGATAGATCTGTTCTTTGCCTGGATTCGTCTGCTGCTATATTAGGGTGTCTCAGCGGCTGCCAAATCAAATTCCAAGCCTAGTTTCATGGCTGGAAAAAAAAAAAACAGCAAAAGAAGTAGTGGTGTCCTAACACAACCACTTTGGGATGCAATAACCAAGGAGAAAAAATACTCTCATAACCACTATGGTGCTGTGCTCCTGTGTTCCAGACCAGCCGCAGTGGTTATGGAATTACATCATAATCTTTCTCCGGTCACTGTAGTGTATTCACAACACAGTATAGCATAGCACAATGCAGTAACAGGTACCTACCTCTCTTGGGGTTACTAATAATGAAGATATTTTATATAGCTAAATGTGCCACTATCAAAAAACACAAAACAGACAAAACAGAAGCACAGTATCGTAAAAGATATGTCCTGCTTACAGGGAAAAGAGTCAGTATTCGACGTATTGTACAATGGTCTATTGGTCTATTTGTGGTTGTTATTTTTAGTTTTAGGTTTTTATTTTATTAATCTATTTTTAAGTTTAAAAACCACAGGGTCCTTCCCTCAAATAGAGTAGGCTTTGAGTTGGCTAATTCTCAGACAGAATTGCTCCTGTCTAGAAGACATGTTAGAGTCCTACCAACAATCACTTTTTTTGGATAACTCGTTGACTGTTTTACTGCCAGCATTGTACCAATCTGTTAGTGGACTGAGAAGGTTTATGCTTTTCACAGACTGGAGATCAGACAGAAGTAGGTTGCAAGCAAGTCATGGTCCTTGCTCAAATACCTGGCATTCCAAGGAGTTCTTAAGGTCTACAAGGAGCAGAGCCTTTCTTGTCTTCGCTACCTTACCCTTCTCTTCTGAGGTCATGACAGGTTCTCTACTGGAAATATAGGTGACAGTTTACAGAAAGGCACATATATCATCCACTTAAAGTCAACAAAAATTAAAACACATAGGAGTGGAAAAAGGGATGAAAACTACAAAGATGAACCGTGCCCACCTGGCTGCCTGCGTAACTGATGCTCTGTTCCTGCCTATGCCTCCTTCCTCTGCTGCCTTTTGTCATCAGTTCCGGGACTCTCTGACCCAATCTCCCTGTTCTTTGTCAGAACCCTTAACCATAGGCAAATTAGAATAAAAAGCTGAAATGTAAACTTAACTAGATTAACAAAAAATAATAATTAAAAAAACCCAACACATCACAAGTTACAATCATCTAATGGGCAGATTTCAATAGAGAATTGGTACAAGAGTGAGGTGTCAAATACACAGGATTTACAGAAGACTTTTTCAGCCTGTCTATCTTAGACATTACAATCATGTATCTGCACAAGTGATATAAGACTGCTGGTCTGAACATAGGTCAAGGTCTGTCCCCTCTTCAGAGGTTTTAGACAATCCTATTCATGCCTGTATGTGCAAGTGTCTTGAAAGCTTTGTACTAATGTGGCTGCTGATTGCAGTCATGATTTATATTCTCAGTTATTATTTTTTAAACTAAAGGAGTCATTAGGGAGATAGTATCAACTGTATCAAGTATATTTAATTATAGTGCTTAAAGGCTGCCTTACTGCTAGTGGATAGAAGGATCCACTCAGAATTTTGCATTCCTTATCACTCATCAAAGGAATAGCAATAGCATATATTTTATAATTTTTCTCCCACTGACATAGTGTAATAGTAGCTCTATTAGTTTTCATCTGTATAGATTAAGATAACTGTTGGTATGCAGCAGCTTGTAACGATGGAACAAAGAATCAAGGTTAGTTAACTATTTCCAGACTTAACTCTGGCTTGCAGCCTGACCTTTGGCAAGGGACTTTTCACATCATCTACACTGAGAACTGTGTTAGAACTGTAAAAGTTCATTCAGCACATCCTGGATGCTTCACTATGCTTGAACTTCCCTGCTAGTCTCCAGGACAGAGACTTTACTGCAAGCACAGTAGACAAGTTGGTCATTAGTTTGCTGGGTAGTTTGTATGGTCTCACTAAATGGGAGATCATAAAACAGACCAGTCACTTGTCATTATCGTTAGCAGAAGAGCAATGCAACTATCAGTTGGCACAGAGTGAAATAACAAGCTGCTTGTTCAGCACTGCCTTCACACCTTAAGCACAATTCTGTTATGAACATTGTATTGTTTGCAAGAGCCATTTTATTTAGGGTTCCACTGGATGTAAAAATAACATTGTTTTATAATAAATTGGCAATGAAAAAGTCACACTTTAAACAGAGATTTTCAAGTACTCCAACAAATTCTGGAAGAAAAATGTCACACATTCCCACTTCCCCTGAAAGCAGCAGCAACAAACAGCAATCTTGTGGAACAGTTATTGTTATGCGTTGTGCTGTTTCTTACAGAACTGTTTGTTTGTCATTGGTGTCTGTTTAATCATGCCTGTTATGCTGGATTTTAAAGCTTAGTAAACACTTTACAAATCCACTCTGGTTTTAGACAGGCTTGTTCTTTGTGAAAGCTAAAATGACTGGATTCATCAAGGGCAAAAATCCATACACAGTGCAGGCATAATCTTTCTGTGTACTGCAGCATGATGAGGAATCAAGGTGGCAGGAAATGAGTACATCAAAGCAGACAGAGTTACCCATTTGGTGTTGCAGTATTTTTCTTACTTTTCTTTAGTATAGAACAAATTATTGTACTTTGCAGGTAAAACAGGTAAAAACTTGTCACAAATTATTTTTCATGTGTTTTTCAGTTGACATTCAGTGTCACTGTTAACTAGAACCTATTGGACCAACAGGCTATGATAGGTCCAGGAAAGAAAAAAAAAAAAAAAGTGTATGTAAATACATACACACACCCTAAGGAAAGATGGTGGAGCTTTCCATAAACCTTGCACATGTTCATAAAACTTTGAAAAGAGCATACATGATGAATGTTAAAATACATGCTGATAGTATTTTTGATGAAACAAAACATTTGACTATTTCTGTTTTAATATTCTGGAGTTAATCAGCAATTAATAATTAAAACAGAAGGCAAAAAGGTGGTGGAACATGGCCAAAACATGACTTCAGAAGATGTGGCTATATGTATAAACCTGTGTCTCTCTGTGTGTATATACAAACATATGTATATATACTACAGATGATAGTATATAAACAGACATACATACATACACATACAAAAAAGCTACATATGCTTCAAATATTCTTTTATAGTATCTGATGGTAGATTTCCCCTATACCTATCATTTAACAGTGAATATTTGTAACAGAGAATAGTCATTTATCATTTGCACAAAATAACATCAGTAGATGTATTATTACCCACTGTAGTAAATATACATGTATATTTAAGACTACACTAAGTATGTGGACAGCTGCTTAAAGAAAAGAAACCTTGACAGAAATCTCTCCTTGGAATCTGGCTTCAGCACACTAGATCACTTTATTTTCAGCTAGAGAGACAATATGTCAGCTCAGCTAAAGAAAATTGCAGGCATTTTTTTCATGCAGTGCTAGTTTTACAGAAGTTTAAGAGTTGCCAAAAAGTTTTGAACTCATGAACCCAAACATCAGCTGAGCCAATGTTCTCAAGGTAGAATATTTTCAATAAAAATATTCCACACAAGTGGCTGTATCCGTGTTTATGACTCACAGATTGAGCCTCAAGGATTGTGTATATGAGGGCAGTGGAAGAGCCTCATACTGTTGAAAAAATTCCTGCTTCTAAAGGTCAAATGGTTTCATAGATTTTAATGTGAAAAGTCATTTCAAACGCTTCATTTTTATAGTAGCCACAGCTAATCAGATCATTTCCCAAAACATATTTTTTTTCCAAAGTATAAAAAACAAAACAAACAAACAAACAAAAAAAACAGCAAAACCTGTGTGCCAAAATGTCAGAAAACTTCATGCACGTTTGAAGACATTTATCTTCAAAACACTGGCAGAACTCATGCAGAACTGTCACTGGTAAGTACTATTTTGATATTATATTGAAAAAAAGAACTATATTGAATGTATTATATACCTGCATGTTTGGCCGATTTCTGAACAATTTATTGTCTTCCATGGAAAATGTTATTTTGCACTAAATAAAGGAATATTTGGAGCCTGGATGATTGATTAAGGGCTAGCCTTTTAGTTACTTTACTTTTGCTTTAAGATTTCTTTGAATCAATCTGAATTCAAGAAGTATGTTATATTTAGCAGATGTTTTTAAGAAATAAAAGTCATAAAACCACAGAACAGGTAGGGAAAACAAATAGTGCCAGCCACTGTACAGGCAGTCTTGCTGGCAGTTCAGTTTGATTAGTCGTCATAGGTTTGCTAAAATAATTAGTAAAAATGTCAGTGTGCTGCTTGTCAGTTTACAACTTTAAAGAGGTGTTAGTTCATACTGATAGACAGCACTGCTCTTTCCCAGTATAGCAAAAAGAAGAGCACAGTACAGCAAAACCATAAATATTAATATGTATCATCAGGTTTACCACTTAGGAGTGTCACCTTGTGATTAATGGACTGATACTGAGAGCTCTAAAGCAAAGCAGAGCTGAAAAAGATGTGCTTGTAGGCTAAAATACAATGCCTACTGTACATTTCAGCTTACTGGCAGTATTTTAAATAAAATAATAATAATAGCTATTAATCATTATACACAGAATGTTGAACTGTTTCATATGAGCACAGAAAGTTGCTCATTCAGTTTCAGGCTAAATTCTTACTTTATCTGTGCATACATTAAAATTACTGTAACATTTTTGGTGAAAGACAATATTTGCCAAATTCTCCAAAAGATACAGCTTCTCTTTCCTTATAGAGTGCCTCTACAATTGCACTAGAATGTTCGATCAGTACGTACATATTTATAAAATGGAACAGTGGTAACAGCTTATATACTGAGGCAGACATGAACATGGTGACACATCCAAACTTTGGGAGATTTGCAGAACTTTCTAGAGTGCTGAACGTATGCCAGCGGGTGAAGAGCTACTTTATATAATATGCTTTATGTAAGACACTCTTTATGAGTCAGTCTTTTCACAATATAGCCATTGTGTGTACCAGCACCCTGCAGAGGGTTCAGCATCATGTCTGATCTAATTCATGTTAAGGTTTTGCTCTTTAAATGGCTGAATCTTAGAGCCTTCATGGCCTATTATTTTAGGGCTTTAGTTCCACTGACTTCACCACTACAAAGTTCCTAGTGTCATACAAAATAAACACTTTACTATAACACTGTAATATCCTTTTAATTGGGATTTATTTATTCACGTATTCACGGAAAACTTATGAGACTAAACTTTTTACTTTTTTATTTTTATTTTTTAAAGATGTATGTTATTTGATATCTGAGTCTTGTTTACTACCAAGCATACTACAAAACAAGAGTCAGAGTATGTTTCTGTAATCACTTCCACTTTATTATTTGCAAGGAAAAAGTTAAAAACTTTCTAGAGAAGGACAAAAGCAAAGAAGAGCAAATAGAGATGCCATTGAATGATAGGTCCCAATTATCAGTAAGTAACGAAGAAGGCTATATACATTATAAGTAAACTGACTGCATTTCTTTGTAAAAGAAACAAAGAGTCACAAAGATCTACTGGAGATGAGTAAAGCAGTTGCAAAGCTATTGATAAAATTTGTTCTTTTTACTCGCCATGCTATTCCCACTGGACATTATAATTAAACTTATTAAATAATGTTTTTCTGGTCCGTGATTTACTACCTGCCTGTCATCCTATAATGCATGCTTCAGTGTTAGCTCGTAACAGCCATATCACATTCACCATAGCTTATGTGCTAGCTGAAACAATCCAATTATTTACAACAATAATGTGAGTAGCGTCTCAGCTGAAACTTCTTTTCTGACACATTTCTCTACCAATTAAGAGCTGGAAAACTCCCTTAGTTTATGTAAGACTGTAAGAAAAATGGAGAAATAGTATGTTAAAACCCCTTCCCATAGATTTTTCCCAAGGACTTTCTCAGTTTCTGGCTAAAGCACTGCATGCATCCCAGCAGGGAAAAAAAAAAAAAAAGAAGAAAAAGAAAGAAGAAAAAGAAAAAGAAAAAGAAAAGGAAAAAGAAGAACGACAGCACAAAAACTTGTTTTAAAAAAGGTTTGAAAATAATTACTACTATAAACTCCTGTGATGCATTTTATTGCTCTGCCATATGGAGTCTGATTTAGAAGCAAATGTTGGTTTCTGTACTGCAAACTACAAGATGTATATGTGTTTATGTGTGAGCAAGATGAAGGAGAGAGTTCAGACCTGGATTTATACCCCCAGACACCAATGTTCAATGGCTCATCCATCTTCTCCTATGTAAAGGTGTCAGATCCACAAAAGTGCACAAACCTTAACCTCTTAGCTGTGCATTTGAAATCTAGAGTCTCTGCAACAGCTTAGAAATATCTCAGTGTGAGTCTAGAAAGAAGTAAGGCATTCTTATTCAGGAACAAGTGTGTCTAGGCAATCTGTTAATCAGAAGCTGTCTTTATTTTGTTTATCTTCAACACAGTCATTAGGAAGGTTTGAGATTTTCCTTTTGATATTAGAAAAACTTCTTCCAACTTTGAGTACTGAACAAATCCAAGCTGCTCTCTTCCCCTGTTGTCCTCCCTCTTCCCTCCGCTTTTCTTCTCAGTGCCACCTAACATAGGTGCTATTGATGAATCATTGGTGTGAATCAGCCATCTTGCCTTTTTACCATGTTATTCAGGGATCCTCTGAAGCCAGGCTCTTCTGTTAGTGCTGGAAATGCTATCCTGATACAAAGGCACTGTAAAGACATTTCCACAAAGAATTCACTATAAATGTAGCCTGAAATGTTGCATGAACTTTGGGTACAGATTTGTAAATGAAAGCATAGACCTCACAGAAAGCTTCTGGGTTACCATGGCAAAACAGACATTTTCTAGATCTCACAAGTTTTCTTTACTTCTGTGAATTAGTAGGCAATAAATAAACATTTATTTCTCACTAAAAGATTTTTATATCGATGAAATACTATCAGTGTAGCAAATGCAAGAATTTGAGTTGTATTTAAGGAAGGTTATAGAGTCGTTTAAGCCTCTCATATAGTCTCACTTGTAATGAAAAATAATGAGCAGAAAATATTTTCAGAAAGATTTATTAATCTTTCTCCTTCCCCTCAAGCACTTCTTATGTTTCTGTTCTGTTTTCTTTTTCTTTCAGCAACTTCCATCTTTCATAATTATACTTATCATATACAGATTCCCATTAATTCTTCACTTGTTATTTTGAGTTTTACTCTTCCTGGAGAGTCTTGCTGTCAAAATACTGTCAGGCTGTCAAAATACTTCTTTTAGCCTTCTCCTCTCCCTACTACAATATCGTCTTGAACTCTTTACACTTGAGGTCTACTGGTATGGAAATGCCAAATCATGAGAGTTTGGACTATAGAATTAAGCTCTGGGGACCACATTTTTAGTGCAATTTCTGTCATGAAACACATACTAGAATGACAAAATAAGTGTAGTTTCACTGATTAATGAAGTCAGAGATAATTATACACCATCATTTTAATTATTTCATAGTTTTTCCCTGTAGTAAGTACAGGGAAGATTTGGTTATATCAAATAGTATTAAGTTAACTTAATTAATGTATTAAATGGTCAACTGGCTATTTTTTGAGCATGGTCGGTGTTAATATATTGGCACATGTAAAGTATTAAAATAATATATTCAGAATTACAAATATTTAATATTGTAATATTCACTTTGAAAATGGGTATGTTCTGCATTTTAAAGTAGCTTTTTTTTAGATGGATATAATAACTTTTCATCCTAGTGTCACATATGTAAATCCCTGAACATTAGAGCAAGAATATAATCTTTATTGTGAATTCTTACTATTCTTTGCACATGGTCTATGCATACAGTAGAGTTTACATTCTACACTATATTTCTGAAGTCATTGACAATATTTTTTGAAGGATAAAATACAACGCTCAAGCGGGTCCAGAGAAAACCATATTGTCCTTGTCTGCTTGCCAAGACAAGTTCAACTACAGAATTACATTAGATTCTATATGATAAGGGTAACCTCAATAACCTGGAGAACAATAGTTTTCCAAAAATAAGAACTGTTGAGAAATGATAGACATACACCCAATCTACAAGCTTATAGCCACTTTCCTTAATGAAAGGTCAGAATCCAAGGTCATCTTCCATGTGGAGCATCAAAATAGAAAACAATATTTAAACACATGTAGAGCTGTTAGCAAGGTCTCTGGTGAGGTTTAGGTTTGGAGTCTTCTTCCTCCCTTCCTTTCTTTTGTTAGATTCTTTTTAAAATTTATCTGACACCATCTGCCTCAGTAGCTCAATGAAACTCATAAAAAGTTTCCATTTGAAGGAGAAAAAAGACATTCAGTGTGAAGTTAATTCACCCCTGTTCTTTCCTCCATGCTCAGAAGATAAGAGATGAATGTTCCGTGTGGAATAGGCATATTATTTTTTCATGGTTTTGTTTCAATGACTGCATATGACCAGCAAACTTCCTCTAAGACCTCTGATAGTCCACTCTTGCATCACGTGGCTTTCACTGTTTATTGAGCTCTTATTCTTCTTTTACCCTGTCTTTGGGGATCCACAAGACTGTTGCATCATGGGCTTCAACTCAGAAAGGAGTAAGGTCCTGTATCCCACCCTAGCTAGACCAGTAGTCACAGGTGGTAAATGGCAATCCCCATAGAATTTTAGGCAGTTGGTGCCAGTTAGGTTAAAAGTCTCCTGTCATATAAATAAGCTACCTGAGGGAAACTTTTTTTTTTCCCCACAAAATTTGTCACCTGCATCTCATTCCAGGTAAGAAAAGTTGGAATCTGGGGCAATGGAATCAGAAATGGTTGCATTAACTCCAGTTCTAGGTGGGATATCCAAATTCCAGGTTTTATGGTCTAGATCTAATCTGCCAGCAACAGGCCCTTTTACTTTTTCATTTGTCCCTGCATGTTATTAATAAATCTTTTTATTTATTTATTTATTTATTATTATTATTATTATTTTAATTTACTTATTTTGTTCATAACTGTCAGATTTCCTGTTATACTAACTACAATGCCTGGAGTAAAGTTTAATAAGTGTCTCAAAAGACCTGTTCTTTTATTCAAAGGGAAGTCAAACAATATTTGTTTAATTTTTAATGATAATCTCATTCATATGATAAAGTTACAAGAAAAAATGTTCTTGGGAATATGCAAGTGTCAGAAATGAGTTACAAACTGGCAATAATAACACAGCCATATTTATCAAAAGGAGGTTTTTTAGTGTTTCTGTACTGTATTGTAACAGTACTTTTTTTTTTTTCTTCTTTAAATTAAAGTCTTACTGCAGTGGGAATGTATGTCTGGATAGAATACGTACTGTCAATTTAGTTCAAAATATTGGTTTTGTGCCTATAACTACAAACTTACTAGTGCTACTGAAGAAATTTTTGTCTGAGGATGTATCACTGCATTGAAGAGTTCCAGTTTAAAATTAAGATGAGTAACGGAAACAGAGCACTGGAAACCATAACCAGGAGAAGTTTGAGCTGCATTTCCATAACACTTCTTACAAGGCTTGTGAGCTTGACTACCATATTCAGCACTGGCTTTATGGCCTGTGATGAAAAAAGCTGTGTAGGTGAATTAAAAAAATTCCTGTGGAAACTTGGCAACTGTCAGTTTTCTCTGAAAATTAGGCATCTGTCCTGACCTGAAAGTTTTCTAAACACAAGTATACATAAATATGCACAGTAGTTGTTTAGATTCTTTGCTAATTTTATGGCTGTGCCATTCTGAAAATTAAGTGTTCAGCATCCCAGTTACTTAGAATGAGACTATAAAGCAATATAGGTGCTTCTGTAAAATTTACCCTAAATTGTAAATGATCAAAATATGTATTTGAGCACTAACTAATCTCTAGCAAGTAAACAAACAAGATTTGGACCATGTCTAGTTTCCTCTTCTATTATTGTCTCAAGATTTCCAGAAAATCTATTTCTATTGGACTTAAAATGAGCATGTCCTACCATGCAACAAGATCAGAAAATAATTGTTTTAAATAATTTACTGTGGTCTGCTATAAAACCAGCAACTCGGTAACCCTTATTAGTACCAGAAAAGCTATGATACTGTCACTTAAATCATAATTAAGAAATTAAGCAAACAGCTATTCAATTAAACAATATTAATATATTTTAATTAGGCCAAACTTAAATTTATAGGGTCTAAAAGTGAAAGATACTGACTGTCCAACTCTGAGCAACCTCAGGTATCGCAATGACAGGTCACACAGACAACTCACATATCCTGCAACTGTGAAGACATCAAGCTGTATCAGTTAAATCTACAGAAGGGTGATATACTGATGTCAATATGTTATATTATAACATATACTGATATATATTGTACAATATATATTATGTTACAATATATGTTAATATACGTTATAACATATACTGATATATGTATATACTGATGTCAATATGGTATGAGATTGCAACATTTAATGTAGCTACTTGCATTTCAGTTGTGGCTTTTTTTTTTTTTTTAATTATTTGTCTGTGTGCAGGTAGAGTTCTATTTGGATTCAATGTGGACAAATATCCAAAAACATTTTCAGAAAATATTTGTAAGAAAAAAGTATTTAACTTCAGTTTATTTGTGCACCTTTCACATTTCCCACAAATATTTTACAAATATTACTACCTTCCATGAAACTCTGACATTAAATAAGTATTAGAGAATGTTCACGAGTTTTGAATTTGAATCCTTATACTAGAAATACATTTGCTAGAATAGCCTTTGTTTGTTAGGAAGTACAAACTGTATGCATATCATATTTTTCAAAGAGAATGATCATATATGGAATTTTAAATATCATATATTTCCAACAAATTGGTTGTGGACAATTCAGGGACTTATTTACTGAGCAAATTCAACAACTAAACATGAAAAATTGAAGAAAATGGCAGTCTGATTGTTCGCACTTGAGAAGAGAGAAGAAGAATATGCTTAAATAGGAGTAGCTTGCTGCATTCTCTAGATTTAATTACCACCCCACCTTAAACAACAAAACGTTTCCTCTCCATGTTCTTAATATTGGAATTAAAAAATCTTGCATCACTGTCTGTACACACCACACAGAACTGCAGAATTAAGGCAAATAGCTGTTCCGTCTTCTGTTGCTTTACTCAAAAGAATTTCAGAGCCATCACTACTTGCTGCCACAGGTTTTGAATTGTAAGCAAACTATAGCCTATAATAAAAAATCAATATACCATCCAGTTTATGTCTGCCTTTGATTTAACTGAAAGCTTAACAATACACAGTAATGCAGAAATTCTGCTTATTTTCTTCAGTATTTTTTCCAACTATGTGAGCTGCATGGTGTCATTTCTGTAATTATGGTATACTGAGATGATAACATTGAAACTCCCATCTTAACTACAGTATATATTCTATATACAAAGTGCCTTTATGAAATTTTGAGCATTATACTTTCGACATTCTAACCAAATTTAAAAGTTAAGGAAAGTATAATTATGAATTATCTCTGGTATTCCAACTATAGCAGTAAAGATTTTTTTTCCAGCTTTCTTATGGCTAAAAAAAAAAAAAAAAAAAAAGCCTCAGCTGAAAAGTTAAAGGATTTTACATGCAGAAAAATGATTTAAGGTAAAATTCAGAGCCAACTAATTTTACAGTCTTCTTGTATTTCCACATCCTGGACAGAACAAAAAACATATTTGATCTCATTTACACAACAGTATAAGTTTAACTGTTTATTTTGGCACAACAAAATTACTGCAACTGAAACCCTGATATAAAGGTAAAGAATACATTAAGGGAAAATATAAATATCAATTTCCAGCCTGAACTTATTCCTCCATAAAACGTTTTTCTTATATCAAATACAAATAGGAAAAAGCGACCTACTTGACTTATTTATTTATTTATTTTAGGTAGTAGCACTCAAAACAGTGCAGGCTTTTCTCTGTCAGCACAAATACTCCAAAGCTGCTAAAATGTACTGAAAGACGTGTGTCTGAAAATTTTGGGAATGTCCCAAAGACATTAAGAATACTTAAGAGAAGCTATGAGAGAATGTCCATGCAATTAAACCCCAAATTTTTAGCATTAACATTCTAATAATTACAGTTACATACATTCAGCTTAAAATTAAAATTAGCTTAAAAACTCAGCATAACCTGGCAAAAATGTAAACATTTTACTACCTTTCATATATGTATCTGTTTTAAAACACTGCAAAAAGTCTTGCCCAGAGTTGTGCTGAAGGCAGTAAGAGTGAATGTGCCAAAAATGCAGGGAAAAACTCCTACATGTAGCCCTTTTTTGTCTGTCTTATGAGCCAAATGTTTTAGACATAGTTCTGGGAAATATCTAGACAGTTTATTTAGGACAAAACATTAATGACAAGTAAAGACAATCAAATGCCAGATGATTTTATTGTTGTTTTGTTGTTGTTACTGTTTTTGTTCTTGTTTGCTTTGTGTGTGTGTGTGTGTGTGTGTGTGTGTGTGTCTGTTTTCTTTGTTAGTTTGTTTTTCAGAAACATTACAAAATCTTTCTAACTTGGCAAATTCCTATTGCTACCCTGTTAATTTTAGCATAAAATCCATGATTCTTCCTCTCCTTTCCCTAACTCTTGTGTAATCACTATTAGTTTGCTTTATTATATAACATGGAGTAGGGGAAAAGTGGCGACTGCATACAATTTCATCCATTGATGTATGAATGCCCTATTGTAAAATTTGCTGTCTAGTAAAAGAAATCTAAAAAAAGTATATTATGCCACTGATATAGCAAATTGCAGAGTTTACAGATATTGTTAGCATTCAAATGTGCCAGGGGTGTAGCAATTGTTATCATTGTTTTACAGAGTAAAGTACCACTTTCCAGAAATGAAGTTTCTGTAAAACTGAAATGTAGCAAGGAAGACAGCTTGAGAAAACTGGCTGTGGTGCCTCTGCTGAACACAGTGTCCAACACCTCTGATTTTGCAAGAAAAGGTAATGATGCAAATTAATGTGTGAGCCTCAATACTGGAAAAGATTCACATTAAATAGCTTGACCCCAGTTACTTTACTACCTCAGAGTTATATATGTGATGGGAATTGATTGGAAATTGACCATGGTTTGATCCAACAATATTAAATAAGACATGATAAAAAAAAATTACAGAGGTTCATGTATGTTGAAAAGTATCAGAAAATTGATATTCCATCATGGAGAAGAGAATTAACAAAAAGATAGCCTTATACAGGCTTACCTAGTGCAATTTATTTGGGCATATGAATGAACAAAATTAAAGTAGTGTAGTAAAGTACTCATTAAAAAAACAAAAACAGAAACAAAAGCAAAGATGAGGAAGATGCAGGGGGATGGATAAACTATACAAACTCTATACAAATTTTACGTTTTCCATACTTGCAGCTTACATAGGCAACTGAGCAGAAACCTATCATTATCCAAATACCTCATGGTACTAGAGAAATCATGATGTTCTTATTTCACGTAGTGACATCAGCATGGGATGTTTTAAAAATCTGTGACCCAGTTGGATAGTCTGTTTTGACTTTTATTTATTTTTTATTTATTCATTTTTTGTCCATGTTTTGATTGTTTGGGCAGATTTCTTCAACAAGAAAACACATTACAGAGTTTTTGTTTAAAATTAACACGAAGCATAACTGTTCTAGAAATGCAGCTTATGAAACGTCTTGTGATGCAATTAGTAAATTTTGCTAACATATATAAAGAGATGCTAGTCTGTTAGATGTTATATCATCAAAGCTGGAGAGAGGCAATTTCCAATAGGTCCATCAAAAACACACCTCTGGGATAAGAGAAGAAAAAACAGAGTTATGGGCTGCTAACCTAGAGAAAAGATCAAAGGAAATACAGTACAAGACTAGCAGGGCACGTGCCTCTAAAGGGTTACCTATAGCAAGGTACTTGGTATGGGTTTAAGAACACAAATATTGTCTGAAATAGAAGTGAAGTTTATTGACAATAGAGAAATTAGAGAACAGAGACGTAAGCTTCAGATGCACTGCTGAGAAGAGTCTGGCATAAGAGGAAGGATGCTGTAGTAAAAGGGTGTCCTTCCTGAAGGGGTAGGGACAACACAATATACGGCCAGATTTGCATATGTAACCTCAGTGTTATGATATCTGTACATAATCTGAGCAACAGTCTTTAAGCAATGAAAAATAAACTTGTTCATAACCAGCAGCTGAGTAGCAGTAGAGGTGACTAAACATAGTCTGTGCTGCACATGCTGAAGATGCTTAAAAATAAAGAGGTTTCACTGACAGGGAGAAACTGGTTTGGCTCAAGATCATTTCAAATCTCAGGGAAGTACAACATCAAAACTGGCTGGAAACACCCAGTTAACAGTTGTAAAAACAAACAAACAAACAAATAAAAACAACCAACAAGATGAATGCTGAAGAAAAAAGACCTGAAATGGTGAGGATTGCTGAGACAATATGGTAACATGGCATGAGAAAAAGACTTTATAAGCATATTTAGAGCTAAGGCAAAAAAAATGTAAAGAATGTGCAAGCACTAATTCTATACCAAACATCTCTTTCTGCATGTGTTCTTCTGAGTATTAAGAAAGAAAGAGAGAGAGAGAGATAAGGAAAGAGAGAAGGAGAGGAAAGGAGAGAGGGAGGGAGAAACTGGAAAGTAAGTGAGCATTTAAGAGTAAGAGCCAGGCTTTATTTTTTTATAGAAATGGATTTATTTTCTTTTTGGTTAAAAACATCAACAATCACCACCAACCAACCAAAAACAAAAACAAAAAACCCTTCAGTTACCTGTGTTGAAGTTAGCTATGTACAGCTCAAATGATCGGTGTATCTTTGGAGATCCTCTGTCTTTGTCTTACAAATAGTGAGTGGAAAAAGATTGAGTGATTTTAGTCCTCTAGCCAGGAGGATCAAGTTTGTCTTGTACAAAAGAATAAATTATTCAACTGGCTATTTAATAGCTTAGGAGAACTCAAAACAACATCCAACTCCCCAGCCTCCCACCTGAATTTCTGGCAAATATTCTCATTATGCACATAGGACAGAGCTGAGAGACAGACATAACGAATGTCCTGAGCTGAAATTCATCCTTACACTCAGTAATTCTTACCCTGCTCTATCCCCAGTGGAACCAAGGGGACTGTTTGAAGAACAATCTGTTACCTGGCGTGGTCCATAAATCTGTGTGCATTAACATGACTGGCAATTATGTTCAACAGTATTCCAATGCTGTGGTAGAACAATGCATGACTTAGATTTGAATTCTGCTGCTCTTTGTGCCAAACCGCCACCCACAACTAGGCCTGCTGCTGGTAGCAGAGTGACAATCTGAGGATAGCACTGTCCAGTGCTATGACTGTTGCTCCTTATCACACCACCTGTACGAAGCCTGATTTTGTGATCTCCTTATCAAAGTGGTCACATGCTCAGTACTTAATTGGGAACCATATTTTACCTTGTTAGAGAAAAAACCAATGTCCTTGTTACAATGGAAAAAACAATGACAGTAACATAGCGCCCACAATGAAACAAACCATCCTTACACAGCCATGTTCTTCTGGACTTCAATAATCCTTCAATATCCTTGTTTACTATTTGGCAACTGATAATGTTAATTTAGAAGGCACCACAACATCATTCCATTAAAAGAGAATGATGAATTCTCACTGTGATCTCCTAATGCACTTCTAATTATGATCTTTAAAGACATTGATACAGCTCATCCATTCATGCAAATTATCAGCTGGAATAAATCATCACAACTGCAGCATTTTCAGCAGAATTTTAAGATTAATATAAGTTGGAATTCAAAGCTTTGTTGCCCTATAGTACAATAACCAAGGGCCATATATGCAGAGGCATGAAGACACCACAATACTCAGCTTTAGGAACTCACTGAGGTTTCAGAGACTATGTGTGGGGTGGTGAATACTCTTAGTCACCCCCATGACTTTGTTCAGTTTTGACTACCTTTTCTATAGAAAAAGGGGCAAGTAAGGAGAAGATAAGGGAAGATGAGAGCAAGCATGAGTCTTCAGCACTGTCAACAATTCACTTGGGGAAGGAGCTTTTGCTCTAGTTTATGACTCGATTGCTATTTTTACTTGATTTCAAATATGGAAGAAAGATCTGAGATCAGACTATGAAATTTTGATGTTCAGTCTAGCTCTATGGGGCTAAAGGTTGCTCTGTTTCTGAATGAGTGAAACTTTAGAAGTATTGTAAGCAAGGATCATCAAAAAACAAGATGGAAAAACAAAGTTCCACTCCATTCTTGCTACAAATTGCCTACAGCAATGTTGTTAGGGTACTTGTCTGAGCTGGGACATGACCACAGTTACTAAGGTGCTGTGAAGGTACTCCAAATTCATTCTTAGTGACTAAGCCCCCATCATCTCCCTCTCCACTTTTGTTTTGTACAGTATGTGTTCCGTTAGGTATATCCTTGTGCATTTATTGACTTGATCCTCAAAAGAGCACAGGCAAAGGAACACCTTCTGCACTTTAAGAGAGTACAGATGCGATATGCGAAAAAGGGAAGGAGAAAATAGGAACTTTTAATTTCTGAAAAACATTAATGCAAAAATCAAATGATTTTATGGAAATGAAGTATTCTGAAGATAAGGAGAAGCTTTAAGAGTCAGTTTTGGAGTTGAACACATATCACAGGTGTTAAATTGCATTTATAATTTTTTAATGGGTGATTATCTAAGTTCTTAGGGCATCAGAAAAACACTAGTGTACTTTCACCAACACCAACTTATGTTCAAAATCAGTAAGACATTACAGTGAAGTCAGTAATTTCTACAATATGTTTAACCTTAATGGATACAACATGAGCTGTATCAGCCTATGAAAGAGCTACATAAAGTTGTCCAGGATATATGCTAAATAATTTTGTAGGCATATCATCAACAGTGAAAGCATTAAGAAGAATAACTTCACTTTATTTGAAAGCCTGAATTTCATCCAGAACTTCTGCAAATTCAGGAGCTTAGAGGAGATCTTAAATGCTATGAATAATGAAAAGTTTAGATTTTAAGTACTGGTAATATTGATTCCAGCTCAATGGAAAGAGCTAATATTAAGAGAATGAACAATAAAAATAACCCAAAACGGAGAAGAATGTGAAAAAGGCAGATGAAAGCGAACTTGTGGAAGAGGAATACAGGTAAAATCAGATGAAAAACAGAACATACATGAAAACATATAAAATACTAACAACTGCAACCCATTTGCTCCTCTCGATCTTTTCTGATTAGAACTACTATTACAAAATCATGTGATGCTAGATGATTGTTACTGGAGTGAACTTGCCTCAGATTTGAAATAATGAAAAACATTTGGAAAGTATTTCTTACAGACAGCAAAGACTGTCAGCATCAGGTGAATATAATTGCCAGTGCAGTTCCTTTCTGCACAAACCCTAATTTTCCTATTTTAACTTGAGAAATGCTTGACCGATCTGCTCACATGAAGACAAGGAGCAAAGTCAATACCAGCAGCCACATGAAGTTAAGTGCTAGACTAATAGCTATGTCTATTAGTATGGTTCTGACCTACAACACTTCTGCCATTCTCTAGTTGTCTCTAGTTGTTCTGAATATATCTTTCAACCATTGTATATTCTATGAGTGTCCTGTGACTATCCTTACCGAGACCTATTCAGTTTGCAAACTTAAGGAATCTAAGATACTATATTGCAGTAGAAGACCGACTAACAAACAATAGTTCTGGACTGCACCTATACTGCCCTATAAGAACACAGCTGGGCAAAAAATCCTTGGTGTTCATACTAGCTTTGCCCTGGGGCCTACCTGAAAGCATTTTTTTTGTTCAGTTTACCTAAGCCTGTCAAGGAACAGCCTTGAGCATGCTTATCCCCAGACTGATCCCCTGAGACATGTCCATGTCTGCCACAGTCCTTCCTGGGCTCCTTCTGCAGCTTAGCATGATTTTAATCTAGATGTAGAATTCTTCAGCTCTGACCAACAAAATATTCAAAAGACATTTCCCCAGAATAACCAGTCTAGAGACAAGATAATCACTATACATGCAGACTGGGAACACTGCAACAGTCATTGAGTCCTACCACGAAATTATGTGAAATAAAAAGCATCCTTTTGGGATTTTTTTTTTTTTAAATCCAAGCCAATTGTCATTGTTTTTTGAAGACTAACTGCTGTGGACACAAAGCAAAAAGTCTTCTCTGTAATAACATTTTGGTAAATGAAAGGAAGCTACATATTTGCATGGCTGTAGCAGAGATCGGAATAAAAATTGCAATACATTGCACTGAATTGTTGTGGAGAACTTTATAAAATTAGCCTCTATACACTCTTACTGCCTCTTCCTTCAGTAATGTTTTCTCACAGAAGGGCTAAAGAATAGGTCAGTCCTATTTATTATGAGAATTGGGATGAAAATTCTACAGCAGCAGCAAAGCTGAGATAAGTACAGTTCTGAGTAGCAAGTTCTGTACTATCTTCGGTAGAAAGATGTATGCTAAGAATGTGTTGAGGGATACAACAAGAAAAATATTTTATAACAGGAATTAAATGGTTGAATTCAACCTCCTCCTCCTCCTCCCCTCCCCCCACCCCCCGCTAGCAAGCAAACCGAATTAGCTTAAATTTTAACAAATTATGCCATTTCAAGTTCTCCTTTTGTTGCTACATTTTTTCCACCCACAACTCAAACTCAACATACCAAGACATAATCCTCAAAAAGTTCCTCTTCTGAGACTGTTTTTGAGTTCTGTCTCCTTGACATATCAAAACAACATTTGTACAAATGTAAGGTAATGTGCTGATCCCAAAGCATCTTGCTTAATGTCAAATATTTTTGCTTAAGGTGTAATATTATTGCAAGAATCCCCAAATACATCTGAAAATTTCTCCTATGCTTTCTTCTTCAGTAAAAGAAAACCTGGGCACAGTCATTTCTCTTTTTGTTTTTTTTTGTTTGTTTTTTAGGGATTCCTAACCACATCTTAGATAAAAATGGGATTTTCTGTTGATTTGTGTTCAGTCACTGTTCTCAACACTTCAGGAGAGGATAAAATCTATTTGGAAAACAAAGGAAACAAACATAACTGCAAACACTAGGTTCCTGTCCAAACAGTTTAAAACAGTTTTTTTTTTTTATTATTGAGAAAACACAAAAAGTGCAATTATTTGTTTAAATATTTTATGAGAAAACCTTAAAGAGTCAAGCTTTTGTGCAGAATAGATATTGATGACTTTTCTTTTACTATTCGAGCTGATCTGTTGAAGAAATCAGTTATATTTCCAGACGTTTAATTGAAATCCACTGCTGAAGAAAATTATACAGTTCTATTGGTTGGTGTAAATTGGGCTGCCTAGCAACAAGAGCAACAAGTTTCAGCTACGCAATATGACAAACTAGTGATTGGCTCTGTGAGCATGAGTTTATGTAAGTAGGATTTTTACTACTGGGTGCTCTTTAGAGAAGAAACAGGAAGGCAGTCAAAATTAGATAATAAATAAAGTATAAATATAACTTCCTTAAAAGTATGTACTTTTAAGTGTGTACTTTTGCACTAACTGAAAATCAGCTTTCCATATGTGTTGACAAGCCTATGTTTTATTTATCAATTACTCTTTGAAGGAAATATTCAAGCAAGATATAAACCTTGGGACAACTGGATCAGAAAAAACAAACAAACAAACAAAAAAACCACAAACAAACCAACTATTAAAACCTAAAGTTAAATCAACTAATGGGTGACTCATCTAATCTCATCTCATTTTAGCCAAAAATATATTTCTGCAGCTGTCCCTAACACTGTATGTCAAAGCAGCTTTTGTATGTTGATAAGAGAATCATACATTACCCAAAGCAAATTTCACCAACATCCAAATCTGTTTCACTTTACAAAAAATGATACTCAAAAGACACATCTGTAGTGTGCCAAAACAGGACTCTGATGCCAAGACTCCATGGAAATGGGTCCTACTGAGTAAGATTCATAGGGTTACGTGTGCATATGACGTGATGCCATTCCTTATGAAAAGATGGACTTGTAAAACACAAGGAAAAGTGTAACCAAAAACATCACAGTGGCCCTAAATTCACAAGGCTAAAGATGACCTTTACAAAATTACATGCTAGAAGAAAGCAAAGCCATTCTGAACTCTGAGAATGAAAATTCACTCAAATGAAGAAACAACAATGTAATGCATTAATTATTGAGACTTCTGAGAATGTTTTTATAATGTTCACAGAATGAGATCCAATATATGCTTCTAGCAGTGTGACTCAAAAATGCTTTTTCAAAAGCAAATTTAAATAATTTTGATGCATTTTCACTTGATTTTATTGGCTTCCTACTTCTTATTTTAAAGTAACAAAAACCACTGCCACCCTAGAACACATATTTGTACCATCTCTTCATTATAAAAGCTGAATAATGAAACAATGTTCATCTGCACTCCTCTAGCAGAAAATCCAAGTCAGCATTTTCTAGGAGATTTTCTTTTAAAGGATTTACAGAAGCAACCTACAAGTATCAATATTCGCAGTGCAAACTCATATCTTTGTTCTGGTCTCTCTTGCTCACTCTGTCTCTTTTTGAATTTCCTATAAAAGCTAAATTAGGTCTCAGGGGCACTGCACCACTAAACAAAGATCTCTTCTAGTCCATTGTGATGGAAGTAAATGTACTCAGGAGGGAGATGTACTTAAAGGAGAGGCTAAAGTGTCTCCCTCCCCCAGTTCTCTCATCTTTAACACAGATTTTTTTTCACCCTCTCTTCACAAAGTCCCTCACTTTGTGAAGGGACTCACTCATACACTTGCCCTTCCCCCTTACGGCCTTCTCTCTTTCTCAGATGTGTAGCCAGTTGAATTTACTGAACTGTGATAAAGTCCCCTTTTTGGCATAACTTTCTAAGCTGTTCCAACATTTATATGTTTCCTTCTACAGCCTCTTTGAGGATATATACAATCAGAATAAATGAGACTTACTCTTTTTAGCATTGGGACAGCTATTTTAAGAGGATATATCCCCAGTCCAATCTGCAGCCCTGCAGAGTAGTCATTATGTATTATTATGACCATACGTTAATATGACTTAATAAGAAACCAATTCTATTCACCCTGTGCTTTCCAGTCTACTGTAGCTAATAACAAAACTCTAACTTTTCCTTAAATTTAACTCTATCACTAAAGGATTTAAAGTTACAGATACAATTATAATATGTCTCACTATTAGTGATCACAGCTTTCACTGAGAGGGAAAAAAATAAAAAAATATAATTGAAAAAAAGACTAATAAAATATAACTTCTGCTCAGCTATAAAAACAAAAGAATGAAATATTTTAAGAGTTTAAAATGTTAAAAAATACTATAAAAGCATAAAAACAAGGATGCTGTATTCAGCTGAAAAGTCTAGTATACAGCACACACACACACATATATATGTTACTTAAAATTTGCTATTACAGATTTAAATGGAGACTTATTTACATTATTTGCAATATTTGCAATATTTTGCATTATTGTCCATTTGCATTGGACATTACAAAAGACTTGTTCACATATATCTAAAAAGAAATGAAGATTCCTTTCAAATAACTCTAGTGCTGACAGGCAGAAAAATACAGAACCATGTTTCAGAACAACTGATTTAACCCTGGGCATCCCACAATGCTTATGCACAATTTTATTTTTCAGCTCAATTTTCTATCTCTAAAACTTTAAAAGTATGGAATATGTCTGAATATGCTTAAGTATTTTTGATAGAAAGGCCCTAGTAACTAGAAATACACTAAGACTGCTTATGAGAAATCCATGACACAGAGAGACTCATGTTTGTATATTAGATTGCAAAGTTTATTGTTAACACATGGGATTCTTTTTATTTGATACAAAATTCTAATGCATCTGTCATTCCTGCTGCATTCTCTTTCTATGCCTGGTATATTCTTTAGGGTTCTGGTAAAAATTTTGAACTTTGTAAAAGCAAATTCAAAGTCAATCTCTAATCACTGGAAGTAACCTGAATTTTTTTATGTATTTTTTACAGATAATACTATGGTTTATCAACATACTTTAGAAGCAAACATCTTATTCTAGGAAGTGAAATGATTTAGAATTAATGATAGATACAGAGACTATAAACAGATTACAGACAAAAGTTCAACACCAGGTTGTTTAGTGAGTGACTGAGCAAAATAAAAAAGCCACAGCACTTGGTGGCCTGCTGGAAGTAAGCTGGTGGTCTCAGTCCAGTCCTCAATGGACTTTGTTCATAGAAAAGGAAAAACAAAACCCACCACACAGCACTAATTGGCACCCCTGTTGGCACTGTCAGTAGCAAGGCCAAGGTTATAACTGCCACAGGAAAAGGGTCTTTCAAGGTCAATGTTGAAGCACAATAGGGCAATGACAGAAGAGAGATAGACCCACTGTTGTAGCCAGTTTGGCTCCCAGGATCTCGTCTGTACCTAACGATAACCTGACAAGACTTCTGCCACATCAGTAACCTCACCTATACAGGTATTCACATGCCAAAAAAACCTTTTGGAATAGGTCTTAAATCTTTGCAGGGTACAGAAGAGACATCAGACTGGCCCCTTTTTCTAGTAAAGACTATATCACATATGAAAGCACTCCCTGACTTAGAAAAATCCTTGCAAAAGTTCTAATTTAACTGATTTGACAGTTTCATTGCACAAAGGCTTTCTTATTTTCTTTAGTGTATAAAGATGCTGACTGTGTCTGCAATAGAATGGGAGCTATTACTTTTCATATAGGTAGAAACAGTCACGCAGGAGAAGAAAATACATGGCATAACTTAAATACAGCTTATATTGGCTTTCCTGTACATGGATTGCTTACAAATGTCACTGCAGAAAATATTCATTCAAGTGCATAATTATAGGTTATTTTGGCATGGACAGATACAAACTCTTCTTCAGTCTGTCTTTCTAAAGAACACAGTGTGAGAAGGATCTTTCTGGTTCATCCTTAATACCTATTCAATGGACAATTTCTGTTCAGGCTGCCAATAGAACTATAATTGTCATAGAAGCAGCTCCTGAAATGAAGAATCACAAAGACTACAAGAAAAGAAAGCAACAAATAAGTCAGTGGAGGTGGGAATTAAAGCCAATACTGAACAAAACAACCTAAAAACTTAAAAATACAGCTGCAGTAAAATCCCAAACCAATAAGTGTACATCAAAATGACTGGTTAGCTCTTAGAGCAAAACCTGTGAAACCATAAACATGATATCAAAACAGAACAGAAAAATGGTGCACTATTTTCTCTTTTTCCTCCTCATTATAAACTACAAAAATATATAGCTATTTAAGGTAAATTTGTATGCTTAGATGTGAATACATCTACTGAATTTTTTTTTTAAACTCATAAGAAAATAATATTATTTAATTTTTGAATAAATTTAAATTTATTATTTCTTTAATATTCATTTTTTAGTAGTTATTCAACTATTCTATGCAAAAACATACCAAAATATCACCTGTTCCCTCATAAAATAAGAAATATATCTTTAGATACATCTAAAATATGAAACCTTATCAGTTACTTTTCTGTAGTGAGGTAAGTAAAAAGTTAATGATGGTTTACTATTATTTAAAGTAACATAAAGTCACCTTTAGAGAGTGATCAGTATTTTCACAGAAATAGCTTCATTCCTTAAATGAAAAATAATTCCTAAATAATTTATAGGAGTCTTGACAGTAAACTAGGAGTCTGTCCTTTGATATATTATGAAAAATTACAGCATGTATTTAATAGCACTTGTCTTCTTGAAATGATTTTATACTGCTGCTCATTTCTGCCCAAAAGATAATGTAGGTTAACACTGGGTCAAAATCTGATGCATTCTCAAACATTTCAATAACAACCTAAAGACTTTTCTCTAAGACATATAACCTCCTTTAGCTCAGCTGATCCTGAGAATGGATGAAATAGATGTTAACGGATGACAGCTTGGCTCTCTGCCTGTTTTATGCTTAGGACTTACAGAAAACTGCAGGGGGGATGTGGGAAAGCAGAGAATTCATGTAAATGAAACTCCTACACTACCAGAGTAGTTTTCCAAAAATTTATTTCCTTTTTTTTTTTTTTTTTTCTTCTGTAGTAAGTTCTGTGGGGTTGCTACAAAGGGGAAAGGTAGTCAAGGGTAGGTACTAAAAAAATATGTCGGTCTTAGAAAAAAAGAAGAGTATCATAATAGCATTTTATATTTCTCTTTATCTTCTGAACATGGAAAAAGGATTTAAAGACATTATTTGTATTTTACAACAAATAACCAAGCAAAAACAAACCAAAAAGTTTTGCTGTTATCAGGTAGGACACTATCTTTTCACTACTACACACTTCCATTGCCTCAAAAAGCCTATTATATGAATTACCTGACTATTATATGAATTACCTGACTATTATATGAATTACCTGACTCTTTAAAAAAAAAAAAAAGATACAGGCAAAATCTTTTACTAGGCAAGAGAGTGAGCAGTTGCTAGCAACCAGGCAGTACAAGGGAAGTAGAGATTCATCTCTCAAGCACCTCTTCTATCTCCAAGGTTACAGGCACGCAAATGTAATAGATATATGATGGAGATGTAGCCAGACCAAGTTTTAACAGGTTCTTTAATTCTTCCCTACAGTATATCCCACACAAAGATTTTTTTTTTTTAAGGGGAAAAAAACAAAACATAAAAAAACAAAACAAAACATAATTTTATATGATATGGACACTTGCAATGATCTAATGCACTAATCAACTAATTCTACATTTTCTAACAAGTGAAAGTCCTTAGTGCCAAGGCCTTTTCAGTCTGTACTGCTTTCAGTCACAAGAGTGACTGAAAAAATATAGAGTAAGAATGAGAGGGGAAAAAAAAAGGAAAGATAGGGAGAAAAAACAAACAAAACAAAAAAACCACCACATTTGATTTGATCCAGAGTTTAGAAAGGTCAGGTTTGGATGTATTTTGTAAACAACATTTCAATTTTGCAAATGAATAACTTGGCTGAAAAAGAGTGAATGCCAAGCTCCTACAGACAGCTTACATAACTGTATATGTGATGTATATGTGATGTTCCAACTTGCAGCACTCTTGAGTAGCAGAGCTCTGCATATACATGGCAAAATGAATGGGAGTGGATGTCTAATGTTAGCATTTAGCTGAATACCAAAAAGGTTGAAGTCCCATTACAACAAATCTAAATGCAACACCAAGTATTACAGAGTAGTACAATGAATACATTCATATTGTACATTTTTTCCCCTTATTTCACTCTTTCTTTCTATTACTCCCACTTCTCTCTCTCTTTCTCATTTCTAACAGCACGCCCTCTGTTATTTACCTCAGCCTGCAATGAGTGGATAATGAAGAGACCAGTACTTTGGAGTATAGGAGTGATCACAAAAAACAAACACAACTCCTCATCCTTTTTCATATACTTTTCCTTTACATTTCCACATATTTCTTCCATATCACTCTCCTGCTTTTGAAACAGCACCCTTTCTATGCATTTTTTTTCCTCTAAATTCACCACACTTTTTTCCTCCTCATTTTCTCTTGTGTTTGTTTAAATTCCCTGTTGAAATCATGTACTTTTCTTCTTCATCTTTATGATGAAGTTGGCACAGTCTTTTTCCCCCTAGATTCTGCTGAAGCCTGAAAATGGTATGCTGCAAAAAGTCTATTTAGTGTCCTGTTCTTCACAGCACTCCCAGTAATGATTATAGCAATTGCTGATTTAAAGCATATCTTGGTTTGTATGCTAGCAAAAAAAAAAAAAACACACACAAAATTTGACAAAAATAAATATTGGAAGAACTTTTGGATAGGGTTATGAAGTAAGACTGCGAGTTTTCTTCCCTCTTAACCTCTGAACTCGAAGTGTATTATTTAGCTCTGTCATCTAAAAATCATTAGACTAAATAACCAGAGCCATACTGTACCATTAGTTTTAGAGTAAAATGTTTAAGACAGTTCTATAGGGAATTCTGTTTCAAAAATAAGGTTACACCTTGAATCAACCATGCCTCAGCTCTGCAGAGAGGTTTCACTTTGTTGTTGTAATATACTGTAAAGTATATTTCTTTTAAACACACATATGAACAGTTTCTTCAGAAATCTTTGTGTGATAATTGTTGCTCCTCAAAGTGTTTTAGTAGATATTGCACACATAATTTTGTGGAAGACCAATTTTTAAATTAATTTTTAATTAATTATTTTTTAATTAAATTACAGATAATGGTTACTGGCTACTTTTGATGTTTCATCTTTAATATTGCAACAGTTGCCACAATACTGGTAAGGCCATTATTTTCAATCCATTCCACATAAGGAATTTTATTTCATAAACATGTAGAATTGGTTTGCCAACTGTAATTTAATTTCATAAACATGTAGAAGTACTTTGCAAATTGTAGTAGAATGTGATGTCATTCTTTAAGCTGTGGAACAATTTGTAGTTCGAATTATTCTGAAGCGGTGTTAATGAACCATAGTTGATATTTACTGATATTATTTTAATCTTCCTGCTTATTCTTACTCTTAATCACTTGAGATACTAAAAAAATCTGTTTTTTCCAGAATTGTCTATGGTTAAGAAGAAACTAGCATATATTACTGAGGATTCACAATTGTTAAAGTGCATCCCATTGAAATAAATCAAAACTGTTTTATCTTGTTTATATGTTGCTTTAATTCATGCTATTTTATACTAATGATTTTAGATTCTCTAGAATACATAGACTTTTGAGAAGATGTAAAAAAAAAATTGTTGCTATTGACTTTTTCCAATATATAGCAACATTAACTTTAAATGCAAATATTCCACAATTATTGTTGATACATATAATAAAGATTCCTGGTATAGTGCTGTCTATATATATTATCATAAGTACATTACAGGTTTCTCTACATTAAAAGAACAGCTAAATTCATCTTGTGTCACATTTCTATATGTACTGACTGACATACAGAGAGTGGTTTTTGTCAAAAGAGGAAAAGAAGGATTTGCGGTCAGACACTGCTAATAACATGTACTCACATAACTTTCACAAATTCATTGAAATAAGGAATGACAGTTTGAGTATAAATTCCAAAACAAACTGAAATGAGCTATGCTAGATCATCACTGAAACTTTCTCCAAAAGAAGGTTTCTTCCCTTCACAGAGATTCAACCACTGAATGGCACTGTATTTTAACGTTTCTTCTCTAGTGCCATTACTTCTCTGTGCCACTAGACTGTGCTGCATTTGTTCAAATTTGTGTTCCTACCACATATGAATATCTGGCCTCAGTTTCTGTGTATGGTCTCTCTTTTCTTTCAGTTCATCCCAATTAAATATATAGTACACTGAATATAGTACAAGTATTGCACAAAATCCCCCAAACAACCCATACTGAAGTAATCAATGCTTTTGTTTGAAGTATAAAAGTGATAAAGGAAAAAGTTACAAGCAATGTGGCAAAACAAGTTTTTGAAAATACACTCCCGTGGCAAGCTCTTAAATTTAGAAGTTAACTGGAAGTAGTTTATCATCACCTAGTAATACAGCATGTTTTTCAAGAGGGAAAGAGGAGACAATACAGATTAATGTCTTTAAGAAACATTTTAAATCAAATATTGTCCTTAATATATCTATCTATATATAAACACACACTAAATACAGTTTCCATATATAAAGTACAATATGCTGTCCTCTAAGAAAAAATGATCATTTCCAATAAATCTTTTGGAATACAGTTTGCTCCACATTTTTTTTTTCAATTGACTGCAGGGCTGGGGCTGTAGTTTCCAGTCACCCTTCAAAAAACTGCAAACATCCAATGTGCACCTTTTGCTAAATAATCCAACCCTTCAATTATCCAATTGGTTAAAGCCCATCTCATTTTATCTCCTGTTCTAGTGGGAATGGTAATGCAAAGGTTGTTTATTTATAAACAGCCTTGTTTTCACTTTTTACACTTGAAGTCTATTTTAAGAGAACCATAATTTCATCTGAGACCAAAAACAACCTGCTCCATAACATAATATGCTACCCTCTTGACAGCTCATTATTTTGACAGCACATTGAACTGCAATTTAATAACTTCTTTGTCTTCTTTTGATCTAGTTTTTCTCCCCCATCCCCCTACCCCTGAACACCTTCACTCAAAAAAAAAAAAGAAAGAAGAAAAAAATCAACATATAATACATATTGCTTGTAAGAGTAAAGACGTTTTTAGTCTAGAGGATTGCTGGGTGGAAAAATTAAATGTGATGAGAATGTATGCCTTTTTTTAGAAATGTTACTCTAAAGAATGAATTAACTTTTGGATTAATGAAGCAGAGATGTAAATCTTGAAAATAATTTTGATGTGGAAGGTGTCCTGTTGTGTCCAGGAAACCTCCACAGTGAACATGGATAACTAAGAGGAATGGATTAACTGTGAGACAACCTCAAAAACATGGACAAAGAGACATAATGAATTAAAGACTCACTTTAAAATAATTATCAACAATTCCTCTTAATTTATACTGCTATTTTACCCATTATTTCATGTAGTATATTCATACCTATTATTAATGCATATATTTTCTTACAATAAAGATTAGACTTTTTTTTTTTACTAGCAGCAGTATGGCATTCTGAATAAGCACAACAGTTAAAGTGATTTATTGACAACTGGTTGAAGAACAATTCTTTTGAACAGTTTTTATAGCTCAACATTAGCTGAGAAAACAAGTAATGTATTTACCAACACCTTCCTGCAAATACAAATTTCCAGCCAAGCCAACATCCATATTTGAGCACCGAAGTGTTTCAGGCAGTTAGGAATGGAGGCTGATTTTGTGGAAATTTCAGGGCAACAAGGACTAAGCCTTTCTAATGATTCATATTTCTTACAATTCTAATCATTGGGTTTCAAAGAGACATTGAGCAAACGGCCTCAAATTCAGCTTGCCCTATTTATGTGAGTAGTCCTATCAAATCTAACCAAATGCTAACTGGATGACTCACATAAACAAGACCCACGACAACACTAAAACTTTCAGAATGAGTTTGTCTGTCAAGCAAGCACAATTACTTGACGTTTACTCTTTAATGAGTATGTGGTTTTAAATGTACATGATTCAGTTCCAGATAAACATATGATTTTTAATATTTGTTGTGTTTTTGTGAAGAAGTAACAGCGTTGATCTTCCTTAAAAATTCTGTAGATGCATTGTAATTGCCAATTCATCAAAATAATTCATCATTAACAGCATAATAACCACATTTATGTCAAACTGGATTAGCTTATATACTTGTATCAGAGGCAGAAACAGCTGTCATTCTGTTTGCATAAATTTCCAGCAGAATGTGTCTGGCAAAGTTAAGCATGAGCTTTTTTTTTTTTAAATTTATTTATTTTAAATATACAGCTCCAACACATACACAGACAGCAAAAATACAGAGGGCCAACATTCCCATCCACAAGACCACTCAAATGATTAAGTATTGCTCAGTTAAACAAGAAGCAGGCCATGATGATAGATTTATTTTATTGTCAATCATATGCATAAATAAGAGTTTTGAATATGCTCATGAAAGCAATATTAGAAACAAATAGGAAAATGGCACAATCCAAAATGCACCTTCTGTCTGCCACCCTCGTTGACACTGTGTGATGTCTTATTCTCAAAGCTGCACTACAGACTTTACCCAGACTGCAAACAGAATCTGAAGGAACAACATTGAACTTTACAAACATGAATCACAAAGAACAACATTTTGACATCTACACTTTGTCTATGAAAGTCATTATGGAAAGCCCCAAATGTGTTAAATGCTCAAAGCTGTTAAAATTACTCTTTAAAAACTGATTTAAAATTCAAATATATCAGGTTCTTTAGAATTTATAGTTTTGTTGAAGTTGATTTAACAGGTTTATTACTAAGCTTAACATCAAGTGATTTAGGACAGTGTCTTAAAAGTGTAAAACACAAATACTAATGCAGTGCTGTTACATCATGATTCTATATGGTGCTTGAGTGCATTAATAAAGATATTTATTTATTTTGACTATATCCAGTTATTTACACAACTATTATATTTAGCCTGTTTTACCATAAATGCCGTTATAACACCTGTGGTTTCCCTCATTAAGTGCCCAGTAGATAGAGTCATGGGTTGAAAGGCCAGCATATGGGCTACGGAAGGGCTAGTTAACATAACCTATTATACTGGTGCACTGGTAAAGCTCATTCCTATTCATCTGATGATTAGTTCAATCAATATTTACTCCTGTGTGCTTCTTTTGTCTTCAGCTACAAAGCATGCATTCTTCAATTTCATAGCACAGACTTTGTTTTCTATGAATTCACTGCATCATTTGAAAGGAAAGGAAACAATTTCCTGGATAGTTTGGAAATCACTTGTTTGATTTTGTTTTCCTGTATCAGGCAACCAGTGTCCATGCCATGGTGGATCCTAGTTCCTTGAACTACTTAACAACACACTGCTGCTGAAGGTATACTTCATCCACACATTTCTATTTCATCCATCCAATAGGTACATATCAATGTCACATATTGCAATACACAAGCACCCTACAGACTTTGCAGTAGTTAGCATATTTTACCTGGAATTCTGACTTCAAATTTACTCAGAATGTACTTTTTTGTTGTTGTTTTTTGTTTGTTTGTTTCTGGTATATTTAACTCAGAATATTGATATATTTTAAATAACAAAAGACAAATTAATCTCTTAATGCAACCATGACTGTTAAGTGTAAATTGTATCAAGTTATTGCTTATCACTATATTTACTTATAAAAGGCCAATAGTGGATGTCAGACATTTTCTGTAAAACAAAAGAGAAATCATCTTCAGCTAACGAACATCATATTATTGTAGGTTTTAAGTTGCCATATTTCGGGTCACCAGACATCTATTTGTCAAAATCAATTTTCTCATTAAATAAAATCAGAAAAAAATATTTTCTAAGGTAAAAATTATAAAGGTAATAAAACAGATACAGTTCTATATTGAAACTTCATTATATACTCTCCCTTCTCCCTCCCAAACACTGTGGCATAATATAATAATGAAAGATAAATGCACAACATCCTTTGTAATGTAAATATAGTACAAAACAAAGTATTGCAGAGGTACAAATAGACTCTCATACTTCAGATTTGATTCTTGCTCATTCTAAAGAGCGACCTGTCATGCTACATGAACAATACACAAACAATACATTTTCTATCATATAATGCAGTTTATTACTGGCTCATGATTTTCTAAACACTTACTAAAAATTGACCTGCAAAGGCCTAACACCAGAAACTTGATTTCTGTCACATTTCAAAGAGTCTCAATGAAGTCAATAACATCATTGAGATAAGTACAAGTTGGGTGCACCATGCTGTGATGACAAACAGTTTCTGGTGTTATGGGGTAGGATACTAAATCTGTCAAAATCGGTATTGATTTTATGTTACCACGTTTGTTTTAAATAGTCAATGCATTTTTTTTCATTTTTTCGTTGACATCTTTTAGGATACTACTGCCACATATTCCAAATTTAGTTGCATTTCTTATTCTTAGAATAACTTTTGAAATATATTCCATTTGCTTTAATGTGTGTGTATGATTTTCTGCACTCATCAAATAAAGAACTTAAATATTTCTCAGTTATCCAGACTATTTGTACATGTTACTTAATAAGCTCTCTCAGCAATACTGCAGATAGTATTTGTTTGATTCACACTTTCCTAATTGCTTACAAATATTCCAGTGACGCTAAGAAAACAGAATAACTATATAACATTATGTAACATATCATTAGGCAGTCCTGACACCAACAAGTGTAAACTACACAGAAAAACTTCCTTAAATACCTCAGCTTAGGGGTATCAATTTCTTTAAAACAAAACTCTTTGTAAGATTCACAAATGAAAGCTTCAATACTGCTTTTTCAATAAAGGAGTGCTCTATATAACTGTTCATAGCTCAATGTTTTTTTGTCTGCGTACAGGTAAAAAGTGCCCAGAATAAAATTAGATGATTTGTAATATTTTGTCCACTTAGGTATTTCTGTTTGCATTATATACATAACTCATTAGCATTCCACAGCTTTAACTTTACAAATGAGTTTAACAAAAATTAAACTAGAAGATAAAACCCAGAAGACTTGTTTTCTTTTTTAGTTAAGCAGCACACTGATTTTAGAGCACTGTATAGCTCTCTTTTTCTAAAAATGTTTTAAGTGCATTTCTACCTTTTTTGTTAAGTACATTCTTTATCCTCTCACAGGTTTTTGACAGGAATGGGAAGGTTTGAAATAAGGAGGTCTCCACTGAACAGAGATTGTAAGTCTCATTCTTTATCTACATTTTATACCTATAGCTTATAAAGGCAAAGACATCAACTTCCAAGTTACATTTCCAATTCAGAAGGAAAGATATGGAACTACTATGACCATGACCACATCCACAACACAAGTGTTCAGTCTCCTGCACCAGAATATTGTTCAACTATAAATCAGCATGGCTGTGTATCCTCAAAATAATTTAAAGGAGACGTAGCACTGGAGGCTATTATTTTGAATATGACATGACCAGTGACTAGAAATGTAGTGTCACAACAGCTGGGATGTGCTTCAATGCTAGTTGCACTACCATGGGATGGGATGGCCAAGAGCCTACAACAGCCCAGTGCTTTGGGATGCATCAACACAAGCTGGAAATTTTTGGCAGCTCTTTGGCCTCCATCTCTGATGTGCAGCAGGTGAACAACCACAACAAACTCTGCTCACCCCAGGCATGTTGGGCTAGGTGCATCAACTGTAGCTTGGAAGGATCACTGCTTGGCTGGGAAATTTTTGGGGAAAACCTCACATGTACAAGAGAGCTTCTTCCTCCAACCATAACAGTGAGTATAACAGTTGAAAATTCATTAAACCCTTTCACAAGAACATTTATAGCTGTCTAAATGCATTAATTCACAGAAGCTTGAAATCTACTAATTATGATATTTATTTAATTTATTAGGCAAGCCACAAATGCAACGGACAGATATTCTATTAGCATACAGTGTTCTCATCTGTTTGATGGGGTGTTAAATACTGCTCTCATCTCAATGTACACCTGGTGTAAAACATCAGTTCAGTAACCTCTTCCACAATGAGTTTTGCACAAGGCTGGAAGTGGTTTGTTTGTCCCTCCACCCCAACCCCCTTTTCCACCACTTGCAAATTCCCTGCTGAGCAAGCAAACATACATGAGACATGAACACAAACAAGCATCTAGTGCTAGAGCATGGCACCTCTTCATGGATGGCAGCTGATAGCACAGCTCAAGGGGTGTCAGAGGAGGCAGAGACAGATGCAGACCCCGTGAGCGATGCCACCAGGTGTGTTGGTGGATCCCACTCCTCATCCCCAACACATGGCCGCTTGGACAGACTCAAGCTTATTTTAAAGGAAAGGGTCAGAGGAGTGAGAAAGCATTTCATTCCTTGCTGGTCATGGCAGCTCCTGGGCTTGGTGGTAGCACAAGGGGGACAAGAGGACAAGATGGCTGTGCCTTGGCTGGCCTAACTCCCAGTAAAATGGAAATGGGTACCCTGCCCAAGGGGCACATGCAAGCACGTATCAAAAAAAACCCTGAGCCACTGACTGGTTACGCTCACACTGAAGATGTTTCATTAACAAAGAAAAAAATGCTGCAAAAGGAGATGTTTTACAGACTTGAGAGTGTTTCCCCTTCTCTTCATTTCCTTGTGTTCTTATGAAAGAAATACTGTTTAGCAAGTTCTTGGTAGATGCCCCAAAGCACAAACCCTATCTTCTAGGAGAGGAGGGGGAAAGAGGGCTTTTTTGTTTCTCTGTGCAAACATCAAAGTTTGAATTTCTACAGAGAAAATTACATACGTGCATTATCTGTTAGTGCTGTTAATGAACTCAGCTAAAGGAGCAAGTATCCCATAAGAGGAAATCCTAGCTAGAGTTGTCTCTAGTATGTGTATCCCCATTCATTAAACAAACCAGAGACTCAAGATCTTTGCACGCAATGGGGATGCCACCCCACGCATGTTTTGCTGCTTGCAAACCCTTCTTCTCCAGCCCTATACCCCAAGAAAGACTACTTTTTGCCTCATTATCAAGCAACTGAAAGGAAGGATGGGACACTAAACGGGAGCACGGAGGATGTGGCAAAGGAGGTGTACAACCCCTGTGGTTGCCCGAGGCTGGCAAGGATGGTTCTTGCCTGACCCAGGAAAAGGGGCCAGTGGAGTGCCAGTGGAGCACTGCCTGGCCCTGAGACACGCGGAAACAACGCGTCCCCACATCCCATCCCCTGTGCCCAGCAGATAGATGTCCCAGTGTGCCACACACAGCAGGCTGCACGTGGCCCAGAGGCACTCTCTGGACCAGCTGCCCAGCAGCTTGGTAGTCTCCCGCTGGTGGGGAGGCTCCGCGATCTCCTGCAGGGCCTCCCGCGGGTGAGGTTGCAAGCCCTGGGGATGCAGAAGGGAAGGCTCTGGCTGCTCTCCAAGGTAAGTGGAGGAACAGGGCTGCGCAGGGGGCATTTACTCGGGGAACCAAGGAGGAGAGTTGCAGGCACGGCGATGGTGATCCCGGGAGACACACCCCTCCCCATCAGCCACCCCCGAGGAAAGTAGCCCCCACTCGACTAGGCGGCTGGTGAACAGCGTGAAGCCAGAGAAAAGTCCTGAGAACAACTTTTTGGGAGGGAAGGGAGAGCCCCTACCCGTACTCGCAGAGACCTGGGACCAAGAGGCAGGCGGCTCCTGCGGTACAGACCACCTGCCGCCGGCGAGCGCGTCCCGTGGACAGTTTTGGGGGTGTTTACAGGGGTGGGGTGCTTCAAGGCACAGACATCGGTAGTGGCTTCCCTCCCTCCATCCCTGCCCTCTGCGGCCTCGGGTGACGCCGGACTTCCTCACACGGCCCGCGGGGCACGTCAGGGGTCTCCCTCACCCTCCTGCGGGGGGCACTTCGGGCTGGTCCCCGCGGGTGCGGGGAGCACTCTGCGAGCAGTCACTCTGACAGGAGGGCGCGACCCACCAACTTTCTCCCTCGGACCCTCTCCCCCGGCACAAAACCTCCTCCCCGGCTGTTTCCCCGGAAAATAAAAATAAATAAAATAAGCCGCTCCCCACCCCGCCCGGCCCGCTTACCTCGCATGGTGTTGGCGACTCCCCGCTCCGCGCAGTCATGAAGCTGGGAGCCCGGGAGCCGCACCACGAAAACCCCGTCTCAGCACCCGCGGAGGCGGCGGGGGCCGCAGCTCTGCTCTGCCGGGAACACCATCCCTCCGAGGCGGCTCGGCGGGGCGCGGCTCGGCGCGGAGCGGCTCCGCGGGCTGCCCGCCGCCGGGCGAGCTGCTCGGGGGCGGCAGCCGCACACCCGCCCGCCCGCCTCGGAGCCCCTGCGGGGGTCGCCGGGACCGCGGAGCGGCGGCGGCGGCTGGCTATTTGCGAAGCAGGGGAAGGGGGGGGGGGGGGGGGGGGGAAGGAAGGAACGGAGTTACGCTAGGAAAAAACCAACAATAAAAACGAAAAACACTCGGACGGAAGAAAAAGAGCGCGGAGGGCTGCGGGGATGGCAGAGCATGTGCGCTTTCACATGACACCGGTGCCCCTCAGCAGCTCCCCGGTGCGGATTTCCACTGCGCATCGACAGGGACGCGCAGAGCGGGAGAGAGAGACCCGAGAAAACCGCGGCCGGAGGCTTATAGCGGGGGGCGGGCGGTGCCGCCGGCACGGCCCCGCCCGCTGTCAGCGCCGCCGCCAATCGCCGCCCGCCCGGCACCGCGCCCGCGGGCGGCACCGCGCCGCTACCGCCAGCCCCGCACCGGCACCGGCACCGGCCGCGCGGGGAGCTCCGATCCGCTCCGCGCCCCGCCGCGCCCCGCTTGTTCCCCGCAACTTTTACCCGTGGCGGCCGGGGCTGGGCGCGGCGGTGCAGAAATGAGCGTGGTCCTCCGGAGCTTGTGGAGAAAGGTAACAGGCAAAGGAAAGCCCCTCGTGTGACTTCGTTTTTATTTTTATTTTTATTTTTTGGCCGGGGAAGGGTGCGTGTGTGGGCCGTGAGGGTGCCTTGGGAGGAAGGTTAAAGCGTTCACCCCGGTGAGATTGGCGCTTGGGAACTGCGTTCCATTTTCTGACAAGAGGGGGAAAGTTTGGTGGTGGTGAGTCGTTTGCTCATGAAAGAGCGAATCTGGATGTCAAAAGCAGTTTGTTTTCCCTCTGTAGGACCAGCAGACAGTAGCGCAGAAACCGATATGTTCCGTGGACAGCAGGATTTTCCCTAAGTTTTACCCCCCCTCTGAATTAACTGATGTTTTGCCCATGTTTTGCCCATAAGAAAAATGACTGCGGGCTCTTCCCGACTTTTTTTTTTTTTTAATTTCTTTCTATGTGGTAAGTTATGGAACACGACGACAAGTCATCTCTGTCGGTCATTTTAAAAACAAGTTCCTAATGCCAAGGATCACAGTTCCTATCTCCAAGCATAAAATAGAATTGGAAAAAAAAATAGAAAAAGAAACCAACCAAACGAAAAAAAAAAAAAAAAACAGATTTAACTGAAGCATATCCATACAAAATTATTCATATCGACTTAAAAAAATAAAATGGGGTATATTTCAAGGAGAGATACTTTTAAGATAAATATGAACCTGGCAAAGTAGATTTCTTCTTTCGTACATGAATTATGAGTTGAAATTCTATCAGCTCTGTTGTGCAAGAAATCAGAGGTATGATTTCTTTTGCTCTGAAAAAGTTAAAGATCAGTATAGAAAAAATAGGCACAGTGTTGCTTCCACTGTTGGTGCAAACCAACAAAGTTTCAGTCCTGGGAGCAATGTGAAGGGTTTGCAGGAAGTAGTTCTCCTGGTCAGCCTCTCTCAAAACACCTATTTGAACTGAAGCTGAGAGAGACATGAAGAAAGCTTTGCCAATATTGAAAATATTTAGGTTTACCTGATCTTGGTGAATTTTGTTTTAACTGGATTTGATGTGGTTAAGATGGAGTTGGTAAAAAACATGCAAAGCAAACAAACAAACAAACAAACACACTGAATTCCTAAGATATTATACACTTTAATATTGTTGACCACCTGATTTTATTTATTTATGCAATCTTATGTACTGCAATGACAAGCTGTTTGTTAGCATTTGCTTAGGGCACTATCTTAGAATCTTGTTTACAAACTCTTACCAATTGGTTTTATTTACTTCTCTTATATCAGCAGACCTTCTAATACTTTCCATCTTTTCTCTTCACAAGAATAGGTATTTCCAGTGGCATATTTTCTTTATAACAGAGATTTTAGCAGGTGTGACTGGCTGCAGACAGGACTGTCTAAAGGATTCTCTTTTGTGGATTTTCCCATCAGCCTTCTCTCCAACCTATCCATGATGAGCAAAATTTCTGAGATAACTTAAATAAAACACCACTTATACTTCACTTTACAAAGAAAGTTAGAGAGCATGGGAAATATATCTAATCTTTCTAGTGTGTATAATTTACCTAACATCTAATTTGGAATTTGGGTGAAGTGTTAATTAACTTCTGGCTAGTGCTTGAGGCTTTAGAAAAGCAACTAGGAGAAAGAGATATTCTAATTCTTGCCTGATGTATTGCAGCCAAGACTCTTTTATTTTTCCTGGATGTCCACGTAGCAGCCATAACAAAAGCCGAATTAGAATAGGATGCAATGACTCTTTTTCCATATTTTCAATCTTGTCTTTATTGTCCATGCCAATCTGACTTTTAGATTTAACTGTAAAGCTCCATCTTAACACCAGTCAAAATTTTGATAGGTAAATAACAAGCTGTCTGCTTGCTAAGCAGTGCATTCAGAAAACCTTACACTACTGCACTAAGTACCGGTACACGTTTATTTGGAATTTATATGGTTATTTTGACAGCTAAGAAAAATAAGTCAAAACTGAATTGCCTCTATTCTCTCTTAATTTGATTTTGATTTTGTTTATTGACTCTCTCTGTCTATATATATTTAAATTGACAAAAATAATTTAGCCTTTAAGGCTATTTCAGCCTTAAATAATTTCAGCCTTGAACTTTTTTCTCTCTGCTGTATAGAGTGACAATTTTTATTTGTTTTCAGAAGTCCTTGTAGACTTTTGGTTCATTCCTCTGTCTTGATCTAGAGGTTGATTCCTTTGTCTATATATCCGGATGTCAGAGGTAACTTCTTCATCAGCTGTAGCAAGTTGTTACATTTGCAATTTACTCTAATACTTAGGATGAGATATTGTCTGCTAAGCAAAATGTAGTGTTACTGAAAACATTCTACATCCAAGTAGGTGAACAAGACGCAGGAAAGCTGTGACCTGACTTCATACAGGAAATTGGCATATTTAAAAGTTTAACACATATCTTAAGTAGTTTAAAATAAACTGAGTTGTACTCAGTTCTTGAACTCACTGTTCTTGGAAGACAGTACTTATCTTAGGTTTCAAAGATTTCATGGGATTTCTCGTTTCATGAATACTTCAGGGAAAATGTTTAGAAAAAACCAGGCATAGAGAGTTAGAATATAATGAATATCTTGTTTTATTCAGAATGTTAACAAATGCTTTCAAAAATAAAAATAAAAATCATTGCTAATATATTTACACTAGAAGCTAAATAATGAGAAACTGCCTTTCAGAATACTCTCTTAAATTAGTACCTTTTCCAAGTCTGTTTGAATGACAAATATTTAAGAATACAATATTTAAGGCCAGGTAGCTTTATCGTTTTAATCATTTGCAATGTATTCATTAGAACTGTACCAAATTTTGCCTACTATAGTTTTTTCATTAAAAATTACTGCTGCAGCTAAAACAAACTGTGTCTATAGGCCCCATTCTATTCCCCTGGATATCAGTGGTCAATTTCTATAGGCATTAAAGAAAGCCGGATCCATTCTGTAGGAAAAATTAATTTCTTAGGTTCAATAGGAGCAAGATTGGTCACACTTTTCTTGGTCTCATCTGTCTCTGTGGTCTCAGTGCCAGACATTCCTAACTGTATGTAAGTCATGAGACAGAGTTTCTAGTTTTGCATTTTATGACCTCTGCATGGAATTATTGAAAGACTGAACAATCTGAACTTCTCCCATAGATTCTTTGCTTCAAATTCACTTTCTAAATTTTCTCATTGATTTATACCTGTATGCCTTAGATAAAGCATGCATATACACTATACTGTGTTTATGTGCTATAAACTCTCATAAC